>NC_080702.1:13664112-14360386 GCF_030445035.2 Dasypus novemcinctus | reverse complement strand
TAATGGGGTGGAGTATATGGGGATCTCCTCTATTTTTTATGTAACATTTATGTAATCTAAAGTTTCTTTAAAAATAAAAAGAAAAATTTAAAGAATCAACCTGCCATAGTTCTAGCATTGCAGACAAATGACAGGAGAAAGAGAGAAAGGTTTGTGAGGTTTGGAAAGCTGTTCTGAATCTCACACGGAGGTCTACAATTTCAAGAAAAAGTTCATAGGTAATGACCAGTAGGAAAAATATTCACACCTTTTCCCATTCATAATTAATAATAGAGGGAAAAGTAATGAGTAACACCAGTGGAAATGAATGGTAGATCTTGATCTTCATATGTTTTACATACTGAAAAGTACTTTTTCAAAAATAATGTAAACGAAATTAGATATGAAAGGATATAATAAACCAGATTGAAAAGCTTAAAATTCTGCACCATTTTTCATTGATGACTTTAGGCCATGTTAAATTTTATCATATTTTATAAAACTGTATGGTCCAAAATGTAAACCATATTGAGAACCATTGAGGGAGGTTAGTAGCTATGTTTCAGTATTTGTGCATCAGTTGTGACAAGTGTACCATCCACAGATAAACTGTTATTGATGGGAGAAAGGGAAAAAGGAGGAGGATGTTAGGTATATGGGAATTACCTATATTCTGTACATGACTGTGATGTGACCTAAGATTTCTTTAAAAAAAAACTGAAAAAATAGTAATACACTAGGGGAATAAATGGAAAAAAATACCACTGTGCATACAGGATAACAGTCTTACAGTGATGAAAGGCAAAATGCCATAACAAGTTTTTTTCCTTTAAATGTATTTTCATTATTTTTTAATGTCCCAATTTTTAAAAATTTTTATTTTTACTTTTTATTTCAGTATTATACTCCTTATGTATAAAACGGTCATTATTATTTCATTTTCTTATTAAGTGTATTTGGCAATTTTATTGACTTCCTTTTTGAAGAGGTTTTAGATCATAGAAGGGTTACAACTGTGACCGGGATACTCATTGGGGTGAGGGGTCAGTGAGGGGAGATTCATGGGAGGAAGTTCCCCCGGGTATATATAAGAAGCATATTAACGTGTTCAAATTTCAAATGTTACAGTGGGTGGAGATTCACACCATAGCCAAAAGAATATCAAATTCCCATCTGGGTGATCTCTGCCACATTCTGTAATGGAACAACAAGAATACCCCAAGTACGGTGACAATGACTTGTGAAGGAGGATATCCAGTTCATTGCAGGACCTTTGGTATGGATGACTATCCTTATGAGCCTTTGCTCTTGAAATGGAAACTTAGCCTAGTAAAATAGGGTGCCTAAGAGTAAGGGACTGGGAGCCTCCTTGTTGCTTGTGTGGCCTCCCTCTAAGCTGAATTCAGCATATTAAAGCAATAACTACTCCCCAGCGAGGGACATGACACCCAGGGATGAGCCTCCCTGGGACCAAGGGATTGCTGCCAAGTTCCAAAAGCAGTCATCTGGAAAAGGAAAGAAAAAAGATCTTGACGAAAAATGGGAAAAGCTAAAGACAAATGGTTTGTATGGCTAAGAGACTGCAAAGTGAGTTGGGAGGCCATCCCATAGGGAGTGCTTAGACTTTGGTTCTCACTGACAGACAAATTAGATACTGTCTGAAATAGTGAAGTACCTCTGGGATATTGAGATATCCAGACACTATAGTCAGGACAGACAGCTCAGGAATTTGGTCCCTTGCCAGTGGGCCCTAATCTGGTATTTTTCCTCCACAGTGTGACAGAGTTAGACTCAGCAGTGATTTCCCTATGCGTGAGTCTTCTATCCTGCTTTTTGAACATATAATTAGTACTAGTATTGGTTGGTGTATATCCAAGAGATTAAATCTTTGGGTTATCCATGTTACAGCTGAGCTCTGAATTTCAACAGAATTGCAACTCCTATTCTTCACTTCAGTGAGCTCACCCAGGCACACAGGCACACACACAGGCAAAACGGATGTTGTCGCGACTTTCCTGGGGTTTCTCTGCTGGGTTAGGGCTTCCGCCTCGAGCCACCAAAGGAAGGGGCTCTTAGTGGGGGTAAGGCAGCAGAGTTTCAGCCACACAGGCACGCTTAGCCACATAGGTACACACACAGGCAGAACGAAATGAGACTCTGGAGACAGCTTGATGGGATAAAGCTAGTCCGTTTATTGTAAAGGGGGAGGCTATCTTATACTCTTTTTTGAAGGATTGTGTAAAAGATGGATTGGATGATATTGAGTGAGGTGGGACGCATGTCAGAGCTCTAGTGCTGGTTGCCGTGCCCTTATTGGGTCTGTGCTCACTCGGATTCAGTTGCCTTTTCCTGGAAATGGCTGGTTTCCAGTATATGCTGAGTCATTGCCCCAGGCGCTCTTTTGTTACTTTCTCGCTCTTTTGTTCTTTCCCACCATTTGGTTGCCCCAGGCGCCATTTTGTTCTCTCAGGGGCCTTAGGAGAGGGATCACCACACAGGACAACTGAAAGGAAGGAGATAGATGATGGACAAACAACATGTCAAGGAACCGAGAATTGCTGTAAGCAGGAGAGTCCCATTCATTGGATATATGGAATCAAAAACCCACCTCAATTAATGGTGGAGTTGGAATGATCATCCCAGAGTCCTCAGGATTGGGAAATGAGCTCTGGACTAAAATAAAGTTACTAGTGTTCTTTGATAGATTTATTGTGATTCTAGCAATGGAAGAAATACTGTTATTGAGGCATCATTTTGAACCATGGATGTTCTGGCATTAGGGAGAGGGGGTAACAGGTGTAACATAGGGGCATTTTTGGGACTTGGGACAGTGACATTATGTATCTGGCACCAGGAAACCGAAAGAGTTTTCAACTGCAAGCAGGAGAATCGCATCCATCGGCCATGTGGGATCTAACACCCCTCTCAATTTAGAGGTGGAGTAGACATCACCATCCCAGGGTCCACAGGATGGAGAAATAAAATATTGATTAGAGTGGACTTCCTGATATTCTGCAATAGAACTATTGTGACTCTAGCAATGGAAGAATTTGTGTCATTGAATTGGAGACAGTGGCCACTCAAGTTGCCAAGGGCAAGGAGAGGGAAGAAGAGGTATCATTTTCAGGACTTGGAGTTGTCCTGCATGATATTGCAAGGACAGATGCACAACGTTGTGTATCCTGCCATAACCCACTGAATGGACTGGGGGAGAGTAAACTACAATGTAATCTATAACCCATGCAATGTAGCAGTGCTCCAAAATGTATTCACCAAATGCAATGAATGTGCCACACTGATTAAAGAGGTTGTGATGACGGAGGAGTGGAGGGGACAGGGAGTGGGGTATATGGGAACGTCTTATATTTCTTAATGTAACGTTTTGTGTGATCTATGTGTTTTTAGAAGAAAGACAATAAAAAAGTTTGCAAAAAGAAATCAAGTAATTTGTCCACATTCCCTTGGACTGCAAGTCAGACAGTGTTGTATCCATGGTGTGACCACTTAAGTCAGTGGAAACTTCCAGGGTTCATCAAGATTTGGGAAAATTGGACGGGAGGGGCTTCTACATAGGAATGAGGAAAGATAACATGGAGGAGCATGATTGCAGTGTGGGGACAGGGCAGAGCTAGCTTTCTGGAGCTTGGGTTCTGAGAGGAGCAGTGTCACCCTGGCCCTACAGCCCCGAGGCTCTGTCCTGGGTCTGTTTCTTTCTAGGAGGAGTGGTTAGTGGGCCTCTATGAGGCAGTGTGTGAGGCATTGAGCAGCCCCTGCACACGAGTCCCCCAGAAACTATGCCAGGCCTTGGGCGGTCTTGAAGGGCAAACTACACACAAACTTCTGTCAAATGGAAGCAAATTCAGGTTTTATTCCTAATCCCAGGATTTGTATTTGGGTGAGAGATGGAAACTAGATGTTTGTTCAAGTATATGCTTTCTCCTGCACCTCACCAGGTCAGGGGAGCACGTGTAGTGAACCTAGAAATCTAGAGGCTTTGAGGATTGGCAGTCGTCAGTGCATGAAAGAGCAGGTCTTGTGGGAAAAGATATTCTTAAATAGCAAAATCCAGAAAAGAAGATTACAAACACAAACGCTGAAATGCCATGGTCCTCTCACCTCTGTTATAGAATTAAAATATGAAAAGAACAAAGCAGAGCTCCTTATGTATTTACTTTCTATTTTGTACTCCTTTGTTCAGCCTGCAAAGTAGCAGATGCAATATAACTAGTTCTTGTGATCCTCTGTTTGGGTGCTTCAGGTGTCTGTCTGGACTGTCGTCCTCCATCACTCCTGGTAGAGTCTTACCACTGATCTACAAGTCAATCTTTAGGAACACAAACATCTGCAAGAAAGTTACTAGAGATGGTGGCACACCCATCCCTTCCTTCTTCAGTTGCGACCAGACTGGCCACCCTAGATCATGATGCTCTTTCTCCTGGGATCCCAGACCTTCCCAGGGCTCTGTGGAGTCAGAGGCCTTCAGCAAGACAGTTTGTAAGTGAGATAGAGGAGGTGAAACAATCCCTTGTCAACTTCTCACTTCCACGTTTAGGTGGACCATCACAGCACTCTCCTGATTACAAGAATGTAGGCTTTTGCACATTACATAATATGTCAAGGCCTCAGTCTATGATAAAAGGAACCTGTAACCTCTGTGTGTCTTGAGACCACTGAGGCTGTTTATAATAGAGAACAGGGATTGGGGTTTTTACAGTTGGGATACTTCCAGGAATACAAACGGATCTTCAGTCTCTCTTTTCTGGTGTACAAAGAAAGTGACTGTTCCATCTCAGAGTAAGGTGATCTTCCCTTGGAATTAGATGGGGCGTCATCATTTGTCCTGTCACTAGGAGATTCCTACAGCAGGGCCTAAGGAAGAGCTAGAAGGTCAAAGAGTAACTGTCAGTTCTTTGGGGTGTTGCTCCTGGGTCATTTGGGGAGCTGTATACAACTTGGGAAGGGGCAAGGAAATCTGGAGGCAGAGGGATAGGAAGCCTGGAATGATGAGTTGGTGAACCATCATCCTTTTTAGAAGAAGGATGGTAAATGAGAAAAACAGGAAACAAAAGAGAAATAAGATACTTTGGCTATGTAGCTAAAAGCATCCTAATGAAAAGTGAAATATTCCATCTACAAATGGTACTAAAATACAAGCCGTGATTTACTGTCACAATCCCATCACTCCTTCTCCCTGTTTTGAAGCTAGGAGAATATTGAGTGTCCTACTGAACTTCCCAAAGATCGTTTCAAACTCCCCAGATTCAGAGTGCTGCTGTGTAGTATTTTTTCTCTTTAAATGATAAGTAGCGTTTTATTGGTTGACTGGTTTTAATTTTAGGGAAAAGAGCCTTTTTCATAAAGGTAATTATAGAGGTTTTGATTACACTAACACCTTATCACATTAAAAATAGTGAATGTTGACTTTGTAATATTTTTCCTTTCATGTTCTTTTTCATTACTTAGATAAGAGTATTCACTGAGTTATGTGACTCTCCATGCTCACATCAGCCATCCCATGGTTCATTAGAAAGGAGGCTGTAAGCTCAAGAAGAGAGTTGGAAGAAGGGATGAATACTAGGCTATTGACTACTAGGAACTTTGAGTTCTTGTTGGTTACTGTCCCTCGGATGTGTAGTGTTGGAAATTTGGACCCGAAGGGTATGGGGAACGAAAGAAAGAGAAAAGGGAATAGGAAACAAAGAGAAAGAACGAGAGAGCTGGGATCAGGGGGTCTGCGAGTAATGACTCCTCAGACAACTTTATTGTTTACAAGGGTCTTTTGATATACTCCAGGGTACATGCCAAGAAGCAGGCATACGTAGCCTACGTGCCAATAAGCATAAACACATAGCCTGTGTGTCATTAAACAGCAACACGTATTAACTATCAGCATTACCCATAGTCTAAGGAATTTTTAAAAATCTTATCTCAAGGTACAAAGTCTAAGTGTTCTATTAACTACAAAAGGTATGTGCTCATCTTTTCTTCCAGCCTTTAACAGCTTCATCCCATTTGCTGGGAACTCTTAATTACCACATTCCTTAGGTTGTAAGCATAGCCATCGAGACAGCACTAGCATGGAGAGAGGCCACTGTGCCTCAGTTTCCAACAGTGTAGCTCACAAATTTCATCATTTGTAGGTCTTGAGGTGATGAAGTTATCAAATAGATCCAAATAGCTCCCTGATTCTTTTCTGCTTGGACGACGTGCTGAGCAGTGACTGAGTCTTGGCAGAGGTTGACCAGCTTGTCATACGGCTGGTTCACAACTTGCAGACTCCGTGAGCTTGCCAGAAACATGGGGGTTTCTATGTGCCTTTCACACTGATACCCATGTCTAAATATCTGGTGCTTTTCATAGTAATAACTATGCCTGAATACCTGGTAAAATGCCCCTAAATGCTAACTTAAATTATGGGACCCCTGAGGCTACCAATAAAGAATAGCAGTGTTTAGAAACCCTATAAGCTGTGCACTTCTAGGTGCACACATGGATGATGGGATCCCTTGCCTGGTCACTGGTGACTCACGGCTTTGAGGTGAGTGAAGCTGAGAAGTTCAGCATATCAACACAGGGGCACATGGTTGTGTTCACATTTTGGCTCTGCTCCTTAGGTAGTTGAAATCTTGGATCACTAATCTGTGAACCTGAGAATCTCCATGTAAAAGTTGGGGAGAGTAAATATAATCCCAGGAATGATTATGGTGAGGATTTATGGGTTAATATATGCGAAGTTTGCAGTGGTCATGGGATTAGTTTTTAGAAAATTTGCGATGGCAGTTACCCAGTGTTATGTTTAACACATCTCTTAGGAAACTGACACAGAAACTCCCTTCTCCAAATCACATCACATGGAGTCATGCATACACACTTCCTAATACCTGTACACACAAATCAATGACACATTAAAGGGAACACAGCTACTGCTTTCAGGAATGTAGTACATTCCCATAGTCCTTCCCTGGAAAATCACTTTCTTTAACCACACCCCCAGTCCTTATTCTCACCAAGATCTGGAACCATGGTTCCATTCTAGACAGACTTAACAAGAATGCCCTGGTTTTCCTATCATCCAGATTTTTCTACATCAGTAATTCTAGATAATGTTCCATTTTCATTTGTTCCTTGTGTCACCTGCAATTGGAGAAAACTCTATGAGGATCATATCATGCTGTACCCTGTTTGAACAGGACTTTTGCTTGCTTGCCACCATGAGGAAACTACATGGGAAACTGGTCGAGTCACAACCCCATAATCAAACATTACAGATCCATCTGGAATTCACAAGCCTTTCCTTAATCCTTAATCCAAGGAGAAAAAGAAATACAGCTGTGTGACAGGCCCCCTGCCTTATAGTTTATTACTTGCTGCTGCCGTTCATAGGTGCCCCTTAATTCATTTATCAGTTGGAAGAGACTCCCAGTCAGCGATCTCTGCCCTGAGAAAATTGTATATATCATCTATAATGTAAATGATTAGATGATGTCCTTACATGAAATTAATTGAAAAAGGAAAAAACCAAAAAAAAGAAAAAAAAACCCACATTACTGGGTCACCTCAGACAATGAAAAGCAATGTCACCTTGCATTAGTTCTGGCCTCTTCACATTTTGGGTCATTTAGAAGCACCACAATGAGCTGCTTCTGGCAAGCTAGAAGGACACAGAATAACTCAAAGACAGTAGTGTGTTACTCATGAAATACTGGGAGTATTCTGGCTAGGACAAGATGTGCGTGTATTTAGAGTTGGAGGTTTAACAAGTACAGTGTGAGCTGCCTCAGTACAGTCTTCCATAATGAAAGAAGGATGGCAAAGAGCAGGAATAAAATAAGAATCAAAGGACGGTAAGCGGACTTGGCCCGGTGGTTAGGGCATCCATCTACCACAGGGGAGGTCCGCAGTTCAAATTCCAGACCTCCTTGACCTGTGTGCAGCTGACCCATGCGCAGTGCTGATGCACACAGGGAGGTCCCCTGCGTAGGGGAGCCCCACACACAAGGAGTGCGCCCCATAAGTAGAGCCGCCCAGTGCGAAAGAAAGTTCAGCCTGCCCAGGAATGGTGCCGCACACACGGAGAGCTGTCGCAACAAAAAGAAACACAGATTCCCATGCCGCTGACAACAGAAGCGGACAAAGAACACGCAGCAAATAGACACAGAGAACAGACAACTGGTGCGGGAGGTGTGGGGAAGGAGAGAAATAAATAAATCTTAAAAAAAAAAAAAAAAGAATCAAAGGTGTAGAATTGTAGCTAATGGCCACCAAAAGTAACTGGCCATAGTCAGTCTGCCAGGGGTACTAAAATACATGCTATGCTTCAGTGACAGAGTCCCATTACACTTCGTGTTCATTTTGTATCTCACGTAAGTGGCAGTATGTTCTTGACAAATTCTAAAACAGTTCTGCCTCAATGATCCACATATACTGACAGCAGTTACCATATGTTCTACAGGGATTTCAAGTTGATGATAAGTATCCTTGTTAGTGGAGTGGATTCCATGTTAGACAATACATTTAAATGCACTTACTAATACTTTATTGCAAAGATAATTATAGAAAATTTGAAAATATTGAACTCTTCTAAAATCCACCATTTACTACTCCTATCATTTTCATTCCACTCCTCCTTTTCTATGCCATATGTGTTCATTTATTGAATTACTGTTTCCATCATTGGCCATCATTGGTGGAACAGCCATGAAGGGATGCCTAGGTTGGGCGCTGATGCCAACTAGTGTAGCCTCTAGGAGCATTTGACCAAGGCTGTTCGACACCAGGTTAAGAATAAGGTGTTATCAGAGTTCTTGTTTTTCAAAAAATTTCTTGAAATAACTTCTTGTGTTCTTTTACCCTGCTTTGCTCTGCATAATTCTGTCAGTTCTTTGAAAATTTCTTCCACATCAAACTGAGAGGGAAAATGCTCTAATTTCTAGGGCATAATCCAGTTTAAAAAGTTGATAACAACCTAGGAATATTAACTTTGTAAAGTTCAAGGAAATGTCTTAGTATTTAAATTGAGCAATTCCCTCCATGCTAGAGAAAGCTGTTCTGATGGTCCAGAGAGTCCAGGGAAGTCAGAGTTCAGTGATTACATGGTGCACCCAGCATTTCAATACTGGTGCCCACGTGTTTCTTTCCAGGATTCCTCCAGCTTATAACATGGAGTCTAAGTAGGGCTGCCACTCACTCATGCGTGAGTTCGGTCCTCCCATTGAGTGCATGAGCTGAAAGAATGTTGGTGATCTTGACATTTACCCACCAGTCCCTTGCTGGCAAGTCAGTTACTTCAGACCACATATATCCTTATTACAGCTGATGCCTATTTGCATCTGGGCTTTCTTTTGATAATCAGCCCATCTTCTGAAGACCCTGTGCAAGCTACTGAAGGACTGATGGTCTAACACAAAATCTTCAACTCTGTCATCTGGTTGCTGTGGAGGCATAGGACTGAGGCAAATGAGAACAGATTCCAGTCACCTCCATCTTGTAGCATTACCCAGAAACAGCTGTATCAATAAAACAGTAGAAGTGCTAAGTAGAGTTTCTGGCTATCATTATTTCATATCACTGAGATCATATAAGATTTCTTATTTTTAGCTGTCCCATTCCATGCAACTCGATCTCTCGAGTTTTATCCATATTCTAGCATGTATCAGAACCTCAGTACATTTTATTTCCTAATACTCCACTGTATGTGTCTATCACAATTTGATTACCTGTTCATCTGTTGAAGTCCTTATGGGTTGTTACACCTTTTGGCAATTGTGAATAATACCATTATGAACATCATTGCAAATATCTGTGTAGCCCCTGTTTTTTATATTATTAGGTAATTAACCTAGAAGGGGGTTTGCCAGGTCATATCAACAAAATCCTTGTTTGTTGTACAAAGATCCAATGTAACACCACAATAGACTTAGGTGTGATATTTCCTAATCACTTGTGGTCAGTGATAATTTGTATATTATGTTGTTTTCAGGTAAACTGTTCTATAAATAGCAAATCAAGGTTGAAAATCCTATTCATATTATCTGTTTGCCATTATTAGCTTCCTAGTTATTGACCAGTTGCAGAGAATGGAGTGTTGATGCTTCCAACTCTTGTGCATTTGTCTGTTTTAATTATCAGTTTCCTCAATTAGAATGTGGAGAACCGATCCCTTTATGCCTATGCAATATCTATCTTGATTACTAAGAATCTTCATTTGGGGAACTATAGTTTCTGTGCAAGTGATTTTGAAACTTACTTTCGTTCCATGTTTTCATCATATATATTTATCTGAATCCTTGTTTTTACCCTTTAATGAGTTTAAATTTTAAGTGGTTTTCTTTAAAATAGCATATTGTTAGAATAAATGTCTGATACAACAAAGAACAGTTTTAATGTTCAGTATTTCAAGCTTTCTTTATAAAGAATAAGGGAAAATTTTTCCAGATTTCTATATAATCAAGCTTAGCAAGAACTTTTTTAAAAAAGCTGAAAACCGGACACTTTCCGAGTTTCTAGAGGTGACTAGATAAACACACTGTGCTGAAAGTAAACTTTGGAAAACAATTAAGCATCAAAATCAATGAATGTCTAATACCCATTAAGGAGGGTACAAACTCAAACAATCTGTTAGAAACTAAACAAAAGTACACAGTCTACAATTCATTTATATAATTTATAGAAGGTGAAGACTAAACAAATAATATCAGTAGATGCCTAACAGCATAAGAAGTGAATGTGTTGATTTTTTTTAATTAAGTGAATGTTTTTGTGAAAGCAATTAACGATTGTAAGAGGAAACTTGGAAATTGATGAGTTTGTCCATTATCCTGATTGTGGCTTTGATTAATGGTTAGAGTTATTTGTCATTACTTACGAAAATGAGAACAATAAATATATGGACTTTATTGCCCGTAAATTATACTTCAGTAAGGCTGTTGCAAATTAGCACATAGATATGTTTTACAGAAGAATCCATAGAAAGATAGGTAATGATGTTAAACAGCAGGGACTCCTGCAAATTCAACTACATGGAACCTGGTAATTTATATGTTCTTTAAGTAAATACTACAATGCCACAAACTGCCATTATAGAAATAGGATTTCTGAAAACCTCAGGAAGTCACAATCTGTCCTGTTGCTAGTCCAGGGAAACAGCTGTTGTCAAAGGCAAGGAGTCAGGCTCAAACCCTGTTGCACTCTCTCACCAGATCTGAGCTCTTGGGCACATCACAGGACTCCTCTATGCTTGTGTTTGGAGATTGACATCTGTAAAATGGAGGGAACATTTACACTTACTTCACATGTTTTGTGGGCTTTTGTAAAAAAAAAAAAAGTACAAAGAAAATAATATCATATTAATCATCACAATGTTAAATATGTTTTAAAAATATAATTTGCTTCCAGGACCTGGATTACAATATGCTCCTTCTAGTAGTTTGTACATTAAAATTGCTTTCTTGCTCTTTGATTTACCCTAAAATTTCCCCTGTAATCTATACATGCTGCCTAAGACAGTAGATATTGTTGTATTTATTTTCTTTACTTTTAGTTTTTGTTAAAATTGATTTTTTCCTGCTTTGCTATGGTCACACCCTCCCTTCTGCTAGGCCTTTATGTGGAAGTTCAGTGTAATCAGAGCTGACTTGGAGTTTACTTTCTCTCTGACTACCTGATATGAATTTTTTTCCTGTTCTGGGCTCCAAAATGTTAGTTTCCACTAGTGATAACCTTGTTTTTTCCTGGCTTTTTGACTTGGGATCTTTCATTTGTGCTTTCTGCAGAGAGAATTCCCTCCTTCCAGCTCTCCCAGCTGAAAGCCACCCTCCTGTTTCCTTGATGAGTGTCATGTGGTGGGGGAGGTTGGCCCTAGGGGCGCCTTCCCTGACCCTCTGACTGAGCCTTACTCTTAGGCAGGCCTTGAGAACTTGGGTCTGGGGTGTGGTTGTCCATGTGTCTTTGTCCCTCTTGTTCAGGGTAAGATTAGAGATTACTATGGATTTCTGCTCCTGGGGGTAGATTGTTGTGTTTCCCATCTTTTCCTTCCAGCATTTGGAATGGTTTTACTTCTTTCTACCAGTGTTCTGTGATTCATTTTGGTCCTTTCCCAAGGAAAGGATCAGGCTTTTTTTCCTGAGGAAAGAAAGAGGTGGTACTTAGAATGTTTTGGTGGTAGAATCTATTCCCTTCCAATTTCTGTAGGATTTCACCTGTTGGATAGAGGTTGTGATGGTTTCCCCTTTCTGATTATTTCATCTGTAGTGGAGCCTAGGTGAGGTGGATGTAATCATACTTTAATAATACTTGCATGAGACTAATACTTCAATTCTTCCATTATGGCTGTTGGTAAAGATCTAAGGCATTATTTCAGTTCAGTAGGTTTTCCCTACAGCCTGATATTGGCAATCTTTTTTTTTTACTTTTATTTTAAAAGAACTTCACACTTCTTGTGTGTGAAGAACATTTGAAAAAATAATGCAAAACTAGTACACAAGTATCCAATTTATCTCCTCTCCAGGTACTCAGATTTACCACTTTTAACATTTGCCATATTTAATCTATCATCTATCTATATCCATTTGTCTTTCCCTCTTTCTATCCATTCATCCATCCATTTTCTAAACATTTAAGAGTAGGTTGTATTATGTCATGCTCTTTGAGCAATTAATACTTCTATGTATATTTCTTAAGAACAGACATTGTGACTTATGTAACCACATTAAGTACAGTTATCAAGTTCAAGAAATGTAACACAGATATATAAAACGCAGTCTATATTCCAATTTTTTCAGTTGTCACAATAATGTCCTATTTCCTCCTAAATTTATTCAATCCAACCCAGAATCAAGAATTGCATTAATTGTCATTGTTTCAGCCCCTCTCTCATTCTCTCTCTCCCTGTCTAAATTGTTTTAATATATATGCAATATAAGATTTCCCGTCTCAACCACTCCCAAGCTTACTATTAAATGGGATTAACCATATCCACAATATTTTGGCTTCCTTACCTCCATCCATTGCCAAAACTTTTCAGTCATGTCAAAGTCTAACGTCATTATTCACTACTTCTTCATCACTCCTATTAAATCGCACTCTGCTTTCTGTCTCCGAATTTGCATATTCTAATTTTTTCATTTAAGAGAAATCATTCAGTATCTGACCCTCTCTGCCTGATATATTCAGCATGATGTCTTCAAGATTTATCCATGTTGTTGATTGTATTAGAACTTCATTTTTGTGGATCTGTAATATTCCGTTGTATGTATATACCACATTTTATTTATTCATGCATCTGTTGATGGACATTTGGATTCCTGCCACCTTTTGGCTACTGTAAATAATGCTACTATGAACACTGGTGTACAAATATCTGTTTGTGTCTGTACTTTCAATTCCTTTGAGTATATACCTGGAAGTGGGATTGTCAGGTCATATGGTAGTTCTATGTTTAAGTATTGAGGATTGTCTAACTATTCTGTAACATTTTACATTCCTACCAAAAATAAACCAGTCTTCCTATTCCCCACATCTTCAACAGAGCTTATTATTTTTGGTTGGCTTATTGTTGTTATTATTGTTTTAATAGTAGTCATTCCAGTGGATGTGAGGTAGTATTTCATGGTTTTGATTTTTGGTTTGAAGTTCCCTAATGCCTAAAGGCATTGAGTGACTTTTCACGTGCTCATTGGCCATTTGTTTATCTTCTTTGGAGAAATGTCTATTTAGGTCCTTTGTCCATTTTTAAAATTGGATTTGTGTGTTTTTGTTGCGTTGCAGAACTCTTCATATATTCTGAATGTTAAACCATTGTAACATACATAGTTTCCACATATATTTTTTCCCATTCTTCTGGTTTTCTTTTAACTTTCTGGATGATTTGTTTGAACAAAAGTTTTAAATTTTGATACAAGATCCTGGTGGTAGTTCTTTCTGTGTGTTCTAAGGTTTTTATAGTTGTAACTCTTATATTTAGGTGTGTGATCTGTTCTGAGAGGAAAGTGAGAGTAATATATATTTACAGAGTTTGTAATATTAATATTATTTAGTACTTCTGATTTTGTTCATTTCTTCATGTGGATTTGAGTTACCATCTCGTACCATTTCCTTACTCCAGCCTGCAGTACAGCTTTGCTTCCACCCACATCCTTTGTGCTGCTATTATGAAGTATATTTCATTTCTATGTTTCATAGGCCCCCAAATACAATAACATTACAATTACATTATTTTATGTAATTATCCTTTAAATCATTTAATAAGTAATTTTATTACATTTCATAATTGGCAACATAATTACCTTTACTTTGCTCTTTATTTTTTCAGGTGGACTCAAATTAAAATCTGGTACTTTCAGTCTGAAAAACTGTTAGGTTTTCTAGCAATCGTATTTGGAATAAGATTCTTTGTTGATAGACTTTTCCTTTCAACACTTCAAATATGTCATCCTATTTCTGTCCATGATAACTCTTTTTGCTCTTACCACTTTCAGGATTTTCTACTTGTCTCTGTCCTTCAGCATTTTGACTGTGATTGTGTCTGGGTGTTGATATCTTTCAATTTGTCTAACTTGGTATTCCTTGATCTTGCATGGTTATATTGATGTTTTTCATTAAATTTGAGGAGTTGGTATTCATTATTTCTTTGAATATTATTTATACTTCTTTCTCTCTTCTCCTTTTGATACCCCCATAGTGTGTGTGTTAGTGTGCTTTTATGGTTTTTCATATTTCTCTGAGACTGTTCATTTATCTTTCTGTTTTTCAGATTCCATAATCTCTTATTAATCTGTTTTCACATTCACTGATTCTTTTCCCAGTGTCTGTCTACCTTCAAGACATTCTGACAAATTACATTATTATTGTTATTGGACTTCTGCTTTCCAGAATTTCCATTTGTTCTTTTTATACTTTGTTTCTTTATTGATATTTTGTTATATGAGACATCAGTATTATAAATTCCTTTCATTCTTTAAGCATGGCTCCTCTAGTTCTTGGAACATATTTAGAATAGCTTCTTTTAACTTTTTGTCTGCAAAGTCCAAAGTCTAGGCCCTCTCAATAGCAGTTTCTGTTGCCTGTTTTTTTCCCCTTCTGTATGAGTTGTACCTTCTTGTTTATTTGCTTGCCCATAAGTTTTTTGTTGAAATCTAGGCATTTTATATAATTTATTGTGGAAACTCTTACATTATCCCTGCATTTCCACCCAAGGCTGTCATTGTTGTTTACTAGTTTGCTTGTTTATTTTTTAAGTGACCTGTCTGGGCTAAGTGAAGACAAATATTTGCTAGTTTGCAGGTTTATTTTCTAAGTGACCTTGCCACTCAGTTTCCCTGAAGTGTGTAGCCTCTTCTATTGCTTCTCAGAGGCTTTGTACATGTTATCAGTCACCCTGAGTCTCCCTACTCCACCACTGACGGTGGTTTGAGCCCGTCTCTCTTTGATTGTGTCTTCCCCAGATTTCTCTGTTAAGCTGCTAGCTTGTCTTCTTGTATCAGTATCAGATAGCTTGTATTCTTCCCTTGATATCAGACACTGCAGGTAGACTCCCCTAATTTCTAGCTTATTGTTCTGTTTTTGTTTTTTTTTTTAACAAAGTACCAGGGACCAGGCCCAGGAACCCAGGCCCTCGTACATGGGAAGCAGGTGCTCAAACCACTAGTCTATACCTGCTCCCCTATTGTTTTTAACAACACTGTGGGTCACAAAATGCTCCACAGTATTATCCAATCAAAGTCAGGTCCCATTGCAGTGGTAACTTTACAGACCAGAATTTGGGGCTTGCATGACCCCAGGAGTGCTCTTCATATGTTATTTCCTTCATTGTTTATTACTGTTAAACTTTTAGCCAGTCTTTCTTTTCCGTTATTGCTTTAATCATGCTAAAGGTCTCCTGTTGACTGCTCCCAACCAAAATATCCATTATTTTAGACAGTGCCCTTAGCTTGGAATTGCCCCACTTTGGGTTCCGTATAAAGTCAGTCCTCTTAGTGAGAACTATGGAGCTCACTGTTCTTCCAGTGTGCCTCTGCCTCCTGGGCGGAATACTGATGCCACTGCTCTAGAGCTTTGGGTGGGGAGAGTGGTCTGTTTTTCTTAGAAATATACTCCTACTCTGTGAACAGTGTGCTGGGTGAAGGTGGCATACTCTGGTCTTCTTGGCTTGCTTCTCCCAGAGAGGAACTTCTTAAGCATGAGCTGATGTGAGGGTGATTGTGGCCCAGTATCTGTGGCCTGTTGTGCCTGGTATAGAACTTCTTGCACACAAATAGGGTCTGGGTGGAGAAAGGGAGCTCCAAACCGCTCTGCCAGTCCTGCCTGGAATAGAGCTTCTGCAACATGAAGTTCATGGAGATGAGAAATACTGTAGACCTTCCACTCCTGGGGAGATACCATAACTCTAGAGAGAACACTTCAGTGAGAAGAATTTGTCTTTTAGGCATCTCATGCCTGGAGTGGAGCTTGTATCTTTATGAGCTGGGGTGGGGGGAAAGGGAGCAGATCATGATTTGAATCCTTGCTCTTTGTACCAAGATGTAATAGATTTTCTGGAAAAAATATTTCTTCATATTCTGTATGCCCTTAGGATCATTTCTAGAGACATTAAATGGTTGTGTCTTATATTTTTCATGAGTTACTGTCATTTCAGTTTAACTGGGGAAAAAAGCATGAAGAGCTCTTCACCTTGGTTTTTCAGAAATGTTTCTGACCCAGAATTTTAAAAAAAGAAAACATATAGCATCTTTACATTGAAAAATTTTTTTTCATCTCTGGATACTTTTCAAAGAAGTTTATTATCATGGATAATAAATACATCACCATTTGAAACCTCTTGTGGTTACCTCGTGTTGGGAGGCCATATCTTCCAAGACTTCAAGATGGAAATGGAGACAACATTTTCTGCTTTCTTACTTCTGTCCTTATTTGTGGTTGCAACCACAATGTTGGCAGGTGGTAGATGTAGGGATAAATAGAAAAGAGAGACCTAATCCAACCTTTTAATTCCTGGCCCTAATTTTCCATCCTTTTCCAAACTATTTCCTACATCAATAAATATTTCTATATCCTGACTCTATGACTGGAAAACAACTCTCATGTCATCAACCCACCTTCTCAATATTCTCTTTCTCTATTTTTAAATAACATCTAAATATTATGTACCCAAACTTTGGATCTTAAAATTCACAGTGTTTTTCTCCCTCAAAAATCACAACTGTTATAGATCATAAATGTTGTTTTTACTTTCAGTGAATTGTCTTTTTTCAGTAAGTTTTCTTTTTTTAAAAAGATTTATTTTTTCATTTATTTCTCTCCCCTCCCCCGTCTGCTCCCTGTGTCCATTTGCTGTGTGTTCTTCTGTGACTGCTTTTATCCTTATCAGTGGCACCTGGGAATCTGTGTTTTGTTTTGTTGCGTCATCTTGTTGTGTCAGCTCTCCGTGAGTGCGGCACCATTCTTGGGCAGGCTGCACTTTCTTTCGCGCTGGGCGGCTCTCTTTATGGGGTGCACTCCTTGCACGTGGGACTCCCCTATGCCTGGGACACATTATACATCAGCACTGTGCATGGGCCAGCTCCACACGGGTCAAGGAGGCCCAGGGTTTGAATAGTGAATCTCCCATGTGGTAGGCAGATGCTGTATCCATTGGGCCAAGTCCGCTTCCCTCAGTAAGTTTTCAATAGCCAAACAAACAATATGGCTGTTTATTCCCAGCTTCCCTTAAGGGTAGTACATGAGGAAAGGTTTCATTATTGCCCAGCTATTGGAAGTAGGGAAGGTAATGCATATAGGAATCTTGGGCAAAGAAACATCAGAAAACATCTCAAAATATTATCCTGCTGTACTTTAGAATTTTTCAGCAAATCACACAGCCCTGGCTGTGTTATTTGGGGGAGGTTGAGTATAAAGGAGTAGAATGGAGAGAGAGTGGCTGCTATAATGAAATCTTAGTTCCTTTTTTCTATAAAAAGAGTATAATTTAGAAAAGAAAGAATAATAATGGAATAAACTACTACATCCATATGTTTTCTTTTAAAATAATGATTTGCAAACCTGTTTCTCTTTAGCTTTCAGAGTTTCCACATCCTGTCTAATGAATCCATTGCTCTTGATCTCTGACATTCCTTGTTCATCTTTTGAGCATTTATAGACTGTTGTGGTTTTGCCCTGCTGATATAGATTTTAGTTGGGCATTTTCATCCTTCTCTGCTTTTTTATGTAAACACTGCTTTGATTGCTTCATGCCACATTTTAGAGGATATCTAAAAGTCACCACCACCAAAGCCAAAAAAGCAATTTTTCATTTTTAAAGAAGTTGAGAATTAATTACAGATTGTCTTTTTTTATTAGGAAGCCAAAGGGAGTGTTCTCTAAAAATAGTCATCAAAAGAAAATGACAAAGGTTCTGACATTTTTGCATCTTCTCTGATTAGTTTTTCCTAATTTTTTAAAAAAAGCTAAGCCCTTTCTCTGTTCAGTAATCAAGTTTGGGATGTAGCCATTCACGCTGTGGTAGGGGGATTTCCTCTTCCTTATTGTTGGCAGTTTTATTGAGATATATTCATATATCATACAATTATTTTTATTTTGAACACCTGTATCCTTATTAAAATGGGAATGGCTCAAGAAATAGACAAAATATTCTGGAGAATACTTTACCAAGGGCAAGATTTTTGCTCCAAACTCTAGGGAAAAGGAGAGCTAGAGAACAACCCAACAGTAAGGGTTCCCTCGACAGAAGCCTGCATCATCTCCATGGACTGCTTCCTGAGGGGGAGCCACAAGTTATCAAGTAAGTTTTTAGGACCTGACTGAATAAAAGTTTGGTTCCCCAATGCCCAGGTTCATCTGTTCATCCAAAATAGACACCAAGTCCCAAGAATAAAAATATTCTTTGTGTTGTCCAGGCGTTTTCCCTCTCCATAAGATTTCCATACCACACCCTTATGTTGTAGAAGCAACTGAATAATCTCCATGTACCCAAGGGTGTGAGTCAAGGGTGTGTAGAAATGAAGAGAGCCACTAAATGGACCATGCATATGAAACGGAGGTAGATGGCCTTGGTAACTCTGTGAAGCAATGACAACTCTAGGCAGGGTTATAGGTGTCTGAACATAGAGCAGCACACAGGCAGAAGTCATGGAAGTCTAGTTCCCTGTGGTTTTACAGTAGGTAGGACTTTAAGAACTTAGAGGTAATCCAAATGAAAATAGTGGAAACTCCAAACTTATATGTCATTATGTTTCTACTTTATTATCAATATTTAAGCTTGAAAGGGACTTTGTTACTTATTTTGCACACTTGAGTGTTATACTGAGGTTAATACTAGCTACACCTCTTAATTTCTATTGCTCTAACCCAACGCATCTTGGACAGAGAGCACTCACCAAAGAAGAAGCTAAATTTATCTTCACTATGTTCCATGGTTGGAGATACATTGTTCTTGAAGGAGTGGAAGCAGTAGTCTATAATGGAAACAGCGTTAGATTGAATTCAGATGTTAATGTGAATTTTGATTTCAGCAAATGTAAGTGTTGAATAAGTTTTAAAAGTCCCTTAGCCTTGTTTTGCTTAAATGTAAAATGAAAACAATAATATACTATCTTCAGATACACCTGGTATACCTCTGGGCACATAATTGGAGCAAATAAATGGAGTTTTTATAATAATAATTTCTTAATTAAAACTATTACTAATGTTCTGTAAGACAGTGCACCACCATATTGGGTTTGAGAATGTTCATCCTGAGAGAAATCAAGAGAATTGAAATTCGATTAAAATATAAAAACTCTAGATGAGCATAGGAGCTCTAGAAGGAGGTAACTTCAAATTTACGATAAGGATAATTTAGGATATATAAATTCCCATATTCCAATTCTTGGGATGTAGTTAATGCTCTTTAAATAATAGCTACTTGTGATCTCCATTTTGGGTAAGAAACAAACGATTTATTTCTCAGCAAAGGAAATATTAATACAATGACTGAATCTGGGTTATTAGCCTATGGAAATAGTATTAAGCCTAAGGGAAGGAGAAGCTACATGAAGAAACACCCAGGAACCAGAATGTCCAAATCAACACCATTAAGAAAGCTGAATAAGATACGGAACACACAAAATCAAGAAGAGAAGGTTTTCCATGAAAGAGGTCACATAGCCCAGTCAGTGTTAATATGCTGGGACCATGTGAAAAGGCTTCCAAAGGGCTGGCTCAGAGTGCACACAGGAAAGACCCTGTTTCTTCAACTACTTAAGAAAGAGAGTGATGCATCTATGCTTGATGTAGAAGTGGAGCAATGATGTGGCTAATCCTAAGTGTCTGGAGAAATAAAAATAGAGTCCAGATATTGTGTATATTGCTTTGGTACTGTGCCAATCACACTTCTTACTTTTTAATAAAATTATACTTCTGTAATCCCAGCAGTATTTGAGATAAATAAAAGCACAAGAGTCTTTTCATCATTTTACAGAAAAGGGAAGTGAGACTTAAAGACAGGCCAGTCACAAGTTTGTTCTAAGTAAACTCAGCACGTAAAACCCACCCCCTCCATACCTAGGCTTAAACTGTGTCCAGGCACTATATGACCTTTCTCAACTCATTTCTATTTGAGTTTGTTCTCTAAGAATCACTTTGCTCATAATGGAGCACGATGTGCTTTTGTACGACTCCAATAGTACTATCTATATTTGTAGCTAACTTTCAGCAAGGGCTTTTGTGCTAGGTACTATGCATTATCTTATTTCATCATCACAGTATGAGTGATTACTATTCTTGCTTTATAGATAGGAGAACCGGCTCCATTAGCTCAGATAATTTGCCAAGGTCACAGCTTGTAAGTGGTAAGTACAGAATCACAGGATGTGGGAGGATATAGTTGACAAAAGAGAAGCATACAAGCATCAGGCAAGAACGTTTTATTCCTCCCTACTACCCCCTGCATCACTTTATATCTATAAGTAGTAGAGTACACCCATTCCCTAGAAGTACTGGTAGAAATTTAGCTCTCTACCTACATCTCTTCTGGGTCCTCCCAAATGCACTGTGACACAGGCTTCATCTATCCATGCATCACCTTTCAAACACTTTACAGATTGGAGAAAAGCTGTATTACCCAGTGGAAACCCAAGTCTGCAGTCACAGAGTTGAGGGTTTCTGACTTTGGAGTTTTGATGTTGGAGTTTGATGCTGAAGACTTCAGGTAGTGCCCCAGGAAGTCAGCATACAGAGGAAAGAGAAGCCCGCTCCAGGAAGGAAGGAACCTTGAACCCAGAGAAAAGCAAACCCCAGGAATGTAGGAACCCAGGAAGCCTGAACCCTAGCAGATGTCGGCAGCCCTCTTGCTCCAAATAGACTTTGGTGAGGGAAGTAACTTATGCTTTATGGCTTGGTATCTGTAAGCTCCTACCCCAAATAAATAACCTTTATAAAAAACATCCAATTTCTGGTATTTTGCATAAGTACCCCCTTTGGCTGACTAATACACCAGGTTAATTTTAGGGCTAACCTTATTTGTTTCTTACCTTGAAGAATAACTTTACTTCATTGCCTGATATCCAGTGTCTCCAAAACCTTTGTTTCTTTCTTTATCTCTTATTCTTTGTTTATTTCAAGAAATTGGGGTTAATCAGATCCCTGTTATTTCATCTTGTCTGGAAGTGGAAGTCTCTTACTTTCTTTTTCCTATTCATTATTAAACTTGTATATCTCACCTGCTTGGTACTTTGTAAAGTGTTTTGATATTCTTTGTAATTTGCCAAGAGTCAGGTGAAATTAGCATATATACCATACTTCTACAGAATACTTTTGAGTATTTCCATCTTTGATTCTGCCTCCCTGCCCATGAAATTTGAATCTGGAGGAGGTGAGAATTGGTTTAGGAAGAGAAGGGTTGGGGATCCAAACCCTTGTGAGAAAAGTTTGGATCCAGATAAGTGGTAAGCACTATCCTGAACAAGACTGTACTGTAGAAATGGCCAAAGGCCAAGGTGCATAGCTAGTTGATTATGTTGGAGTACCCACTATATTACATATCTGTGGACTTCTACCTCATCCAAATCAGATTTCTTGCATAGTGTTTAGCAAATAATGCATTAAAAATGGAAAGGTCCTGAATTTATGGCATTAACAGATGACCTAGGTTTCAGTTTTAGATCTGATTGAAGATAATATATTTGCAGGATAAGTAATCTCTTTTTCCTAAACCTCAGCTTTCTCTTCTTTTTATGGGAGGGGATAAATTGCTTGATTTTTTGCAATATAAATTTCTATGTTGTTGTAAAAGACGTTTTGAAGGTAAGTAAACAAAAATTCTTTTCTATAGACATCGGAGGTCTACTCCCTTAGCTTTTTCCATCCCCAAAACTTTGCAAGTCCTACTTACACTAAATTTTCCATATAAAACTTATTGTGTTTGGTTTGTTGTACTTTATTCCCTCCTACATTCATATTATTTTGTTTTTGCTAATAAAAAATTGTTGCAGAATAGAATTAATGCCCACGATTTAAATGCAAACAATTTCAGGATATAAATTGCGTTGAATATCATGACTGGACATTTTCCATTGACAAATTATTCTTTGTAAGTTTTAGGTGGAGATGTGCTTGAATTTTCGAACTTAAGGATGCGGAACAGCTTTCTAGATAGGAATTGTATTACTGATATATTGTTTCTAATACATTTTACAGAAGCAAAATATCTTCCTACCACTAAACAACATCTACTTGCAAGTGAAGAGGGAACAAAAGCTCATAAAAGTGCAATAAAATATTTGTGTTCAGCAATATGATCGATTTTATCACTGTGGATTTGTGACCCTAGAAGTTCATTGCTAGATATTTAATGTATCAAAATAGCAGAACAAGGAGCTTATATTAAGAAATGTGTTGTGTAACTTGTGATGTACCAGAGCAAATGGTTTTCTTTTTTTCCGATAGGTTTAATAAAACAGTAGGAATATTGAATTACCTTGGCATAAATTTAGATTGCCTGATGAGAAATTTGATACTGCTTTTGTGTTACCATTTATTGTACAACATATATTGTTTTTTTTATTTTTTTATTTTTAAAAATTACATTAAAAAAATATGAGGTCCCATTCAACCCCACCGCCCCCACCCCCAACTCCCCCCACAGCAACACTCTCTCCCATCATCGTGACACATCCATTGCACCTTGTAAGTACATCTCTGAGCATCACTGCATCCCATAGTCAATGGTCCACATCATAGCCCACACTCTCCCAAGTTACATCCAGTGGGCCCTGGGGGGATCTACAATGTCCCGTAATTGTCCATGAAGCACCACCCAGGACAACTCCACGTCCCGAAAACGCCTCCACATCTCATCTCTTCCTCCCATTCCCCAAACCCAGCAGCCACCATGGCTACCCTTCCCACACCCATTCCACATTTTCTCTGTGGACATTGGATTGGTTGTGTCCATTGCACATCTGTGTCAAGTGGGGGCTTAGATTCCACATGGATAATGGATGCACTCCTCCTGCTTTCAGTTGTAGACACTCTAGGCTCCATGGTGTGGTGGTTGACCTTCTTCAACTCCATGTTAGCTGAGTGGGGTAAGTCCAATAAATCAAAGTGTAGGAGCTGAAGTCTGTTGAGGCTCTGGGCCTGTGTGTCATATTATCAGTCCAGAGATTCAAATCCCGTAGATATATCTTAAACCTCAGCACCAACTCCCATTCCAATAAAGTAGCATGCAAGTCTTGTGAAAAGAGATCCCCTCTGAGTCCAATTCCATCACGCAGAAACACCAGCTCCAAAGAAGGGCCATCTGCCATGGCAGTGAACCCCATCTGCCATGACCATAGAACCCGTGGGTCTCTTTATCCCTGAAAAGAACCAATACCTGGGGTTGTATCTACTTTATCTGTCTCTTAGACTCTGCTTAGTTGTGCATAAGGGCATTCCTTCTGACAACCTCCAGACTCTTTTTTAGAGACTCATAGCCTTATAATCTCATTTCTCCTTTCCATTTCCCCCTTACATTAGGTCAAACAGCATTTTTAACCCCTGTTATTATATGTAGACAGGGATATTCTGCTGATCTGCATTGAACCTTTAATTCAAGGTCATTTTCTAGTTGCATCTTCAGCTGGTATGTGGTAGTGATCCCTCAGTGCCAGGGAGGCTCATCCCCGGGTGTCGTGTCCCACACGGGGGAATGCACTGCATCTACATGCTGAGTTTGGCTGTGAGAGTGGCCACATTTGAGTAACATGAAGGCTGTCCGGGGGAAACTCCTAGGCACAGTGCTACTCTAGGCCTTATTCTTATTGCAGGTGTATAGGGTCAAAAGCATAGCCATTAGTATCAGGAGCCCACTGTTGGGCCCTCCTTCCTTCCTTTTCTTGCCGTTGCTCCTGGGGGACTGCCACTGCTCCCCCAGGGTCCACGACAGTGACCTCCCGGCCAGGGGCCCAGTACCCCCCCAGCTGTTGTTTTTAATTGTTTCCACCATGAGTATATCTAGACATTACTATATACCCTGGGCATATGCCCTGTATAACTCCCTGTCAACCATATATATCCTGTCAATAACATCCTATATCAGTATTCCTCTGCTGCCATTGTTGAGCCACTCTGTGATCCAAAACTTCCTGTAAAGTGAATCCCAACATAATGTCAGCTTCACAAGAGTCTTAGATCACCGAAATTCATATACACAATATACAGTACTTCCCCAGATCCACCATAAAACCTTTTCCCTTCCACAGCGATAATCTTTTAACTTATTCATATCATATTTCCTGAAACTGATATACAGATTCCGAGACAAAAGCTTTCAAACAAGGTGACATCTGTGCTTACTATGTGGTCCATACTTTAGGTTGTACAGTTTTCTAAATTTTTTAGTTATCCTATGTTTTGCCTTATGTTTTACATTATTAGTCTGTCGTCCCCTATATGTTTTTGGTGTAATATTACATGTTTTATATTCATCCTCGTGTACTCTCACTAAACTCATCTCTTACCCCCACATTTACCTTGGTTCCATCCATTCCACATCCATTTTCCCCTCCCCTTGGGGCCCACAACGCCAGCCAATCTCCATTTCCCGAGAAGCCACGTCCAGAGATACTTGCAGCAGTATTCAGGGCCTGACTTTTTCAACTGCCCTAGTGCCCTGGGAGCCATCCTTTCTCATGAGAGATACAGTTCTCTCTATTTGACGGCATTAGTCTTCCCCAGGATGTATGTCCACCCCAACTCTCACTTCTTGGGTCTCTTCCCAATGGTATAACCCACCTTGGCAAAATGAGCCTTCAGCTATTTCCCCGGAGTCCGTCCTGCGTCAGACCATCCCCCCTGAGCATCCTAAACAGGTAACCCTCCTACTTATAGTTTGATACGATTTTCTCAACATTTTGTTCTCAACAAACACCTGACACTCTCCCATGTTCGTATGTTGCCCCTTCCTCCCCTCAATTTTTGGACAATATTACCCCTCTGCCCATCCCCAGCCCCCCTCAAACCCACAAAGCCCCACCCGAAGGCAACCCCTTGCCCCCATTTTGTCCCTTCTTTGTGCTCATACTTACCACCAGCTCGTCACAGATTCCACCCCTGCAGACGTTAACTCACATCCTTCCTCCACCCCCCGATTTCCTGTAAGCCTCTTTTCCAGTCTCTAGCTCTCTGAGGCACTTTGCTTATTTCATATTATTGAGGTCATGTAGTATTTGTCCTTCAATGCCTGGGTTGCTTCACTCAACATAAGATTCTCAAGGTTCATCCATGTTATCACGTGTGATTGTAGTGTATTTGTTCTTACAGCCGCGTAGTATTCCATTGTGTGTATATACCACATTTTATTGATCCACTCATCTGTTGATGGGCATTTGGGTTGATTCCAACTTTTGGCGATAGTGAACAATGCTGTTATGAACTTTGGTGTACATATATCAGTTTGTATCCTTGTTTTCAGTTCTGATGAGTATATACCCAGCAGTGGTATTGCTGGGTCATATGGCAAATCTATGGTTAGTTTTTTGAAAAACCGCCAAACTGTCCTCCAGAATGGTTGGATCCTTCTACATTCCCACCAGCAGTGGATGAGTGTTCCCCTTTCTTCACATCCTCTCCAGCATTTGTATTCTTCTCTTTTTTTCATAGCTGCCAATCTTATGGGAGTAAGATGGTATCTCATTGTCGTTTTGATTTGCATTTCCCTGATAGCTAAAGATTTTGAGCATTTTTTCATGTGCTTTTTAGCCATTTGTATTTCTTCTTCGGAGAAGTGTCTGTTTAAATCTTTTTCCCATTTTTGAAATGGGTTATTTATCTTTTTGTTTTCAAGATATATGAGTTCTTTATATATGCAAGTTATAAGTCTCTTATCAGATATATGGTTGCCAAATATTTTCTCCCATTGTGTGGTTTCCCTTTTTACTTTCTTGACAAACTCCTTTGAGGTGCAGAACGCTTTAATTTTGAGGAAGTCCCATTTATCTATTTGTTCTTTTGCTGCTCCTGCTTTTGGTGTGATATTCATGAATCCATTTCCTATTACAAGGTCCTGTAGATGTTTCCCTACACTGCTTTCCAAGATCTTTATGGTCTTGGCTCTTATATTTAGGTCTTTGATCCATCTTGAGTTGATCTTTGTATAAGGTGTGAGATGGTAATCCTCTTCCATTCTTCTACATATGGATATCCAGTTCTCCAGGCACCATTTGTTGAATAGGCCATTCTCTCCCAGTTGAGAGGGTTTGGTGGCTTTATCGAATATTATATGGCTATATACTTGAGGTTCTATACCTGAACTTTCAATTCGATTCCATTGGTCTGTGTGTCTCTCCTTATGCCAATACCATGCTGTTTTCACTACTGTAGCTTTGTAGTATGTTTTGAAGTCAGGAAGTGTGATTCCTCCTATTTCGTTTTTCTTTTTCAATATGTCTTTGGCTTTTTGGGGCCTCTTTACTTTCCAAATAAATTTCATAGTTTTTCTAGTTCCTTAAAGAAGGCTGTGTTGATTTTTATTGGGATTGCATTGAATGTGTAGATCAGTTTTGGTAGGATAGACATCTTAATAATATTCAGTCTTCCTATCCATGAACAAGGAATATTCTTCTATTTATTTAGGTCTTCTTTGATTTCCTTGAACAGTCTTGTATAGTTCTCGGTGTATAAGTTTTTTTACCTCTTTAGTTAAATTTATTCCTAAGTATTTGATTTTTTTATTTACTATTGTGAATGGTATTTGTTTCTTGGTTTCCCCCTGATCTTGCTCATTATTGGTGTACAGAAATGCTACTGATTTTTGCACATTGATCTTATAACCTGCGACTTTGCTGAACTCATTTATGAGTTCTAGTAGCTTTGTTGTAGATCTCTCAGGGTTTTCTATGTATAGGATCATGTCATCTGCAAATAATGAAATTTGACTTCCTCCCTTCCAATTTGAATGCCTTTTATATCTGGTTCTTGCCTCAGTGCTCGAGCAAGTACTTCCAAGACAATGTTAAATAGGAGCAGAGACAATGGGCATCCTTGTCTTGTTCCTGAGTTTAGAGGGAAGGATTTCAGGATTTCGGCATTGTAAACAATGTTGGCTGTAGGTTTTTCATATATACTCTTTATCATGTTCAAAAAGTTTCCTTGTGTTCCGATCTTTTGGAGTGTTTTTATCAAGAAGGGGTGCTGTGTTTTGTCAAATGCTGTTTCTGCATCTATAGATATAATAATGTGATTTTTTTCCTTCAATCTGTTTATATGGTGTATTACGTTGATTGATTTTCTTATGTTGAACCATCCTTGCATACCTGGAATAAATCCCACTTGGTCGTGGTGTATAATTCGTTTAATGTGTTGTTGAATACGATTAGCAAGTATTTTGTTAAGTATTTTTGCGTCTAGGTTCATTAGTGAAATTGGTCTGTAATTTTCCTTTCTTGTGGTGTCTTTGTTTGGCTTTGGTACTAGGGTACTGTTGGCATCATAGAACGAGTTCGGCAATGTTCCTTCTGTTTTGATTTTTTGGAATAGTTTCAGCAGGACTGGTGTTAGTTCTTTCCGGAATGTTTTGTAGAATTCACCTGTGAAGCCGCCTGGCCCTGGGCTCTTCTAAGTTGGGAGATTTTTAATGAATGAGTCTATCTCTTTGCTTGTGATTGGTTTGTTAAGATCATCAATTTCTTCTTTCGTCAATACGGGCTGCTTATGTGTTTCTAGGAATTTGTCCATTTCCTCTAAATTGTCATTTTTGTTGGAATATAGTTTTTCAAAGTATCCTCTTCTGATCGTCTTTATTTCTGTGGAGTCAGTGGTGATATCGCCTTTCTCATTTCTTATTTTTTGTATTTGCACCTTCTCTCTTTTTTTCTTTGTTAGTCTCGCTAAAGGTTTGTCAATTTTGTTGATCTTCTCAAAAAACCAGCTCTTGGTCTTGTTTATCTGTTTTTATTTCTATTTCATTTAGTTCTGCTCTTATGTTTGTTATTTCCTTCCTTCTTCTTCCTGTTGGGTCACTTTGTTGTTGTTTTTCTAATTCCTTCAAAAGTGCAGTTCTTCAATTTTTGCTCTTCTTTTTTGATATATGAATTTATGGCTATAAATTTCCCTCTCAGTACTGCTTTTGCTGCATCCCATAAATTTTGGTATGTTGTGTTATCATTATCATTTGTTTCAAGGTAGTCATTGATTTCTTTTGAGATTTCCTCCTTAACCCACTGTTTTTCTAAGAGTGTGCTGTTTAATTTCCAAATCATGGTGTGAAGTCTGGGCCTCTGTCCCTTACAAATTTCCAGCTTGACTCCACTGTGGTCAGAGATATTGTTTTGTATGATTTCGATCTTTCTGAATTCATTAAGCCTTTCTTTGTGGCCTAGCATATGGTCTATCTTGGAGAATGTTCCATGTGCTCTTGAGAAAAATGTATATCCTGCTGTGTTTGGGTGTAATGATCTATATATGTCTATTAGATCCAGCTCCTCTAATATACTGTTCAAATGTTTTGTTTCTTTAGTGGTTCTCTTTTGAGATGTTCTGTCCAGAGTTGATAGTGGTGTATTAAAATCCCCCACTATAATTGTAGGTGCATCTGTTTTTTCACTTAGTTTTTCCAGCATTTGCCTCATGTATTTAGAGGCACCCTTGTTAGGAGCATAAATATTTATGATCGTTCGATCTTCTTGACAGATTGTCCCTTTCATTAAAATGTAGTATCCTTCTTTGTCTCTCACAATTGTTTCGCATTTAAAGTCTATTTTGTCAGATATTAGTATAGCTACTCCTGCCTTTTTTTGGTTATTGTTTGCTTGTATGATTGTTTTCCAGCTATTCACTTTCAACCTCCATGAGTCTCTGGGTCTAAGATGTGTCTCTTGTAGACAGCATATAGATGTGTCATATTTCCTTATCCAGTGTCCCAGTCTGAATCTTTGGATAGGTGAGTTTAATCCGTTGACATTCAGTGTTATTACTTTCAGGGAATTATTTGTGTTAGCCATATTTTGCTTGGATTTGTGTTTGTCATATTTTGTATTATTTTTTTTCCCTTCTATTTTTGTCTTTTTTGTTGCTCTTACACTCTCCTCCAACTCTGCCTGTCTTGTTTTTTCCTTCCTGCAGAACTCCCTTTAGAATTTCTTGAAGGGAGGTTTCTTGTTGGTATACTCTTTCAGTTTCTGTTTATCTGTGTATATTTTGAACTCTCCATCATTTTTGAATGCTAGTTTAGCTGGATAGAGTATTCTTGGTTTGAAATTTTTTTCTTTTAGTACCTTGACTATATCATACCACTGCCTTGTTGCCTCCATGGTTTCAGATAAGAAATCAGCACTTAATCTTATGGAACTTCCCTAGTATGTAATGGTTTTCTTTTCTCTTGTTGCTTTTAGGATTTTCTCTTTTTCTTGAGCATTGGATAATTTGACAAGTATATGTCTTGGGATGGGCCTGTTGTGGTTTATGACTAGTGGAGTGCGCTGTGCTTCTTTGATATGTACATCTGTCTCTTTCAGTAGATTTGGGAAATTTTCAGCCATTATTTCCTGCAACACTCCTTCTGACCCCTTTCCCTTCTCTTCTCCTTCTGGAATGCCTATAATACGTATGTTTGAGCGTTTTGCATTGTCATTCAGGTCCCTAAGTCCTAGCTGGATTTTTTCTATCTTTTTATTGACCACTTCTACTATCTGATTTCTGATGTACTGTCTTCCACATCACTAATTCTCTGCTCTGCCTCTTCTAGTCTGCTGATATTTGCTGCAAGTGTATTTTTGATTTCTTGAATTGTCGTGTTCATTTCCATCATATCTGTTTTTTTTCTATGTATGTCTGCAATTTCCCCTCCAAGTGTTATCTTCATGTTGTTAACCTTTTCCTTTACTTCATCAAATTTGTCAGTGATACATGTTCTGAGATCTTTCATTGCTTGTGTGAAGTTCTGCTCCCTTCCTGATTTTTAGTTTCTTGATTGGATTCAGCCATCTTTTCCTGATTACTGGTTTGGTTTGTAGATTTTTGTTGCTCTCTGGTCATCATTTTTTCTTGACGGGTTTAATCAATTCCTTAGCTTCTTTGTCTAGTCTTGGAGATTAATTAGCTGTTGTTTTTGCGTAAGTGTTATATCTTCTCTTTGTCGCTTTGTTCTTCTTATTGTAATTTCTTATTGCTGGTTAAGTTCACTTTAAAGGAAAGTTTTAGTGCCTGGAAAAGGCAATTGTGTAAGGAAGGAAAAAGTGTAAAGTAGTATTGATGATATATATTAAGAAAGCAACAATATGAGTTTTGGGAGGATGGAGGTTAGATTCATGTAAATTGTGTAGAGTTATAGCAGTAGGTAGAGTACCTATAATGAGGTAGACGACTGAATATGGGAGGAATATGATACGTACTAAGAAGGTATTGTTTTTGTGAGAGGGGGAAAGAGAAAAGATAGGTAATAGTTTCAATAGTGGATACCAGACAGAAAACCAAACAAAGGTATTAGAAATTAAATGTTAGACACTTTGTGGGTCAAAGAAAGGGAGGTGGAATATAGGAGAGATAGTAGATGGTGGAGGATATTAATATGTAGGGGAAAGGGGATAGTGTAGATAGCCAAAATCTATTCACAGAGAAATGAGGCAGTGGAGGATGAGGAACCCCAGCGAATGTGAGGTGTTTCCTGCAGGACCTATTGTATTGTTAAGATAAAATAGAATAAGAAGAAGATGGGGGACAAGAAAGAGAGGAAAAAAAAAAATTGGGGGGATACGCTGGGAGAAAAGACTAGCGGATAATGCAATGCCAGGAATCAGAACCTTAAAAAAAAATAGAATAAAAAATAGAAATAGAATAAAAATAAAAACAAAACAAAACAAAAAAGAAAAAATGCAAACGTTGAGGGCTAGGACATTCAAGGACCTCAGATGGACCTCAGGGCGTGGTGGATTCAGGGATGGAAAGTCTGAGATATTGAGGACTCAAGAGGAGAGTCTCTGGGGTGTGGGCCACCAGAGTCCAGAGAACTCAGACCTGGCAACGTCAAGTCCGGTTAACAGGAAGCCTGGGAGCACCACAGTGCATCACAGCCTTCAGGGATCCCCGCAGCTGGGTACCAGCCCTATGGGTGAGGTCACATCTACAAGCCCTATCCTGTGTTCTGTACCCTACAATTCACTCATTTACTCGGGTCTATTGTGTGGATATATCACCAATTGACTTCAGGAACCCTCCCACCCTGTGTCCCCCGGAACGGCCACCTGGGGGCGCCTCTAGGCTGCAGCCAATTTAATGACTCAGATCAATATCCAGGTCTGGGGGAGGGGCTCCAGTCCGAAATGCTAATAGCAGAGTCCAAACCCGAAATTCCTACGCTTCTCAAAATATTCCCCTAATCAGCTTCCAAACGTCTCCCACCCTACGAGACCCTGGTAGCGTCTCTTTGTTGCTATCACGTTGAGACTGCTGTAGGTCAGCAGCTGCGCTTGGGGGGGGCGTGGCTCTAGGCGGAAACCCTATTGTTTGTGTCCACAATCAAAAATTCCCCCTGCTTTGCCATAAAACTCCCGTCTGTCTGCCCAAATCGGTCTGCAAGTGCCTCCCGTCCCACCAACCCCCCAATAGGCCGCCCAGGGTCCACGAACTCCCCAGTACTGCAGAGCCTCCAAAAAAAAAGAAAAAAAACCACGCCACTCCCGCGCTGCGGGGGCTCCGCCCACCCAAGGAGGGAATCTTTCCCTCGCAGCTGGGATCTCCGTGTATATTTCACAGACGCATCCTCTCTGTTACCTTTCCTCCAAATCGATGTCCGGAGACCTCCCGACCAGCAAAAATCGCAAAACAACCCGGTCCGAAAGAGCCTCCAACGCCCCCAGCCGACTCCCTGCAGGAGATACTATCTGCAGTTTAACTTTAAAACAGTTTAGATAGGTTTTTTTTAATGATTTATTTATTTATTTATTTATTTCTCCCCCCTTTCCCCCGCAACCCGGTTGTCTGTTTTCTGTGTCTATTTGCTGTGTTGTCGTTTTTGTCCGCTTCTGTTGTTGTCAATGGCACGGGAATCTGTGTGTCTTTTTCTTGTTGTTGTTGCATCATCTTGTTGATGTCAGCTCTCCGTGTGGACAGCACCATTCTTAGGCAGGCAAGGATATCCAGTACAGTGCTGAAAAGCAGAGGTTAAAATTTCCATGCTTGTGTTGTACCTTAATTCAGTAGGAAGGCTTTCAGTCTTTAACAGTTGAGTGCAATGGTAGCTTTGATATATTCCTCTTATAATATACTTTATTTCTGTGGGGTCAGTGGCGATATGCCCTTCTTCATTTCTTATGTTATATATTTGCACCTTTTTTTTCCCCTAAGATTTTGTCCATTTTATTGATCTTCTCAAAGAACCAGCTTTCGGTTTTATTTTTTCTAGTCCTTTTTTATTTTCAATTTCATTTAGTTCTGCACTAATCTTTGTTATTTCCTTCTTTCTATTTCCTGTCAAGTTAGTTTGTTGTTCTTTTCCAGTTCCTCCAGTTGTGCATTTATATCTTTGATTTTAGCACTTTCTTCTTTTTTAATATAGACATTTAAGGCTGTGAATTTCCTTCTCAGTACAGCTTTTGCTGCATCCCATAGGGTATGATACATTGTGTTGTCATTTTCATTTGTTTTGAGGTAGTTACTGATTTCTTTGGGAATTTCCTCCTTTACCTACTGATTGTCTAAGAGTGTGTTGTTTAACTTCCCTGTCTTTGTGCCTAATCTGCTTCTGTGCCCTTCACTGATTTCCAGTTTCATTCCATTGTGGTCAGATAAATTATTTTGTATAATTTCAGTCTTTCTGAATTCATTGACAGTTGTTCTGTGGTCCTCCACATGGTCTATCCTAGAGAGTGATCCATGTGCACTCGGAAAGAATGTACATTCCAGTGTATTTGGGTGTAATGTTCTGTATATGTTTGTCAGGTTCAGATCCTCTAATGTATTATTCAAGGTCTTTGTTTATTTCTTGATTCTCTGTTGAGATGTTCTGTCTAATGGTGATAATGGTGTATTAATGTCCCCCAAAATAATTGTAGAGTCATCTATTTCTCCACTTTGTTTTTCCAGTGTTCACCTTATGTATTTCAAGGCCCCTGGTTAAGTGCATAAATGTTTATGATTTTTCTTTCTCCTTGAGAAACTTCTGCCTTTATTAATATATCATGTCCTTTTTTTGTCCCTTACAATAGTTTTGAATTTAAAGTCTATTTTATGTGATATTAGTATGGCTACTCTTTATCCCTTTCTGATTGTTTGCATGTAAAATTGTTTTCTAACCATTCACATTGAGTCTCCTTGTGTCCCTGGGTCTAAGATGAGATTCTTGTAGGCAACATTTAGATTGGTCATATTTCCTTATCCATTCTGCCAATCTGTATCTCTTGATTGGAGAATTTAAGCCTTTAACATTCAGTGTTCTTACTGCCAAGGAATTATATTAGCCAAATTTTCTATAGGTTTGTGTATGCCATATGATTTTTGGAATCAAGTTTTTTGTTGTTGTTGTTGTTGTTTTGGAGGCATTGGTGATTTAATCCAGGACCTCATACATGGGAAGCAGGCACTCAACTACTGATCTGCATCTACTCCCCTATACCATATGTTTTTATTTCTCTTTCTATCTTTTCAGTTATTCTTATGCTCTCCTCCATGTCTTTCTCTCCTGTTTTTTTCCTTTCATCCTGCAGAACTCCCTTTAGTATTTCTTGATCGGCAGGTTTTTTTAATGGATAAACTCTTAATTTCTGTTTATCTGTTAATATATTGAATTCTCCCTCATTTTTGAATGCCAGCTTTGCTGGATAGAGAAATCTTGGCTGGAAATTTTTTTCTTTTAGCACCTTAACCATATCATACTACTGCCTTCTTGCCTCCCTGGCTTCAGATGAGAAATCAGCACCTAATCTTATTGAGCTTCCCTTGTATGTGATGGATCTCTTTTCTCTTGCTGCTTTTAGTATTCTCTCTTTGTCTTGAATATTGACTAGTTTGGCTAGTACATGTCTTGTGGTAGGCCTGCTAGGATTTATACTGTTTGGGTGTGCTGCACTTCCTGGACATGTACATCCATGTCCCTCAATAGAGTTGGGAAATTTTCAGCCGTTATTTCCTCCAACCCTCCTTCTGTCCCCTTTCCCTTCTTTTCTCCGTCTGAGATTCCTGTAATGCATAAGTTTGTGGATTTTGTGTTGTCATTCAAATCCTTAAGTCCCTCCTGGAGTTTTTATATCTTTTTATGTATCTGTTCTACTGTCTGATTTCAGATGCAGTGTCTTCCACAACAGTGATTCTTTTCTCTGCCTTTTCAAACCTGCTGTTATGTGCCATTTGTATATTTTTGATTTCTGGCATTGTGCCATTTATCACCCTCATATCTGGTATCTTTTTAGGTGTTTACAATTTCTTTAGTATGTTCCCTCAGTGTTTTCTTGATATCCTTAATCTCTTCCTTCGCTTCATTAAGTGGATTCATGATATTTGTTTGATTATCTTTGTTCTCTATCTCCTCCTATCTTTTAGTTTGTCATTAGACCAGGCCATGTCCTGTTTCTTAGTATGGCTTGCAGTTTTTTGTTGGTGTCTAGGCATCTGTTTATCTTGATGTGTTTATTCAGTTGGTTAACTTCTCTTTCTTAGTAGGATTATATTTTGTTCTTTTCGTCTTGTAAGGTTTCATTTTGACTCTTCATTCCTTTTATTCTATTTTCTTTATGTTGTCTATGTTCCCCTTGAAAAAAAATAAGACGAGAGAAAAACAAAGATATAATAATAAAGAAAAATAGTGGTAGTACTGCTACTAATAAAAGGTGGAAGGGGTGCTGTAAAAGACCCAGCAAAATAATTTATATGAGAAAAAATCATAAGTAGTAAAGAAAAATAAGATGCAAAAAGTGGAATAGAAAAAGTGAAATGAGAAACAAAAGAGAAAAATATATAGAATGTATTAAAAGCCTGGAATGATAAGAAGAGAGGAAAAGAAAATAGAAGAAGAAAAAAAAGAAAGTAAAAAAATAAGGAAAGGAAACAGAGAAAAGAGAGAAATAAAAATTAAAAAATATTGAAACCCAAGCAAAAAGAGTTAGGATGAATGAAAACAACAGAAAACAAGAGATAGAGAAAGGAAGGAAAGAAAAGAAAAAACGTAGGTAGAAAAAGATAGTAAAAGTAAAAAAAGGAGGGGGGGGACAAAGAAAGGGATATCACAACAAACAAGAAAGAAAACAGCAGCAACAGCAACAAAACAATGGAGGAAACACAGCCTTCCCTTTGGGCCCCTAAGGAGCTTCTCAAGCTGCTGTTGTTCATCTTTCAACCTGTAGCCTGCCCTCTGAGGGTGATGTACTGGGTTTTTGCAATTACAATTTAAAAAGTTAAAATTAAAGAAGTTTTGTTTGTTTTAAAGAAATAACAGATCCAAGAAAGCCTAAAACAAAAAGAATATTATGTTCCTTGTCATAAAGTACAAGCTGGATGATGCCTGACAACCAGGTGGCTCATGCTCTTGATTGACCTGGAAATCAAACCAGGGGCCTCCTATAGTCAAATCAGGAATTCTTCAACTGAGCTAAATTGTCTCCTTAGGTTAATGGCTCTTTAGAGAGCTGGTTGCCACCTTTCCTGTAGGTGTTTTTAGACTTCTGTAGCTTGCTAGAGTCCTGCTGATGAGGTGCCTGTGCTCAACCCCTCTCCAATGTAATTGCTTTCTCGCCCCAGGTGGGCGGCCAGTCAGGTCAGGGTCCTTCTGAGATTCAAAGGGGCCACAACTAGACAAAGTCACCACAAAGAAACCACCTGGCTGTGCCAGACCCCTTTCCTCCCAGGGAACTCCCCCTCCCAGACCCTTGGCAGCAGCAAGCCAGGGGCCACGCAGTTAACTTGCTGTGATTGTGGGGTATATGTGCTGTTTCCAGCCACTGGGGTAAGCAACTCAGTTTTCTTTATCTAGTACCTTCCTAGATGACTCAGGGCACCTTCCTGTTGTATATATATCCAAAGTAGCTCCTTTAGACAGGTCCCTGCCTTCTCTCCTCTTTTTTTCTTAGAGGGTGTGTCTCTACCTACCTACTCAACCACCATTTTCCCAGAAATCCTCTAGGTTATTTTTTGATACTTGGTCCCTTTTATTCTATATCCTTGCAGTTGTCTCTGTTCCCTTATAAAAAGAAAAAAAAAGGATCAGAGAAAAGAGAAGAAAATGGTAATATTAATACAAAAATGTTAGATGAGGAAGTGTATAGGAGCTAGGAAACTAAATGATATGAGTGAAAAATTCATTAAAAATACAAAGGAATAAGAATAAAAAGTGTTGGAATAGAAAACCTTTAAACAAGAAACAACATAGAGAACCAACAAGATGGTGGTGGAGTAAGGAGCTCCTAGAGTCAGCTCATGCTACAGGGCAGTTAGCAAACATCCAGAGCTCTCTGGAGCCAGCTGAAGCACCTGTTTGGAGGCTCCAGGAGGCCAGAAGAGCATCCTGCAACATTCTTGGGGGAGTGGAAGGAGGAGACTGCCCATCTGCAGAGAAGACTCCTAAGCAGAGCTCTCCATGCCCTGGAGGCCAGTGCCCATCCTCCATTGGAGGCACAAGCCACCTTGGGAGCTGTTTTGTGGCTGGAATTGAAAGTTCCACTTCCCAAGAACAGGGAAGGAAGAGATGGTTGGGCACCAATTTCATCTACTGATGAGTAAATTCAGTGGGCTACAGTATGATCTGGAGAACAGCTCAAGTTTGAGCCTGTCCAAATCAGAAAGAGACTGGGAGGTGCCATCTTAACTCTACTCCTGGCACAAGAGGAAACAGGGCAGACTGAAAATCCCAGTGCTGGTGGGGACCGGCTTCTTTCCATCCAGATCATATTGCAGGTCTAGCCTAGGCCCCAGTGTCACCTCCAGCAGGGAGGAAGCTGTGGGGACCTGCACTAGCCTTTCCAGGAAATTACCGGCCAAGCCACGGAGGCCAGTGATTATCTTACTCTAGCGGCACAAGCCACCCCAGGAGCTGCTCCATGGCTGGAATTGGAACTCCATTTCCCAGAAACAGGAGAGGAGGAGACAGTTGGCTGCCAATTTTGGCTACTGATTGGTAGTCTTGGATGGCTAAGAGGATAACCCTAGGAACAGCTGGGGTGTGAAGCAGCCCAAGTTGGAAAGAGACTGGTAGCTGCCACTTTTATTCCACCACAGTCGAGGGGAAGCTGGACTGACTGAAACTCTGTGTCAGCAGTAATCAGTTTCTATCACACAGATCAGCCTGCAGCCCTAGCCTAGGCTTCAGCCCCACCTCTGGCAGGGAGGAGGCTGAGGAGCCCTGCACCAGCATATACAGGTAACTGCAGGTAACTTTGGCTGGCATAGACTAAAAATCAGACGTCTACCAGGGCAACTGTGGTCATCTTGGATCTGCACTGCATAAATTGCTGCCCACACCTGCTGCTCCATCCCCACCCCAGATTAGGGTTAGGGTTAGGGTTAGTTTAGGGAAAAGGGGCAAAAGGAATATTTGAAGAAATAATGGTAGAAAATTTCCCAACCCTATTGAAGGACATAGATATCCCTGTCCAAGAAGGACAACACACTCCCCTCAGAAAAAGTCTGAATAGACCAACTCCAAGACACATACTCATCAGAATGTCAAAGGCCAAAGACAAAGAATTCTGAGAACAGCCAGAGAAAAGCAATGCATAACGTATAAGATTTATCCAATAAGATTAAGTGCTGATTTCTCACCAGAAACCATGGAGGCTAGAAGACAGTGCTCTGATTTATTTAAGATACTACAAGAGAAAAACTTCCAGCCAAGAATCTTATATCCAGCAAGACTGTCTTTCAAAAATGAGGGCAAAATTAGAATATTCACAGATAAACAGAAACTGAGATAATTTCTAAACAAGAAGCCAGATTTTCAGGAAATACTAAAGGGTGTGTTAGAGCCTGAAAAGAAAAGACAGGAGAGAGGGGCCTGGAAGAGAGTCTAGAAATGAAGATTATATCAATGAAAGTAACTGAAAGAGTGGTGAATTAAAATAGATAAAACTCAAATAGGAATAAGCTTAACCAATGATGTAAAGCACTTGTATTCAGAAAACTGCAACTCAATGTTAAAACAAATCAAAAAAACCTTAAATAACTGGAAGAACATTCCATGCTCATGGATCAGAAGACTGAATATTAAGATGTCAGTTCTACTCAAATTGATACACAGATTTAATGAAATCCTGATAAAAATTCTACCAGCATTAAAGAAAAAATTGAAAACACGATCATTAAATTTATTTGGAAGGGTAAGGAGTCCGGAATAGCCAGAAACATCATAAAAAGAAAAAGTAAACCCTCATCTCCAGACTTTAAATCATAATACCTACCTATAGTGGTAAAAAACAGCATGTTACTGGCCTAAAGACAGACACAGTAGACCAACGGAACCAAATTTATGGTTCAGAAACAGTCCCTCACAGGTATGGTCAAGTGATTTTTGACTAGACTGTGAAACTCACACAGCTTGGGCAGAACAATCAGTTCAACAAAAGATGCTGAAGAATTGGATATCCATAGCTCAAAGAAGGAAAGAGGACCCCTAACTCACACTTTATCCAAAAATTAACTCAAAATGGATGAAAAAACTGAAAAACAAAAACCATAAAACTTCTAGATGAAATTATTGGAAAATATCTTCAAGACCTGGTAGTAGGTGGTGGCTTCTTAAAGGAGATAAGAGAAGGACTGAGTGCACTACTGATGTTTAATGTATGTACAAGTTTTAATTAGCTTTACTGTGAAAGTGTGGAAATGTATAGAGTGGATGGTAACACACAGTAACAGCTAGTTTATAAATGGGGATGTGACTGTAAATGGTAGTGTAGTTATGTAAATGCCAATTCACAGAATGCTAGAGAATAATCTAGCAACTGATAGGACAGTAAACCAAGAGGTGGATGAGAATCATGGTTGATGGTACAGATGCAAGAGTGTCCTTTGTTAGCTAGAACAAGTGTATATCACTACTGTAGTGTATTGAGAATGTGGAGAAGCATGGAAAAATACAGCTGGAGTGACCTATGGACTGTGGTTTGTAGTAATATAATATTCTTGCATCTGTGCAAAAGATGTACTGTGTTGATACTGAGGCAGTATGGAAAATGTGAGCCAAATGTACACTATGGACATGGTAACAATCAGATGATATTATTTTATCTGTAGCAAATGACACACCACATTGTGGTATGTTGATGGAGAGGTGTTTGGGAATTCTGCACCTGTGCATGATTGTTTTATAAGTTTACAACTTCTGTCAAAAAATATATTTAAAAAACAATAGAGTGGGTTGGGGAAAAACACCAAATGTAAGATTAGGACTATGATTAGTAGTAAGGTTTTGACAATATTCTTTGATAATTTGTAACAAACATCTCATGACAATGCAAGGTGTTGGTGGAGGGTTGACGGGTAAGACCCCTGTGTTATGTTATGGATGTTTGCTTTAAGTTCGCAACTTTTACTATACACTTGTTTACGTATGTTCATATATAAATGATATGAAATTGATAATCAGATTGGTTAGGGGAAAAGTACTTCGTTTAGTAGTAATATTTTGATAATGCTCTTTAATCATTAGTTAAAAAGGTTTAAAAACAATGCAAGTTATTGGTGGTAGGATAAGATGTTATATATGTTTGTTTTGTAAGTTCACAACTATTATACATTTATTTATGTATGTTTATGTATGAGTGATATATTTCAATAAATTTTAAAAAAAGAAACAACATGGAAAAAACAATAAATTAAAAGTCTGGACGGATGCATAGGAAAAAATAAAGGAACAAAATAGAATGAGTTAAAAGGCTGAAGAGATGAGAAGAGAATAGAAGGAAATTGGAGAAAGAAAAAAAAAAAAAAATGAAGGCCAAACAAGAAGTCGTGGAATGGAAGAAAAGCTATAGAAGTCAGAAGATGGAAAAATAAAGGAAAGAAGAGAAATAAAGTAGCCTGGAAAAATCAGTAAAAGAAAAAAATTGAAACAAACAAAGGGAAAAGAATAAACAAGAGACAACACAGTAACAAAGAAACAATCCAGGGAGAGCAGCCTTCCCTCTTAGGCCCCTGGAGGCCTTCTCAGGCTGCTGGTGCTCGTCACCTGGCAACCTACTCTCTGCAGGTGATGTGTCCAGTTTTAGTGAGTAAAATAAAGGAAAAAGGAAAAAAAAAAATATCCAGTATACCACAGAAGAAAACAATAGAAACTCAGTCAGTAAGTTCCCTATCATAAGGTGCTGACTGTGTGCCGTATCTCTCCCTGGATGTCTTCTCTTAGGAGGTACCAGGGCTCAAACCTGGGACCTTCAAACGAGGCAGGAATTCCCCGGCTGTGCTACAGCAGGTCTATAGGCTAAATAGGCCACTGAAAGCTTATCTGGCTCCTCCTGCCCCCATTTCCCTTAGGCAGTTGGACTTCTAAAACAGTTTTCAGGGGTCAGGCTAGTTAGGAGCCTGTCTCCACCCCCTCCTTGACCAAGTTCCTCTCTCCCAGGGCAGCTGGGTGTGGCAGCCTGCCTGATCAGAGTCTCTCTCCCCTCACCCCAGGGCCACCTCAGTGTGGCTGATATCCACCCCAAGATTGAAAGGGGGCTCAGGTGCCCAAACCCACAGAAAGGAAACCACTCCCCACCCTTAGCCAGACCCCCCTCCCTCCAGGGAATTTCCCCTCCCACTCAGCTGGCCTTTGCGAGCCAGGGATTCCACAGAGGTTGTTCGCCTTGAGGGTAGGATTTACCCAGGCTTTTCTAGCCACAGGGATGATCAACCCTTGGTTTTACCTTGAGCTCTTTATCTCTCTTGTGCAGCTTGCTCCTGAATGAGGTCTCCAGGTCTGCAGCCTCCTGCTGTGTGGATTCCAAGACAGCTCACTCAGGTTAGGCCCCTGCCCCCTTGCGGCCATTTTTTGCGAAAGAACTGAGCAGTGCCCACCTACATCAATGCCATTTTCCCAGACTAGTACCTAAATTACCAATTTTTAATCTGCTCAATGAGTAAAAAGAAAACATGAGAATGATGTCTCACAAAATAGAATATCAGTAAAGAGCTATAAAGTATAAAATCAACAGGAATGGAAATTCTGGAGTTGAAAAGTACAATCAGTGATATGAGAAGTTCTCTAGAGGTGGTCAACAACAGCTGTCTCCCTGAGTAAAGACCCAAACAACTCTCTCAGCAGCCTGGAGAGTGCACCTTGCTATTTAAGTCTTTCCTCACCTAGATGGTGTCCATTCCAAAAGATGTAGCTGTGAGACTGTTAGAGGTTTGCAATAATTAACAAGCTGTATCTGTTTCCCCTGATATGCATTGGGAAAAGGCAAACCCCCTCTCTTGTGTCTGAGGGCATGGCAGGCACTTTCCCACAGGTTAAACAAGAAACCTCATAGGTACAGGAATAGAGGGAAATGGAGATCTTTACTACCTCTATCTGCATATCAGAGGAAAACAGAGATGGAAACCTTCACTATTTACATATCCTTTAATCTCTACGGATGAAAAGAAACATCTTCTCCTGCAGCATCCCAAGAAGCCGTAAACTCCCTCAACCCCCTACTAGTACCTCACTCAGACCCTCAACTCCCTCCTACTATCATTTCCCTGCCTAGGAAAGTTCTTATAAATTGAAGTCCCCCATGCCCCCTTCCAGGAGTGGGCTGAAGTCTGTCTTCAGATCCCGACCATGCTGGTGGGGGGACTGAAGCCTGTTCTTCAGTCCCCCTCCATTGGAAGAGCTTTTCAAGAAATACATATTCTGCCTGTGGTCATTCAGTCTCTGTGTCCTAGCCGGTTTTTCTCCAACAGAGACTTTCTAGTTTTCTTACGAATTTTACTGGTCACTAGTGATGTTGAATGAAGTGTCATACCCTTGCTTACGCTTAAATCACTGCAGATCCTATGATTTAGGATATACAGGGGAGGGGAGATGGTCAATTATTTGTTCTTTCAGAGACCTCTACTTCCTTCTGAGAACACAAGACTGTACCCGGCCTGAGTGAAAATCCTCCAAAGGAGAGACACAGCACTGCTGTTAGAGATATTCCACATCCTTGCCTCTGAGTCCCCAGGAGACTTCCAGAAAATAGTGACCCTCCATTAACAGGGAGAATTACAACCCAAATTTCTGTGAACCCCAATATCCCTGAGGAGTCCACAAATTCCTACCTGAGCCACATCTCAGTGAAAACCCTTCTATTATAAATTAATCTTTCCCAGTCTCACAAAGTAGAAAGGTGATTGTTTTGTCTATTCAAGTCTGATGCCATATAAATTTGAGAATTGGTTTTTCCATTCCTGTAAAAAAAAAAAATGGCTGCTGGGAGTTTTTTTTTTTTAAGACTGATTTATTCCCCCCCCACATTGTTTGCTCATCTTGTTTTAGGAACAAAACCTGGGCCTACCATATAGCAGGCAGGTGCCTAATCACTTGAGCCACTTCTGCACCCTGCTGTGATTTTTATAACTATTTTGAATCTGTAGTTCCTTGTGGGTAGTATTGATAGTAGAACAAGCAGTCTTATCATCCTTGAACAATGAATGTCTTGCTATATGTTTAGGTCTTCTTCAGTTTCATTCAGAAATGTTTGCTTAGTGTTCCAGTATTTCTATCCTTTCATCACATTCATTCTTAGGTATTTTATTTATTAGCCTGCTAATTGAATGGACTTTGAAAAGAAGTCCATTTCAGGTTTTTTATTTTGCTGTACTATATAAACAAAACGACTTTTTTGTGTGTATCTCATACGATCCAAGTTTGCTTAAAGTCTATATTGTTGCATTAGTTATGTTGACTCTTTTGAAATTATGTATTTAAAAGCTTATGTCGGCAGTGTATACAGATAGCTTTACTTCTTCCATTCCAATTTGGATGACTTTATTTCTTTTTCTTACCCATTTGCTTGGCAAGAGCTTTAGATCCAGTGTTGAAAAGCAGTGATAAAAGTGAGCTAACTTACCTTGTTTGTGACCTGATGGGAAAGATTTTCAGTATTTCACTATTGAGTAGGATGTTAGCCATGGGTTTTTTAGATGCAGTTGTGAACATAGAAGAATGACTTCCACAGATGACTTAGGCAGCAGCAGAAAGTCCCCAGGTTGTTGGCATCCTGCAAGTGCATTTCTGAAATCCTGGAATGTGAGTTAATTGTAGGATACCTACATTTTTATGGTTGAAGAACTTAATTCTTACTAATATCCATATGTTCAAGTTTTAGTAATAAGATCATGGTAGACAATACCTGAAATATTTTGATGTTTTCTTAAATTTTAAAAATTCAGTGAAACCAATTAAATGAACTTTTCTTTTAGAGGGTATTTATAAAATAGTACTTTTAATGGAGCAAGGGCACATATTAAGCACAATCCTTGGGGATCATGGGAAATATAAAGATTACTTTGGGGGGTGTTGGTGTGTGTGCCTGATGATACATGTTACGCCATATGGTGGTAATATTGTAGTCCAAATATAAATGACTCTGAACCTATGTGATTGTGAATCAAAAGCAGTAGAAATTTTAAAGAATTTGCTGAATTTGAACTGTGATTGCTAACACGAAATGTGTAAAAAAATAGATTGATATAAAACATAGAAAGTTGATAACTCTTTAGTTATTATAAAATACGAGAAACTAAAACTAAAATCTAATGATTGTAGGGATACTATAAATATAAAAAATTAAGGTAATTCACAAATGAAATACAGCATAAGTTATTCAAGTAACATAGATAATTGATTTTTAAAATATATAGACATTTATGGATAAATGATTTTGAGAATATATAGACATTTATAGGGATTGACTAGATTTTGGCAATGTGGTAATTTTTCTCTTCAGGAGAGGAGTACATATAACAGGAATATTTGGTAGCCAGATGGAGAAAGAAAATAGGGAACGAAAGGTTCAATAGAAGTAATGAGAGTGAAGACCCGATTTTAAGAGTGGTAGAAGTACAGAATCCAGAAATGTCAGCAAGAAAGATTTCTTACTTTAAAACATTTCATGAAAAATGTAGAGAGCGAAACAGATCGGTATTGTTGGGAAAGCTGTTTTCAATCTCCTTTCTGTCTATATAATTTTTTTAACTATATAAATACTAACAAAAAAATCCACATTATTTTATTTTCAAGTACCAAGGTAATAATAGGGAGAAAAGGAGTAAGGGCAGAGAAATGCACAACAAATGGTGATCTACATTATGTGCTGAAATGTACTTTCTGAAAAGTAGATAAAAGCATGAAGAAAATGGCCAGTATATGACAAGATATAAATTTTATAAAAACTCAGAAAATGAATGAGAAGAAATAAGAAAATTGGAAAAATACTTCAACCTGAAATGTAATCTCTAAGAAATAGGGTGACAAGATAATGCTTAAGTACAAAGAGAAGGTGAAATGCCAAAAGAGCTGATAACACACTAAGTGGAGAACGTTAAGGAGTTGGGAAAAAAACCTGAAAAGGTGAGGAATGGTACAGATGGTCCAGTGTCTGCACCCTGGAGTGCCTGAACCAGTCCCTAGGCCCTGGCTGGGCCCTATGGTCTGGGTGGTCCTGCATGTGGGTGGTCCTGGAAGCTGCCCCCCTGCCATGATGCTCAGCTCCAAGCTGCAGGCCTTGGCAGTTGGTAGGTGGTCCTGGAAACTGCCCTGCCTCCTCCCATGATGCTCAGCCCCAGGCTGCAGGCCTTGGCAGTGGTGGGTAGCCCTGGAAACTGCCCTGCCTCCTCCCATGATGCTCAGCCCCAGGCTACAGGCCTTGGCAGTTGGTGGGTGGCCCTGGAAGCTGCCCTGCCTCCTCCCATGATGCTCAGCTCCAGGCTGCAGGCCTTGGCAGTTGATGGGTGGTCCTGGAAACTGCCCTGCCTCCTCCCATGATGCTCAGCTCTAGGCTGCAGGCCTTGGCAGTTGGTGGGTGGCCCTGGAAGCTGCCGCCCTCCTCCCATGATGCTCAACTGCAGACTACGGGCCTTGGCAGTTGGTGGGTGGCCCTGGAAGCTGCCCTGCCTCCTCCCATGATGCTCAGCTCCAGGCTGCAGGCCTTGGCAGTTGGTGGGTGGCCCTGGAAGCTGCCCCCTCCCCCCCTCCCATGATGCTCAGCTGCAGGCTGCAGGCCTTGGCAGTTGGTTGGTGGCCCTGGAAGCTGCCCCCTCCTCCCATGATGCTCAGCTGCAGGCTGCAGGCCTTGGCAGTTGGTGGGTGGCCCTGTAAGCTGCCCTGCCTCTTCCCATGATGCTCAGCTGCAGGCCTTGGCAGTTGGTGGGTGGCCCTGGAAGCTGCCCCCCTCTTCCCATGATGCTCAGCTGCAGGCTGCAGGCCTTGGCAGTTGGTGGGTGGCCCTGGAAACTGCCCTGCCTCCTCCCATGATGCTCAGCCCCAGGCTGCAGGCCTTGGCAGTTGGTGGGTGGCCCTGGAAGCTGCCCGGCCTCCTCCCATGATGCTCAGCTGCAGGCTGCAGGCCTTGGCAGTTGGTGGGTGGCCCTGGAAACTGCCCTGCCTCCTCCCATGATGCTCAGCTCCAGGCTGCAGGCCTTGGCAGTTGGTGTCCAGGCTTCAGCAGCCAGGCCTTGGGTGATGGCTGTGGCTCCCCAGGTGCCAGGCCTTCTTAAGCTCTGCAGCCTGGGGATGTTTGTGGTAGGTGTTAGTCCTGTGCACTGGGGAGGGAGTCGACCCTTCTGCATTAACATAGTGTGCTCCCACTTGTCCAGGGCAGTCCTGGTTTATGTCTGTTGTCCTACCTTTTCATGTCCCCCCCTCACTAAGAGTATCCTGATGTGACTTTATGTTATACGGTCACGCTATTCCGTCTGTTATGGAAATTTCTTTAAGAAAGGTTGACTTAATGACTGAATAACTTAAAAATGTAAGTTAAAAAAAATCGTGCAAAAAATAGGCTGTAAAATCAGACACAAGCATTTTTGTGCCCAGTCGGCCTGTCCAGCAAGGAGGTGAGAGAGATTGGTAGGTGGGTGTCTGGGAGGGGGAAGAGCTGAGGGAGTAGGGGCTAGATGAGAGGCAGGCTTACCTGTCATTGTGTAGCTTTTTAAACAATTGATTTTTCTTAAAATGGGTGTGTTTTTTTCCCACAAAATATGCAATAATAATAAAGATTATGGAAGGGGTCAAGACAGGCATTTGAATATGTCCTGTTTCTTGAATTTTCCTTCCAGGAGGCCCCTAATTAGCTGCGTATTCTCATACAGTGTGAGTTTTGGTTTTATAGTCATGAGAAATATTGGTATGTGTTTTCCATTCCTTTAATATCTTTATCTGGTTTTGCCATTAGGCTAATGTTGGCCTCATAGAGTGAGTTAGGAAATGTTCCCTCTGCTTTGTTTTCTGAAAGAGATTGTGGAGAATTGGTTTCATTTTTCCTTAAATGTTTGGTAGAATTTGCCAGTGTCTGAACCTGGTCCTTTCTTTTTTGGAATGTTATTAATTATTGATTCCAACTTTTAATGGCTCTAGGACTATTCTGATTATATATTCTTGTGTGAGTTTTGATAGTTTGCATCTCTCAAGGAATTTTGAGCCATTACATCTAAGTTATAAAATTATTGGACATAGGGATGTTCATATCTTGTTTGAGTTATCCTTTTAACGTCTGTGGAACCAGTAATAATGATCCCTCTTCCCTTCCTGGTATTGGTAATTTGTATCTTCTCTATTTTATGTTTGGTTAGCCTAGAGGTTTATCTGTTTGATTAAATCTTTTCAAAGAAAAAACCGATGCTTTAGTTTGGGCATAAGTTTTCATTTCTATGTGATTAATGTGCAGGAGTACACTTGCTGGGCTGTATGATAAGTATATATTTAGTTTTATAAGAAACTGCTACCTAGTTTGGCTTTTTTTATGCCCCCCCCCCCCTTGTGGCATTTTGCTTGCTGTCTGCTCTCTGTGTCCATTCACTGTACGTTCTTCTGTGTATTTATTTTTATTTTATTTCCCTTCCCCGCTGCCTTGCGGCTTGCTTGTTGTCTATTCTCTCTGTCCATTCACTGCATGCACTTATGTGTTTTTGCTTGTCTCCCTTTTATTTTGTTGTGTCACCTTGCTGAGTTGGCACTCAGCTGTGCTTGCGGGCTCGGTGGCACTCCACAGTGCCTGGGCTGGAGGCTCTCCGCAGTGTGCAGGCAAGCCTGCCTTCACAAGGAGGCCCCGGGTTGCAAACCCAGGGCCTCCCATATGGTAGATGGGAGCCCAACTGACAGCTGCTTCCCTGCTAACTAGTTTTTCAGAGTGACTGTACCATTTTACATTCCCTTAAGCAATGTATGAGAGAGTCAGTTTCTCTGTAATTTCACCAGCATTTGGTATATCACTTTTTATTTTATTTGTTTTAATAGTGTATAGTTATGTATGATAATGGTGTAGGTTGCATGTCTCTAATAGCTAATTATATCAAGCATCTCTTCATGTACTTATTTCCCATCCATATATCTACTATGGTGAAAAGTTTGTTCATATGTATTGCCCATTTTCTAATAGAATTGTTTTCTCATGGTTGAATTTTGAGAATTTTGACATTCTTTTAATTTATTCTAGATATCTATATTGTTTTGTGTGTGTGTTTGGTACTATGGCCAGGAATTGAACCCAGGACCTTGTAAGTGGGAAGCTGGTACTCTACCACTAAGCCATGTTTTTTTCTTTGTTTGCTTGTTTTTGTTTAGCAGATATTTGGAACTGAACCCAAAACCTCCCTTGTGAGAAACAGGCACTCAACCACGTCAGCCACATCCAGTCCCAATATTCTAGATACCTGTTCCATCTATTCTAGATATCCGTTCTTTCTTTGTCGTAAATTTCCAAATATTATTCCCTGTCGGTAGTTTGCCTTTATAGTTTTTTTGCAGATCAGTAGTTTAAAGTTTGGTGAAGACCCATGTATCAATTTTTTTTTTTTTACGATCTCGGTCAGTGCACTCTCCCTTTGGAATCTGTTTCCATGTGTTCAAATATCAAATAGTTTTGATGATGCCCCAGCCTTTCTCTTGCCTAGCATGACAACTCCATTGATATTCTGCTTCAGTGTCATAATTTGAAGCAAAAAAAATTTTTTTCTCTATTTTTAAAGGAGCTTTAGATGACATTGATGTTGCTTCAAATATGGGGAATTCCCATATATCCTACTCCTTCCCCTTAACACCCTTTTCCCGTGAATATCTTTCATTAGTGTGGTCCATTTGTTTCACGTGATGACCACATATTGAAGCATTGCTACTAAGCATGGCCTGTAGTTTACATTATATTTTACACTTTGCACAGCACATTATTATAAGTTTTGAGAAAATGTATGAGTTCTGTCTGTTATTGCTGTATTATGCAAAATTATTCCAGTGTTTCAAAAATGCCCCATGTTAACTCTTCTTCCCTCTCCCTCCCCTCAGAACCTCTTGTGCCCACTGTCTTTCTATCAGTGTTACAAGTTCTTCCATTATTAGAATAATAATGGTCTAATTTAGTCCATAGTTGCATTCCTCCTGTTTCTTCATTCTTCTGTCTTTTGGATTTTGTGATTGTGTCACTTTTTATTTTTTTATTTTATTTTATTTTATTTTAAGATTTTATTTATTTTATTTATTTCTCTCCCCTTCCCTCCCTGCGTATTCTTCTTTGTCTGCTTTTGTTGTCAGCGGCATGGGAATCTGTGTTTCTTTATGTTGCATCATCTTATTGTGTCAGCTCTCCGTGTGTGCGGTGCCATTCCTGGGCAGGCTGAACTTTCTTTCATGCTAGGCGGCTCTCCTTATGGGGCGCACTCCTTGCATGTGGGGCTCCCCTATGCGGGGACACTCCTGTGTGGCAGGGCACTCCTTGCGAGCATCAGCACTGTGCATGGGCCAGCTCCACATGGATCAAGGAGGCCTGGGGTTTGAACCGTGGACCTCCCATGTGGTAGACGGATGCCCTAACCACTGGGCCAAGTCTGCTTCCCTGTGTCACTTTCTTACCCCACATCAATCCAGTATCAATACTTCAAATATGTGCAAAACCTGACCACCTGGTTTCCCTGTTACTGCTCTGTCTCATCCATCATATCACTTGCCTGGACTACTGTGATAGCTGTGCAACTTGGTCTGCCTTTGACCTGCTTGCCACTGTGGTCCATTCTTACCTGGCAACCTGAATGGTCCTGTTCAAACCTAAGGCAGGTCTTGTTACTCTTTACTTGTTACTCTTTACTGAAATCCCCAAGCATTCCCAGCTTACAGTAAAATGCAAAGTGATTATACTGGACTACAAGGAACTCCAGAATGTGTGTCCAAGTCTTTAAGCAGTTTTATTGAGATACAGTCACATACCATAAATCTATCCAAAGTGTGCAGTGACTTTAGTATAATCACAGGAGTTGTGCATTCATCACCACAATCAAGTTTAGAACATTTTCATCATGCCAAGAAGAAAAGCCCCATACCCCTTAGCAGTGACCTCTCAATCCCTCTATCATTCCCCAGGCCTACATAATCACTAATCTAATTCCATCTCTCTAAATTTATTTTTACATTTTATAGTAATGAAATCATGGAATATGTAGTACTTTGTGCCTAGATTCTTTCACTTACCATAATGCTTTCTTAAATTATTGTAATTTTTTTAAATTAGGAAAGTTGTATGTTTACAGAAAATTCATGTAAGAACAGTTTACATTAGGTATATTTTTCCATATACCTTCGTATTATTAACAACATGTAATAGTGTCATAGATTTGCTATAATTCATGAAAGAACAATCTCATATTTGTACTATTACCTGCAGTCCATCATCCACAGCATTGTACATGTAGTTAAACAATCCCATGTTTTGGCTTCTAACTTTTCTTCTAGTAATGTATATGACCTTAAAAACTTCTTCCCTTAACCACATTCACAAACATGCTCCATAGTAAGGTCCTACCATGACCACAATCCATTTCTAAACATTTACAATCAACCTAAATAGAAATTATGCACAATTTAAGCATCAATTTTCCATTCTCTACCCCCATTCTATACCTCGGTGATTTATATTCTGGATTATAAGTCTATGAGTTTGATTATTATAATTAGATTTTACCAGTGAAATCATACAATATTTGTCCTTTTGTGTTTGGTTTATTTCACTGAACGTAATGTCTTCATGATTCATCCATGTTGTCGCATGCATCAGAACTTCATTGCTTCTTACAGCTGAATCATGTTCCATTGTATATATTTACCACCTTTTGTTTATTCATTCATCTGCTGGTGGTTATTTGACTTCTACCTTTTGTCTATTATGCTCTGAACATTGGCATACAAATACCTGTCTGAATCTCTGCTTTCAGTTCTTTTGGATATATGTCCAGAAGTGGGATTGCCAGGTTATATGGTAATTTTAAGTTTTTACTGCCAAACTGTTTTCCACAACCAATGCATTACATTTACATTCAGACTAACAGTGTATAAGGTTTCCTGTTTATATGCATTCTCATCAGCACTTCCTAATTTACAATTTAACATAATAGCCATTTAAATGGGTGTGAAATGATAACCCATCATGCTTTTGATGTGCCTTTCCCTAATGGCTAATGGACTTGAGACTTTTCATATGATTATTTCCCATTTGTCTATCTTCTTTGAAGAAATATCTATCTAAATACTGTACCTACTTTTAATGGGTTTGTTTGTCATGCCCAACTACCTTGGAGGTTACCCAGTGAGCCATGCTCTCTCTTCCTTCTCCACTTGTCACTGGCTGTTTCCTTGATGTGGAAATAGCCTCTAACCCCTTGTCTGCTTCCTTCTCCTCCTTTGATCCCCAGCTCCAGTCTTGTCTCCCCTGATTTAGGTAGAAATTTTTTTTGTTCTCGTGGTACCAGGGCTGGGCATTGAACCTAGGACCTTGTATGTGGGAAGCTGGCACTGAACCACTGAGCCACATAGGCTACCTTGAGTTGATTTATTCATGTTTGCTTTTTTGTTTTCAGGAGGCACCAGGAACCAAACTTGGGACATCCCATGTGGGCAGCAGGTGCTCAACTGCTTGAACCACATGCACTCCAATATCTTTCTTACCTGCTATTACCCTAACAGTGACCCCTCAAGTTGTATTTGCTGATTCCTTATCTCTTGTTCACTGGATTGTCAATCACTCCCAAAAGGTTTACATTCATCTCTCCCTGCCCTGGGCCTAGCACAGGGTCACATATACAGTCATCACTTACTCACCATTTAATAGAGTGTAAAGAGTGGAGGACAGTGCCTGGTGCTTGGCTCTTTCCACCATGTGTACAGTGACTCTCCTGGCAGGGGAGGGGCTTCCAGACTCACATTTGCAGCACTTGGATATAGTTGAAACTTGTCAGGGGCTTTGAGGTCAGCCCAACTTGGGTGGAATTTTGACTCTTGTGAATTCATACTCACAGTGGTATGCCTAAAGTCAGACTGCTTCCCTATACTTAGATCCTGATATATGCTTGGTGGTCACTTCAGGGAAAGTACTTGAGATCTTTATGCCTATCCCTCATCTGTAAAATGGTGATAATAAAACATCCCTAATTTTTAGACTTTGTTGTATAATTAAAATCTAATTTTAGCTTGTCTGCCTCCCCATATAGCCTCCTTCCAACCCTATTCGTCCGAAAGGAGAGTGATGGACTCAGTGGGTCCTATGCTTATTTTAAGATAACTCGTCTAGGAATATGTCATATCTTAGACATATGCATTTCAGTGTTTACAGTGCAGAGGTGACTTTTCATCCCTTGTTCACTCTGGTCCTAGGGCCTTGATGTCAGACACACACTCTCTAGGTGAGCTGTGATTTGTCTAAACTTAATTAAAAGTAAAAATAATCACCAGCTTCATAACACTTAATATATCCCATGTATTTTATTGTGTGTAGTACTGATGACTCAGCGCATTCCACAGTCCGAGTCCCCTCCCCTGGGCCCACTGTCTTGGGCCTCCACCTGTCTCTCCCCCTCCCCAGGGCCCTCTTCACCCCAGGCTCCCCATCTACCAATCCCTTCCCCCAGGCCCCTTTTACCCTGGGCACCCCACCTTTCCTTTCCCTGGATCCACTATATCATGAGCTCTCATCTCTTAAAGTCTTAAACACATTTTTAATATTTATGGGTCAGGTTTCTACTCAGGTTCCATCTGTTGTGCTGCTTTCCCCACCCCATTAGCTGAGACATCAGAAACTTGAAAGAGTTAATCCTGCCTTCATCTGTCTCCAATTCTACAAGTCAATGGCTTCCCTATACTAGATTTACAGAGGATAGATAAATTATGTAAAAGAACCAGGTTTTATTTATAAAAGATCTGGAAGACGGACAAGGAAAATGGGAAGGGCAGGAGGTACCTGTGGGCAGCAGTGGGCTCTGCCAGCTCCACATCTGGAGGGGACGGGCCAAGGGCTTCTCTCCTGTCCGAGTAATCTGACTGCTGGGATCCTACCAGATGACAGCACAGAGCCTCAACTTGAGGAGCAAAACTGCAGGAAACACAGAGGAAATGGAAACCTTTGTCTTTGGGGCTCCAGCTAGCTCTAGGAGTGAAGAGAACAGGGTCTATTTATGTAACATTTTTAAACTGGGCAACCCCAGATCCAGCCTGCAGGAAAGTGGACAAGGGTGCTTCTTGAGATTCCCTGCCTCAGGCCAATATTTGCCTCTTTAGACCCTGAGATGGTGGAAGCCCACCTGGAGAGGAGTGAATGGGCTGAGGGCCCACCAGTTCTGTCTCCTGCAAAGCCCTAACTCATAATGAGAGAACCCTGAAGGCCAAGCTGCTCTTGGTAGGTTTGGTGGGAATAAAGGTTGGGATGGACATGCATGTAAATGCAACAGGCCTCTGAGAGGTTCTGGACCCTCCACTGGAGGTAAAGGGGCCCTGCCAGGGCAGGCCCCTGGGTATTAGGCAGCATGTAGGGGCATCAGTGCCTCCAAACACAGGGATACTCTTAGGGGTGCTGGCCCCTATGTTGGCCATAGGGTGCTCTGGCTCCAGATTCCCACAGCTTCAGGCCTCATATTACCCCACAGTGATTCGTGGTGTGGGGGCCCCACTCCTTTCTGCTCTTACACTGAGTGCATCAATGTTGGAGCTCACATCTGTGACCTCCACTTGGCTCCCAAAACTCTTAGGTGCTGCTAAAACCCCCAACCTGGAGACGACTGGGGTGGTGCTGCCAAATGTTGAGCATCGCTGCCTCATGTTGGGCTTGAATTGGTCACAGCAACAGGGCATGGTGGTGGCTGCAAAGCGAGAGGCACTGACTGTGTCAGAGAACACGGCGGGGGTGGACCCAAAGACCAGCTGGAGCCTGGCGTGGCTGCCCAAGGTGGAACTTATGTGTATCATTCCCCTAAAGCGCCACAGAGTTGTGCGGTGCTGACCGGGGTTGGCTAGCCATGAGGAGAGGTTGAATTGGGAGCTGCAAGGTTTGCAAACTGAAAAGAATGGTTAGAGCTGATGGCTCCATGAGGCTGCCCACGAGGAACTCCAAATAGAGATGGTGGGTGGCTCTAGGGGTAAAGGGGAGTTTACACTTCGGGGTAGGGCTGCAGAACCCAAGTGTGTGCAGGCTGAGGCAGTGCTGCCACTGTGTATGTCTGAAGGGCCTGGTCAGATGGGAAGGTAGTCATACTGCAGCCAGCAGGAGGTCCACAGAGCAGTAGGGGTGAAGGGATGTGGTATTCATCAGGGTCCCCCCAAGTTTGGAAGAAGGTGGGAAGCCAAGCCTGCAGGTGTCCTGGTTGAGGGGTTGGAAGTGGTATAGAAACAACCCTTGGAAGGCCCTTGGAGTGAGGGTCCCTGGGTGAGGTGGTGGGAGGGGTGGCCATGAGGAGGAGTCAGGAGAGACCACACACACCGGGATCACTGACCCCATTCTGAATATGATGGGATAACTGGGGAGGGAGGAGGTGCTGGGAGCTGTGGGGAAGGCAGAACCGGCATCAGCCGCAGCCATCACAGAGACTCGGGGAGGCAGAGGAACTCCTCTCTTCCCTTTCAGGTCTCCCCGAAATGGGTTTTACCATGAAGGAGGAGGACTCTCGGCAGCAGCTGCAGGAGCAGGCTCTGGGCTTCTCCTTTCACAGTTCCCACCTCCTGTGGGGCCGGGATCCATGGCAGAGGAGGGCCTAGCACACAGCCCAGTCTGGTTGGTATCTGATGATGGGGTGGCAGCAGGGCTCAGCGAGGTGAAAGAGGCTGAGGGGAGAGGGTGTGCCAGCACGTCAGGTGGGGCTGGGACAGTGAGGAGAGGACGGGTCTGCTGAGCAGCATTTCTTCTGAGGCAAAGGACCCACCGAGGTGGCCACTGCAGTGGATCCCAGGATGAGCCCTGGGCCTGGGGAGTCCTTCCCACATCTCCTCAGCTGTGAATTATTGTGGGACACTGCAGGGGCAGCTGGTGGAGGAGCAGGCCAGGGAAAGTACAGGAAAGTTGTGAGGTGCTGCATTCCGGGGTCCCTCAGTCTTGCCACCCGGGGAACTGTTGAATCGTCCAGTGCACTGCTTCCTTCTCCTGGGTCTAGATCCTCAGCAGCGACTCAGTACCCTAACTGGGGTGTGTGTGCATGTGCACGCATGATGGCAGCCTCAGGTGGGCCCCTCACCTGTGTGACAACAGAGAAATCTCATGTTAATGGTGCCTGGAACTATCAGATGTGGATGGGCCATCTCTTCTTTCTGCTCTGAGGTGACTGGAAGCCTGATTAATCTGGATCTTTCTCGGGGTTTTCATGGAGGCCGAGGAGATAGGAAGATGCCCATCCTTGCTCACATTCTCCGTGTATCTGTAGAGCGGCTGGGAGACAGACAGGGCTGGATCTCTCCTCTTCTCAGGGGCAGCAAACCTGGAATGGAGCTCTCTGAGTTCCTGACAGCATTTCCTATGTGCATGGTTCAGAGAGCTCCAGGAGCTCTGGGTGGAGCTGCTTTCTCTGCCTTTGGAAGGGAGTTTTCTCTTAAGGCCCAGGTCTGGGCAGGAGGGAGGCCAGGCCTCCCCTGACCCTCAAAGGCCTAATGCAGACTCTGCACTCCCAGAGCCATTGGAGCCCTTTTTTCATTGTCCTGAGAGGTCTTTCACCTTGTGAGGAGCACAGCTTGCCCGGGAAACTACACCTCTAGAGTTAGGAATGCCTGAGAATTCAAATTAGGGGGCCATGAAATGGAAAGTCATAGGTAGGTTCCTCCAAGAAACCCAGACACCAGTGACGACAACAACAAGAAACTCTTTCTACTTCAGGGACATCATTTGTTTGGCATTGGTTAGAATTCCATTTGGCCACTAGAATTAGCACACGTTGTCAACCATAGCTATTTATGTTCTCTTTTTTTTTTTTGTTTTATGAACTTTTATCTCTGAGTGCTTAGTATTGATTTAGAAATAAAGTTCTGTGCCTTAAAGTAAAAAAAAAAAAAGTCATCCTCTAGCCAATAGAAATGAATATTTTTGTTCACATAAAAACCCTTTGTGCTACTCTTTTAGCTGCTTAATCGTATCTCCTAGCTAAAGGCCAGTCTGGTTCTCCAGTTTTTTTTACTTTGTTTGGAATTGTTCACAGTGGGTGCTCTGGGGATAACTTCTCACATACTAATCAGTTAATGCTTTAACAATAGATGCCTCTTAGTTATATAGGGTATTTAAACCCTACTCTTGGTTATAATTGTCATATGCATTCCATGTACATGCAGTTTGGCCATCTACCCCCAAAATCGTCCAATTTCTGCTCACTATTCATTCGTATATTGAATTTCTGTTCCTGAGTGTGATGGCATTGGACTCAGATGTGAACTTTCTACATAAGCCTCTTCTATCACTTTTACTGAACCTGTGGTTAGCGCTGGGGTTGGTGTAGGCCCTGGAGACTTCAATCTCTGAACTGGCCATGTTCCAGCCAGGCCCTGAGCAGAGTTGCAGTTCCTACTCTCCAGTTTGTTGGACTTGCACAGGTTGTTGGACTTGTACACATTAGCTAACAGGACGGTAAAGATGGTCAAGCACCATACCAGGGAACTGAGAGTGCCTACAACTCCAAGCAAGAGAATCGCATCCATCAACCATGTGGGATCTAAGCCCCATCTCGATAGAGTGGTGGAGTGGACATCACCAACCCAGGGTCCAACAAGAGGGAGGATTAAATATGGATTAGTGTGGACTTACTGGTATTCTACTATAGAACTATTGTGACTAGTAATGGAAGAAACTGTACCATTTATCTGGAGAAAGTGGCCACTGTAGTTGATGAGAGCAGGGAGAGGAAAGAAGTGATGTGATGTGGGGGCATTTTTGGGACTTGGAGTTATCCTAAATGATATTGCTGAGACAGATGCTGGACATTATATACCCTGCCATAACCCACTGAATGTACTGGGGAAGAGTGTAAACTTCAATGTAAACTATAATCCACGCAGTACAGCAGTGCTCCAAAATGTATTCACCAAATGCAGTGAATGTGCCCCAATGATGAAAGAGGTTGTTGATGTGGGAGGAGTTGGGGGAGTGGGTTGTGGGGTGTGTGGGAACCTCATTTTTAATGTAACATTTCTGGTCATCTGTGTATCTTTAAGAAAAACAATTTAATTTACAAAAATTAACAGTTGTGAAATACGTTATCATATATACCCAAGATACTCACCATCTCTGGTCCTGAAGTCCGAAGTTGTCCTCTTATAATTATTTCTCTTCTATCTGAAGATGTTCCTTTCACACCTTTGTAGAGCATGTTGTCAAGTGATGAATTTAGATTTCTCTGTCCTCTCCATCTGTCTTCTTTTTTGTCTTCAATCCTGGGACAGATTTTGCTGTATGTAGTATTCTGGGTTGATTTTTTTTAATTTCAGCACTTTAAAGATCCTGTTTTACCCTCTTCTGACGTCTTACTGGACCTGAGGAAAAATGACAGACATTCAAATTGTTATTCTCCTATAATGTGTCATTTTTCTTAGGTTCCTTTCAGAATTTTTCATCTTTGAATATCAGCTGTTCTTTTCAAATGATTTTTCAGTGTGTGATTTTCTTAGCTTCTCCAATCTGTGTGTCACAAGGTTGGGTAGTGTTCAGTCTGTCTTAGCCCATATTTATTGTGAACCATTCTTCTCCCTTCAGCATTTAGCATGAATGTTAACTGTCCTACAGCTTTCTGACGTTCTATTATTTTTTTAAGATTTTTTATTTCTCTCTCCCTTTCCCCTCCCCCCAGTTGTCTGCTCTCTGTGTCCATTCGCTGTGTGTTCTTCTGTGACTGCTTCTATCCTTATCAGCGGCACCAGGAATCTGTTTTGTTGTTGTTGTTGTTGTTTTCTCTTTTTTTCTTTATTTTTTTAATGTTACATTCAAAAAATATGAGGTCCCTGTATACACCCTACCCCTTGCACCCCTCTCCTCCCCCCATAACAATCTCCTCCATCATCATGAGACATTCATTGCACTTGGTGAATACATCTCTGAGCACCACTGCACCTCATGGTCAATGGTCCACACCATAGCCCACACTCTCCCACAGTCCACCCAGTGGACCATGGGAGGACATAGAATGTCTGGTAACTGTCCCCATAGCACCACCCAGGACAACTCCAAGTCCCGAAAATGCCCCCACATCACATCTCTTCCACTTGCTACCCCCAGCAGCCACCATGGCCACTTTCTCCACACCAATGCCACATTTCTTAAATCACAATAGTTCATGAATAGAATATCATTAAGACCACTCTAATCCATACTCTATTCCTCCTTTATGTGGACCCTGGAATGGTTCTGTCCACTCCACATCTATATCTAGAGGGGGCTTAGATTCCACATGGATGCTGGATACAATTCTCCTGCTTTCAGTTGTAGGCATTTTGGCTCCCTGGTGTGGTGGTTGACCTTCTTCACCTCCATGTTAGCTGAGTGGGGTAAGTCCAATAAACCAGAGTGTAGGAGTTGCAAGTCCATTGAGGCTCAGGGCCTGGCTATCACATGGTCAGTCCAGAGATTCAGGTCCCCTGGGTATACATTGAACCCCAGTGCCAACTACAGATCCGGTAAAGTAACAGGAGAGGCTTATGGACAAAGATCATATCTGAGTCCAGCTCCATCACACAGAAACACAAACTCCAAAGTAGGGCCAACTGACATGGCACTGAACTCCATCTGCCATGACCTTAGAACCTGTGGGTCTCTGTAGCCCTCAGGAGAACCAGTATGTGGGATTATATCTACTTTATCTGTCTGTGGGACTCTTCTGAGGTATGCATAAGGGCTACCCCCCTCTGATAACCTCCCGGCTCTTTTTGGAGACTCATAGCCTTATAAACTCATTTGTCCTTTCCATTTCCCCCTTTTATTCAGGTCAAAAAGCATTTTTAACTCCTGGTATTATATGTAGACTGAGATATTCTGCTGGTCTGAGTTGACCCTTTTATTCAAGGTCATTTTCTAGTTACATCATTAGCTGGTATTTGGTAGTAATCCCTCAGTGCCAGGGAGTCATGACCCACACTAGGGGGAAGGCAATGCATTTACATGCTGAGTATGGCTTCGAGACTGGCCACATTTGAGCAACATGGAGGCTCTCAAGAGGTAATTCTTAGGCACCCTGCAGCTCTAGGCCTTGTTCTTATTTCAGGTGCACAGGCTCACAAGCATAGTTATTAGTATCAAGGGCTCATTGTTGGACCTTCCTTCTTTTTTGGTCTTTGCCATTGCACTTGGGGGATTGTTGCTGTTCCTTTAGGGACTGTGATAGAGCTCCCCTGGCTAGGAACTCAGCACTCCCTCTGTTGTTATTTTTAATTGTAACCACTATGAAAATATTTTTATGTACCCTGGATATATGCCCTGGAGAACTCCCTACCAACCATGTGTCCCCTGTCAAAAACATCCCACACCGGCATTCCTCCCCTGCCATTGTTGAACCTCTCTGTGATCCAAAACATCTTCAAAAATGAAGCCCAATATATTGCCAGGTTCCATTAATAGTAAAATGGAATATAGTGATGGGTTTAAAGGTTAGATATAGAATACATATTAATTTAGAAAAATTAAGGTAAAAATAATTTGAGGTATCAAAAAATTAAGAGATGCAATAGCTTTGGTTTTCATGTTTTGCCTTCCATCACTGCAGTGTGTTGCCCTGTATGCAAATTGGCAAGGCAACTTCTTCCATCTTTTCCTCAGTGTCTATGTCCATTCTTTTTTTTTCTTAATTATTATTAAGCTTGTCTTCATAAAAGTTTCGTATATACAATATACATTACTCCCAGATATCCAACATAAAAGCTTTTTCCCTTCCTCAGCAATAATCTTTTTACATATTTATATTTACTGAAACTGTTGTACAGATATTGAGACAATAGCTTTCAAACAAGGTAACATTTGGGTTTACATTGTGGTTTATATTTTAGACTATACAATTCTCTAAATTTTTAGTTATCTTATGTTTTATGTTATGATTTACATTTTAGCCTATCAGCCCCTATACATTTTTGGTGTAATTTAACATGTCTTATATCCATCCTTGTGTAATATTGTGGAACACTTCTATTGCCCACACAATTACATTGATTCCATCTATTCAATACCTCTTTCCCCCTCCCCTCAGGGCCCACAATGACAGTCAATCCTCATTGCTTCAAGGGCCATGTTCAGAGATACTTGCATCAATGTTGAGGGCTTGACATGCTCGACTGCCCTAACACATTGGGAGCCACCATTTCTCTCAAGAGATACAATTCCCTCTATTTGAGAATATCAGTCCTCCCCAGGATGCGGGTATGCCTTCATTCTTATTATATGGGTCTCTATCCAATGATATAATCAACTATGACAAAATGAGCACTCACACACTCCCTAGAAGCCTGTCCTATGTCAGATTATCCCCTTTAAGCATCTAAAACAAGTAACCTTCCTTATTATATTTTTGAAAAAGTTTTCTCAGCATTATACTCTCATCCAAATCTCTGACAATCTCCTATGTTCATATGTTCGTCCACTCTCCCCCCAATTTCTTGGGCAATATTACCAATCCTCCTATCCCTGGCACCCCTCAAGCCCGCAGAGCCCCCATTTTATCCCTTCCCTGTACAAATACTGACCTCCAGCTTATCATAGATTTCATCCATGTAGGTGTCAGCTTACATCCTTCCTCTACCCCCAATTTCCTGTAAGTCTATCATCCAATCTCTAGCTCTCTGAAGCAGCTTGGTTTACTTATTTCATATCATGAGGTCATGTAGTATTTGTCCTTCAATGCCTGGGTTGCTTCGCTCAACATAAGGTTCTCAAGATTCATCCATGTTATCACATGTGTTTGTAGTATATTCATTCTTGAAGCTGAGTAGTATTCCATTGTATGTATATACCACATTTTATTGATCCATTCATCTGTTGATGGGCATTTGGGTTGATTCCTACTTCTGGCAATAGTGAACAATGCTGCTATGAACATTGGTGTTCATATATTGGTTTGTGTCCTTGTTTTCAGTTCTACTGGGCATATACACAGCAGTGGAATTGCTGGGTCATATGGCAAATCTATAGCTAGTTTTTTGAGAAACTGTCCTCCAGAATGATTAGATCCTTCTGCATTCCCACCAGCAGTGGATGAGTGTTCCCATTTCTCCACATCATCTCCAGCATTTGCAGTCTTCTGTTTTTTTCATAGCTGCCAATCTTATCGGAGTGAAATGGTATCTCATTGTAGTTTTCATTTGAATTGCCCTAATAGCTGGAGATTTGGAGCATTTTTTCATGTGCTTTATAGCCATTTGTATTTCTTCTTTGGAGAAGTGTCTGTTTAAAACTTTGCCCATTTTTAAAATGGGTTGTTTATCTTTTTATTTTCAAGATACAGGAGTTCTTTATATATATAGGTTATAAGTCTCCTATCAGATATATGGTTACCAAATATTTTCTCCCATTGTGTAGGTTCTCTTTTCACTTTCTTGACAAACTCCTTTCAGGTGCAGAAGGCTTTAATTTTGAGGAAGTCCCATTTATCTATTTGTTCCTTTGTTGCTCGTGCTTTGGGTGTGAAGTTCATGAAGCCATTTCCTATTACAAGGTCCTGTAGATGGTTCCCAGCATTGCTTTCCAAAGTCTTTTTGGGCTTACCTCTTATTTTTATGTCTTTATGAGTTGGTAATCCTCTTTCACTCTTTTACAAATGGATATCCAGTTCTCCAGGCACCATATTTTTCTTTTTTATTTATTTGTTTATTTATTTACTTACTTAATTTCTCTCCCTTCCTCCCCCCCCCCCAAGTAATTGTTCTGTCTATTTGCTGCTTCTTTGTCCGCTTCTATTGTTCTCAGTGGCACGGGAATCTGTGTTTCTTGTTGTTGAGTCATTTTGTTGTGTCAGCTCTCCGTGTGTGCGGCGCCATTCCTGAGCAGGCTGCACTTTCATGCTGGGCGGCTCTCCTTACAGGGTGCACTCCGTGTGCATGGGGCTCCCCTACATGGGAGACAACCCTCTGTGGCACGGCACACCTTGTGCACATCAGCACTGTGCATGGGCCAGCATGGGCCAGGTCCACACGGGTCAAGGATGCCCAGGGTTTGAACTGCGGACTCCCACATGGTAGACGGATGCCCTAACCACTGGTCCAAGTCGGCCACCGAGGCACCATTTGTTGAAGATGCCATTCTTTCCCAGTTGAGAAGGTTTGGTGGCCTTATCGACTATTATATGACTATATATATGAGGATCTATATCAGAACTCTCAATTTGGTTCAATTGGTCAGTGTGTCTATCCTTGTGCCAATACCATGCTGTTTTCACTACTGTAGCTTTGTAGTATGTTTTAAAGTCAGGTAGTGTGATTCCTCCCATTTCATTTTTTTTTTCAATATGTCTTTGGCTATTTGGGGCCTCTTTCCTTTCCAAATAAATTTCATAGCTAGTTTTTATAGTTCATTAAAAATGCTGTGTTGATTTTTATTAGGAATGTATTGAATCTGTAGTTGTGTTTTGGTAGGATAGACATCATAATAATATTTAGTCTTCCTATCCATGAACAGGGAGTATTCTTCCATTTATTTAGGTCTTCTTTGATTTCCTTGAACAGTGTTGTGTAGTCTCTGTGTATAAGTTTTTTACATCATTAGTTAAATTTATTCCTAGGTACTTTATTTTTTTTATTTACTCTTGTAAATGGTATTCCTTGATTCCCTCCTGAGCTTTCTCATTATTGGTGTAGAGAAATGCCAGTGATTTTTGTGCAGTGATCTTATAACCTGCGACTTTACTAAACTCATTTATGAGTTCTAGAAGTTTTCTTGTAGATTTCTCAAAGTTTTCTATGTAGAGGATCATGTCATCTGTAAATAATGAAATTTTGACTTCTTCTTTTCCTATTTGGATGCCTTTTATATCTGGTTCTTGCCTCAGTGCTCAAGCAAGTACTTCTAAGACAATGTTAAATAGAAGAGGTGATAGTGGACATCCTTGTCTTGTTCCTGATCTTAGAAGAAAAGAATTTAGGATTTCACCATTGGAAATGATGTTGGCTATGGGTTTTTCATATATACGCTTTATCATGTTCAGAAAATTTCCTTGTATTCCGATCTTTTGCAGTGTTTTTACCAAGAAAGGGTGCTGTATTTTGTCAAATACTTTTTCTGCATCTATAGATATAATCATGGGAATTTTTCCCTTCACTCTGTTTATATGGTGTATTACATTGATTGATTTTCTTATGTCGAACCATCCTTGCATACCCAGAATGAATCCCACTTGGTCATGGTGTATAATTCGTTTAAGGTGTTGTTGAATACAGTTAGCAAGTATTTTGTTGAGGAGTTTTGCATCTAGGTTCATTAGAGAAATTGGTCTGTAATTTTCCTTTCTTGTGGTGTCTTTGTTTGGCTTTGGTACTAGGGTACTGTTGGCATCATAGAATGAGTTAGGCAATGTTCCTTCTGTTTCGATTTTTTGGAAGAGTTTCAGCAGGATTGGTGTTAGTTCTTTCTGAAATGTTTTGTAGAATTCACCTGTGAAGCCGTCTGGCCCTGGGCTCTTCTTATTTGGTAGGTTTTTAATGACCGATTCTATCTCTTTACTTGTGATTGGTTTGTTGAGATCAATTTCTTCTTTCATCAATATAGGCTGCTTATATGTTTCTAGAAATTTGTCCATTTCCTCTGAATTGTCATTTTTATTGGAATGTAGTTTTTAAAAGTGTCCTCTTATGATAGTCTTTATTTCTGTAGGGTGAGTGGTGATATCTCCTTTCTCATTTCTTATTTTGAGTATTTGCATCTTCTCTTTTTCTTTGTTAGTCTAGCTCAGGGTTTGTCGATTTTTTTTATCTTCTCAAAGAACCAGTTCTTGGTTTTGTTTATCTTTTCAGGTGCTTTCTTATTTTCTATTTCATTTAGTTCTGCTATTATCTTTGTTATTTCTTTCTTTCTTCTTCCTGTTGGGTTACTTTGTTGTTTTTTTACCTAATTCCTTCAAATGTGCAGTTATTTCTTCAATTTTAGCTCTTCTGTTTTGATGTATGAATTTATGGCTATAAATTTCACTCTCAGTACTGCTTTTGCTGCATCCCACTAGTTTTGGTATGTTGTGTTACCATTTTCATTAGTTTCAAGGTAGTTATTAATTTCTTTGGAGATTTCCTCTTTGACCTACTCTTTTTCTAACCGTGTGCTGTTTAATTTTCATATCTTGGTGTGAAATCTGGGCCTGTGGCCCTTGTAGATTTCCAGCTTTGCTCCACTGTGATCAGAGAAATTATTTTGTATATTTTCGATCTTTCTGAATTCATTAAGCCTCTCTTTCTGGCCTAGCATATGGTCTATCTTAGAGAATGACCCATGTGCACTTGAGAAAAATGTATATCCTGCTGTATTCAGGTGTAATGATCTGTATATGTCTATTAGGTCTAGCTCCTCTAATATACTGTTCAAAGTTTTTGTTTCATTATTGATTCTCTTTTGAGATATTCTGTCCCAAAGTTGATAGTGGTTTATTAAAGCCCCCCACTATAATTGTGAGGCATCTATTCTTTTACTTAGTTTTTCCAGTGTTTGCCTCGTGTATTTGGAGGTACCCTTGTTAGGAGCATAAATATTTATGATTGTTCATTCTTCTTGAAAGATTATCCCTATCATTAATATGTAGTATCCATCTTTGTCTCTCACAACTATTTTGCATTTAAAGTCTATTTTTTCTGATACTAATATAGCTACTCCTGCCTTTTTTTTGGTTATTGTTTGCTTGTAAGATTGTTTTCCAGCCATTCACTTTCAACCTCCTTGAACCCCTGGGTCTTGGATGTGTTTCTTGTAGGCAGCATATAGATGGGTCATATTTCCTTATCCAGTCTTCCAGTCTTAATCTTTTGATAGGTGAGTTTAATCCATTGACATTCAGTGTTATTACTTTCAAGGAATTATTTATGTTAGTCGTATTTTCTTTGGACTTGTGTTTTTCAACTTTGCTGGGTTTTTTTTTCTTCTCTTTTTATTGTTTTTGTTGCTCTTACACTCTCTTCCAACTCTGCCTCTCTTGTTTTTTTCTTTCCTCCTGCAGAACTCCTTTTAGTATTTCTTCAAGGGTAGGGTTCTTGTTGGCATAGTCTTTTAATTTCTGTTTATCTGTGACTATTTTGAACTCTCCCTCATTTTCTAATGCTAGCTTAGCTGGGTAGAGTATTCTTGGTTGGAAATTTTTTTCTTTTAGTGCCTTGACTATATCATACCACTGTCTTCTTGCCTCCATGGTTTCAGATGAGAAATCAACACTTCATCTTATGGGGCCTCCTTTTATGTGATAGCTCCCTTTCCTCTTGCTGCTTTTAGAATTTTCTCTTTGTCTTGAGCATTGGATAATTTGACAAATATATGTCTTGGGGTAGGCCTGTTGTGATTTATAGTGTTTGGGTGCATTGTGCTTCCTGGACATGTATGTCCATCTCCCTCAGTAAATTTTGGGAGTTTTCAGCCATTATTTCCTCCAACACCTCTTCTGTCCCCTTTCCCTTATCTTCTTCTTCTGGGATGCCTATAATATGTATGTTTGTGTGTTTTGCATTGTCATTCAGGTCCCTAAGTCTCAGCTGGATTTTTTGTATCTTTTTATCAATCAGTTCTACTATTTGATTTCAGATATACTGTCTTCCACGTCAATAATTCTCTCCTCTGCCTCTTCTAATATGCTGCTATTTGCTGAGAGTATATTTTTGATTTCTTGAACTGTGGTGTTCATCACCATCCATCTGTTATCTCTTTGTGTATGACTGAAATTTCTTCTGTATTCTCTCCAAGTGTTTTCTTCATATTGTTAATCTTTTCCTTTACATCATTAAGTTGCTCTCTAATACATGTTTTGAGAGCTTTAATTACTTCTCTGATGTTCTGCTCCTCTTCCTCGTTTTTAATTTGTTCATTGGATTTGGCCATGTTTCCCTGAGTATTGGTTTGGTTTGTAGTTTTTTTTTGCTATCTGGTCATCATTTTATCTTGATGGGTTTAATCAGTTCCTTAGCTTCTTTGTCAAAGTGTTGGGGATTAATTAGTTGTTGTTCATGTGTGTTATGTCTTCTCTTTGTCACTTTGTTCTTCTTACTCTATTTTCTTGTTGCTGGCTAAGTTCACTTTGAGGGAAAATATTAGGGCCAGGGAGAGCAAAATGAGTAAGAAAAGAAAATGTGTAAAGTAGTATTGGTAATAAATGTTAACAGAGCAACAATGTGGGATCTGGGAGAATGGATATTAAACTCATGTAAGTTGTGTAGAGTTATAGCAGTAAATAGAGTACCTATAATGAGACAGTCAACTGCATATTGGGTGGAATGTAGTAAATTAAATGGCCAGTGGTCACATGAGAGAGAAAATAGAGAAAATAAAGAAAATAATGTCAAGAGTGAATAAAAGAAAGAAAACAGAACAAAGGTATTAGAAATAAAAAGTCAGACAATTTGGGGGCCAAAGAAAGGGAGGTGGAATATAAGAGAAACAGTAGATAATGGAGGATAGAAAGATGTGGAGGAAAGGGGATAGTGTTGGTGGCCAAAATCATTACACAGAGAAAAGAGGAAATGGAGGATGAGGAAACACAGGAAATGTGAAGCACTGCCTCTAGCACCTATTATATAAAGAAAATACCAATATCATGCTGTTTTCACCGTATACCTTGGTAATGTGATTTAAAGTCCATAAGTGAGAGTCCTCCAACTTCACTCTCCTTTTTTAAGGTGTTTCTCATATTCATGATCCCTTACCCTGCCTAATAAATTTGATAATCATGCTTTCCACTTATTTTTTAAATGCTGGTGTAAGTTTTTATCAGAATTGCACTCAATCTGTATATCAATTTGAGTAGAAATGACATCTTAATCATATTTAGTCTTCTAACACATGAGCATGGCATGTTCTTCCAATTATTTAGGTCTTTTTAAATTTCTTTCAACAATGATTTGTAGTTTTAAGAATACAAGTAAGTGCTTTACAATGTTTGTCAATTTGATTCCTAAATATTGGTGTTTGATCTGTCATATTTTATTTTCACCACTCTTTGACACTTTTGTTTACTTTTCTGATACACTTTTCATTTCTAGACTCTCTTACAAGCCTCTCTCCTGTTTAGTCTTTTCAGGCTGTCACATACTTTTTAATATTTCTTGCAAAGCTGGTCTCCTGGTTATAAACTCTCTCAATTTCTGTTTATCTGTGAATTCTAAACTCCCCCTCAATTTTAAAAGACAATCTTGCTGGATATAAGATTCTTGGCTCAAAAATTTCCCTTGCAGCTTCTTAAATATGTCATTCCAATGTTGTTGTTGTTGTTGTTGTTTTAAAAAACACCCAGTTTATTAATGGGAACTTAACTCTATTCTTATGTATGGGGAATGTGGGATGCAGATGTGGCTCATGTGATAGGGCCTCTGCCTACCATATGGGAAGACCCAGGTTCAGTCCCTGGGGTCTGTTGGTGAACAAGAAGAGAAAGTGTGCCTTCATGGCAAACCAGTGCCCATATGGTGAGCCCATTGCCTGCATGCTGTGCCATGTGCACATGTGGGCGCCCACTTGGCAAGCCGAGTGTGCTGAGGTGGTGTGCTGAATGCCTGCCCAGTGAGCCAGTGCCCACGTGGTGACCAAATACCCACATGGTGAGGCAGTGCCTGTGCAAGTGAGTCATATCCCAAGATCATGAAGCAATAAAAGACAAGGAGATAGTCAAGGTGAAGCACTGCAGAGACCAGGAACTGAGGTGGCACAATTGACAGGGAATCTTTCTTCACATCAGAGTTCCTCAGGATGAAATCCTGGTGAATCCTAAACAGGAAAGATGAGAAGAGAAGACAAGAAAGAGAAATAGACACAGATTATCACAAAGATAAAAAAGAAATAGAGACAGATTATCACACAGCAGTAACAGCAGGGTGGAGGAGGGGAAGAAAAAACTAGTATAAAAAAATATGGGGAATGTGAGGGCCTTCCAGCAAGAACCAGAAGACCTACTAGGCAAATTCTCAAAGAGCTGTAACACTCACCACTGTCTTCTTGCCTCCATGAAAACTCTGCACTTAATCTTATTGGGTATCTCTTATGTTATGCATTGCTTTTCTCTTGTTGCTTTCAGAATTCTGTCTTTGGCATTTGACATTTTGATTAATATGTCTTGGAGTTAGTCTGATTGGATTTATTCATATGGGGCTATGTTGTGCTTCTTGGACATGGATATCCATGTCCTTCAATTGGGTTTCAAAATTTTCTACCATTATTTCTTCAACTATTCCTTCTGCCTTTTTCCCCTTCTCTTCTCCTTCTTGGGCCCCCTTTACACATATGTTTGCACATCTCTTGTGGCATTTAGTTCTCTGATACCTTGTTCAATTTTTTCCACTCTCTTCCATCTGTTCTTTTTTACATTTGCTTTTAGAGGCTATTTCTTCAAGCCCACCAATCCTTTCTTTATCCTCCTCAAATCTGCTGTTATATAACTCCATTGTATTTTTAATTTCATTTATTGTACCTTTCATTCCCATAAGCTCTCCTATTTTTCTATGTATGCTTTCACATTCTTCTTTGTGCTTGTCCAGTGTTATCTTAATATACTTAATCTCTTCAGCCATCTCATTGCATTTCTTAAGGAGATTTGTTGGAACACCTATGATTAGTTGTCTCTATTGGAGATTTGGACCTGAAGGATATGGGGGATGAAAGAAAGAGAAAAAGAGAGAGTGAAACAAAGAGAGAAAGAAAGAGAAAGAGCTGGGATCAGGGGGTCTGCGAGTAATGACTCCTCAGACAACTTTATTTTCTACATGTGGCATTATATATACTCAAACTGTCGAGATAACAAGCAGTGTAACTACACATTAACAAGAGTCGTAAATTAAAGAACTTATCTCAAAGTACAGAGATTTAGTATTCCTTTCAAACTACAAAGTACATTTGCTTGTATTTCTCTCTGCCCGGACAGCTCTGTCCTGTTGACTCGAAAAGCTTAATTGCTGCATTCCTATGTTAAAAGCATAGCCATGGAAACAGCACGTCTCCCTTTGTGAGACCACCATGCCTCAGTTTCCAGCAGTCTCGTGGATTGTTCTTTTTTTTCTTTTAAGGAGGTACCAGGGATTGAACCCAGGGCCTTGTACATGGGAAACAGGTACTCAACCACTGAGCTACGCCAGCCCCCCAGTTTCCAACAGTCTCAACTCCTTTATGTCATCTGGAGGCTTACCTTGTTCCTTACCTGTGCCATATCTTCCTGATTCTTGGGATGGATTGCAGTTTTTGTTGGTGTCTTGGCATTTGGCTTACTATGTGTATTTATTCTGGGCATGTTCCTCTCTTTAGTTTAGGGCTTTCTTGCCTTTTCTCCCTTGCAGGTTGTGTAGTAAGAACCAAGGGTATAGTTGGTGTTGAATGCTGTAGAGACTCAAACTGCCCTTTCTTTGCCAGGCACTGATAAATCTCCTTCCGGCTTTCTCCTTTACATGTTTGGATAGTGTCACAGCTGTGTGGAATGATCCACATTGTGCAGGCCTAGACTGTGGTCACCCAAAGAGACTGACATAGCTTAAAGTCCCTTTCTCCCTGCCTAGGCAGGGATGGAACTGCAGGTGTGAGCAACAAGCTATGGTGTGCATGTGCAAAATGACCATAGTTGCCCCGGTAGACTTCCCACTCTTCAGTCTGCCAGCTGAATGTACCTGCACTTACCCTGAGAGGCTGGTGCAGGGCCCACCAGCTTCCTCCCTGCTGGAGGTGGAGCTGATGCCTAGGCTAGGGATGCAGGTTGATGTGGGTGAAAGAAGCCAGTCCCTACGATCACTATGATTTTCAGCCAGCCCAGCTTCCCCTCATGCTGGGGGCAGAGTCAAAATGGTGTCCACTGGTCTCTTTCTGACTTGGACAGGTTCACACTTTACCTGTTCTTAGGGTTATATTTTACCCAGCCAGATTTACTAGTCATTAGGTGAAATCGGTGGCCAATCATCTCTTCCTTCTCTGTTTTTTGGGAAATGGAGCTTCCAAATCCAGAATAGTTCCAGAGGCATCCAGAGAAGAATGATTACAGGCCTCTGAGGCATGGCCTGTATTTTCCTGGGGAGGCTGGTGCAGGGCCCCCCAGCTTCCTCCCTGCTGGAGGTGGGGCTGGGGCTTTGCCTAGAGCTGCAATCTGATATGGATGGAAAGAAGCCTGTCCCTACCAGCACTGTGAATTTCCCCTTGTGCCAGAAGCAGAGTTAAAATAGTGGCTACCAGCCTCTCTCTGACTTGGACAGGTTCAAATTTTAGCCATTCTAAAGATTATACTTTAGACTGCCTAATTTACTAATCATTATCTGAAGCTGGTGCCAAATCTTCTCTTCCTCCCCCATTTTTGGGAAGTGGAGCTTCTGATTCCAGCTGAGGAATAGCTCCTGAGGTGTCTTGTGCTGTCTGTGGAGGATGGCCACTGCTTTCCAGGGCGTGGAATGCTCTACTTAGGAATCTTCTCTGCAGATAGGCAGTCTCCTCCTTCCCTTCTTTCAGGGATGTTGCAGGATGCTCTTCTGGTCTCCTGGATCCCCCAAACAGGTGCTTTAGACACTTTTGTGTGCTTACCAACTGTTCTGTAGCATGAGCTGACTCTGGGAGCTCCTTACTCTGCTACCATCTTGCTGGTTGTCCTTGAATTTTAGATGTTTTATATCTAGATCTAAAGTTTCCTTTTACATCTTTTTGTTGTTTATTTGTTGTAAACTATCTTTCCTTTCATTCCAAGAGTATCTGCCTTTCTCATTGTGCAGAGACTTCATAACTGCTTTGTCTGATCATTCCTTCTCTGGTTCATTTGGAACTGTATCTGCTGATCATTTATTGCCCTGTGTTAGAGATTTGGACCTGAAAGTTATCGGGAATGAAAGAAACAGAAAAGGGAGAAGGAAACAAAGAGAAAGAATGAGAAAGCTGGGATCAGGAGGTCTGCGAGTAATGACTCCTCAGACAACTTTATTGTTCACAAAGGCCTCTATATATACCCCAGTCCACATGGGTAGAAGCAGCAACATGCAGTTAACCATCAACATTACTCATAGTCTAAGGAATTAAAAAATCTTACCTCAAGGTACAAAGTTTAAGTGTTCTATTTACTACACAAATATCTGCTCATTTTTTCTTTCAGCCTCTCACAGCTTCATCCTGTTTGCCGGGAACTCTTAGTTACCACATTCCTTAGATTGCAAGTGTAGCCATGGGGACAGCACGTCTCTCCTTGGGAGGCCACTGTGCCTCAGTTTCCAACATCTCCCCCTTATTTTTTGTCGAGGTGACTGTTCCTGTCTTAGCTTGCCCTCTTCTGAGAGTCTTACCCATCATTGACTACCAGCCAAGCTCTTCGACTTGGGGAAATTATTGAATTGCTGTTGCTAGCACCAGATAATTCACATGTCCCATGGCTGTTACACTTTGCAATTTTCTTTGAAAGCACTGTCCGGCACAGGCGAGAATCATGAGCAACAGAACAAATATGATTAACCTTATTCCTAAAGCTGACAGGAAATGCTGTGATTTCCACCAATTACCTGGGTTAAATTTTGTAATATGTGAAATCATATCTGAGAAAATATCCTTATCATTGGATACATGAATTTGATTTTAAGACATTTCTATTGTTTTTCTTTGTAATTCCATTATTTCCAGAGAGATATTACTTTTATGGCCTAATAAATGATTCTTAATTTTTTCCATTCTGTATCTGATGAATTATATGCAGAGTCATACAGAAATTACTTTCATTCCAGTCACACCTCAGTCCACTTAAGTTTAAACTATACAATTCATTTCTAATATGCAAAACAGCAGATTCTAAATCATTAACCCGATTATTTAACTGTTTATCAAAGTACTCTTGACTATGCTACAAATCACTGGCATTTTTATGCCAATCATGCATGTATTGTTGAGTCTGTACTTTCACGTAAAGCTACCATAGCAGTAGCAGCAGCTGCAATGATTCCAATTAGTCCCAAAATGCTTATAATAAGCAGTCCAATAAAGCATTTAGTCCATTTCAAGAATTCTTGACTTTCAGAAGACGACTGCCAAATCTGGGTTATTCTCACCAGTATCCAGATGCATTTTTTTCTTCTGGCTATCACTATTGTTTCTTCATCGATGTTTGCCTTTTCAGTGGAGCCACTTTGCCTTTTCTCGGGTTTCAGTGGTAAGACCCTGGATCTTCACAAAGGCATCTGCATCAACCATCCTAAATGGGATGTTGTGGAGTGGGCGGGGACATGACAGTCACCTGTTATTACTAGCAGGTATCCTGGATGTTTTTTCATAATCTGAGCATGATTTACAACAGTCTATCATTTCTGTTTTGTTTTTAGTATTTGTAGTCCACCCCTGGATAGGCATGGCAGTCTTTAGAGTGACCAGACACTATTGGGTTAAGTCTTTCACTTTTAGCAGGACCTCTTATGCTGCACACAATTGCCTTTTTTATATTTTGCTTTTGACTCTTCTCAGAATTGTGATTAAAATCCAAGGGTTACTTGTTTAGAATTTTGCTCTTGCCACAAACTCTGCCCAAAGCCAATATGGGTGCTTGCTACATCCAATTCATAGGCTAAGTTATTGTCCACAATTTACCTTCCTTTTATTATTATTAAAAGCAGCTTCCTGGAAGCTTTCCTACTTCCATGAAGGACCTTTCTCAATTAATACATACAGTGGGTTTTAACATTTGAGCTAAATGAGAGATGAATGATTTTTAGCCCTTCAACATTATTACAAACTCTATTAACATGAGAAAACATTGCATTCCATCAGTTATAACAAGAGGGCATAATTTCATCCCACCCAACCAAACCACATTTAGGAATTTGATAGAGCAGCAGGGAATTTGCCACCTGTCCCAATTGTTTGCTTAGTTCAGGCTCTTAAGATAGTGTCTCTGATGGGTTTTTTTATTCTGAAAAAAGGGTTACTGGTTAACATAATGTCATCAGTAGAGTTTCAGCCACTAATTTTTTCTATGCAGATAGATTATTATCACCATGCCAGGACAGATGGTTGGGCTATGCACACAGCCTTGGGGAGGCACTGCAAAAGTCCATTGTTGACTTTTCTACAGGTAGGAGAATGCAGGCTGGCTTGACTTGCCTAAGGAAATACTAAAGAAAGTCTTACCATGTTTTAAAACAAAGTGATAACACAGCTGGACATAACTTTTTGCAACAAACTAGCAATATTTGTGACTGCTGCATACTACAATGTTGTTACTTCAATTTATGATAAGTTTCTGTGGCACACACCTTTTTATAATTAACACCATAATTAACTACATTATACTTCTGTTTAATATTATGCTGAAATATTGGTAAATTTATACACTCTTAAGTACTCATTTGAAACTTTTACTCATACAACTTTATTTAAAAGAGGGTTAAAAAAAATCCTGTTAATTTTATAACACTTTTAAACACCTTCTATTTAACTTATATTAAATGAACTTAATTATTGCTTTAATTTTTCTTTCAAGGTAAAAGAACAAATCTCTTGTAATTAGTTTGGAATAAAAAGAAAGTAGATTTAACCATTATTTTCCTTTAAAAGAGATAACCTTTTCTTCCTCAAACACTGAGGACATGATGAGGTTAAAGCACAAGAAGCTATTTTGATAAAACGGACTTTCTTTGCATACTAATTATGAGGATAGAAACTTTTCATAAACTTTTACCAAAACAAATGATTTGAGAGACTTTGAAAAAGGACAGTTTTTATCTTTGCATTAATATACTACTTGATATTAAACCTTTTAAAACTTTATAGACAGACCCATTAAATTTTATTTAACTTTAATCATAAAATTTTTTTTCCACAAACCTTCTACACTTTCAGTATTCATTCAGGTTTTGACCCACATTTTACTCTTTCCCAATAATCAATCATTTTATCTTAGGACAAAATTATTACTATTATTTTTAATAATAAAATCACATTCTATATATTCCACATACTAAGTTACCAGGCAAACTAATTACAACCTATAATTGCCATCAACACTAAACGAGCTTGTTAAAATAATTAACTTTTTTTCACTTTAAATACTTAGTAGCATGTAGTACTGAAACAGTTTCCTAGAAGCAAATTGGCAGGGGAGGCTGGCCACCAACAAGTTTTCCTGTTATAAAATTACCTTTTATTATTAGTATTATCAATTCAGGTTTTATTTAATAATGACTTTTTGGAATTAGCCACTTAAATACCTTAATTTAAATAATGCTTCATTAAACTTCTTATAATTACTTATAACCATATAGACTATAACTGTATTATTTTAAGACAAATTTTACCTTCACAGAACACATTCCCTTATTTAAAGTTACCACAATACCTTCTATAACTTGCCACATGCATTTAAGTTCCAGGAGTTTACGAAAATTAGCCATTCTATTTTAGGACAAAAACACACCTTTTAGAAAAAACATTAAATTTCTGTCAGCATTCCCACAAACTTTTAACCTTTTTTAATATTCATTTAAGTTTTACATCCTTCATTTTATCCTGTGAAGAAAAATATTCATTTCAATCTAGGCAAGAATAACCTTTTATGAAAAGACTTAGAGTAATTTTGTTAATCAAGACTTACAATTTTTATAATTGTAGAGATCTTATTAACATTTAAACATGTATTAATATAAGCACTTATTTAATTTTTGGCCATTTGAATAGAGCTCTTTTGAAATTTTTTAACTTATTAATTTAATTTATATTAGCATCCGGAGGTATCAAAATATACACTGACATTGAACAGACAGACAAGCACAAAACAATTACAACACATTAACAGAAACATACAGTTTACAATAGACTCATAATTCTTACTTTCTTGGCATTGCTGCTTTTAAGTTCTCTGTTATATCACATCTTAGATTGTACTTTTTAAAATTTATTCTGGAATCCATGTTGCCTGTAACATTCAAGCTTGTGCTTGGAACATTTTTATTAGTTATCAGCAATCAGTTAAGATAACTTGAGCAGCATAAATGTAGTTAAGTTCTTATTTAGCAGTTTAGACAGACCATTAACACACATTTTTGGATTATTACTCTGTAAGACTATATTGAGCACCTCAAGCTCCTGTTCTTGTTCCAATTTACTTTCTTTCAGATTTACTTATGGGCTAAAGCTGCTGCTATTTGGTGGCATAAGGCCCATACTGATAATGGAATGAAATCCTTTTTTTTTTTTTTTTGATATGCCCTTCATAAAGCTTTCATTACACATCTCCACTGTTTCAAATTTAAAATGTTACGTCCCTGAGGCTGAAGCCAGCAACAATGCTTTTGTATTAAAGCTAACAATTCTAGTAATTTATAGCTTTTTACAGGCACCCCATTAACTTTCCCTAATGCAAATGAATAATGCTTCCACACGTCCCATTTGATTACCCATTACTCCGGTGACTTCGCGGAAAATGTTACTTACTTAAAAGAAGACTTGAGTCACTCTGCTTTGGATGTCACACGACCCTCGACGAGGTCTTTTCTGCGGTTTCTGATACTGATTTGGAAGACTCACTAACTTCTTTGGGCTCCACATTGGGTGCCAGATGTTGGAGATTTGGACTCGAAGGGTATCGGGAATGAAAGAAAGAGAAAAGGGAGAAGGAAACAAAGAGAAAGAATGAGAGAGCTGGAATCAGGGGGTCTGTGAGTAATGACTCCTCAGACAACTTTATTGTTCACAAGGGGCTAATGACTCCTCAGACAACTTTGTTGTTCACAAGGGGCTCTATATATACCCCAGTCCACATGGGTAGAAGCAGCAACATGCAGTTAATCATGAGCATTACTCATAGTCTAAGGAATTAAAAAATCTTATCTCAAGGTACAAAGTTTAAGTGTTCTATTTACTACACAAATGTTATGTCCTCATTTTTTCTTTCAGCCTCTCACAGCTTTGTCCTGTTTGCTGGGAACTCTCAATTACCACATTCCTTAAATTGCAAGTGTAGCCATGGAGACAGCACGTCTCTCCTGGAGAAGCCACTGTGCCTCAGTTTCCAACACCCTGGAGATCAGGTTTTTCTAGTTCTTTATATATCATGTTTTATTATATTGGATGATGTCCTGGTGGCATGTGCTTGTTATATAGTTGTAGACTTCCAAGAGATTGATTTACTAGTTGGGGCCTCTTGTCATTCCATATGAATTTGAGGATCAACTTTTTCAATTTCTACAAAAAAATGCTGTAGAGATTTTGAGAAGTATTGGATTTAATCTGTGGATCACTTTAGGTAATACTGATATTGTAACAATATTAAATCTGAAAGATGGGTGTCATATCTTGCCATTTAATTAGGTCTTTAGTTTCTTTCAGTAGTGTTTTGTAGTTTTCAATGTACAGGTTATTCATCTCTTTGGTTAAATTTATTCTCAGGTATTTTTTCCTTTTAGATGATATAGTGAATGGAATTGTTTTTAATATATTTTTTGTTCTTTTAGGAGATACATAGACTATACAAAATTTTACACAAAATTATAAGGGGTATCCAAGTGCCCTACTCCCCATACCTCCCACCCTTCCTCACATTTAACAGTTTCTTTCATTAGTGTGGTACATTCACTGCAATTGATGAACACATTTGAAGCATTGCCACTATGCATGGTTTATAGTTAGCATTTAGTTTAGACTCTTTCCCACTCAATTCTGTAGGTTATGGCAGGATATATAATGTCCTGTATCTGTTATTGCAGTGTCATTCAGGACAATTCCATGCCCCCAAAAAGACCCCATATTACACCTCCTTTTCTCTCTCCCTGCCTTCTGCTCCTCTAGTGACCACTATTTCCACAACTGATATAATTTCTTCCATTGCTTGAATACCAATATGTCTATAGTAGAATACCAGTAAGTCCCTCTATTCCATATTTTATTCCCCAATCCTGAAGATTCTGGGATGGCAATGATGACCACTCGACTTGTAATTGAGAGGAGGCTTCAATCCTATATGGCCAGTGATCTGGAGAGTAGGTGTTGTAATTAGTGGAATTGTTTTTGTTTTGTTTTTTTTATTTTTAAAAAATTTATTGAAGTGTATCACTCATACATAAACATACATAAACAACAAATGTATATTAATAGTTATGAACTTACAGAAGAAACATATATAGCATCATACAGGACTCCTACACTTCACCCTGCCACCAATATCTTGAATTCTTGTTAAACATTTTCAAGTAATGATTCAAGAACCTCCTCAAAATATTTCTACTAATGAAAGTATTTTTCCCCTAACCGACCCTATTGTTATCTTTATGTCATTTATATATGAACATACGTAAACAATAATTGTGTAGTAAAAAATTGTTAACATACAAAGCAAACATGTGTAACATTATACCAGGGTCCCATATATCGACCGTCCATCAATACCTTGCATTGTTGTGAGATATTTGTTATAGTTCATGAAAGAATATTTTCAAAATCTTACTATTATAGTCCTTTTCTTACATTTGGTAGATTTTCCCCCCAACCCACCCTATTATTATTTTTAAATATATTTTTATGACAGAAGTTGTAAATTTACAAAACCATTGTGCACTTGTGCAGAATTCCCAAACAAAACCCCTCTATCAACACACCACACTATGGTGGAATATTGGTTGCAGAAAATATCATCCAATTGTTACCACATCTATAATGTACATCTGGCACATATTTTCCATACAGCCCCATTACCTACACAGTACATTTTTCGCATAAATGAAAGAATATTACATTATTACTGCTAACCATAGTCCATCTGCCACTCCAGTTGTGCTTTTCCTGTGTTTGTCCTCAGTCCCATATTGTATATGATCAAATAGGGATGTACCTTTGCTCTAGCCAAGGAAGGACACTCTTGCATCTGTACCATCAAACACAATTCTCATCCACTAGAGGTTTTCAGTGCTATTCAGTTCCTGTTATTTTCTAGCTTTCTGTCAATTGGCATTTACAACCCTAGACTACCATTTTCATCCCCATTTATGAACTGGCTGTAACTCACTATGTGTTACCGTCCACTCTGTACATTTCCACACTTTTACAGGAAAGCTAATTACAACTTCTACATAGATTAAATATCAGTAGGCCATCACAGTCCTCCTTTTGTCTCCATTAAGAATCCACCACCTACCACCAGGTCTTGAAGATATTTTCCTTCATTTTCTTCTAGAAGCTTTATAGTTTTTGCTTTTATATTTATGTTTTTTGAACCATATTTAGTAAATTTTTGGATCAGGTATGAAATAGGGGTCCTCTTTCTTTCTTTTGGCTATTGATATTCAGTTCTCTCCACACCATCTCTTGAGTGGGCTGTTCTGCCAGAACTGAGTGGGTTTGACAGGTTAGTCAAAAATCACTTGACCATACATGTAAGGGTATATTTCTGAAGTATCAGTTTGGTTCCATTGGCCTATGTGTCTTTCAGGCAGTTCTATGTTGTTTTTATTACCATAGCTAGGTAATATGATTTAAAGTCTGGAAATGAGAGTCCTACAACTTCACTTTTCCTTTTTAAAATGCTTCTGGCTCTTTAGGACTCCTTAACCTTCTAAATAAATTTGATCATCATGTTTTCAATTTATTTAAAAAACACTGGTGGAATTTTTATCAAGATTACATCAAGTCTGTATATCAATTTGAGTAGCATTGACATCTTAATTTTAATTCATCTTCCAATCTGTGACCATGGAGTGTTCTTCCACTTACTGAGGCCTTTTTTGTTCCCTTTAAACACTGAGTTGTAGTTTTCTGAATGCAAATGCTTTACATCATTGGTTAAGTTTATTCCTGAATATTTGTGTATCTATCATATTTTATTTTCACCACTCTTTTACACTTTTAGTTACTATATTGATAAAATCTTCATTTCTAGACTCTCTTCCAGGCTTCTCTCTCCTGCCATTACTTTTCAGGCTCTAGCACAACCTTTAGTATTTCCTGAAAATCCAGTCTCTTGGTTAGAAATTCTCTCAGTTTCTGTTTATCTGTGAATATTCTCAACTAGCCCTAAATTTTGAAAGACAGTCTTCCCAGATATAAGATTTTTAGCTGAGGGTTATCCTCTTTTAGTATCTTAAATACATCATACCACTGTCTTCTTGTTTCCATGGTTTCTGGTGAGAAATCAGCACTTAATCTTTTTGGGTTATCACTTATAAGGTATACATTACTTTTCTTTTGCTGTTCTCAGAATTCTTTCTTTAATTTGGCATTTGACATTCTGATTAGTATGTGTCTTGGAGGTGGTCCATTCAGATTTTTTCAGATGGGAGTACATTGTGGTTCCTGGACATAGATATCCATGTCCTTCAATAGGGTTAGGAAATTTTTTCCCATTATTTCTTCAAATACTCCTTCTGTCTCTTTTCCCTTCTCTTCTCCTTCTGGGACACCCATGACACAGCTGTTTGCATGTCTCTTGCTGTCATTTATTTTCCTGAGATCTTGCTTGATTTTTTCCTTTCTTCATCTGTTGTTCACTTTTAGAGGCCATTTCTTCAAGCTCACCAGTCCTTTCTTCTTCCTCCTCAAATGTGCTGTTATATGATTCCAAAGTATTTTTAATTTATTGCACCACTCATTTCCATAAGGTCTACTCTTTTTCTGTGTATGCTTTAAATTCTTGTGGTCATCCAGTGTCCTCTTAAGATCCTTAATCCCTTTAAATTCACTTAGGAGATCATCTGTGATTAGTTGTCTCAATTCCTTTATGTCATATGGAGTCTTATATTGTTCCTTTAACTGGGCCATAACTTCCTGTTTCTTGGTATGGATTGTAATTTTTTGTTGGTGTCTTGGTATCTTGCTTACTATTTATTCTGGGTGCAGTTTTTCTCTTTAAATTAGGGCTTCCTGCCCTTTCTCCCTTGCTGCTTATGTGGTAGGAGCCAAGGATGTAGTTGGTTATGCAAGCTGTGGTACTCAAGCTTCCCTCATTGCCCCAAGGACCAATGAAGCTTCTCCCAACTTTCTCCTTTGCCAGGGGTAGGACAGAGTCACACGTGCATAGAATAATCCAGTTCATGCAGGCCTATGCTATAGTTTCCTAGAAAATATTATGAAGCTTCATGTTCCTTTCCCCCCTGCTTGGGATGGGCATGGAGCTGCAGGTGTATGTAGCAATCTATGCATTATGGGCTCAGGGTGACTGCAGTTGCCCCAGTAGATTTCTGATTATTCAGTCTGTGCCAGCCAAAGGTACCTGCGGTTATTTGGACAGGCTGGGCCAGTCCCACCAGTTGCCACCCTGACAGAGGTGGGACTGAAACCTAGCCTAGGGCTGCAGCCCAATCTGGGTGAAAGAAACTAGTTCCTGCCTTCACTGTGATTTTCGGTCAGGCTGGCTTCCCCCCAAGCTGGGGGCAGACTCAAAATGTTGGATGCTGGCCTCTTTCTGACTTGGAGAAGTTCAAACTTTAGGTGTTCTTAGGGTCATACTTTAGCCAGCCAAATTTATGAATCAGTAGCTGATATTGGTGGTCAACCGTCTCTTTATCCCTGTTTTTGGGAAATGGCGCTTCCAATCCCAGCTACAGAATAGCTCCAGGGGCAGCTTGTGCTGCCAAAGTAAGATGATTACCAACCTCAGTGGCATGGCCTATAATTTCCTGGAGAGGCTGGTGCAGGTCCCCCCAGCTTTCTCCCTGCTGGAGCTGGGGCTGGGGCTTATGCTAGAGCTGCCCTCTGGACTGGCTGGAAAGAAGCAGGTCCCTACCAACTCTGTGATTTCAGTTTACCCCACTCCACCCCCTGCCAGGTATGAAGTTAAGATGGCAGCTCCTGGCTTCTTTCTGACCTGGACATGTTCAGACTTCAGCTGTTCTTAGGATTATACATTAGCCTGTCTAATTTACTCATCAATAGCTGAAGTTAATGCCCAACCGTCTCTTCCTCCCCCATTTTTGTGAAATGGAGCTTTCAATTCCAGCCACAGAACAGCTTCCGAGGCAGCTTGTGCCTCCAGTGGAGGATGAGCACCAGCCTCCATGACATGAACTATTCTACTTAATAGTCTTCTCTGAAGAGGGGCAGTCTCCTTCCATTCCTTCCAAGGTGTTGCAGGATGTTCTTCTGGTCTCCTGGAGCCCCCAAACAGGTGCTTTAGATAGCTGTGTGATTACTAACTGCCCTTAGCAGGAGCTGACTCTAGGATCTCCTTACTCAGCCGCCATTCTGCTGTTTGTCCTTGAACTGGATATTTTATACCTAGGTATAAAGTATCCTTTTATGTACTTTTTGTTGTTTGTTTCTTTGTTGTGAACTATCTTTTCTTTCATTCCAAGAGTATTTACCTTTCTCTTTGAGCAGAGATAATAACTGAGAAAAATCATAATTTCTTTTGTGGTTCTTTTGAGACTGTATCTGCTGATTGGTTTATCCCCTGGAGAATAGATGAGATTTTTCTAGTTCTTTATATGTTATGGTATATAATTTGGGATGATATTCTGGTTGCTTATTCTTACATAGTTAGAGACTTCTGAGAGACTGTTTTTGGCTAGTTTGGGCCCCTTGGTATTCCATACGAATTTGAGGATGGACTTTTTCCATTCCTACAAAAAAACGCTGCAGAGATTTTGATAGGTGTTGCATTTAATCTGTAGATCATTTTAGGTAGTAATGATATTGTAACAATATTCAATGTGAAACATGGACACACAATATCTTGCCATTTATTTAGGTCTTCTTTAATTTCTTTTTGTAGTGTTTTTCAGTTTTCATTGTATATAGAGTTCATTCTTTAAATTTATTCTCAGGTATTTTATTTTTTCAGATGCTATAGCGAATGGACTTTTTTTAAAATATGTTTTTTATTTTTTTCAAAGATACTTAGGTTTCACAAAATGCTACAGAAAAAAATATAAGGAATTCCCAAATGCCCCACTCCCCACACCTCACACCCTTCCCCACATTAACAACTTCTTTTATTAATGTGGTACATTCATTGCAATTGATGAGTCCTTTTGGAGCATTGCCAGTAAGTATGGATTATAGTTTAGATTGTAATTTACACTGAATTCTGTAGGTTATGGCAGGATATATAATGGCCTGTATTTGTCATTGCAGTGCCGTTGAGGACAATTCCATGTCCCAAAAGTTTCCCCATATTATACCTCTTTTTCCCTCTCCCTGCCTTTAGCACTTCCAGTAGCCACTGTCTCCACATTAATGATATAATTTCTTTCATTGCTAGAGTACCAATAAGTTTGTAGCGGAATACCAGGAAGTCTTCTCTGGTCCATATTTTATTGCCCAGGTTCTGGGATGGTGATAGCTATTCCACCTCTAATTGTGAGGTGGCTTCAATTCCATATGGCTGATGGATGACACTCTGATGCTTGCAGTTGTAGACTCTCTCAGTTCCTTTGTATGGTAGTTGTCCATCCTCTCCTCCCTGTTAGTTTACCAGGGTGAGGCCAATGAACTGGAAAGTAGATGTTGCAACAAATAGAATAGGTTTTTAATGCTCATTTCAGATAGTTCTTTCCTGGTATGGAAAAATAAAGCTGATTTTTTAAGGGTTTATCTTGTACCCTGCAACTTTACTAATTTTTAAAATTTTCTGTGGTAGTGTTCTTGTGACTACTTGGGGAATTTTGATATGGAGGAACATACCATCAGAGAATAGTGTTAGTTTTACTTTTTTATTTATGATTTCAATGTCTTTCTCTTTTTTTGCCTGATTACGCTGGTTAGAACTTCCAGGATAATTTTGAATAGAAGCGGTAAAAGAGTGCATCCTTGTCTTGTTCCTGACCTCAGGTTTCAGTCTCCCATTGCAAGCTTTCATGCTTTCTCACATTGACTATGATGTTAGCTGTGAGTTTTGATATTTATTACGTTGTAGATGTAACCTTTTATTCCTATTTTTCTGAGTGGTTTTATTATGATATCATGGTAGATTTCATCAGAAGCCTTCTCTGTGGCATTCAAGTGATCAGATGGATTTTTTCTTATGTGAAACCACTGCTGCATTCCTAGGATGTCACCTTTGGTCAGGAGTTATAACCCTTATAATATAAATAGTTTGATTTACTTTTCCAGTGGTTTGTTGAGATTTTTTGCTTCTGTATTCATATGGGACGTGTTTCTGTTGTTTTCTTTTGATGTTGCTCTCTGGTTTGGGTATCACAATAATACTAGCTCCATAGAATGAGTTAGGAAGAATCCCGACCTTTTCATTTTTTTGGAAGAATTTGTGAAGGATTTATGTTGATTCTTGTTTGAATGTTTGGTACAATTCTCTCTAAAGCCATCTGGTCTTGGGCCTTGTTGGGAGGTTCTTGATTATTCAATCTTTTTGCTTTTATAGGTCTGTTAAGAACTTTTATTTCTTCTTGAGTCAATGCAGGTTATTTTTATGTTTCTAGGAATTTGTCATGTCCTCTAGGTTATCTAGTTAGTTGGCATATGAATGTTCATAGTATTCTCTTTTTTTTAACCCCACCACCACCACCCCAGTTGTCTGCTCTCTGTGTCCATTTGCTTCGTGTTCTTTTTTTGGTCCACTTCTGTTGTCAGTGGCACAGGAATGTGTTTCTTTTTGTTGCATCATCTTGCTGCGTCAACTCTGTGTGTGCGGCGCCATTCCTGGGCAGGCTGCACTTTCACGCTGGGTGGCTCCCCTTATGGGGTGTACTCCTTGCGCATAAGGCTCCCCTGCATGGCAGGGCACTCCTTGCGTGCATCAACACTGCACATGGGCCAGCTCCACACAGGTCAAGGTAGCCTGGGGTTTGAACCGCAGACCTCCCATGTGGTAGATGGATGCCCTAACCACTGGGCCAAGTCCGCTTCCCATAGTATTCTCTTATAAACCCTTTGATTTCTGTTAGGTCAGTGGTAATGTTCCCATTTTCATTCCTTTAATAGTTATTTGCATCTTTTTCTCACTCATTTCTCTTTGTCTGGGTAAAGGTTTGTCAATTTTATTAATCTTTTCAAAGAACCAAATTTTGGTTTCATTGATCCTCTCAATTGTTTTTCTTTTCTTTATCTCACTTATCTCCACTCTAATCTTTATTATTTTCTTTCTCCTACTAATGTTAAGTTTGGCTTATTCTCTTTCTTCAAGATATGAAGTTAGGTTATTGCTTTGATATTATTGTTTCCTAATGTAGGAATTTATAGCTATATGTTTCCCAATCAGCAGTGCCTTACTCCTTCCCATAAATTTATTGCATGGTGTTGGTTTTTTTTTTAATTCTTCTCTAAGAATTTTCTCATTACTCTTGTAGGTGGACTTCAGAAAATTATCCTGTTAGCCTCAAGGTTTGATGATGCATTGGAAGCACACAGGAGAAAGGGCGCTCCTTGCCCAGGTGGAAGGACACAAGCTTCTCTTCTGGCTCCTCTGGCCAGGTCGCAGTGAGGACAACCTGCTCAGAGAAGATCTTCTCAACCCCAGAAGGATTCCTGTCAAATGCTCTTAGAGCTGTGGCCAGATGTAGGGTGGACCCTAGAAATAGCCGTGAAATAGGCAGTTACCACAAAGATGGTACAAAATCCCTAGGGAGCTCCACCTCTGTAGGTGCTGCTTTGCCTTTTGGTGTGTTTGGAGAAGGAGACACCACCACCCATGGAGCTGGCCATAGAGGTGACACTGCAATTTGAAAAGGAAAAGGGTTCCCTGCCCTGACATCCTTTCCAGATGTCTTTTAGAAGGCAGAAAATAGCCTCAATCTTTTCAGATGACAAAAACCTAAACCTACCACCTCAAAACCAGGAAACTTTCGTAGGTAATGGTTCAACTGATGCCTCATCTGAAGTTTCTCTTACTCCTGGGCAACCCCAGCCCTGGAAATCCTGCCTGGGGTAACCACCCACGCTGTCTGCTCAGGCTCACAGGCATCCACTCCCATATATCCTGACTTTCTGGCTTGGACTCCCTGGAATCCTGAGCCTCAGGTTTGACACGAGCGGGACAGGACAGCCATTTAAATGTCATTTTTCATGTGCAGGAAGGTCATTGGGCCCTGGAGAATCAAAGGGTCCTGGTGCTGGGGAAAGTTCCCGTGGGGATGATCCATGAAGTTTTGCAGTAAATTGTCGAAGGCACTATGAGAGGAGTGGAGACCACCGATCAGAGAGGCCTTCCCTGGCCACCCACATTCCCTTCTGAAGGTAACCATGTGTGTGTTTCTGGAGGGCTGCTGTGTATGGCCTGCATGTCCTGCACCCGCTCCACAAACTGTCAAACTGGGCAGTAGCGGACTGTCCCACAGCTGGGGACTCAGGACTCTTATCAATCATAGAAGGCATATGTCCAATATTTGAATGAATCTTGCCTATATCAGAGACCCTTGACTCATATCTGTCAGTCTTCCCTGCCCCCAATACAGAAGAAGTAGTGCAGTGACTGCTGTACTCAATGTTCTGCATCAAAAACTAGGCGCTTTTAAATGCCTGGTTGAATGGGGAACTCCTGCCCATTTTCCATGTCCTAACTGTACCTCAGCCTGAGGCCGATGTAGGAAGGTCTGCCTTATTCAAGCAGGCCTCTGAGTGTCTCATCCTTTTCCTACCATTTCTTTCTTAGCATGGGCACTGCCTTGTCCCACCTTGCCTACAGCTCAGCTCCCTCAACAGAACATCCAGGCAGAGTGATTAGCAGTTTGCTCAACACATCTACTTCCCTGGGACCATGGATCCCATTTGTAGGATGGTTCAGGTGGGGAAAAATCAAACCAAGAAGGGAAATATCAGATCTCTATGACACATGAATAGGACCTCCACTCCTCAACCTCCACATCCACTGCACATTTCCAATGCAACTGTGGAGTTTGGAGCCCTTTGTTCTGACCTGTGGGCCACTCACATTTTTCATTGGTATACCATTTTTGCATCTCCTTGAGAGACCAGGAGGACTTGCCCATACTTACAGAGAGCCATGACTGCATCACACCAACTTGCTGTTTACACCTCATGCTCAAGAGATCAAGTGTAGGTGTCTGACTCCCTAGTGGAATGCAAGCTCAAGAGGCAGGGAATTTTTCTGCTTCATTCCTCCAACGAAGCTAAAATTTTCAATGCCCCTACACATATAGGTAGCCAGAATATATTTGTCAGTTGAGCTCCATGATCACCTTGCCCATGTCACAGTGGGTCTGGGGTGACCCTCTGAAAACCCAGAGAACTCTGCTATCATAGGAATTCAGATGGGACCTCCAGGATGGATTCTGCAGCATTCTTTGTAAATGGGAAAGAGACCTGTCCCTTCCAAGAGGGTGTTCAAGGCTGTGAAACATGATCCCCACCAGGGGAGGAAAAGAATCTGATAAGCCCCTGAACCTCTATCAGCCCATCAGACCTGGGTCAAAGTATCATAGCTAATGTGCTTAGGTTCTGAATATGAACCTGCAGTGTGTGTCCACTCACTCGCACCACCTGAGGAACGAGATGTGACAAGGGAATCGACAGACCAAACGAACAACAAATGTGGAGTGAGTCATGGATGTAGAAGGGGCATGGTTCTCACGTGGTGAGGAGCTGGTCCAGGAACAATTGAGTAGGCCTTGAGATTTGATGATGCATTGGAAGCACACAGGAGAAAGGGAACTCCTTGCCCAGGTGGAAGGACACGAGCTTCTCTTCTGGCTCCTCTGGCCAGGTGGCAGTGAGGACAACCTGCTCATAGATCTCCTCAACCCTAGAAGGATTGCTGTCAAATGCTCTTAGAGCTGTGGCCATATGTAGGGTGGACCCTAGAAATAGCCATGAAATAGGCAGTTACTGCAAAGATGGTGAAAAAGCAGTCTATAGGTGCTCCTTTGCCCTTTGGTGTGTCTGGAGAAGGAGAGACACCACCGCCATGGAGCTAGCCATAGAGCTGACACTGCAACTTGAAGAGAAGGGTCCCCCACCCTGACATCCTTTCCAGCTTTCTTTTAGAAGGCAGAAAATAGCCACAATCATTTCAGATGGAAAAAACCCAAAGCCACCACAACTAAACCAGGAAACTTCTATAGGCAGTGGTCCACCTTATTTCCCTTCTGAGTTTCCTCTTTTTCCTTAAGAACTCCAGCCCAGGCAGATCTTGCTGGGTTCTCCACCCATACAGTCTGCTGAGGCCTACAGGCACCCACTTGCAGATATCCTCACCTTCTGGAGTTGACTATTGATTGCAGAAACTGAAATAGATAACGGGCATAATGGGACATTGCTTGAAATATCAAGCCACACATATTCATATCTATGGAGTCCAGCCAGTCCTTGTAGGTAAGAATGACCTGGGCCTGAGAAATTCCCCACTGGCATGGTCCACCCTTGTTTGGAATAGATAGCCGATGGCACTGTGAATGGAGTGTAGACAACAGATCAGACAGGATTTCCTTTAATCCCATTTTCCCTCTCAAAAGTATCCAAGTGTGTGTTTCAGAGGGCTCCTCTGCATAACCCTGCCCATTCCCAGACCCTGCACCTACTCCCAAAATACTGTTATACATGGCTAAGACTGTTTATCCCCTAGCTGCAGACTGCTGGCTATTGTCCAACCTAGTAGGCTCATGTCCAATATTACCTATGTCAGAGACCCTTCACACATCTGTCTTCCCTGCTCTCTGTACCGAGGAATCTGAGTTCCAGTGGGCAGGGGAGGCAGTGACTACTTCCCTCTTTGCACTGTGTTTCAAAAAGAGGGGCACTTAGTACCTAGTCAGTGGGGCCCTCTACCCCACATTCCCATGGTCTAAGTATATCTCAGCCTGTGGCCCAGTCACCAAGAGCTGCCATATTTTTTGAGTGCCTATGAGTATAATTCATCCAAGTCTTATTTTCCTCTTAGTGGCAGGAGCACAGCCTAGCTTTTCCTATAGCTGAGAACCCACGACAGAACATCCGTGCAAACTCTAGCATTTTGCTCAACACATCTCCCCGGGACCATGGATTCTGTTCAGACGATGGGGCAGTTTGTGACAAATGAAACCAAGATGTAAATCATGAAATTTTGGGGACACAGGGATCTGTCTTGAGCTTCCCAGAGACTACCCCCACCTAAACTTTCTGACTTGACTGCGGACTTTAAAGCCCTTGTAGTTTATGTATAGTCTACACACATTTTCCTTAGGTCCATGAGTCTTCCTTGTACTTGAGTGACCTGGAGACTTTCTTATCCCTAGAGAGACATAAAGGTTTCACACCTAACATTCATGTTCTCCCTGTGCTTGTGAGGTCTAGTGTATTTGACTCCCTGTGGAATGAACCCCAAGCAGCAGGGATTTTTACTCCTTCATTCCTTCAACTACTAAATTGTGCAATTTCTGTACATACATAGTCACTATTTATTGATTGAGCCCAATCATCACATTCCCAGAAGTCAGATTTGGCAGCTTCTACTTCTCCAGCCCCCTCAATGCATTTTGACTAGACCTTGGTTGAAGAACTCCGAGACAGATGTGTCAATCTTTAAAAAAGGGAAATAGGTTTGTACTATGACCTGTTGTAGTTGAGGACTAAGTCAGAGCCTGCTCCCTAGGTGAGTGGAAAATCATTCTGTCCATCCCAGGCTCTCTAACAGCCCATCACGCATGGACTAACTTGGTCAACACTTCTTTTTTTTTTTCCCATGACTTTTTTTTTTTTATTGATTTTGTAATAATATTACATTAAAAATATATATGTGAGGTCCCATTCAACCCCACCCCCCCACCCCACCTCTCCCCCCCCCCCAGGTCAACACTTCTATATCTCCTCCCACTCGATCCTGTCAATAACTAGTAGCTGTTTGTCCTGCAGCCCCGTACTCATCCAAGGAGCCACCTGAGGATCAGAGAAATGAGTTGACCTCCAATGTCCAATGGCAATGTCTGGCAAACTCGAGGCCATGGAAGGGGCATCGTGCTCACCTGGGGATCGTTTTTATCAGTGTTTGCTTGGTGGGGAAGACCACTTTCATGTTCCCCAGGATGTTGGATCAGTCCATACTCCCTGCCCAATTGGTGCTGCTCCATTTTCTTCTTGCTGGATCTGAAACTTGTCTGCACCAACCTGGGACCTTTCATTTCAGCCATGTCATTTTCACACTGGCAGGTGGAATGTTGGGACAAAAAAGGACATGCAGTCAGCAGCTGTAAAATGTCCAAAAAGATGGTTATGCCTGAATTTCAAACCAGAAATCACTGACCTCAAGTGATTATGGCAGGAGGTGGATCATGGGTGCCACTTAGTGACAGGGCAAAAGGAGACCAATCCTGGGTTCAAGTAGTTGACTTCAGTGACCTCAAATAGCTTCATTCCTCTTTTTCAAATGAAAGAGTTTTGAGGATGTGAGACTAAGGCAATACTAGATTCTGTAAGGGCTAAATTCCTGGAGATTCCAGGATGGGAGGAAGACTCTGGATTGCCCAAGGCAATGAGCTGATGTGACAGGGAAGAGAAATTCCAAATGGTCTTGAAAATATTCAAGTGTAGATCGCCTTCCAATGGGGCAATTGTAAATATTATTCTGCCTTGCTGTCACCAGATGGACAAGTTTTGAGACTATTCACACCCAACGTGAGCTGACTGCAGGGAACCACCAACCATCACTGTCTGCTTTTGGATGCCTGAATTGTTTCAAGGAATTTGGCCCCAGCCATTAAAACTCTAAATGTGTATAATGTTTGAACAAGCCAACCCAGTTCTAGTAGCCCATTCTGGGTGATCTGGAACTATTAGACTAGTCAAAGTCACATGACACTCCTTGAAGCCCAGTTGAAATGACAAAAGAAAGGAGTCCCATCTAGGTCTAAGGGCATGAAGGCTGAACTTCTGAGGTTCCTAGCCTCCTTTTGGAACATGATGCAGCCCTACCACCTGATCTGGAAGAGTCACAGTATTGAGCTCTGTTGGATGGCAAGTTACAAAGAAATATGTATTTTATTGTAATCTTCTCACCATTTTTTAGGTAAAAACAACCTAGGAAATGAGAGGATGCTTAGGGATGGAGAGCCAGTCTAGCTGAATGCAGGCAGAAAACATGGGGATGGGGAGAACCTAGGAACAGGTAGATTAAACAACCAAGGCAGGATCCAAAACAAAGACTGTTGTGGTTTAATGTGAAGTTGAATCATCATAAAGGGCTCTTTTCTGATATCCAACTAACATTGCACGTGGTCACAAATGGGGCTGAGTTTGGAGTGGTGTGCATTCCTAGATTCCTAATGGTGTGGTCCTGAGTTCCAACAGAGGGAATTCCTGGCAGGGAACCTGCAGATTCTGCCAGGGTAGGATCTAGGTCCTGAAGTCCCCTGTCTTGACCTGGGTGTGGAGAACCCCTCAGCTCCCATTTCACTTCTTGTCTCTTCCAGCTTCTGCTGGTGGCGGTATGCACCAGCACCCTGCTTAGGTGTTGATGACACCGACATCCTGCTCTGAGCTGGTCTTGTGGGTGGAGCTCTGCAATGATAGGATCATCAGCAGGGCTACAAGGCATCAGGACCCTGACTGGTTATCACCAAGAGGAGCAACCACACATGAAGTTCTATTTCCAGATGAGGCAAAGACCCTATTGGTATAGACCTCTTCCCAGGAGAGAGATGACAACTCTGCAGATCTGGATCAATGTCTGGGCAGAGGGGCACCAACCCCAGGCTTCTCCTCCTGTCCCTGCCAGTCATGAACTGGACAAGAACACAATGAGCCCAGCAGGTGCCCACCCCCAATCACCTCTTTCTGCCCAGCCTGGTATCCTCTATACACCCATCCTGGGAGTGGAAGGTGCTGAGGCTGCTCATAAGAACAGTGTCAGCCTGACCTGCATCCCCTGCCCTGGTTCCATGGGTTACCTTTGATTTCCTCCTGGCAAATGGCCAGATTCTTCGAGGTTGAGGGTTGAGCCAAAGTCTGCAATGTTGGATCAGGCTCTCATTGTGGGGTTTCCTGTGGCCAAGGCAGCAGGCAGGCAGCAACAAGAACATTTCTTGAGCATCTAGGCCTGAGTGAGCTGTTAGGTTAGTATCTAGAATGTGGGCACTTGGTTCCTGGGGTTCCAAGTTCTCTTGGGTTCTGTCTCCAGGGAAGTGAGGTAACTTCCTGCTTCCCCTTCTCTGTGCTCTCTTCCTGGATAACAACTTCCCAATGTCCCCTCTGGGCTGCTGACTCTTTACCCCCCTGACCTATTGAATTTCCCATGTGTACAGAATTTCACCAATACAGTCCTTCTTCCTGCCTTGCTGAGGTCTGGGGGCATCAAGAACTATCTAAGGAGATTGAACTTGGTACACAACCGTCCTGCTCCTGCCTGATCTGCGATCCTGGACATGTCTTTCTGTTTCTCAAGGCTTCCGTGTTGGAAACCAAGATGCAGTGGTCTCACAAGGAGACATGCTGTTTCCTTAGCTATGCTTGCAATGTAAGGAATGCTGTAATTAAGAGTTCTGGGCAAACCGGTTGAAGCTGTTAAAGGCTGAAAGAAAAGATGAGCACAAACCTTTTGTAGTAAGTAAAACACTTAGACTTTGTACCTTGAGATAAGATTTTTTGAGTTTCTTAGTAATGCTAATAGTTAACTGCTTGTTGCTGCTTGTCATGTAGACTGGGGTATATAGAGAGCCCCTTGTAAACAATAAAGTTGTCTGATGAGTCTCTACTCACAGACCCCCTGACCCCAGCTCTCTCTTTTTCTTTCTTTCTCATTTCACTCTCCTTTTTCTCTTTCTCTCATTCCTGATACCCTTCGGATCCAAATCTCCAGCACTTCCCAAGTTTACCCTGCTGCACAATGGATCAAATCTACCTGATCCTTCCTTGGAAAAGGATCAGGTAGCTCAGAGAAAATTCCTAGAAAACTTGAGGACTGGTCACACCTGTAGCCAATGTACATATTAAGAGAAGGAAGAATTTACAAGATGGAGTGGGAAGCAGCAGGGAACACAAGCAAAACAGGGCTGAGTTCTGGCAGTGTAATCTTGAGAAAGTCATGACCACCTTGGCTTTGTTTCACAGTCCATGCCAGGACAGGCTTTAAATTCTGTGAAAAGCAGTCTTAGTCACCTTCAGGTGTGAGACCCTCCAAAGACTTCTTGTTCCTTTCAGTTTCAGATTCAAGGCTCCTGCAAGGTCTGACCTGTCCCTGAGCCCCATAGATGGTCCTGTGCTCTGCTGCATCTAGCACAAGTCATCAGTTCCCCAATCCTCCAAGCCTGTGTCTGTTCAGTAGGACACCTAGGGTTTAGAACACATTTTCCAGCACCCCAGAATACCATGGTTATCAATAGAGAACCAAGGCCAAATAATCCTCCCAGGCTGTGGCACACTTAGGGTCACCCATTCCAAGCACCCCAATTTATAGAGGAAATTGAGGACTTCTTTCCAGTAACCTCCCTCTATATTGGGAGTTCATCTTAATTCCAGGTGCTCAGAACAGTGGAGGGAAGACCTCACTTCTGTCCTCTCCTGCTTACTCTGGGCTTGTCCCTGCCCAGGCAGAACCCTGGGAACCTCTGAGATCCCACTGCCCATCAGGCTGGCATCTCCCAGGCATGGGGCTATGGATACGTCGACAGGACAAAGATGTCCTGCCCCATGGCAGAGCTCACTCCAACCCCTCTGGCTCCTTGCCACCTCCCTGGTTCCAGGCCTACTCTGACTCCCAGGACATTGTCCCTACCCATTTGGTCAGTGTGTGTGTGTTCGGGCAGTGCTCGTGAAGCCATTTGGGGATCCTGAGAAGAAAAGAGCTTCATATGGGGAGAAACAGGCAGGGGTCCCCATTATTTAGGGGCTGTCCTTTTCAAAGTTTCTATGCAAGAGAGTTGGGCCCACACCTCAAATGCCAGCAGTATCCAGGTCCTCTGGATTGTGCCCACCGTGTGCTCCTTGGGCTTCGCCTTTCTCTGGGACTCTGTTCCTTAATTGAAAAGTGAGGAGTTGAAAATGGATCTGGATAAGAAGGTGCTCAGTAAGGACAGGGCCATCCTCCCCCAGCCTTGGAGGAGGTAGGTGAGAATGCCCTTGGGGCACTCAGGGTACTGAGCTCCAAAAGCCAGGATGTAAAGGACAGCACACAGGGTGGTCGGGCTCATGCCCAGAGCAGTGCACACACACAGGTCCTTCCCTAGACAGAGGAAGGTACTTGCAATGAGCCCCTCTCTGGGCATGTGCAAGGAGCCAATGGCTGCCTGCCCAACCCCCAGGGCCTGCTCTGTGTCAACTCCCCCAGGGGACCCAGAAACACCCCAAATCCAGTGTGATCTGCCTGACCCTGGACCCGGTCTGAGTGGAGATTGGTGTCCTAGGAGCCTCAGAATGCACTGCCTGTGAGATCCACCAGTGGGCGTGGATCTGTAAACCTTCAGTAGTCAGTGACACCAAGAGGAGGGCAGGGCAGGACCCCTTCCTCCACCATCTTCCGCCAACCCAGATGGTGCAGTGAGGGTGGGAGTTAGCCCTGGAAGGAGGCCAACCCTTGTGCTGCCCAGAGTGGGATCTCCTCAGTGTCTATTGGCAGGGAGCCCCTCTCAGCCCAGCTCTGTTCCCCATTTTGTAAAGAAGCCCCAGGCTCCAGCACTCAAAGCCCCCAGCTCTCAGGAAGTGGGGCCATCCTGCAGGTGGAACTGGGAATCACTGCTCTGTGCCATCACAGGTAGGTGCCTATGCTAACACTCAGGGGCTTTTCCAGGGCTGGAGACTCCCTGGCCAAGTGGCTCCTCAGTCCAGGCCCTTTAGGCGTGCATTTGCCCGGCCTTATTCCTTACACACCCTCATGCGGTTGAGTCACTCAACACATAGCCTTTAAGGAAACAGGCTCTGAAAAGTCACCACATTTCAGAGGTAGATCTGAAGTGCCCAGGGTGAAGGAGACTCTGGTGTGTGCTGGAGGGGAACCTCAATTTGGGCCATCTACCTGATCACACGGGGCTCTGATGCCCAGGGGAGGAGATAGGGGACTTGAGTGCGTGGATGGACAGGGGTCCCAGTGCAGCATGCTGGCCTGCCGCAGCCACATCTAGCATAAGCTGGGATGAGGGCCTACCTCAGGGCCCTTCTGGGCACTTGGGGGCTTCAGTGGCTGCCTGCCTCCACCCAGAGGTGAGCATGATGGCTGGAGGCCCAGAGCAAACTCCTGGTCAGAGTTGTCATTCAGGACAAAGTGGTTACCAGAAAGGTCACATTTGGGGACCAGCGGGACACTGCCCCCAATCCCACTCCCCTGGAGTTTCTTGTCCCTGTCACCATTGTCCACGGTGCTGTAGAAAAAGGGAATCTGAATTTCCATCATTTCTCAATGGATATTTTTTTAACATAAATCACCTGTCCATCTTTAAGGGTCCAATCATACTACAATACTGCAATTTATTCTACTCATATAATTTTAATATTAGAAATGCCTTTTATTGGGTTTCCATTTTTAAAGCTGAGTTATAGACAACAGAGAAAGCAAACAAAATTGCAGAAGAGAATGGTAAAGGCTACAAACCTGGATTTTTCTATCAGCTGAAAAGCTGGGAGAAGGAAGGGTTGGGGGCAAAGCTAAGCTGTGAACTAGTCTCCTTAGCTTCCAGGATAGGGAAGCAGTTGAGCCTGTGTAAGTTCATGAATCTAATGATGGTTAATTTCACATCAACTTGAATAGGGAATGTGATGATTTGATGAAAAATCATGTTCTTAAAGCTGAAGTATTCCTGTGTGTGTAAACCTATTTTAAATATGACTTTTTGATTAGGTCAATTCAGTTAAGTCCTGACCCAGACATTAATCTTCTTACTGGACTCCTTTTTTTTTTTTTTTTTTAATTCATTTTTTTAAAATATTACATTCAAAAAATATGAGGTTCCATTCAACCCCACCGCCCCCCACCACCACCACTCCCCCCACAGCAACACTCTCTCCCATCATCATGACACATCCATTGCATTTGGTAAGTACATCTCTGGGCATCGCTGTACCTCATGGTCAATGGTCCACATCATAGCCCATACTCTCCCACGTTCCATCCAGTGAGCCCTGGGAGGATCTACAGTGTCTGGTAATTGTCCCTGAAGCACCACCCAGGACAATTCCAAGTCCCGAAAACGCCTCCCCATCTCATCTCTTCCTCCCGTTCCCCACACCCAGCAGCCACCATGGCCACTTTTCCCACACCAATGCCTCATTTTCTCTGTGGATCTTGGATTGGTTGTGTCCATTGCACATCTATGTCAAGAGGAGGCTTAGATTCCACATGGATACTGGATGCAATCCTCCTGCTTTCAGTTGTAGACACTCTAGGCTCCATGGTGTGGTGGTTGCCATTCTTCAACTCCATGTTAGCTGAGTGGGGTAAGTCCAATAAATCAGAGTGTAGGAGTTGAAGTCTGTTGAGGCTCAGGGCCTGGCTATTATATGGTCAGTCCAGAGATTCAAATCCCCTAGATATATCTTAAACCCCAGCACCAACTACAATTCCAGTAAAGTACCAAGAAAGTCTTGTGAAAAGAGATCCCATCTGTGTCCAGCTCCATCACGCAGAAACACCAGCTCCAAAGAAGGGCCAACTGACATGGCAGTGAACCCCATCTGCCATGACCATACAACCTGTGGGTATCTTTAGCCCTCAAAAGAACCCATACCTGGGGTTGTATATACTTTATCTGTCTCTGAGACTCTGCTCAGGTGTGCATAAGGGCAATCCTTCTGACAACCTCCAGAGTGTTTTTGGAGACTCATAGCCATATTAACTCATTTCTCCTTTCCATTTCCCCCTTACATTAGGTCAAACAGCATTTTAAACTCCTGTTATTATATATAGACAGGGATATTCTGCTGGTCCGTGTTGAACCTTTAATTCAAGGTCATTTTCTAGTTGCATCATCAGCTGGAACTTGGTAGTGATCCCTCGGTGCCAGGGAGGCTCATCCCCAGGTGTCATGTCCCATGCTGGGGGGAATGCATTGCATTTACATGCTGAGTTTGGCTTTGAGACTGGCCACATTTGAGTAACATGAAGGCTGTCAGGAGGAAACTCCTAGGCACAGTGCTGCTCTAGGCCTTGTTCTTATTTCAGGTGCATAGGCTCACAAGCATAGTCATTAGTATCAGGGGCTCACTGTTGGACCCTCATTCCTTCCTTGTTCTTACCGTTGCCCTTGGAGGACTGCCACTGCTCCCCGAGGAACCACGACAGAGCACCCCCGGCCAGGAAACCAGTACCCCCCCCCCAGCTGTTGTTTTTAATTGTTGCCACTATGAGTATATCCAAACATTACCATGCACCCTGGCCATATGTCCTGTATAACTACCTGTCAACCACATAGCACCTGTCAATAACATCCTATACCAGTATTCCTCTGCCGCCATTGTTGAACCACTCTGTGAGCCAAAGCTTCCTGAAAAATGAAGCCCAATATAATGTCAGGATCCCTTACTAGTAAAATGGAATATAGTGATGGGTTTAAAGGTTAGATATAGAATACATATTGATTTAGAAAAATTCTACATCCTATCTTTTTCTTTTCTTTTTCCCTAATTATTGAGCTTCTCTTCACAAGAGCCTTAGATCACAGTAATTCATATATACAATATACAGTACTCCCATACATCCACCATAAAACCTTTTCTCTTCCACAGCGATATTCTTATAACTTATTCATATCATATTTACTTAAACTGATATACAGACTCTGAGACAATAGCTTTTAAACAAGGTGACATCTGTGCTTACATTGTGGTTCATACTTGAGGATATACAGTTTTCTAAATTTTTAGTTATCCTATGTTTTACATTATGGTTTACATTATTAGTCTGTCGTCCCCTATATGTTTTTGGTGTAATATTACATGTTTTATATCCATCCTTGTGTACTCTCGCGAAACTCCTCTCTTACCCCCACATTTACCTTGGTTCCATCCATTCCACATCCATTTTCCCCTCCCCTTGGGGCCCACAGCGACAGCCAATCTCCATTTCCCAAGGAGCCACATCCAGAGATACTTGCAACAGTGTTCAGGGCCTGACTTGCTCAACTGCCCTAATGCCCTGGGAGCCATCCTTTCTCTCGAGAGATACAGTTCCCTCTTTTTTGATGGCATTAGTCCTCCCCAGGATGTGGGTCCACCCCCACTCTCACTACTTGGGTCTCTATCCAATGGTACAACCCACCCTGGCAAAATGAGCATTCAGACATTCCCCAGGAGTCCGTCCCGTGTCAGACCATCCCCTCTGAACATCCTAAAATGGTAACCCTCTTAATTATATTTTGATACGGTTTTCTCAGCATTTTACTCTCAACCAACACCTGACACTCTCCTATGTTCGTATGTTGCCTCTCCCTCCCCCCAAATTTTGGGCACTATTACCCATCCGCCCATCCCCAGCCCCCTCAAACCCGCAAAGCCCCACCCAAAGGCAACCCCTTGCCCCCATTTTCTCTCTTCTTTGTGCTCATACTTACCTCCAGCTCATCATAGATTCCACCCCTGCAGACGTTGACTCACATCCTTCCTCCACCCCTGATATCCTGTAAGCCTATCTTCCAGTCTCTAGCTCTCTGAGGCAGCTTGCTTATTTCATATCATTGAGGTCGTGTAGTATTTGTCCTTCAATGCCTAGGTTGCTTCATTCAATATAAGGTTCTCAAGATTCATCCATGTTATCACATGTGTTTGTAGTGCATTTGTTCTTAAAGCCGAGTAGTATTCCATTGTATGTATATACCACATTTTATTGATCCACTCATCTGTTGATGGGCATGTGGGTTGATTCCAACTTTTGGTGACAGTGAACAATGCTGCTATAAACATTGGTGTACATATATCGGTTTGCGTCCTTGTTTTTAGTTCTCCTGGGTATATACCAAGCAGTGGTATTGCTGGGTCATATGGCAAATCTATGGTTAGTTTTTTGAGAAACCGCCAACCTGTCCTCCAGAATGGTTGTATCCTTCTGCATTCCCACGAGCAGTGGATGAGTGTTCCCATTTCTTCACATCCTCTCCAGCATTTGTATTCTTCTGTTTTTTTCATAGCTGCCAATCTTATGGGAGTAAGATGGTATCTCATTGTAGTTTTGATTTGCATTTCCCTGATAGCTAGAGATTTGGAGCATTTTTGCATGTGCTTTTTAGCCATTTGTATTTCTTCTTTGGAGAAGTGTCTGTTTAAATCTTTTTCCCATTTTTTAAATGGGTTGTTTATCTTTTTATTTTCAAGATATAGGAGTTCTTTATATATGCAAGTTATAAGTCTCTTATCAGATAGATGGTTGCCAAATATTTTCTCCCATTGTGTGGGTTCCCTTTTTACTTTCTTGACAAACTCCTTTGAGGTGCAGAAGGCTTTAATTTTGAGAAAGTCCCATTTATCTATTAGTGTTACTGGACTCCTTTATAAACAGAATTACTATGGACAGAGAACAAAGGGAGAGAAAGGCAAGGAAGTCAATAGCTGTAAGCAACACCACCCAGAAGAAGGCCTTTGCATGTACAGGGGAGTCCAGCATGATGCAACCAAGCTTTGGGGAGACTGTATCACCTGATGATACCTTGATTTAAACATTTTCATGGCCTCTTCACTAAACTTGTAAGCTAATACATCCCCATTGTCAATCCAGTTCTGGTATATGGCTTTCAGCCACCAAGCCGACCAGAACAGTAATGGTGTCCAGTGGTTTGATCAAACAAGCACTGGTTAGATTGTTACTATGAGGATACCTTATGGCTTGAACTCATTAGTCAGTTGATTGCATCTGGGCCTGATTATGCATACAATCAAGACAGGAACTTGCCTTCAGCTTTGAGGGAAATCTTATTCCATCAGCTGAAGACATTAAGGGAAGAATTGATGGTTGAAGCAGTCAGAAAGAGACAGGCAGCTTCTCCAGGAGAATTCTTTATCAACTTCATTGGGTTTTTGACTTACTGCCTGCCATATGGAACTTGGACTTGCCAATATCCACAGTTACATGAACCAATTCCTCTTTTAAAAATTCTCTCAATACTTATATATTTTTTATCTAAAAATAGTTTTGGCTAAAGCAGACTTTAGTCCTGAGAATGGTTCTGAGAAGCAGAATCTTTAAGATTTCTGAGTTGAATCTGACAGTTTGGAATTGGTTCTCTAATATTATTTAAGTTTGCTAAGAGCTGCTGGGAGCAATATACTAGAAATGGGTTGGCTTTTGCCATGAGGACTGATTAGGTTAAAAGACTGTAGTTCTGAGGCCATGAAAGTGTCCAATCAAGGCATCATCAAGAGACCCTTTCTCCCTGAGCTGCAGCTGTGGGCAGTCACGCACATGGTGTGTCTGCTTGCTGCTCCCCTCTCTTCCAGGCTCATTGCTTCAGCTTCTGTCTACAGCAGCTTCCTCTCAGATTCTATGTTCCTTTTATTTAGGCTTCAGGCTCCTGGGGAGGTCATCCTCAGTTTCTGGGTTCCTCTCTATCAAGATTTCTTTGGTATCTGTGGCTTTTTATAAACGACAACAGTAAGGGGATTCAGGCCCAACCTGAGCCACACAAGCTAATCAAAGACCCTTGTAGCAGTTTAGATATGGTTTATGAATTCCAAACATAGATTTGCATTATATTTATAAACTGATCTGTTCTTCTGGGCTAGTGATACCCTTATTGTATGAACTTCAGAAGTTTCAGTTTTACTTGAGTAAATTATGACTAGGACTTTGATTGGGCCACATCACATTGAAAGCAAAAAAACAGAGGAGACAGTTGGGGTTTTTGAACCTGGAGACCAGGAAGTAAATACACAGTGAAGCAGATGCCTGAGGAAAATGACCAGGATCCATTAGACATGGTAGAGCCCTGGGGAACACAGACAAGCCTTTTTCCTGATAATCTAGAACTGTCCTTATGGACAACACAGCAACTGAGCCTAGAGAGAAACCAGCCCTGGGAGATGTACAAGACCTATTCCAGTCTACAGCTGATATTGGAAGAAGCTGGGACCACAGTGCCTTAAGGGGAGGAGGAAGCCTGAACACTTGCACATGTCAGCAGTCATCTTGCTCCAACAAGTAGCAGTAGACTTCAGTGAGGGAAGTAACCTATGCTTTATGGCCTTTGTGACTATAAGCTCCTATCCCAAATACATACCCTTTAATTTAATCCAAGCATCTCACCTACAATAAGTTTATATACATAAGAATGGATTAGTCCTAAGGACATGATTTTCTGAGTTCCACACAATATCAAATGGTCACTCACCACCCTCTGGATCTTAGAAATACATATGAGGAAAGTGGACTTGGCCCAATGGATAGGGCATCTGCCTACCACATGGGAAATCTGCGGTTCAAACCCTGGGCCTCCTTGACCCGTGTGGAGCTTGCCCATGTGCAGTGCTTATGCGTGCAAGGAGTGCCGAGCCACAGAGAGGTGTCCCCTGCATAGGGGAGCCCCATGCGTAAGGAGTGTGCCCTGTAAGGAGAGCCATCCAGCACGAGAGAAAGTGCAGCCTTCCCAGGAATGGCACTGCACACAAGAAGAGCTGACGCAGCAAGATGACACAACAAAAAGAAACACAGATTCCAGGTGCCACTGATAAGGATAGAAGCAGTCACAGAAGAACACACAGTGAATGGGGGGGGCAGGCGTGGAAGGGGAGATAAATTAAAAATCTTTTAAAAAAAAGAAATATATATGCAAACTACATTCATTCCACCACAATATTTCAAAAGACTTAACTCATTTTAGTAGCAATTTTAAGTACAAAGTCTCACCAAAATCAGTTATAGGCATAAAATGTGTCCTGGGGCAAAAATTCTCTTCTGATGTGGAACTGTGAAAGTTAAAAAATAAGTTAACTTCCTCCATTATACAAATGAAGGGCTTTCATTAAATAAAAATTCCCATTGCCATAGGAGAAATTGGAAAGGAAATGGGCCACAGGTCCCAAATAGTTCCGAAATACTGCAGGGCATATTCCATTAGGTTTCAAAGTCTGAGAGTCAGCTCTAGAGCTATGGTTTCTCCTCCTCAGGGCCTGATGGTGCAGCAGTCCCACCCACCCTTTCCAAGGCCTTGCCCAGTGGCCATGTTCTCAGCTCCACCCCCATCAAGCATCTGAGGGCATCAGAACTCTATAACCCACCCTCTGAGAACACTTGGATGACAGGCTCCACCCTCTCTAAAGCCTGGGAGGTAACACTCTTCCAACAGTGGGGCACAATCCCCCTCTCTCCAAGCTCTGGGGTATACTCACCCTTTCGGCACACATGGGTGAGTTCACACTCTGAGCTCAATAACATGTCTTTTTTTTTTCTTTTTTTTTATTGACTTTGTAATAATATTACATTAAAAATATATATATGAGGTCCCATTCAACCCCACCCCCCCACCCCATCTCTCCCCCCCCCCCCAGCAACACTCGTTCCCATCATCATGACACATCCATTGGATTTGGTAAGTACATCTTTGGGCACCTCTGCACCTCACGGTCAATGGTCCACATCATGGCCCATACTCTCCCCCATTCCATCCAGTGGGCCCTGTGAGGATTTACAATGTCCGGTGATTGCCTCTGAAGCACCATCCAGGGCAGCTCCATGTCCCAAAGACGCCTCCACCTCTCATCTCTTCCTGCCTTTCCCCATACCCATCGTCCACCATGTCCACTTTTCCCAATCCAGTGCCACCTCTTCTATGTGGACATTGGATTGGTTGTGTCCATTGCACCTCTATGTCAAGAGGAGGCTCAGATTCCACATGGATGCTGGATGCAATCCTCCCACTTTCAGTTGTAATCACTCTAGGCTCCTTCTTCAACTCCATCTTAGCTGAGTGTGGTGAGTCCAATAGATCAGATTGTAGGTGCTGGAGTCTGTTGAGGCTCAGGACCTGGCTATCACATTGTCAGTCCAGAGATTCAAATCCCCTAAATATATCTTAAACCCCAACACTAACTGCACCTCCAGCACATTAGCATGAAAGTCTTATGAAGGGAGATCCCATCTGAGTCCAGATTCATCACACATAAACACCATTTCCAAAGAGGGGCCATCTGACCTGGTAGTTAACCCCATCGGCCATGACCATAACTCCCATGGGTCTCTTTAGCCCTCAAAGGAACCAATATCTGGGGGTTGTATCTGCAGTAACATGTCTTTACTTAGAACAAAACTTCCATAGTACTGCCATTGTGGTCATTTTCCTTCAATGTCTCCCTTTTCTATCTCATTTAATTCAGATGGGCAGTGCCTCTATTTCACACAGACTTCACAGAAAAGGTGCTGGTTCCACATTGTATCAGTCAGCCAAAGAGGTGCTGATGCAAAATACCAGAAATCTGTTGGCTTTTTAAAAGGGTATTTATTTGGGGTAGGAGCTCATACTTACAAGGCCATAAATCACAAGTTACTTCCCTCACCAATGTCTGCTGCCACATTTTGGAGCAAGATGATTGCTGACATCTATAACGGTTCTGCCTTCCTCTTCCCCTTAAGGCTCCATGGTTCCAGCTTCTTCTAATCTCAGCTGTAGGCTGTTTTTCTCCCAGGGCTGGTTTCTCTCTGGGCTCACCTGCTCTGTTCTCCATAAGGCCAGCTGTAAACTGTCAAACAAATGGCCCTTCTCTCTTCCCAGGGCCTCTGCCTGTCTAATGGAGCCTGTTCTCTTTCCTCATGTATCTGTTTCTCTGTGTATTTACTTCCCAGGCTCCAGGTTCAAAAATTTCAACTGTCTCCTCTGTCTTGTTGTTTCCTCTGTGATGTGGTGTTGGAGTCACGGACCCAAAGGGTATCAGGAATGAAAGACAAAGAGAGATTGGGATCAGGGGTTCTGAGAGCATTGATTTCTCAAGCTCATCAGACAAATTTATTAATATCAGGGGCTTCTTTATATACCCCAAGTAATCGTGAGAACCAGCAACTATCCTAGCTAACTATTTCCATAACTTCATTAATGAAAACACAGTGCACAGTGGATAAGATAGTAACTAAAGCCCAAGATGTTCTATTATGTTATTGAAACAAGTATACTCATAAATCTTTTTGCCCAGGTTACTTGAGATATCAAGTCTGGGTTCTGCTGGAATGTTATGTTTCCCAGAGAGATTAGCCACCTGCACGTATATCTCCAGGGACAGCATGACCCAGTGGTCAGAAAGTAACTTGCTACCATGGAAACAGCATGCCTTTGTTTCCCACAATGTGGCCCAATCAAAGCCCTAGTCATAATTTGCTCAAGTAAAAGTGACACCTCTGAATTCAATACAGTCTAAGGGTATCACTAGCCCAGAGGAACAGACCAGTTTACAAACATAATCAGTGTTTCATTTTGAAATTCATCAATAACGTCAAATTGCAACACACATGTAGGAATCAAGGTGAAGCAGGCTAGATCAGGGAATGAAAAGATGAACCTGGGGCCTGGCAGAAAACCACAGCTGTGAGGCACATGCCCTGGGACCCTCTCTGAGGGAAGGACCTTGTGAGAACTCCCCATTTGGAACAGGATTTTGTCTGGGATCAAAGGAAAGCTCCAGATATTTTTAAGCTGCCTGTCATCTGAATTGATGGGTGGGATAAGTAATCAAAACAGCAAACTGCTGGGACTCCTCCCCTGAACAAAGGGGGAGGTAAGTAATGGCTTAAAAAGCCAGCACAGAGGCTAAATCAGCCTTCCCCTTCCCCCCTTTTTCTCCTTTCTCACTCTGCCTGGACCAGCATGCAAGTCCACTTGGGGACTTGTAATCTGCAATGGGGAGTTGTAATCTGTAAACCAGCCCTTTTTATCCTTTTTAGCCCCTTTTCCCTCTCTCTGCCTGGATCAGCCCACAAGTGTACCTGGGACCCATAATCTGTTATTTTCTTTCTCTTCTCTCTTTTTCTTAATAAAATACTGGCCTAATGAAACTGGCATGTTCTTAAATTCTCTTTTGTAACATAGCCAAGAACCTAGAGAAAATCTGGCAACAAAGCATCCAGGCTGTCTATGGAGATTTGGACCAGAAGGGTATCAGGAATGAAAGAAAGAAAAAGGAGAGGGAAAGAAGGAGAAAGAAAGAAAGAGAGAGAGAGAGAGAAAGAGAGAGAGAGAGAGAGAGAGAGAGAGAAAGAGAGTGAGAGAGCTGGGATCAGGGGGTCTGCGAGTAGAGACTCTTCAGACAACTTTATTGTTTACAAGGGCTCTCTATATATCCCAGTCTACATGACAACAAGCAGCAATATGTAGTTAACTATTAGCATTACTAAGGAACTCAAAAGATCTTATCTCAAGGTACAAAGTCTAAGTGTTCTACTTACTACAAAAGGTTTGTGCTCATCTTTTCTTTCAGACTTTAACAGCTTCATCTCATTTGCAGGGAACTCTTAATTACCACATTCCTTATGTTGCAAGCATAGCCATGGAAACAGCATGTCTCTCCTTGTGAGACCACTGTGCCTCAATTTCCAACATCTCCCCCTTTTTGTTTTTGTCGAGGTGACTGTGCCTGTCTTAGGTTACCCTTCTTTTGAGAGTCTTACCCATCATTGACTACTGGCCAAGCTCTTCAACCAGGGGAAGTTATTAAAGTGTTTTTGCTAGCACCAGTTTATTCGCATGTCCCATGGCTGTTACGCTTTGCAATTTTCTTCAAAAGCACTGTATGGCACAGGCGAGAATCATGAGCAGCAGAACAAATATGATTAGCCCTATTCCTAAAGCTGACAGGAAATGCTGTGATTTCCACCAATTACCTGGGTTAAATTTTGTAATATGTGAAATCATATCTGAGAAAATATCCTTATCATTGGCTACATGAATTTGATTATGAGACATTTCTAATATTTTCCTTTGTAATTCAATTATTTCCAGAGAGATATTATTTTTATGGCCTAGCAAATGATTCTTAATTTTTTTCCATTGTATATCAGATGAATTATAGGCAAGAGGAGTAATACAAAAGTTGCTTTCATTCCAATCACATTTCAATCCCCTTAACAAGTTTAAATTATACAATTGATCTCTGATATGCAAAACAGCTGATTCTAAATCATTAACCCAATTATTTAACTGTTCATCAATGTGCTCTTGGCTATGCCATAAATCACTAGCATTTTTATGCCAATCATGCACGTATTGTTGAGTCTGTACTTTCATGTAAAGCTACCATAGCAGTAGCGGCAGCTGTAATGATTCCAATCAGTCCCAGAAATGCTTATAATAAGCAGTCCAATAAAGCTTCTAGTCCATTTCAAGAATTCTTGTGCCATATGTAGCAATAACTGACTTTCAGGAGATGGCTGCCAAACTGCCTCATTCTCACAAGTATCCAGATGCCTTTCCTTCTTCTGGCCATCACTATTGTTTCTCCATTCTGCAACACACTTTCTGATAGACGTGTATACAAGGCACCATTTTCATAAAACAATGAGTCATTCTTAATAGTTATCTTACCAGTTATGAAAACAAAATGGATCTCTAACAGGCTTTAAGATGATATGTTTGATTAAGGGTTAAATACTCTTTTGTCTTATTTCTATTTCCCAACCATTCATAAGTAGGGGCAATTCCAAGAAATACTTTCCACAAATTCTTTTGTAGGTTATGACTATGAGTGTCATTAGCCCAAGGGGCTGGTATCCATTTTCCTTTGTAATGTTAACAGTTCCTGCCACAATAGCATAAAGAGACAGCAAACAGGCCCAAAGTTCATAGGCAGACACAAGTTGCAAGTTCACAGTTCCAGAATTTATAAAGTTAATGTGATGCGTTGCTGCAATTGCCACAGGTCTCAGTGAAGTATTTTAATCTCTGGCCATATTTCCACATTTCCCCCTTTTTGTTTTTGTAAAGTAATGAATACAGCTCAGGTGGTTTTTTGTTGTATTACTCCCCAGAGGGTTTGTATCGTGTATCTGAGGGCCCATTCCTCTCAAGAGCAGAAAGGATCTGAAAGGATCTGATGTCACAGTCAGTGAAGTGTGCACAATGGACACTCATGGGTGAAGTCCATGAGCTGTTGGTAAGTAACAGGCAGCTGGAACTGCTGGGCTAAAGTCTGGTACTCATGATGTTCACCTTTCTGGTGGAGCCACTCTGCTTTGGATGTCTCACTTGACCCTCAGCAAGGTCTTTTCTGTGGTTCCTGATACTGATTTGGAAGATTCACTTCTTCAGGCCCCATGTTGGGTGCCAGTTGTCACCTAGTGAGAATTTCTTCCCACAGATCCTCCTGGATAACTGCCCTTCCCATCCTGACTTACAGTGAAGTGACTGACTGCTTCCCTGGTCAGTGAAATACTCACATGGGGTCTATTCTCTGGGGACTAATTTTCCAGAAGCTCAGAATTTTCCAAACTAATAATTTTTGGTTACTTTGTCCCCAAGACTTCCGTTCTTAGCTTATCCCTTTCTTCCCACAGTTTACTATAAACAGGAAGGAGAAGTCAGGCCACATTCCCACATTTTTTTTTTTTTTTTTAAAGATTTATTTATTTATTTAATTTCCCCCCCTCCCCTGGTTGTCTGTTCTTGGTGTCTATTTGCTGCGTCTTGTTTCTTTGTCCGCTTCTGTTGTCATCAGCGGCACGGGAAGTGTGGACAGCGCCATTCCTGGGCAGGCTGCTCTTTCTTTTCACGCTGGGCGGCTTTCCTCACGGGCGCACTCCTTGTGCGTGGGGCTCCCCCACGCGGGGGACACCCTTGCGTGGCACGGCACTCCTTGCGCGCATCAGCGCTGCGCATGGCCAGCTCCACACGGGTCAAGGAGGCCCGGGGTTTGAACCACGGACCTCCCATATGGTAGACGGACGCCCTAACCACTGGGCCAAAGTCCGTTTCCCCACACATTCCCACATTTAGTTTGGAAATTTCCTCAGCTAAATATTCAAGTTGATCACTTTCAAATTATGCCTTCCTTCTAACAGCTGGAGTGAATTTTGCCAAGTTCTCTGGCACTTTATAGCAGGGGTTATTAACAGGGGATCTGTAAGCCTGAATTGAAATTAAAAAAAAAATTCTTGTGGGGATGTGTTGGTGTGGTTGTGATACATTTATTAAATAATACACAATGTTGTGTGGACTTAGTGAGGGGTCCGTGGCTTATGCCAGACTGGCAAAGGGATCTGTGGAACAAAAATGTTAAGAATCCCTGCTTTAAAGCAACGGTCACCTTGTTTCCAACTTGCAATAATGTATTCATTATTTTGAAGGCCTCTTCAGAAGTATCCTTTGCATCCATATATCTAACAATCCCTTCAAAGCATAAGAGGCTTTTCCTATTAAAGTCTTACAAGTCTTCCAAAATCAACCATTTAATCATTTATAAACCTGTTCACACCTTCTTGGTGTTTGCATAGCAGCATGCACCCCACTCTCCTGGTATCAACTTCTCTTATAATTTGCTGAAAGCTCCTGGGAGCAATGTACCAGAAATGGGCCAGCATTTACAGTGCAGATTTATTAGGATAAAAGCTTAGAGTTCTGAGTTAGTGAGTGCATCCAAACCAAGACATCATCAGGGGATCCTTTCACCCTGAGCTGCAGCTAGGGGTCATCAGGCACATGGGTTGCCTACCTGTCTATCCTTTCTCCTCTGGGCCTTGTTACTTTCAATGCCTATCAAAAGTGGTGTCCACTCAGTTTTTGTATTCTCTTGATTTCAGCTTCTGGCTTCCAGAGTCTTCTTGCTCAGCCTGGGTTCCTTTCTATATCTGCAGCTTCTTTATTATTATTATTTTTTTTTTTAAGATTTATTTTTTATTTATTTAATTCCCCTCCCCTCCCCCGGTTGTCTGTTTTCTGTGTCTTTTTGCTGCGTCTTGTTTCTTTGCTTCTGTTGTCAGCAGCCCGGGAAGTGTGGGCGGTGCCATTCCTGGGCAGGCTGCACTTTCTTTCGCGCTGGGCGGCTCTCCTTACGGGTGCACTCCTTGCGCGTGGGGCTCCCCTACACGGGGGACACCCCTGTGTGGCACGGCACTCCTTGCGCGCATCAGCACTGCACATGGGCCAGCTCCACACGGGTCAAGGAGGCCCGGAGTTTGAACCTCGGACCTCCCATATGGTAGACGGATGCCCTAACCACTGGGTCAAAGTCCGTTTCCCATTATTATTATTATTATCTGTCTTTTTATTCCACCATTTATAAAGGACCTGGTAATAGGATTAAGACTAAAGCAGAATCATGCAATCTAATTAAAGGCCCTTAACTGGCATGATTTAATCAAAAATTCCATCCTATTATAGGTTTGTATGTACATGATGATTTTTTGAAGTCCAGAAAAGCTTCAAGCTGCTGCAAATATGAGGAAATTAAATAGCATTAAAGACTGTGTCCAATGATCAATTGAATATGGACACTCTATGCATGAAACAGCAATAGAAATATGCAAAATATAACCAACGAACAGTGCTACTTTGCTGAGAACAGCTCAGCAATAGGTTGGCTCAAAGGGACGGTGATGCAGAACTTAAGACATAAAAGGAAAGAAAGAAAAACACAAGAGAGGAAATAAAGATGGGACCAGGGGGCTCACAGCTTCTGGAACTGAGTGCCTTGACTCTGGTTTCCATATTATATTTATTAGAAATTACAAAGCAGCTGCTTTCCATGTTTACTTTTTTTTTTTTTTTTTTAACATCTTTTCATGTGCTTTTTAGCTCTTTTTTTTTTTTTTTAAAGATTTATTTTTTTATTTATTTAATTTCCCCCCCTCCCCTGGTTGTCTGTTCTTGGTGTCTATTTGCTGCGTCTTGTTTCTTTGTCCGCTTCTGTTGTCGTCAGCGGCATGGGAAGTGTGGGCGGCGCCATTCCTCAGCAGGCTGCACTTTCTTTCACGCTGGGCGGCTTTCCTCACGGGCGCACTCCTTGCGCGTGGGGCTCCCCCACGCTGGGGACAACCTTGCGTGGCATGGCACTCCTTGCGTGCATCAGCACTGTGCATGGCCAGCTCCACACGGGTCAAGGAGGTCCGGGGTTTGAACCGCGGGCCTCCCATGTGGTAGACGGACGCCCTAACCACTGAGCCAAAGTCCGTTTCCCCAGCCATGTTTACTTTCAAGTCCGTTTGTTAATAGAACTGCAACATTTATAATACTAGGGAACAGGCCATACAAATTTCAAATGCCTCCTCATGCAAACAATTGTGCTGACAAGACAGTGTTCTGTCTAGTCAAGACCCAGTGTTCCTAAGCCCACACTTCTTATCTGCATTATGGAAACATTCTAACTTCAAGCCAGATTCCCACGTTCAAATTCAAGCTATTTTCCCACAAATCAATTCAGTCTGACCTCTGCAGTGAGGTGGGGTCCTGGACCCGGGGGACAATGGGGGTGATCATCAATCTCAGCATCTCCATTTCCATTTCTCTGGCCCATCTTCCCTCCCTCTCTGGATCCCTCTCCCAGATCACATGACAACTGTGGGTTGCACACCCTAAGGGTCCTAGAAATGGGGGTAGGGAAGGACCCTGGGCCTCTCCCTGATTGCAGAATTTCCTCAGCCTTTTAAGGTTTTTGCTCTTGATGCCAGATGCCTAGAATACCATGGAACCAAGATGGTGGTCAGAACAGTCATGGTCACTTTCCTTGGTGGTGCCATGAGTATGTGCTCATCCAGGGAAGTCACAGATGCTGCCATGGCCCCACCCAGGAACCCCTGACATTTGTCAGCAGGCCTGCAACATGCAGCCTTCATGGCTCTCTTTAGTGGCCTTTTGAAGACTCCTCAGAGAATCCATTTCTGAGAAGGCTTATGTTCCCAGGGGTGTTTTCCTTCCTCAGAGGAGCACAGGGCACACCAGCCTCCCAGAGCTTGCCTGGAGACCACTGGGTGTCACTCTTCCTCCCTGAGGGTGAAGTCCACCTGCCCTCTCCTCCAGGATCTCCACCACTGCACCACTAGGAGCTTCTCAGGGACCTCCCTCAGGCCTACTGTTTTCTTTTCCTAGGTATGTATTTATAAGTACCAGTCACTTCCCCGTGTGAAAATTTTCCCAAAATGCATATTCCATCAACATCTGTTACACCTATTACTTTTTCAAATGGTGAAATGAGTAGACTGCCACACCAGGGGCAGTGGAAATCAGGGTTGCCCCTCAGAAAGTGGTTTAGCAAAGGGAATTGAAACCACCACCTGTTCATCTTGAAGTCAATGAACTTGCCCACGGGATAGCATCAAAGACAATAACCCACATGGTAGAGCAAGCCACATGCCCAAGAAGCTGTCGCTCCCAGCAGGGGCCATGGAGGCGACCACCTGGTCGGCAGTTCCACCACCGACCAGCTGTGACTGCATTGTCCCTCTTCTTCCTCATCTGACAAATGGTGGTGGTGATGGTGGTGCCACCCTGAAGGGCTGTCGTGAGAATGAAGAGTTTACACACCTAAGAAAGGCCCTGGGAGGATGTGCTGAAACTGGTGGTGGTGGCAGGGAAGGTGTCACTTCAGCAAAATAATGGAGTGAACTCAAAAGTCCAACAGTGGCAGAAGAGCCAAGTAAGGCACTGTACACACACTTGGTGTGTCATTTACATTTAAAATTAATATTGAGGGAAGCATATTTGGCCCAGTGGTTAGGGCATCCGTCTACCACATGGGAGGTCCATGGTTCAAACCCCTGGCCTCCTTGACCCATGTGGAGCTGGCCCACATGCAGTGCTGATGTGCACAAGGAGTGCCCTGCCATGCAGGGGTGTCCCCCGCATAGGGGAGCCCCATGTACAAGGAGTGCATCCCGTAAGGAGAGCTGCCCAGTGCAAAAGAAAGTGCAGCCTGCCCAGGAATGGCACCGCCCACACGGAGAGCTGATACAACAAGATGATGCAACAAAAAGAAACACAGTTTCCAGTGCCGCTGACAAAAACAGAAGTGGACAAAGAAGATGCAGCAAATAGACACAGAGAACAGACAACTGGGGTGAGGGGGGGAGGGGAGAGAAATAAATAAATCTTTTTTAAAAAATAAAATAAATATTGACTCCAAACCACCAGAGAACAATATAGCCATTACCTCTTGCCTAAAATTTTGTGGTAACATGGAAAAATAATGATAATGGGATGTTTACTATTTTTAAGTATATCAATTTTATGTAAGTCTGGAATAATGATAAGTGGCATATAAACATGAATTGTGGTCTAGAAGGAAAAAAAAATGAACAAACATTTTGAACACTTCTGAGGTGAAGAAGTTATAGGGATTGTTTTTCTTTGCTTTTGAGCTCCATGAGTCTGACTGATGTTTAAGAATGATCATTCAAGTAGTCTCTTAAATTTTTCTGTTAAAATAGTTGCTATAATTTGAATTTAGTTAATTCAATTCTGATACATCACAGTTATTAACCATGGACCTGTAATAGCTGGTGTAATTGGAGCTCAGGAACCACAATATGGTATCTGGGGCAACACTGTAAATGTGGCCAGTAGAATGGACAGCACTGGAGTCCTGGATAAAATACAGGTAATTCCATCTGCTCTGACATTGTCGACTGTGTCTGTTCTATTGGAACCATAAATAAGTACTCTAACGAGGGTAATATTAAAGCAAAGGAAAGAAAATAAGCCTGGTTACTTAGTCAAATCTTTGTTATTGGTAAAATCTTAAATAGTTTCTGGAGTAACTAACCAAAAAAAAATTGAAATAATATAAAAGCTATTGCATGGCTGAAAACAAATGTCAGAATAGCCACTGACACGGCAGATGGCAACCTTGAGCAGGAAGTGCAGATGAGGTGCCTACTCCTTCTTGCTGGCCCCAGCACCCTGCAAGGAGATTTGCAAGGGTTCCCCCAAAAGCACACATGACCCCTGCCTTTCTGTTCTGGGGTCTGAACTGGGAGGAAGAGTGAAGGAGCAGGCTGGGGGCAGTGACAGATATGAGATGGCAGTTCTGTGTGGGCCTAGCAGTAGTGACTGGAAAGCTCTCAATCCACTCAAAGGAGAGAAAGGGAAAATCTGACAAGTTAAAAGTGGTGATTGGAGAAAAAGCTATTTAATGTCAATATTCCTATTAGTCATTAAATCTATTGTAGCCATGGTTAAAAGAGCTACAATGATAATAATAATATTGTAGGAAAAAAATGTTTCCTAATTCACTTGAATGATCACACACAAAAACAGATCTATTAGAATGATGCTGAAACTGTTTCCCACTGCTGAGATGTAAGGGTGGGCAGCCTGCAATGGGATAATGACAGAGTCAAGGGGGACAGGAAAGAAGACAAGGGAGGTGGTAGCCACGACAGCAAATATTCCCCAAGCCTGTTCTTTAATTTACTCTACAACCACTTCCTATGCAGCAGCGAGGTAGCCACTGCGCTTACAGCAGTGAGCAAATTGGGCTCATTTCTGTCTTCAGACAGCATATATTCTATTGAAGATGAGAGAGAAGCAGTCACAAGTCTATGTACAAATGAGCCACTGAAAGCTGTGACACATGCCAGAGCCAGGGGCCTGCCCCAGTCTGGGTGACTCACAAAGGCCTGAGTGCTGGCTGCTGGGCAGCCTGCAGCCCATGGTCGGGGGGAGCCACTGCTCAGCCCACCATGGAGGGGATAGCAGATGGGAACAGAGCTAGCTGCCCCTTTCCTTTTGGCCACCGTGTTTGAAGGCCAGGTCTTTGCCCCACCTCTCCTGCCCATCATTTCCTCTCTCCATCTGGGTCCCCTCATTTAACCAGGTGGTCCTGGTGGCCAGGCTCTAGATGTCTCTGCATGAGCACACTAGCCACTCCCATGTCCGGGGCTGCTCCCACAATCCTGACCACCCCAGGCCCTTCTGCTGGGCTGGAGAGGGATGCCCACAGCAAGAGCGCATGCTCCCCTGGCCCAGCTGTAGGACAGCCTCTGCCCCGCCACACACCGGGATATTCCCAAGCAAGAGGGTCATTCTACCATCCTTCACAGCTCACCAAGCAATTTGCAAGCTCTTGGGGTAAGACCCAGAAGCTGTTTAAGAGGGGCTGGCCAGGGAGAGCACTTGCTCCTGCAATCATAAATCCCCCACGGGTCAGCATTTAAAGTGGGATTAAGCTTGAGGAGGTCTCCAAGAGGAGACTGGCCATCACAAAACCCCACGCCATTTATTGCCCATCAGCCACCTGGACTGTCCCGTGCACTTTGTCCCTCGGGAGGAAATATGACAGGCTCCTGCCTGCCCTGAATGGAGCATGTGCAGGCCTGGGTGAGAGCTTCACCCAGCAGCCAGAAGGTTCATCTGAGTCGGTTTTCTTCTCCTGAGGGCGGAGCTCCCTCTCAGCTCCAGTAGTCTCCCAATTCCATTTCTGTGCAAAAAAGAGGAGCGATTTTTCAGGAAAAAAAAAAAGGAAAATGAGGCTGAGGCCATTAAAAGCTTCTGCTGGGCCTGAGGAGCAGCTTCTTGTGATTAAAGCGAATTACACTCCTGCAGTGCTTTCTGCACAGAAAGCCCCTCTGCTTCCCTCAGCCTCATCAGGGTGGGCAGCCTCCTGCTGGCCTCACGCTGGCCATGAACACCTGACCCAGTTGGGGATTTGGTGTCACTGATACCCAGGGATAGGTAAAAAAAAATTCCAATCCATAAGTGACTCAACTGCAGAATTCACCTCAAAGGTTCCACAGGGTGTTTCCCTCTGTGCAAGGTCAGAAGTCAAGTACCTGTAGAACCCTGAGGCTGACTGCCCCTGAGAATGCCAAGGATGAGAAAACACCCATAACCCAAGCTTCTTGGCTATCTCCATATTCTTTCCATTCTCCTGTAATGCCCAAAGACCTTCTTGTGCTCTGACCTCAAGCTCCACCTGGCCTCGAGCTCCACCTGGCCTTGCCCTGGGATTTGAGCCCCATCTGGGGGCTGGCAGGACAGAAGTTCTGGCACCAGAGTCCCCCACCTTCCATGCCCTTTTCTTGCCCACTCTGCTCACAGCTGGCCCTCAGGTCACCTGGCAGGAAGATGGAGGCCTCTCTTGCTCTGTCCACAGTCTGCTCTTGACATTGAGACTTCTCCCTTGTTTGAAGGAGTCCCTGACTTTTGTCCTGGTTCTCATATTCCCAGCTGCTAACCCATGAAGATGCCGGTCTTAAGTCTCTCACAGTCCCCACATCTGAGGAGGCTGGCTCACTGCTGCCGCCACTGCCTGGCCCCTCATCACTGTCACCTGGTGATGCCAGGCACATTCCACCCAGCAGAACCCATCACAAGCTCAGGCTGAGCCTGCACAAGGCTCCATGCAGGCCAGTGCCTCCCTCCAGGGGATTCCACACATCCAATCCCAGAAATCCCACCACCATTTGACCCAGTAGCAGGGGTCTCCTCATGGTGCAATGCCAGGAAGCAAAGAGTCTTGTCACATTGGCAGGGTATGAGTGAGTGGCTCTTGTCTCCATAACACCCGAAGTCGATCTGTGAAATGAGGAAATTTACATCTGACTTAGCCTGTGCATGCTAAAGTGAATGCAGGGATGCAAATGTGGCTCAGGCAACTGAGCTCCTGCCTACCACATGGGAGGTCTGTGGTTCAGTTCCCAGTGCCTCCTAAAGAAGGCAGCAAGCTGGCATGATGGGCAGGCACAGCAAGCTGACACAATGAGATGGTGCAACAAGAGACACAAGGAAAACATAATAGGAGATACAACAAAGCAGGGTATGGAGGTGGATCAAGCAATTAGGTGCCTCCCTCCCACATTGGAGGTCCCAGGTTCAGTTCCCAGTGCCTCCTAAAGACACAGCACACAGCAAGAGCAAACAATGAGGGGGTGAGGAGAAATAAAACAAATCTTTTTAAAAAATTATACAGAATTTTAAAAAATAATAATAAATAAACTGAATGTAAACTCCTTTAGCTCTTCTGACTTTAGGTCATTGATTCCTGTGAGTCCACTTGCAAGAATGGACTTGGCTTCTTCTCAGGGTACTTTCTCCCATCTATAGTTAAATCTATTAACATTTATCATTTATTGTTTCATGAACCAGCATTCATGACACTTTGTAAACACCATCAGCAGTCCACTTTTTAAAAACAATGTACTTTCATTTGCCAGGATTTTTCACCTTAAATTTGAATCTTTACATGCTTGAAATCATAGCACAGACCTAGACTTAACTCAGTTTCTCTTGGTAGGATGGCACGGCATCATTCTGTTGTCCCATCCACAACAAATGGCTCATGATAGCCCACAAGCCTACTTAACCCTGGAGATTACCTGTATTTGAGTTTTTTTTCCAGTTTTTCTCTATCACAACACTGAATTTAAGGACAGCCTTTGTCTTCAAAAAGAATTTCTTCTTGCATATTATTCCTGCTTCCTCTAATTTCTCCAAAGTGGAATTAGCCAGTCAGTGTGAACAGCCTCTTCATCCTGGTAGTGAAATGGCTTCTCAAAAGGGTTGTGTTAATGTCTAGACTAAACACCTCTTTGTTTGTCCATGTGGCCTGCAGGTTATCAAGGAAATGAGCCTCATTTTGCAGACCTTGGGCTACACATGCACGTGCTGGGGAATAATCAACGTGAAAGGAAAGGGGGAACTGAAGTCACATTTTGTGAACACAGAGATGTCACGGTCACTTTCCCAGAGCAATGTGGCATGCTGAAAGACACCTTCATGCACAGAGGACCAGATGTTCAGGAAGGTTCCACACCCTTTCTAACTGTCTCATCAACCCCTCATTTCCTGTGTGCATGCTCTGTCCTGTCCCATGGAGCCTTTTAGACTTGTTCCTGTGACCCCAGTGGCATATCATTTGGTGTCTGATGTGTGCCAAGATGGTTTTGCCACTTGCACTATGCTTACTCCCAAGCAAAAGGGAAAGGAACATGATTTCTGGGAGAAAAGAATTCAAGGAACTAACAAAGATGATAGAGGTGAAACAAACAAAAACTCTTATGGCAATAAAACTAGGGGGTGTATATTATTTTCTGATGCATTTAACTTTCTGGAAAATAGGATAGTTCGCCAACTGCATCTGTTAGTCAGATATTGAAACACAGATTGGTGAATAAATTGACTCTGTCTCCCTACATGGAGTCTAACTGTATTTGCACACATCTCATCTGTGGCTGTCCATGGGCCCCAGTTGGGATCTGTGGCCATTGTCACCTCACTCTGTTGTCTCATGCCATCGGCACATTGTCATCCATTACCAGAATTATTCCTCACAACCTAGGATGTTTTGTACCAAACATGTCTGATGTTTTGATGCCATTGTCTTTTGTTAGGTTAATTCATTAAAAATTTTTGGTTTTTTAGTGCCTGTATCTTTTTTTTTAGTCCTTTCTTCTTTCTCCTGTGATTTACTCCAGAATTCAGGCTTGGTTGTTTTGTTTTGTTTTGCCCTTCTCCCCTTTTTACATCCATTTTAGTTTCCTACCTGCTGAAACAAATACCACACAATGGATTGGCTCATGGTTTTGAAGCTAGGAGAACTCTAAAACCAAGGCATCAGCAAGGTGATGCTTTCTCCCAGAAGATCATGGTATTCTGGGATTGACTGCTGGCGTTCCTTGGTCCTTGCCTGTCACATCACATGGCAATGCACATGGCAGAGGCTTCTTTCTCTTGAAGTTCTTTTGACTTTCAGCTTCTGGCTGCTCCCTGACACTTCTTTTCTTTTGTCCAATCTCCTTTCCTTATAAGGACTTCAGCCACATTGGGTTAAAGCCCACCCTCCTTCAGTGCGGACACCTTAACTAACATCATCTTCAAAGGTCCTATTGACAAATGGGTTCACACCCACAGGACCAGGGGTTGGGACCTGAGCCTGCCTTTTGTGAGGACATGATGCAATCCCTAACAACCTCACATTGGCAGTTGTTTCCAATAAAAGCTCTCCAGAAGCCAATATTGAGGTATCCCTGGGTAACTCAGATCAGGACAAAGTTTTTATTCAGATAATTGAGAATGTAGCACCCCAGAAAGAAAGGAAACAGGCTGTATGTATCTATTGACCTAGCATTAATTATAGCATCTCTGGAGAATATTTTTAGGAAAAACAGTATTTTAATGCTGTGGCCATTTAAGATTTTGTGGACTCCAGAAAATCCTGTCCTTAGAGCTAATCCATTCCCATGTGTGTAAACCTACTGTAGGTGGGTCTTTTGATTAAATTACTTCAGTTAAGGGCCTTTGATTAGATTGCATAGCCCAGGGAAGGTCTTGATCCTCTTACTGGAGTCTTTTTTTAAATAAAACAGAGGACTGAAATGCCACAGATACAGAAAAAGCTGCAGAAACAGGAAATGCCCAGAAGCTGAGAGGGAAGGTGCCAGGAACCAGAAGCTGAGGGAAACCACTCTGACCAGAATCTGAAACCAACAAGGCCCAGAGGAGAGCGGAGAGAGGAGCAGTCTCCACCACTGTACCTGATCACCCCCAGGGGCAACTCAGGGAGAAAGCATCCCCTGATGAAACCTTGAATTGGACAGTTTCACAGCTTATCATTGTAAGCTTTTAAGCTAATAAATCCCCATTGTAAAAGCCAACCCCTTTCTGATATATTGCCTTGGTAGCCTTTAGCAACCTAACACAAATGGTCAAAAGATTCTCTACCAGCAACAGCACCCATTTTAATTTCCTAGACTGCTCAAGCAAATACTATGATATGGGTTGCCTTAAACAATTGGAATTTAAAAGAAAGCCCAAATCAAGGTCATGCTTTCTTTCCTAAGACTGTGGTGTTCTGGGCTGGCTGCCAGCAATCCTTGGTCCTTATTTGTTTTATGGCAAGACACATGGCAACATCGCCTGGTCTGTTGGCCTCCGCTGCTGCACTGCAGGCGGGTCACTGCAGGCGAGTCGCTGCCGGGGATCGGGCCTACGCCACGGCCTGACCGGGGCGGCAGCGGGCGGCTCAAGGCTTGGGGGACGCGCGGTTCGATGGAGGAAAAACCACGGAGACGAGGTCTATGCGCAGGTCTGATTTTATTCGGGAAGTACATGGGGTTTTATAGTGTCATGGAGGCGGGGCGGTTCTGGGAGGGGCATGTCCGCGGGGCAGCTGAGGATTGGCTGCAGAGGCAAGGGCGGACCTGCGGTTTATGACGTAAGCCATTGATGGCAGAGGGGGTTGTTTCCGAGGTTGTGCCGGGGCGGATACGGGATGAGGGCGGTTGAAATGAGGCGGGGAGAACAGCGATCAGCTGGGAGGGGGAAGATAACAGTGGCTGGGAGGAGGGGCAGAGGGAGGCAGCAGCACAAACTGCTGCTGAGAAGGGCCATAATACAGGGAGGTTACGAGGAACAGGCGGGCAAAGTGTAAGGAAGCGAAAGGCAGGGTGGGAGCAGGGGACACTGGTCTCTCCCTTTTCTTCCAGGTTTCACTGATGTTGAACTTCTGCTCTGTCTGTGGTTTTCTTTGTCTGAATTTCATTCTTTAGTGAATACATTTTGGGGCACTGCTGCACTGCATGGATTATAGTTTACATTGTAGTTTACACTCTCCCCCAGTACATTCAGTGGGTTATGGCAGGATATATAATGTCCAGCACCTGTCCTGGCAATAACATTTACCAAGTCCCCCAAATGCCCCTACATCACATCTATTCTTCCCTTTCCCTGCCCTCAGCAACTACCATGGCCACTTTCTCCAGATCAATACTACAGTTTCTTCCATTACTAGTCACAATAGTTCTATAGTAGAATACCGGTAAGTTCACCCTAATCCATATTTTATTCCTCCATCCTCTGAACCCTGGGTTGGTGATGTCCACTCCGATTCTACATTGAGGGGGGCTTAGATCCCATGTGACTGATGGATATGATTCTCTCTCTTGGTGCTGTAGACACTCTTGGTTCCCTAATGTGGTGATTGACCATCTTCACCTCCCTGTTAGCTGATCTGTGCAAGTCAAACTGGAGAGTAGGAGCTGCAACCCTGCTGAGACTCAGAGCCCAGCTGGCACATGGCCAGTCCAGAGATTGAATTCTCCTGGGTATATGCCAACCCCAGCACCAACTAGTAAAAGTGACAGAAGAGGCATGTGTAGAAAGTTCACATCTGAGTCTAACTCCATCACACTCAGGAACACAAATTCCAAAGTAGGGCCCACTGACCAGGCACTGAACTCCAGAGCCAACCACCATGATCGCAGAACCAGTGTATCTCCATAGCCCTCAGGAGCACCAGTACCTGGGGTTGTATCTACTTTGGCTGTCTCTGGGATCCTGCTGAAGCATGCATAAGCACAACCTCTCCGATGACCAACCAAGTCTTTTTTGAAGACTTAGCCATATATACTCATTTGTCTTTACCATTTCCCTCTTTTGTTCAAGGTCTTTTTCTAGTTGCATCACCAGTTAGTGATTGGTAGTAATCCCTTGGTGTCAGGGAGGCTCATCCCTGGGAGTCATGTCCCACAGTGGGGGGAAGGTAATGCATGTACATGCTGAGTTTGGCTTATAGAGTGGCCACATTTGAGCAACATGGAGGCTCTCAGGAGGTAACTCTTAAGCACCCTGCAGTTCTAGGCCTACTTCAAATTTCAGGTACACAGGCTCATAAGCATAGTCATCAGTATCAAGAGCTCATCATTGGAGCCTCCTTCTTCACTGGTCTTTGCCCTTGCACTTGAGGGATTGTTGCTGTTCTATTGGGGAATGTGACAGAGCTCCCCCAGTTAGGAACTCAGCACTCCCTCAGTTGTCATTTGTAACCATAACTACTGTGAAAAATATCCAACATATATTTGAACATTTTTTGTACCCTACATACATGCCCTGGAGAGCTCCCTCCCAACCATTTGTCCCCCATCAATGACACCCCACACCAGCATTCCTCCCTGCCATAGTTTAATCCCTCCATGGTCCAAAATGTCTTAAAAAATGAAGCCTAATATATTGCCAAATTCAATAATAGGAAAATGAAATAGTAATAGATTTAAAGATTAGAAATAGAATACATACTAATTTAGAAAAACTAAAAGTAAAAATAAGTTGGGGTATTAAAAAATGAAAAATATCATAAAACTTTGTTTTTCACATTTTGTCTTTAATCACTGTAATATGTATTGCCCTGTGTATACAGTGGGAAGGCAGTTTCTTTCATTTATTCCTCAGTATCTACATCCTTTTTTTTTTCTAATTTTTTTCTCTCTCTATTTTTTAAATGTTACATACAAAAAATATAAGAGATCCCCATATACTCTCCAACTCCCTCACCCCACTCCTTCTACATCAGCAACTTCTTTCATCATCGTGGGACATTCATTGCATTTGGTGAATACATTTTGGAGCACTGCTGCACCACATGGATAATGGTTTACATTGTAGAAAGTTTTAGATCGCAGTAAAGCCACATATACAATATAAGCGACTCCCATATATCCAACATCAAACCTTTTTCCTCCTTCCCCAGCAATGATGTTTTTACATGTTCATGTTATATTTACTACAGCTGATGTACAGATATTGAAATGTAGCTATCAAACATGGTCCCATTTTGGTTTACATTATGGCTTATATTTTAGACTGTACAATTTTCTAAACATTATGATTTACATTTTAGCCTATAGACTTTTATACATTTTTGGTGTAATTTAAAATGTCCTATATTCATCATTGCACCATCTTGTGAAACACTTCCATTGCCCCCCAGTCACCCTGCCTCCATCCATTCTTTTCCTCTCTCCCTCTCCCCTCAGGTCCCACAGTTACAATCAATCTTCATTGCTTGAAGGACTAGATTCACAGATACTTGCAACAATGCTGAGGGCTTGACATGCTAGAATGTCCTTTCCCATTGGGAGCCACCAATTCTCTCAAGAGACACAATTTCCTCTATTTCAGAACATCAGGTCTCCCTAAAGCTCTTTGTGCTCCAGGCAAATGAAAACACTTCTGTGAGCTAAAAATGCAAATCAGAAGCCTTAGAGTTCATTTCTGTCAGGCCAGTGAACAGTGACATCCATAGGTGAGTAAAAATACCCATCCTCAAGGTTCTCCTAAACACTTAAGGCTTGTAGGAAGTCTTCTTTCATTAAAAGCACTTTAGAGGAAGCAGATGTGGCTCAAGCAGTTGGGCACCCACCTACCACTTGGGAGGTCCTGGGTTTGGTTCCCAGTGCCTCCTAAAGAAGACAAACAAGACAGTGAGCTGCCATGAAGGGCTAGCATGGCAAGCTGATACAACAAGATAACACAATGAGACAACAAGGAAACACTACAAGAGATACAATGTGTCTTGAGACAGATGTGGCTCAAGTGGTTGGACACCTTCTTCCCATATAGGAGGCCCCGTGTTCCATTCCCAGTGCCTCCTAAAAAAAAAAAAAAGATGAGCAGACACAGAGAGCAGACAGTGAGTACAAACAATGAAAGGGTGAGAAATAAATAAATAAATAATAAAATCTTCTGAAAAACACACACACCTTAGGTTCACACCCTTTAAAATAAAATTTCAGTATTTCAAAGCATCTGTTTAGAAATGACTAGGCTTTGTCTTGAATCCTCTATGTTATTCTTTTTCCAAACTCAATGTGCAATTCATGAAGGCAATAACCACTCCACTTCCCTTTCTCTAGATATGTCTAAAAATAGAAAAAGCATCATTGACTAATGGTGGTAATTTGATAAAGTGAAACAAATTATTTTAATCTAAGAATATGTTTCTGTTTGGTGTGACTTTAATGGGCTTATTTATTACCTTTAAGTTGAAAACATCTCATCTACAAAAATACATTTAATTTCCCTAGCTGCCTAACAAATGCTAGATCTTTTGAAATCTTGCCCAATTCAAACCCTGCTTATTAAAAGTGAGCACTAAAAGGTTAATGGCCTAATTTAAAGTAAATGAAAATAACTTAAGTTTGAAGTTAATTTATTGCAGTCACTTTCAGATGAAGGCATTTCCTATAGATGCTTTGCTTTTCTTGGTAATCGAGACTGAAGAAAGAGTAATTTACAAAAATGTCTATAACCCAAACTTTATATATTTTCTTATTGTATTACCAATATGATGTAATGGATCCAAAGGCACTCTGAATAAAATATTGATAATTGTTTGAAAAAATAAAAGGCACCTATAGTGAAAAAGCTGGTTTCAAATGAATAAAGAAATATTTAGAAGTCACTCAACCTTGAAATGACCAGTAATTCAATGTCACAGGTCCTTTGAGAATGACCTGGGATTCAAAACAATAAAACCAATGATGGGGGAACAGAGAGGAAATCAATTAAATCACCTCCCCCTCAACTGCTAAACTGGAGAATTTAATCACAATAGATGAAGAATTATCTCCTCCAAGGGATCACTCCATTAAAATATAGATGGTATCTCAACACTTGAACCATTTTTCAAATTCTCTCCAAAGTAAACATTTCCAAATGAGGTTAAAAGTGACTGCTTCGAAAACCACCCAAAGTTGATGGTCATCACCACATTTGCTGAGTGGGGTGGTGAGCTGGAGGGCCACCTGTAATACGACCAACTCCAGGAGCTCACCGAGCCCCCCACAGACTCGGTGACGGGAGCTGAGTCACATCTCCCAAGGCATGTTCAAGTCCTGGTCCCCGGTTCTGTGGGTGGGAGTTATTTGGAAGGATCTCAAAGATCTAATTAAGATGAGACCAGATCGAGGCAGGAGGGCCTTCTTCCTAGAGGACTGGAGCCCACAAGGAGAGGATCTGGACAGATGGACCCCTGTGCAGAAGTGGAGACCACAGGAGACAGAGAGCCATGTGATGAGCAGAGGCTGAGCTGTCAGCAAGACACCCTGCTGCAGGACAGCATGGCTGTCAGTCCCTTGATTTGATGTCTAGCCTCCAAACCCTGAGACAATGAATTCCTGCTGCCTGTGATATGTATCATGGCAGACCAGCCAGACACAGACACAGACAAGGTTAGGATCCCCCGCTGTAAAAGTGGGGGAATGTAGACTCCAGTAGATGGCATGACTTGCACTAGACCTTGGAGCTAGAAAATAAAGGAGCCAGAATTTCACCCAACCCTGGTGAATGCCAAGGTCCATGCTTTCCCCATGACCTCAGCTGCTTTTCACTTGTGAAGTGGCAGCAGAAAATGCTGGACACCAGGACCATCCATCCTTCCTAGGGATCTTTGTCCTCAAGTGAACAAAATTCCATTATTTGCAGTTCAAACCATTGGGGAGAAAGTACATTGCAGTATCTGGAGTTCAATTGTGCCAAAATGTAACTTTCCTTATATTTCCTCCTGAGGAAAGTAAAAGGCAAAGGTTGTTTTGTGTACACTAGAGATAATATCAGGCAGTAGTGGCTTCTGTGACAATTATGAAAATAACTCCACTCCCTCCCAAAATACAAATGCGGAGCCCATGAACAAAAAGCCCAGTCACTTAAGGTGGGGGGAAAGGTTCAATGTCATGGAGGTGCCCGCAGGGAATGAGGCACCAGCATCACTTCATCTGAAATAGTCTCATGTAAAAGCCAGCCTGCCAGATGCCCCCACATCTTAAAGGTTCCGCCAGGCCCTGACGGAGGCCCCTTAGGGAAGCTGCTCGATGTTCATCGTCCCCACGTAAGGCTGGATGGGGGCATCGCTGCAGTTCCTAGGTGTCAGCACAACGGGGACGTAAGGCCCCAGGCTCCCCTCTCTGTGGAAGGGGCCCTGGGCCTTTGGGGCCTGGGGCAACCTCAGGCTGGAGAAATGTGCCCAAAGCCAGGGGCCTTGATGCTGGGAATGTCGTTCTTCCTGTAGAAGTCAGCCCTCATGTGGCTGGCGCGGCCATGGTCGCAGTTCGGTGGCTCGACGGGCTGGTGGATGCGCTTTCCGTAGGTGGAAGACGTCAGCACCCCAACGGGCCGCTCGTGCTCCTGTGGGAGATCATGGAGATGCTCCTGTCAGCAGGGGTCTGCCGCAGCAGGTGCCTGAATCCCACCAAGGGGTGCCAGGTGGGCACGCACCCGCACCCCGCCATGGTGCACCAGGTGGGCGCCTGCACACCTGCGCCCTGCCACTTTGCCCTAGGTGGATGCCTGCATGCCTGCACCCAGCCTAGGTGCACCAGGTGGGTGCCTGCACACCTGCGCCCTGCCACATTGCCCTAGGTGGGTGCCTGCATGCCTGCACCCTGCCACAATGCACTAGGTGTGTGCCTGTGCACCTGCACCCACCAAGATGCACAAAGGTACACCTGCATCCCCTCCTCCCTGGTCCCTTACAGGCTACTCCAAAGCCTGAGGATGCCTGTACCATGTGAGCCTCCATGCCCTCTGCTCAGAACCCGCCGGTGTCCTCAGGTCCCTCCGAGGTGACGCCAAAGCTCTTGCAGTGCCTTCAGGCTCTACGGCCTGGGCCCTGCTTCCCTCTGACCACACCTTCATGACCTCCGTCCCTCTTCCCTCTCTCCCAGCTGCCTCCTGCCCACCTTTCTTCCTGCCCTGGCCCTCTTTCTTGCCCCAAACACACAGGGCTCCTTCCAGCTTCCAGACCTTCATCTTCTCTGTTTCCTCCCCCTGGAAACGTGGCCCCTTCTTCCTTCAGTCCCCTTCCCATCAGGTCTTAGTTCAAGAGTCAGTCTTCCCAGACTCCCCCAGCTCAGCCAAAGCAGACCCCCTGCCCCCACCACCTCCCCCTCACTCATTTAACATTTCACCCTACACTGCTTTATTTTCTGCACACCACTGACTACTGCCTGCAATTAGGTTCACTGTGTGTTTGCCTTTTATTTTTCTGTCTCATGGGAATGTAAGCCCTCAGAGGGCAGGGACTTTTGTCTTGTGGCCTTTATGCCCAGTAAGCTTATAGCAGATGATCAAAAGGTATCTGCTGACTACATGGATATAAGTAATGCCAAGCATGCTTTTCTCATGAGAGAAAAATTCAGAATGAATGAATGTGAACAAAAATGATACACCTCATAGTACCTCCAGCACTTTCTTTCACATTGAAATAAAAATTATTGTGAAAAATGACACGGTGACATTCTTAAACAGCAGCAGCAACAGGCAAAAATCCAATGATTCCCACCAGAAGCATGTGTATTATAATTTCTGTCAAATGTATTAAATAAAAGCTGTCTACTCAGCAACTGGCCTACATTAAAAGCACTGTCCTCAGATCAGACTTTGTGAGGCTAATGCTGCAGTGTGGAAATGCAGCAGGAGGGCCTAGTGCAACAGGCAGTTAGGCCTGTTGAGACCTAATGCCAGGAAGCAATTTCCTGGGAAAGAGTAGTGAAAATCATCCTCAATAAATGGAGGTGCTCCCACTAGGTGGGTTGGGAAAGCATGGAAAGTTGCTCAGGCTACCTTAAGTTTAATAATTAGCTTTTCCCCTATCTGGTGACAATGAAGCAGTGTGATACGTTCTGATAAAGAATACACTTTTTTGCAATGTTAAATGTGGTCTGTGCTGCATCTTATTACATAATCCTACACCCTTACAAAAGAGTGGTCAACTTTATATTAGGTATTATTTTACAGAAGTCTCCTCTGTTCCTGAAGGAGTCAGTGATGGAGAGCAGCTTTCCCGGAGTCTTGTCCTTCTTCCAATGATAGACCTTTGCCTGTAAAGAGGTGCTAGAACCTTCGCAGATGAACTTAGGTGGAGTGGCTGAAGCCTTAGCAAAAGGTCCTTATCATGGAATCCTAATGTTGGGGCAGCCAACTGATTATTCACCACATGGTCTTGCCCCTCCCTCAGCCCCAGTTTAGTAAAATACATCCTCCATTCCCCCCAGTCCACAGCGACTCAAGCAGAAAGATCTAGGGTTCCTCTTGCCCACAGCTCACACCAGGTCCATCAGCACACCAGCTAGCCAACTTCTCCCACTGGGGTTCTAGCGCCACCAGCTCTGCCTGGACTGCTCTTCCCGTTTAGACTCAAGGCTGCCTCGTGGGCTACTCTGCACCTACAGCCAGAACAATGTTTTTTTCTTCTTTATTTTTCTTTTAAAAGTTACATTAAAAAAATATGAGGCCCCCATATACCCCCAACCCACCCACCCCAACCCTCCCACATCAACAACCTCTTCCATCATTGGGTGGACTGGGGGAAAGTGAGACCAATGATTTTTAAAGTGAATCAGCTCCAGCACTTCCTGGCTGGACACCCTCAGAGTTGCCCGCTGCTCCCAGAACAAAGCTCCTTCCTTCAGCCACTGAGTGCCCCTTGTGGCCAGGCAAGCCTCAGCCTCTGGCTTCCGGCCTCCAGCTCACCTCTCCACTGCCCCCATATGCCAAGGTGCTGTTGCACCTTGGTGCTTCCATGCAATCCCTTCCATCTGACCAGGGCACTCCCGAGCTACCCTTCATGCAGCCAGCTCCCTCATCCTTGAGTCCTCAGGTCCCATGCCAACTCCTCTGAGAAGCCCACCTGCCCTGTGCTTCTCCCCAGGTGACCTGCTGCAGTCCTTGGCCATCTCTCCCCATGAGCACTGCTGTCCTGATGCCACCCAATGTGGCTACCTACATGAAAACCCTCTTCTCAGAAATCTGAGGGGAGGCCGAGCAGGGATTTGCTCCATGCGCGGTGGTGATGCTAGCCTGGGAGGAGGAGTCCTGCTTGTGCAGGGTCATCCCTGGGAGTCCAGGGTCCCAAGAAGAACTGAGACAGCCAGAATTAAGAGATAAGCAAAGACTTATTTTACCCATGGAAAAGAATCTCTTAGTTTTGCTCTCATTTATTGCTTGATTATATAGAACCAAACAACTGAATCATGACAATTAACACACAAGGAACATGATAAGAGAGAGAAGCTGTAAGAATAGCTTAGTCATAGCTTCTGGGTACAGTATGACTCAGGAGAGCTGCCAGATTCCCTGAGTTATGAAAAGCAAACTGAACACAATATTACAACACTTACACACATTCATATGTTAATATGGTAATAGCTGGTGGATTTCCCGGCTTAACATTACCTCCTCGTTAATGTGAAGTCCGAGGCTTTTTGCGTGTTCTCTGTCATCTCGGTGCAATTTCTGATTATAATCTAGATTCTTCTTAAAAATGCAGTCATAGAGGGAAACAATACCTGTCTTGGAATAAAAAGAGAAAGTCATGCATTTATTTGAAGATGAGTCATCAAAACCTGATGAAACACAGATGCTAACCTGTCCCTGATGGAGCGCAGGGGCATAGAGTTTCCAGGCTGCAGCAAGTATTTGGGGGTTGGGGGGGTCTCCCTTTAGAATGGAACTGGCTGTGGCCCAGAGCAGGGAACCGAGGTCCAGCCCAGCAAGAGTAGGTGCCCCTGGAGCCAAGGGGCCTGGAATGGGGCACAGGCCTCTTTTCTTCTCCGGTCATTTTAGCTCCCTCAATTTTTTTCCTTTTCCATTTCTTCTCCACTCCTTTTTCTTATTTGTCTTCTTTTTCTTATTTGTGCTCTGCCCCCTGCTTTTGTTTTAGGCCTGCCTAGTATCCATTCATTTATTCATTCAATCATTCACTCATTCATTCTACAAATATTTACTGAGTACTCTCTGTGTGCTATGCCAAAAATGGTGCAGGGCCCATAACTTGTCTAATAACAATAAGATCACAAACCCCTGAATGCAACAGCTGACGCTGTCCAGGGACAGCTCCCCAGCTCTCTGTCTCTGACTCCATCACTTGTGCACAAACTTAAAGTAATAAACAGTGTGCTCTGTCTCGAGGGGCGTGGGCTGTGTGCTGGTTTTCTCCTTCATGTCTTCTACTGTATTTCTTCAATTTTCTTTAGTAAGCTTGTACTGCTCTTGCAAAATTAACCATTCCTGAATCCTAGGAATGTGTAACAGAAAAGGAGTTACTTGTTACGTTGTCAGCCAAGAGTCAGCTGTGTATAGGCAAATCCCTCTGTAGAGACAAAAATAGTTTATCATGAGCTATCATACTTGGTAATTCATATATATATGCATACATAGCTCATATATATCCATATGTATATATACATATGTGTATGATAAATATAAAATATTTGTACACTCACATACATCTGTTGTCTAGAAAACAATGCTGTTAAAAGAGGTATCATCTTTTAATACCTCGGTTTTTTTCATCCCAGCTTGTTCTTAAAGGGAAAGTACATCTGCCTCATTGTCTAATAAAAGAAGAAGAAATGCACATGCTAGTTGTTCTTTAATCCTCCCCCTGGTTAGCTGTGGCTCACTCTGGCTGCCTTAGATCCTCCCAGCAGTGAACTGAGACACTTGGTCTCGCTGGATTTGGGGAGTGTCAGGTCTCTAACCTAATGCCAGGTTGCCTAAGCTTGTTTTTGCATTACTTTTTTCTTCTGGATAGTAACACTAGGAAGTATTTCTACCAACTACAAGGCACAAGGTAGAAGGCAGCTGTTAAGAGAATGCAGCCCAGATGCAGAGTATGTTGGAAAACCCAGTAACCCCCATCCTCACTGACTCCAGGAACTCAGACTGGGTGAACGCAGCTTCAGCTGAGCCTCTACAAACCCTTCACACACCTTCCATCCTGTGCAAGACACCTGGTCCTTCTAGGGGAGACGTGAAGATAAGTCAGCCTGGCTGTCATCCACAGCCACCCTGCTAAGGGCAACAAGACAGTCCTTAGTATTATTTTAAAGTTCTTGAGAATTCCAGGGTGGCCATGCTAAAGGAACTTGTCACACAGCTGCTGAAATCCTGGTGTGCCTGTGCTCTGAGTTGCTTTACAGGAAGGGGAGGACAGAAAATCTACCAGCACGGGCCCAGGGCTTCTGCTCCTGTGCCACTGCTGGCCAGAATGAGCCTGCTGTACCCGAGCTTCCTCCCATTGCTGCCTTCAAGCTTGTCCACTTCTGGTGTGGGTACAGGGTGCCAAGGCCCACCATGGCCTTTGCTTCTGCTGAAAGCATCACCTCCAGTATGGCTCATACCCTCCTAGGTTAATAAGAAGCCCAAACCATGGCCAGTGATAAAGTTTTCAGTGTTTGATACTGTGAAAATTGGGTAGCTCTTTGGGGAAAAAATAAACTTGTATCTTTTCATTTCATAGTAGACAAAATTCTGGATGGATTTTTAAAAGTAAGTGAAAAATAACTCTAAGAACCTTCTAATCATCAAAGCAATGGGGAAAAATCACACAAAAAATATCAATCGTTTTGACTATATGTATTAGTCAATTAAAGGGGTACTGATGCAAAGTACCAGAAATCTGTTGGCATTTATAAAGGGGATTTATTTGGGGTAGAAGCTTACAGTCACAAGGTCATAAAGTGTGAGCTACTTCCCTCACCAAAGTCTGTTGCCACATGTTGGAGCAAGATGGCTGCCGGTCTCTGCGAGAGTTCAGCCTTCCTCTTCAGGCTCTGTGGTCCCTGCTTCTGGTCTCAGCTTTAGGCTGGCATAAGGTCTGTCTCTCTCCCTGGGCCTTGTTTCTTTCTGGGCTCAGCTGCTCTGTTTTCTCCACAAGGTCAGATGTAGACCATCAGGCTCGCTCTCTTCCTGGGGCCTCTGCCGTGTCTATGGAGCCATCTCTATTCCTCTGTGTTCTTCTCCTGTGTGTTCACTTCAAAGGGCTCCAACTCAAAACTCCAACTGCTTCCTTTGCCATGTCTTTTTCTTGGTGAGCCCCTGCCCACCAAAGGGGTGAAAACTCAACATCCTACTGACATGCCCATTCAAAACCCCCATCATAATTTAATAAAGTAAAAGTGAAATCTCTGAAGTTAACACAATCTAATATGCCCAGAGGAAGAGACCAGTTTGCAAACATGATCCAATATCTATTTTTGGAATTCATACACAATATCAAACTGCTGCACTACATAAAATTAACGATATTTGAATAAAATAAAATAAAACTTTAAAAAAGTGTAATACACCATGGAGAGATCTCATTATCTTTAACATATGTAACATAGGAAGCTGATGGGCTGGGTGTCATCTCTAGCTGGGAGTGTTCTGTCCTCTTGAAGGAAACTTTATAGGTAATCCTCCAGACCAGAAGGCCCTTCAGGAATCCAAGGAAGCCCAAGCACCCACCCACTCTGCTGGGATGGTGGGAGGTCAGTTCTCCAAAGGAGGAACTTGATCTTCTGCCAGGGAATGTTCTGGAATCCAGACCCTCCCCTCTGAGTAGAGGTACTGCCCAGCCCACTTGAGGCCAGCTGGCAGGAAAGAAAGATAATTTGCTCCCTATCACTCTCACACCACCCCCACAGGCCCAGGAAATTAAGGACTTAGAAGGAAGTTGGGCTCCTGGTCAGATCTGTGGCTTGAGTCCCTCGGGACCAGCCCACAGTGGAACACATATGTGGTGGAGAACAGCTGCTGGGTCCAGCACAGAGACCTGGCCTCCAGACACCTGGTGGAGAGGTGGGAGGTACCCTCCTCCCTCACACCTGAAACCTAGTGCCAAAGTGGAGAGGGTGGCCAGCCTGACTGTGCTCTGGTGGGACCTGGTGGGACCCGGTGGGACCTGGTGGGACCAGCCCCGCCCAGCCCGGGGATGGGTCAGCCAGCAGGGGGCAGCTCTAACAGTGGGGGAACAGGGAAAGGGGAGATCCTCAGGGAAAAGGCTGGGCTTGTGCTTCCTCTGACCCTTCTGAGCTGAGCAAGCCCCTAGGGTTCTTATTCTGGGAGGAAGATCCTAAAAGGGAAGAATGGGCTCAAGAACAGAGCATGCAATCACCCTACACTGAATGTGTGAGCAAGTGGTACTTTATTTTGTTCCCTAAGCTGGAGAAACCCAGCATAATAGAGTATGATACGCAACATGACAAAAAAAGCCCATTTCTTCTCCTTCTAGTCAGGTCTAAAACACTCTTTAAAGTAAGAACGATGAGCAAGCAGCAATGCCTGCCTCCCAAGCCCTGGATTAGTTACCAGGAGCCTACCATAGCTCAGAATAGCCTTCTTTAGCACTGTCGGTGGATGTTATCAAAATCTTAGACAGGTTTTTTCTGTGGGGATTTTGCATATTTTGAACTTTTGCAGAACAAAAATGAATTCTTCTATCACAAAAAAATAAAGAAAATAATTTCATCACCAGCCAGCCTCAGTTAGTAACATGACCATCTGTTTCCAACAAACCAAACTGAAAAATCTGCTTTTCCTTTATTTTTTTCATCAATTTTTCTTTTCTCTTTTTTTCTTCCACTACTTTATGGGTTGAAGCAGAATGTTAATAAAGCTGATCTAGATTTAGATGCTCTCACAAAACAGAGCTTCTGGGTTTATTGGTATTTTGCTATTACAATCTCTCAAGGGATTTCCTGTTTCACACATGATGCTGCTTTTAAAACACAGAGCAAAATGAACCCCATTTACCTTTCTCTCCTGATGTCCCTCTGGCCCTTTGTGTTTTGAGTATTGTTGAATTCAGTGTTTCCTGATACTGGTTTAGCCCTTGCTGTCTACCATCAGTTTTCCCTCAGGAAATAACTGAGGTGTGAACAAAGTAGAGGGCAGTGCAGAAGGAGGGCTGCCGAGGTCGGTGGGGCTGGGGGTGGGAAATGGATGTGGCTGCGGAGGCAACCTCGCTCCTCAGGGTGGAGCTGTGGCTGAGAAAGGGCACTTGGCCGGAGAAGCATGGGCTTTGCAACAGTGGGAAGGGGAGCCAGAGACCCAACCCAGAGGGCTCTTCAGGGTCCCCTGAGTGGTAGAAGGCACCAAGAGCCCATTCTCCTCCACTCCTGGCCACCCAGAGGAGTAACCATCCCTGCTCCTCTGCTAGGTGCTTCCATGTGACCAAGGAGTTATGTGCAACTCTTCAGTCAGAAGCACGTAAGCACTCATGACCAGGGGCTCCCGAGGCTTCACACTGAAAGGACAGCAGGCTGAGCAGTGGCCCTCCCGCCACTGGGCTGCTGAGACTGGATGGAGTAGAGCCTCCCTGCCACACACACACACACACACACACACACACACACACACCCCTTGGCATGGGAACTCTATCTTTACATTAAGCCACTGTCTCAGTTTGCCTGGGCTGCTATGCCTCCACGTTGAAGCTTCTATCATGTGCATCTCCTACAGTGACCAGATCAGGGAGGAAAGGCTTTGGGCCTCTGGACCCAACCTTAGCAAAAGGGCACTGACCATCACTAGCCAAAGCCAATAACAGTAATGAGCTCCACCAACCCAGGGCTCACTGTGGCCCACTGTATGCACACTAATTACATTCATTCTCATAAGTGCTCCGTGAGGTTGGTTCCATTTGATCTGTCCTAGAACAGCAAAGTGAGATGGAGAGGCTGTGACTCGTGAAGCCCCCACAGCTAGTCAACATGGAGCTGACACTTCCACCCAGGACTCCCCAGCCTGGGCTGCTAACCACCACTGACTACTGTTAACTGTGCTCCTTGGAAATGACTTAGGAAGTAATTTGCTCAGCTTTGGTAGGGCCTGAAATTACCTGCAGTGAATTTCAGGGCAGTTCAGTCCTTCAGCAAACCTGCCCTACAGAACTCACTCTCTTTATGTCCATGATCCCAAGGTCAGGGGAACTGCTCCTGGAGCCCTGGAGCTGATCAGATACCAGTGCCCATAATCCAATAATGTGGCATGAACAGTGGTAGCTCACCCATGAAATGGACTTTGAAATGCCTTTTGCTGTTCTTTGTGCTTTTAAGGCTCTTTTCTTTAGATTTTAATTAATATTTATTTTGGTGGCATCATTTCCTTTTGTCATACCCAAAGCCTCAGGACTTGAATTTGCCTGTGACCCCAGCTAATCAAGTCTGCCCTGAAATGCTTTAAACATGTAAAATCCCATTTGAATGAATGTGTTCTAAAGACACTTCCCTTTTCCAGGAGGCAGTAAGGCATTCGAGCAGGAGTTGGGGACTTTCTCTGTGGAGGGCCAGGTGGGAACTCTCCTGCCCCGTGGGCTCTGTCACGTACAATCACTCAGCCCCAACATCCTAGACTGGATGAGGAAATGAATGGGTGTGGCTGTGTTCTTAAAAAACTTTATCAAAACAGGCAGGGGGCCAGATTTGGCCCACAGGCCTTAGTGTGCCAGCCCTGTCCTATAAAGTGGCGTGCTTATGGCTCCTTCCTGATTTCTCCCCAAGAGACAGAGCCCGGGTCACTTCCTACCTCGGGGCCCCTCTCTGGCCCTTGTTCAGTCAGCCCTGGAAGGTGGGGCCGCTTATCAGACCGCCAAATTCAGGAAGGAGAAACTGAGTCTTCAGGCTCACTCTGCCCTTCTCCATCTTGGGCCTGGCCCACAGGGGGCAAGGGTTCTGCTCTGCTTTTCTACCACATTTGAGCTTCAGAAGCTGCAAATCCCACTGTGCAGCCCTCAGCGGTACCTTACATCAGTGACACCCCACTGAGGAGCAGTCTACAGTCCACCTTAGGGTGCTATGGAAAGGGACTCCTCAAAGGTACAAACGGTGTAGTGTGAGCTGTCTTTGTTATTCCAAAAATCCAGGTGAATTTTATATTCTCTCAATAAAGTGGCATAGAACAACTTCATACACCAACATCCTGGCTTTTTGGCAATTATCTCACGAAGGCCATCAACTCACTGGCAGTATCATAGGTGCTGTATACTTAAAATGCAAAGCCCACTTAATAAGTGAAACTATTTACAGCTGTTTAAAAGCTATTGCTCACAGGGAAAAAAAAACATAAGAGGTGTGTGTTGCAGAAGGTTGGGACCCCTTCCGTTCCACCCCACTCCTGTTTTAATGGCCAGCAGAGACAGGTATGGTGTCAAGAGACCTTCCTTCCTCCCTCCCTCCAGTCCTTCCACAGGCTCAAAGCCAGACAGTGGGGGCCTCAGATTCAAGAGATGACTCGGGGGCAGGCTGAGGGCCACGTCGCTTCTACTGGAAACTCTGCTTCTGTGTGTGAAGTGAAGCTCGTGAGCGTCAGAGGCCTCCCACCAGTACTCCAGAGTACTCCAGCGAGGGCTGACCTGAACTGGGAACTTACCTGCGCACCACTGATCGTGGGCTGCTAGGAGAGGAAGGAGGCATTTTGCGGGGTTATTTTATACACCATTAACTGCCTTTCCAAGTGGATCTGTATTTTGTGCTATGGGTTGAACTGTGTCCCCCAAAAAGATACCTTGAAGTCCTAATCCTGGGTACCTGGGAACTTTTTGCAAAAGCATTATTGTGAACGGAATCATTTAAATTGAATGAGGCTGACTGCAGTGGGTGGGCCCTTAGTCCAGCACAGCTGGTGTCTTTAGAAGGGGGGTGTGGGCACAGGCAGACAAGAGGGGAGGGCGCCATGGGAAGAGAGACAGAGCAGGCCACAGGGCCACTGAGGAGGCCCTGAAACCCACGGCTTGCTGGCCAAGCGCCAGGAGCAGAGCAGCCAGGATGGACCCACCAGCACCGGCCCACTCACTTGTGGCTTCAGCCTGCAGGGCTGAGAGCCGGGTTTCTGGTGTTTTTAGCCACCCAGTTGTGGCACTTGTGACAGCAGCCTGAAGAGTGAGGCACCCCTATTCTGGCCATCCCATCCCACCAGGAGGGCTGAGGGATAGCCCAGGTGCCCAGCTGTCCGCCAGGCTTAGGGACCCCAACCAAGGCTCTTATCTAATCAGATGACCCGGGATGCCCTGGGGACTACAGAAACAATGTTGAAAAGAAAGGAATGGGTGACCTGGACAACTCTCAACACGCTTCTCTTTCTCCCTTCCGCCCTCTCTTGGGAGCTTTGGCTGCTCAGACCCGCCCGAGCTCTTCCCACCACGCACACCTTCCCAGAGCCGCGGCGCCAGATGGTGCAGACCTAATCCTGGTTCTCCTTGGCGGGTGGGAAGGCGGCCCGAGGGTCCCCGGGACCCAGGACCGCCATCGGCCTGGCTTCTTCCTCACGGCCTGGGGACCACCGCACAGACCGCTCAGGGGGCCGCGCCCACACGCTGCACAGCCTCGGCGCGCCCTTTCTAGACTGTGCACCCCCGGGTAGCCGCGAGGCCCCTCCAGCTCCGGAGGGTGGGTGTCACTGTGTCTCGCAGTACTAGAAGCTCTGCTCTCCGGGGTCCAGGCGCCCTTCCCACCGACTCCGCCGAGGAGCCCCTGGCCCCTCCACCCCGGGCGCCCCATCGAGTCCTCCTCCCCAGGGAGCATTCCCTTCTTCCCCCCCCCACCCACTCGACCTTCCTGGTAGCCCTTTCCCAGTGTCCTGTCCTGCTCCCACCCCCAGAAGCATCCCTCAGGCTGCCCGGGCCCCGCCCCCACGCCCTGCCGGGTCCCCAGACCCCTTCCACGCAGTGCAGCTGGATCTCCAGTCCCCGTTCTGGGTGGCACAGCCCCCCCCCCAACCCTCCCGGCTGTAAAGCCCGCCGCAGACCCACCCCAGTCCCTAAACTTCTCCCCCCCCCCCCCCCCCCGCTTGAGCCCCGCCCCAGCCCAGCCCCCAGCCTCTAACCTCTCCCCACTTGCAGCCCCGCCCCAGCCCCAGTCCTGCCCCGCCCCAGCCCCTGGCCTCGATCCCTTCTTGCAGCCCCGCCCCGAGCCCCTAACCTCTCTCCCCGCTTGCAGCCCGCCCCGGCCACGCCCCTACCCCGCCCCCAGTCCCTAACCTCGCCCCTCGCTTGCAGCCCTGCCCCCGTCCCGTCCCCAACGTCTCCCCTCGCTTGAAGCCCCGCCCCAGCCTCACCCCCAGCCCCTAGCCTCGCCCCTCGCCTGCGGCCCCGCTCCGGCCCCGCTCCGGCCCCGCCCCGGCCCCGCTCCTCCCCCGGCGCCGCCCCCGCGCCTCACCCGGGCCTGGCGGGAGTAGTGGCTGTGCTCCTTGGGGTCTGGGCGCCGTGGTGGGACGTAGCTGAAGGAGGACAACGCCGAGATGGGCGGCGGCCGGGGCTTGCCCCGCAGCGTGGCGGCGGTGATCTCCTCCTCGTCCTCCAGGCCGCCCTCTTCCAGCTTCTCGGCCGAGGTCATGTCGTCCCGCCCGGCCAGGGAACTCGAACGTGTCCTCCTGCCCGGCTGCCCCGCGCCCGCGTTCGGCGGTTGCCGGGGAACCGGGGCCTCGCATTACAAAACTGGGCGGAGGGAGCAGGGGCGGGGGGCGCAGAGCGGGGGGCGCAGGGCGGGGGGAGCAGGGCGGAGGGCGCAGGGCGGGGGGCGCGCAGTGCAGGGGGCGCAGGGCGGGGGCGCAGGGCGCGGGGAGCAGGGCGGAGGGCGCAGGGCGGGGGCACAGGGCGGCCAGAGCAGCCGGACTCGGGATGGGGCCGCGCCCTCCTGTCTCCCTTCGGGTCCCTGGAGCGCCCACTTGGGACGCGAGGAGCCCCGTCTGCTGGGCAGGTGCAGGCCCCCCCGGCGCACCCCCGCCTGCTTGCCCTTGCCCTTGCCCTCGCGGAGGGGCCCAAGCAGGGAAGTACAGGCCGCCTGCGCGGGGCCTCTGAAACCCTCCAGGAGCCATGGACCAGCAGTGGAAGACGCAGGTGGAATTCACCGCCACCGCGTATTAACCCAGCGTGTCCGCAGCAGCGTCTGTCAACATGCAGCGAACCGTGTTTCGGGGCCTCAGTCACCCCCGGTGCGGGTGTTCAGCAGCACGAATCGAATCGAACCACGTGGAATCTGGCAAAACAGCTGTTCCGGAGCGCTCTCCTGTTTCTTGAGCCAAATGCTGGTTCAAAGGTGTGTTACGTTTGTTGAAAGTTAACTCGAGGAGGAAGCAAGATGGTCGCTGAGTGAGCTTGCCTTGCGGTCTCTCCTGGGAAGAGGCAGCTGGGCGCCGCTGGAGGTTCTCCGGGACCAGGCTTTTTCGGGATTTTTGCAGGGCAGGAAGTGTCTGGACATCGATTTGGTGGGAAGGTAACGGAGAGGATTGGTCTATAAGATAGAATTGGGGTTCTACTGCACTGAGGTGAGACCTGCACACGGGTTGCTCCCTCCTTGGGGGGTGGGGTGGGGAATGGAGCCGCGGAATTGGCAGTGCAGCCGCGCTTTTTGGAGGCTCTGCGGTACTGGGGAATTCGCGAGTCCTGGGCGGGCTGTTGGGGGGTTGATGGGACGGGACGCCTTTGCAGACTGATTTGGGGAGACAGACGGTGTTTTGTTGTGAAGCAGGGAATTTTTGATTGCGGACACAAGTAATAGCGCTTCCGCCTGGAGCCCCGCCCCCCAGGCCCGGCTGCCGATCTGCAGCAGAATTAGATTGCTGGCAATAGAGGGACGTAATTGGGAGGTTGCTATAGGGTGCGGCGAGGGAGGGGGACACGTCTGGAAGCCGACTGGGGAATATTTTTGCGAAGCTTGGGAACTCCGGTTTTGGACTCTGTTGTCGGCGTTACAGGCTGAAGCCCCACCCACGGGCCTGGCTTCTGATCTGTGTCATTAAATTGGCTGCAGTGTAGAGGCGCCCTCCGGTGGCCGTTCTGGGGTATCACAGGGTGGGAGCTGTCCAAAAGCTGAATTGACTATATATCCACATAAATAAACCCAGTGAGTAAGTGAATTGCAGGGTTCAGACATAACATAGAGTTTGCGGATCTGACTTCCCCCATAAGGCTGGCACCCACCTACAGGGATCCCTGAGGGCTGTGTTACACTGTGGTGCTCCTAGGCTTCCTGTTGACCAGATTTGAGGTTGCCAGGTCTGAGTCCCCTAAACTCTGGTGACCCACACCCCAGAGACTCACACCTCTTGAGTCTTCAATATCTCAGACTTTCCATCCCTGAATCCACCACGCCCTGAGGTCCATCTGAGGTCCTTGAATGCCCTAGCCTTCAATGTTTGCGTTTTTTCTTTTTCGTTTCATTTTGTTTTGTTTTTATTTTCACTTTATCTTATCTTTTACTTTTTTTAACATCCTGATTGCTAATATTGCATTATGCCCTAGTCTTTTCTCCCAGAGTATCCCCCAAAGTCTTTTTTTTTTCAGTTATTTAGGGGTTTTTTTTGTTGTTGTTGTAGTCGGTATTGCAATTGTGGTTCGTGTATATCTTTTTTTCTCTTTCCCCTACCTCTTCCCCACCCTTTGCCCTCCCCCTTTTTCTTTCTTCCTTTCTTCTCATCTTTTTTTTTCTCTGTTTTTTCTCTCTCTCTTGTCCCTCATTTCTACTTATTTTATTTTAACTTAATTATACAATAGGTGCTGCAGGGAACACCTCACATTTGCTCGGTTTTCTCATCCTCCACTGCCTCATTTCTGTGTGAACTGATTTAGGTTACCTACACTATCAGCTTTCCCCTACATCTTGATATCCACCATCATCTACTGTCTCTCCTATATTCCACCTCCCTTTCTTTGATCCACAAAGTGTCTAACTCTTGATTTCTAATACCTTTGTTTTCTGTCTGTTATCCACTCTTGAAACTACTACCATTCTTTTCTCTCTCCCTCTCTCACAAAAATACTAGCTTTTTAATTCACACCATATTCCTCCCATATTCAGTCGACTACCTCATTATAGATACTATACCTACTGTTATAACTCTACTAAACTTACATGAATCTAATATCCATCCTCCGAGATCTCATATTTTTGCTCTGTTAACATTTATCACCAATACTACTACACACTGTTTCCTTGCTTACACAATTGCCTTTCCCTGGCACTAATACTTTCCTTTAAAGTGAACACAACCAGCAATAAGAAATTAGAATAAGAAGAACAAAGTGTCAAAGAGAAGATATAACACTCATGCAAAAACAACAGCTAATTAATCCCCAAGAATAGACAAAGAAGCTAAGGAACTGATTAAACCAGTCAAGATAAAATGATGACCAGACAGCAAAAAAATCTACAAACCAAACCAGTAATCAGGAAAACATAGCTGAAACCAATCAACAAACTAAAAATCAGGAAGGGGAGCAGAACTTCGCACAAGAAATGAAAGATCTCAGAACATTTATCACTGACAAATTTAATGAAGTAAAGGAAGAGGTTAACAACATGAAGACAACACTTGGAGGGGAAATTGCAGACATACACAAAAAGATAACAGATATGATGGGAATGAGGACCACAGTTCAAGAAATCAAAAATACACTTGCAGCAAATATCAGCAGACTAGAAAGGCAGAGCAGAGAATTAGTGATGTGGAAGACAGTATATCGGAAATCAAACAGATAGTAGAATTGGTCAATATAAAGGTAGAAAAAATCCAGCTAGGACTTAGGGACCAGAATGATAATGCAAAATGCTCAAACATATGTATTATAGGCATTCCAGAAGGAGAAGAGAAGGGAAAGGGGTCAGAAGGAGTGATGCAGGAAATAATGGCTGAAAACTTCCCAAATCTACTGAAAGAGACAGATGTACATATCCAAGAAGCACAGCGCACTCCACTGGTCATAAACTCCAACAGGCCCACCCCAAGACATATACTTGTCAAATTATCCAATGCTCAAGACAAAGAGAAAATTCTAAAAGCAGCAAGAGAAAAGAAAACCATCACATACAAGGGAAGCTCAATTAGATTAAGTGCTGATTTCTCATCTGAAACCATGGAGGCAAGAAGGCAGTGGTATGATATAGTCAAGGTACTAAAGGAAAAAATTTCCAACCAAGAATACTCTATCCAGCTAAACTAGCATTCAAAAATGATGGAGAGTTCAAAATATTCACATATTGACAGAAACTGAAAGAGTATGCCAACAAGAAACCTCCCCTTCAAGAAATTTTAAAGGGAGTTGTGCAGGAAGAAAGGAAAAAACAGGAAAGGCAGAGTTGGAGGAGAGTGTAAGAGCAACAAAAAAGACAAAAATAGAAGGGGGAAAATACAAACAAAATACGACAAACAAAAATTCAATCAAAATATGGCTAACACAAATAATTCCTTGAAAGTAATAACACTGAATGTCAACAGATTAAACTCACCTATCAAAAGATTCAGACTGGGTCATTGGATAAGGAAATATGACCCATCCATATGCTGCCTACAAGAGACACATCTTAGACCCAGAGACTCATGGAGGTTGAAAGTGAAAGGCTGGAAAACAATCATACAAGCAAACAATAACCAAAAAAAGGCAGGAGTAGCTATATTAATATCAGACAAAATAGACTTTAAATGTAAAACAATTGTGAGAGACAAAGAAGGATACTACATTTTAATGAAAGGGACAATCTGTCAAGAAGATCGAACAATCATAAATATTTATGCTCCTAACAAGGGTGCCTCTAAATACGTGAGGCAAACACTGGAAAAAGTAGGTGAAACAATAGATACATCTACAATTATAGTGGGGATTTTAATACACCACTATCTACCTTGGACAGAACATCTCAAAAGAGAATCACTAAAGAAACAAAACATTTGAACAGTATATTAGAGGAGCTGGATCTAATAGACATATATCGATCACTACACCCAAACACAGCAGGATATACATTTTTCTCAAGTGCACATGGATCATTCTCCAAGATAGACCATATGCTAGGCCACAAAGAAAGGCTTACTGAATTCAGAAAGATCAAAATCATACAAAATAATATCTCTGACCACAGTGGAGTGAAGCTGGAAACTTGCAAGGGACAGAGGCCCAGATTTCACACCATGATTTGGAAATTAAACAGCACACACTTAGAAAAACAGTGGGTCAAAGAGGAAATCTCAAAAGAAATCAATAACTACCTTGAAACAAATGATAATGATAACACAACATACCAAAATTTATGGGATGCAGCAAAAGCAGTACTGAGAGGGAAGTTTATAGCCATAAATTCATATATCAAAAAAGAAGAAAGAGCAAAAATTGAAGAACTAACTGCACATTTGAAGGAATTAGAAAAACAACAACAAAGCAACCCAACAGGAAGAAGAAGGAAGGAAATAACAAAGATAAGAGCAGAACTAAATGAAATAGAACATAAGAAAGCACTTGAAAAGATAAACAAGACCAAGAGCTCGTTTTTTGAGATCAACAAAATTGACAAACCTTTAGCGAGACTAACAAAGAAAAAAAGAGAGAAGATGCAAATACACAAAATAAGAAATGAGAAAGGCGGTATCACCACTGACCCCACAGAAATAAAGATTATCATAAGAGGATACTTTGAAAAACTATATTCCAACAAAAATAACAATTTAGAGGAAATGGACAAATTCCTAGAAACAGGTAAGTAGCCCATATTGATGAAAGAAGAAATTGATGATCTTAACAAACCAATCACAAGCAAGGAGATAGAATCAGTCATTAAAAATCTCCCAACTAAGAAGAGCCCAGGGCTAGATGGCTTCACAGGTGAATTCTACAAAACATTCCGGAAAGAACTAACACCAATCCTGCTGAAACTATTCCAAAAAATTAAAACAGAAGGAACATTGCCGAACTCCTTCTATGATGCCAACATTATCCTAGTACCAAAGCCAAACAAAGACACCACAAGAAAGGAAAATTACAGACCAATTTCTCTAATGAATCTAGACGCAAAAATACTTAACAAAATACTTGCTAATCGTATTCAACAACACATTAAATGAATTATACACCATGACCAAGTGGGATTTATTCCAGGTATGCAAGGATGATTCAACATAAGAAAATCAATCAATGTAATACACCATATAAACAGAATGAAGGAAAAAAATCACATGATTATATCTATAGATGCACAAAAAGCATTTGACAAAATACAGCACTCTTTCTTGATAAAAGCACTCCAAAAGATCGGAATACAAGGACATTTTTTGAACATGATAAAGAGTATATATGACAAACCTACAGCCAACATTGTTTACAATGGAGAAATCCTAAAATCCTTCCCTCTAAACTCAGGAAAAAGACAGGATGCCCATTGTCTCCGCTCCTATTTAACATTGTCTTAGAAGTACTTGCTCGAGCACTGAGGCAAGAACCAGATATAAAAGGCATTCAAATTGGAAAAGAAGAAGTCAAAATTTCATTATTTGCAGATGACATGATCCTATACATAGAAAACCCTAAAAGATCTACAGCAAAGCTTCTAGAATTCATAAATGCGTTTAGTAAAGTCGCAGGTTATAAGATCAGTGTGCAAAAATCAGTAGCATTTCTGTACACCAATAATGAGCAAGATCAGGAGGAAATCAAGAAACAAATACCATTCACAATAGTAAATAAAAAAATCAAATACTTAGGAATAAATTTAACTACAGAGGTAAAAAACTTATACACCGAGAACTATACAAGACTGTTCAAGGAAATCAAAGAAGACCTAAATAAGGGGAAGAATATTCCTTGTTCATGGATAGGAAGACTGAATATTATTAAGATGTCTATCCTACCAAAACTTATCTACACATTCAATGCAATCCCAATAAAAATCAACACAGCCTTCTTTAAGGAACTAGAAAAACTAACTATGAAATTTATTTGGAAAGGAAAGAGGCCCCGAATAGCCAAAGACATACTGAAAAAGAAAAACGAAATTGGAGGAATCACACTACCTGACTTCAAAACATACTACAAAGCTACAGTAGTGAAAACAGCATGGTATTGGCATAAGGAGAGACACACAGACCAATGGAATCGAATTGAAAGTGCTGATATAGGACCTCATATATATAGCCATATAATATTCAATAAAGCCACCAAACCCTCTCAACTGGGAGAGAATGGCCTATTCAACAAATGGTGCCTGGAGAACTGGATATCCATATGTAGAAGAATGAAAGAGGATTACCATCTCACACCTTATACAAAGATCAACTCAAGATGGATCAAAGACCTAAATATAAGAACCAAGACCATAAAGACCTTGGAAAGCAGTGTAGGGAAACATCTACAGGACCTTGTAATAGGAAATGTCTTCATGAATATCACACCAAAAGCATGAGCAGCAAAAGAACTAATAGATAAATGGAACTTCCTCAAAATTAAAGCCTTCTGCACCTCAAAGGAGTTTGTCAAGAAAGTAAAAAGAGAACCCACACAATGGGAGAAAATATTTGGCAACCATATATCTGATAAGAGACTTATAACTTGCATATATAAAGAACTCCTATATCTTGAAAATAAAAAGAAAAACAAACCATTTAAAAAATGGGAAAAAGATTTAAAAAGACACTTCTCCAAAGAAGAAATACAAATGGCTAAAAAGCACATGAAAAAATGCTCCAAATCTCTAGCTATCAGGGAAATGCAAATCAAAACTACAATAAGATACCATCTTACTCCCATAAGATTGGCAGCTCTGAAAAAAACAGAAGAATACAAATGCTGGAGAGGATGTGAAGAAAGGGAACACTCATCCACTGCTGGTGGGAATGCAGAAGGATCCAACCATTCTGGAGGACAGTTTGGCGGTTTCTCAAAGAACTAACCATAGATTTGCCATATGACCCAGCAATACCATTGCTGGGTATATACCCAGCAGAACTGAAAACAAAGACACAAACCGATATATGTACACCAATGTTCATAGCAGCATTGTTCACTATCGCCAAAAGTTGGAATCAACCCAAATGCCCATCAACAGATGAGTGGATCAATAAAATGTGGTATATACATACAATGGAGTACTACTCGGCTGTAAGAACAAATACACTAGAAACACACGTGATAACATGGATGAATCTTGAGAACCTTATGCTGAGTGAAGCAACCCAGGCATTGAAGGACAAACACTACATGTCCTCAATTATATGAAATAAGCAAGCTGCCTCAGAGAGCTAGAGACTGGAAGATAGGCATACAGGAAATCGGGGGGTGGAGGGAGGATGTGAGCCGACGTCTGCAGAGGTGGAATCTATGATGAGCTGGCGGTAAGTATGAGCACAAAGAAGAGATAAAATGGAGGCATGGGGTTGCCTTTGGGTGGGGCTTTGCGGGTTTGAGGGTGGCTGGGGATGGGCGGATGGGTAATAGTGCCCAAAAAATTGGGGGGCGGGAGGGGCAACATGCGAACAGGAGAGTGTCAGTTGTTGGTTGAGAGTAAAATGCTGAGAAAACCGTATCAAAATATAATTAAGAGGGTTACCATTTTAGGATGCTCAGAGGGGATGGTCTGACACGGGACGGACTCCTGGGGAATGTCTGAATGCTCATTTTGCCAGGGTGGGTTGTACCATTGGATAGAGACCCAAGTAGTGAGAGTGGGGGTGGACCCACATCCTGGGGAGGACTAATGCCATCAAAAAAGAGGGAACTGTATCTCTCGAGAGAAAGGATGGCTCCCAGGGCATTAGGGCAGTTGAGCAAGTCAGGCCCTGAACACTGTTGCAAGTATCTCTGGACATGGCTCCTCGGGAAGTGGAGATTGGCTGTTGCTGTGGGCCCCAAGGGGAGGGGAAAATGGATGTTGAATGGATGGAACCAAGGTAAATGTGGGGATAAGAGAGGAGTTTCACGAGAGTACACAAGGATGGATATAAAACATGTAATATTGCACCAAAAACATACAGGGGATGACTGACTAATAATGTAAACCATAATGTAAAACATACGATAACTAAAAATTTAGAAAACTGTATATTCTTAAGTATGGACCACAATGTAAGCACAGATGTCACCTTGTTTGAAAGCTATTGTCTCAGAGTCTGTACATCAGTTTAAGTAAATATGATATGAATAAGTTATAAGAATATCGCTGTGGAAGGGAAAAGGTTTTATGGTAGATGTGTGGGAGTACTGTATATTGTATATATGAATTACTGTGATCTAGGACTCTTGTGAAGAGAAGCTCAATAATTAGGAAAAAAGAAAAGAAAAAGATAGGATGTAGAATTTTTCCAAATCAACACGTATTCTATATCTAACCTTTAAACCCATCGCTATATTCCATTTTACTAGTAAGGGATCCTGACATTATATTGGGATTCTCTTTTCAGGAAGTTTTGGATCACAGAGTGGTTCAACAATGGCAGCAGAGGAATACTGGTATAGGATACTGTTGACAGGTGATATATGGCTGACAGGGAACTATACAGTGCATATGTCCAGGGTGCATGGTAATGTTTGGATACACTCATAGTGGGAACAATTAAAAACTACAGCTGAGGGGGTACTGGGTTCTGGGCCAGGGGTGCTCTATCGTGGTCCCTAGGGGAGCAGCGGCAGCCCCCAGGAGCAACAGTAAGGACCAAGAAGGAATGAGGGTCCAACAGTGAGACCATGATACTATTGACTATGCTTGTGAGCCTATATGCCTGAAATAAGAACAAGGCCTAGAGCAGCACTGTGCCTAGGAATTTCCTCCTGACAGCCTTCATGTTACTCAAATGTGGCCATTCTCAAAGCCAAACTCAGCATGTAAATGCAGCGCATTCCCCCCAGCGTGGGACATGACACCCGGGGATGAGCCTCCCTGGCACCGAGGGGGATCACTACCAAGTACCAACTGATGTTGCAACTAGAAAATGACCTTAAATTAAAGGTTCAATGCGGATCAGCAGAATATCCCTGTCTACGTATAATAACATGACTTAAAATGCTGTTTGACCTAATGTAAGGGGGAAATGGAAACGACAAATGAGTTTATATGGCTACGAGTCTCTAAAAAAGAGTCTGGAGGTTGTCAGAAGGATTGCCCTTATGCACAACTGAGCAGAGTCTAAAAGACAGATAAAGTAGATACAACCCCAGGTATTGGTTCCTTTGAAGACTAAAGAGACCCACGGGTTCTATGGTCATGGCAGATGGGGTTCACTGCCATGTCAGATGGCCCTTCTTTGGAACTGGTGTTTCTGCATGATGAAACTGGACTCAGATGGGATCTCTTTTCACAAGACTTTCATGCTACTTTATTGGAATTGTAGTTGGTGTTGGGGTTTAAGATATATCTAGGGGATTTGAATCTCTGGACTGAGAATATGATAGCCAGGCCCTGAGCCTCAACAGACTTCAGCTCCTACACTCTGATTTATTGGACTCACCCCACTCAACTAAAATGGAGTTGAAGAAGGACAACCACTACACCATGGAGCCTAGAGTGCCTACAACTGAAAGCAGGAGGATTGCATCCAGTATCCATGTGGGATCTGAGCCTCCTCTTGACATGGAGGTACAACGGACACAACCAATCCAAGGTCCACAGAGAAAAGGTGGCATTGGAGTGGGAAAAGTGGACATGGTGGCTGATGGGTATGGGGAATGGCAGGAAGAGATGAGATGTGGAGGCGTTTTTGGGACTTGGAGTTGCCCTGGATGGTGCTTCAGGGGCAATCACTGGACATTGTAAATCCTCCCAGGGCCCACTGGATCGAACGTGGGAGAGTATGGGCTATGATGTGGACCATTGACCATGAGGTGCAGAGATGCCCAGAGATGTACTTACCAAATGCAATGGATGTGTCATGATGATGGGAGTGAGTGTTGCTGGGGGGGGGGGAGTAGTGGGGTGGGGGTAGTGGGGTTGAATGGGACCTCATATTTTTTTAATGTAATATTTTTACAAAATGAATAAAATTTTAAAAAAGTTAACTCAACTTGAAAGCATGACATATATGTGTGTGTATCAATAAAATGAAAAGGGGAACAAAACAGGCTCGGGAATACTTTAACCAGGCCTGCTCTAGGAAGGTTGGCCTGAAATACAAACAATAATGAGGAGCCGGACTTGTGAAATCCGGGTGACAGTGGGTTGTTCCAGGCAGAGGGAAGAACATCTGTGGTGGCCCTGAGGCTGAGCCCATTGATGTGCGGGCGGCAGAAAGGGAGGACGAGGACAGTGCAGCTTCCAGAAGGGCAAGCCAGTAGGGACTGCAGGTGAGAGGCAGGCAGGGGAGGGGGCGGTCTCAGATAATGACCAAGGAGCACCCCTCTTGCGAGGCTTCTTGCCTGCAGGTCCTTGATGCAGGCTCGTGTGGTAGGACGCCCCCTCAGTCCAGGCATCTCTCTGCTGAGGTGGCCTTGGGGAGGCCTGAGGTCCCTTGGGCAGGATTTCAGACAGCACTGTGCAGTACCAGGTGTCTCTCACATGGCCACCCATGCTTTGATTGCCCTCCTCACCCATCTTTCTGCTCCAGTCAGAGTAGATGTGTCCCTCATGTGTTGGCCAGAGCGAGGTACCAGCCTCCCATGTTCCCATGCTCCGGGGGGCTCATCAACCTCAGGGACCACTTGGAGACATTGTCCCTGGAGCTTAAGAGACATAGTTCCACCTCTCCTACTCATGAGAAGTCTCTCATCCATCCCCCATGGGCAGAGACCCTCACGAAAGCACCAGCAAATGTTTTGTTTTCTCTAGGTAAAAAAAAAAAAAAAAAGCTTTTATAATCTCCAGCTATCTCTCCAAACTATCTTATCTACAGGAGGAGGAATCACTAAGGGCCACAGATTAACTTGCATAGGTGATTGGGTATCATATATGGGAATCTGGAAGTAAATGGCACCAATTATCTGGAGAATTCAGATGGAATTTGAGACAAATCATTTCATTGTAAAAAAAAATTTAATGTGCTATCTTGATGTGACACTGTAGCTTCAATTTCAGGTGGCATTTTGTTCTGCACTTGGCTGGCAGCTCTGGGGGGCACAGTACATCTCTGTCATCACTAATGGCTTGTCTGGCCTACAGTAGGTACTCAGCTAATATTGATGCTAAGTACAAACTCCACTGCTGTGGCTGGGGCTCCTGCTGAAAGCTGTGGCTGATATGAGGGCAGGGTTCATGAGGTTCCTTAGTCAGCCAAAGGGGTGCTGATGCAAAATACTGGAAATTGGTTGGTTTTTATGAAGGGTATTTATTTGGGGTAGAAGCCTACAGATACCAGGCCATAAAGCATAAGTTACTTTCTCACCAAAGTCTATTTCCATGTGTTGGAACAAGATGACTGCTGATGGCTGCGAGGGTTCAGGCTTCCTGGGTTCCTCTCTTCCAGGGTCTTGCTTCTCTGGGTTCAAGGTTCCTTTCTTCCCAGGGCTTGCTTCTTCTTGGGGCTGGCTTCTCTTTCCTCCATGAGGTTACTTCCTGGGGCTCCACCTTAAGGCTTCAGCATCAGACTCCAACATCAAAAACCCTCAGTTCTGTCCTTTGCCATGCCTTTTATCTGTGAGTCCCCTTGGTGGGTGGGTGGGGACTCAACACCCTAATGAAATGGCCCAGTCAAAGCCTGATCATAACCTAATCATGCCCAGGTACAGACCAGATTACAAACATGATCTAATGTCTATTTTTGGAATTCATAACCATATCGAACTGCTACAGAAGGTAAGTTCAGGAAGCAGGATTGAGGGCCTGGGGGGACACTGTCAAGGTCCCATGGAAGAACTGGAGCTTGACGCTGATCGGAGCTTTCTGAGGAGTGGAGAAAATGGCTCTCAGAATTTTCCACCAGAGGACCAACTTGGAGGAGCATTTAGCTCCCTCTCCCATTCTCCCTTGGCTGAGGTTTGTCCTTGGGTGGTTCATGCACACCCCTGCCAAGTGCTGTGCAGGCTCCCTTTGGGCATCCCCACGGGTGTCAGAGAAGTCCTGGGAAGAGAATGAAAGACACGAACATACATCTACTGGCAACAAGTTATTTTCAAGAGCCTCACCAAGGGGGCTGAATCCCATGGGAGACCAAGAGAATGCAGGCAGGGCATCAAGAGAGAAGCAACAGGTAAGGCAAACTTCACTAGTTTCAATTAGGAGGAGGTTTTAGTTTCTCTCCTGTTCAAAAATCTCTTCCTACATGATCCTATCAAGCATTCCAGGTGCATGAGTGGAATGTGAGGTCAAAGAACCTAATCTGATTACATTCCCCAGGTCTGCAATGTCTATTTGCAAAGTTCTATGGCAACCGAAGGCAAAGATAAAAGAAGACTGGAAAATCCCACTCTCGAAGAAGGAAAATTAATAGTACAAGGGTGCTAACCAAGCATGGCTTAAGTGTGCAGCAGGTCAGTCTCTTTATCAAATGACATCAGTGGTATGAGATGTGTACCTTCTAGTCCCATCCAGCATCATGGGAACAGCCTCATACTGGTGCTTAGAACGCCACTTGGGGTCTCACTGGGCACTGCTCTGGCACAGACCAGACACAATGTGGCACCCCTATGCTGATGGCTCAGAAGAGAATAAATGCCTTGGAGGGGTGGCTACCAGCTGAAGGAACTTGGGGCACTCTGCAGGATCTTAAGAGGTGCATATCCACATTGCAGCTGGAATCCAGTGCCTTGGCTCCTGACACCTGGACAGAATATAAGCTTGGAGAGACTCATGGAAAGGATTTGTTTTCTTAAGAAAAGGAGAAACCAAACAAGACAGTCTTTGTGTCACCTTAGTTGTGGCTTCAGCTCATCTTGATGGCCCACTAGAGATGTTTATCATGAGTTCTCATGAACTCACAGGCTTCCTTTGAGTTCCAACCACTTAGTCTTATTATAAAGCTGAGATGTAGTAAGAGTAAGTGACTTGGTTCAGGTACCATGGTACTCCTGCTGAAAGCTGTACCAAATACTTATAGGGGGTATTTTAGTTTGCTAAAAGCTGCTGGAAGCAATATAATAGAAATGGGGTGGCTTTTACAATGGGATTTATTAGGATTGAAGTTTACAGTTGCAAGGCTGGAAAAAATGTCCAAATCAAGGCATCAGATGAAGGTTTCTCCCCAAAGGTTGGCTCCTGGCAATCCTGGACTCCTGCCACATGGAATGGCAGCTCTTCCAAACCCTGCTTTCTCTTGCAGGCTCACTTTCTCCCTGAGCTTAGCTGTGGGTGATCAGGCACATGGCAGGGCATGATGGTGGCATTGGCTGGCCTCTCCCCTCTCCTCTGGACCTCCTTGCCAGTTCTGCTTCAGGCTGTTCCATCTGTGGCTTTTCTCTCACACAGGTTCATTAACTTCAACTTCTGGAGGCCCCTCTCTGTCTCTGAAGCTCTTTTCTGTGTCTGAGGATTCCTCTGTTTATAAAGGGTGCCAGTAAGAGGATTAAGACCCACCCTGGGCTATGCCCTACTGAAGCAATCTAACCAAGTGGTTCTTAATGGATCTAATCTAATCAAAGGCTCAAAACAGGTTCAGTTTAAGAACATAATTTTCTCATGGCCCACAAAAGACTCAAACCAACCCAGGGCCCCAATCTCAGTGAAAGAGATTTCTTCTTGGGACTCTTGGGCCATTCACTCACTGAGATAGGGCATCAGCTGTACAACATGTTAACTATTGACTCCCCATGGCTGAGAAGCATAGCAACATCCACACTTTCTTCACTCCACCTTGGAAACCTTTTTCTCACTGAGGTGGAGAGAAGGAGGAAAATAGCCTGTGAATACATTAAAACAGCACACTTCTAAAAAAAAAGTCTTTTGTTGAAAATGCAGAGCTTATTAGGAATGCAATGGATTGGGGCACACCAAATATAAAAAAATGTATGAGTTCATAAACCTTCTTAAACTAAACAAACTGGTTCACCAACTTTTCTATAAAAAAGCATTTATTTTGCTTTTTCTGTATAAACCTTATTTCAGAGTAAACAAACAGCTAATGGGAGATATTTCTTCTTTGTATGAAAATATGAGTTAATGTAGAAGGAGTGATAGCATTAGGATTTTTTATTTGTAACTCCTAATAAAAAAATAGATCGACACAACAATCACAACATTAGAACAGATACTAAAACCATTAAGTGACAGTGGGTGGGTGTGATGGTCAAGTTAATGTGTTAACTTGTTTAGGTTATGGTGTCCAGTTGTGTGGTCAAGTGTAGGTGGTCCCTGAAGTAATGTGTGGGCTCAAGCCACATTGCTAGGGAGGACCAATGTGCTCAGAGAGGTGAGGGTGTGGCCAACCGTGTCTGTACCTGCAAGGAAGCAGAAAGGAGCTGATGTCCTGATAGGAAGGAACTCTAAGAAAACCCTCCTCAAAGAACTTCATGCCTGATAGCCCCTGCTCTGAGAACAATGACCTAGTTAACTGCTTTAAATAGAGCTTGTAGTGCCAGCTTGGGGCCTTGGCTTCGCCATCAGCTAGCCCTGGCCCACCTGGTCCCCTCTAAACTTGTCTTTGTGTGTCTTTCTTAAGCTCCTGTTGCCTTCCCTCAGCTTCTCTGTTCACCCGTGCATGTCGCGGCAGTCAGGCAATAACTGGCCTGGTTATTAGCATGACGGAATTTTGTAGCTGAGTTTGCAGCTACAGCCAGTTGATTACATCAGCAGTTGATTGTATCTACAACCAACAAAGGTGATTACTCTCAGTAATGTGGGGATTCTCCTCATGAAATCAGCTAGAGACCTTAAAAGGCAAAAAAAAAAAAAAAAAAAAAAAAAAAAAAAAATTTCAGAAACCAGAAAGAATTTCTGCCCCTACTTCCATCAGCTTCCCCAGGGAATATGGAATTATCAGCCTTCACAATCACCTTTATCAGAGTTTCCAGCTTTCAACACAATTTTTCATATTTTAGAATATCAGCTTGTATGGGTGACAGGGGTATTTGCTTCTTAATCATTCTGAATAAAATAAATATTCCTAAAAGCCCTGCTTTAGGGCCTTCCATTTTCTTTTTCTCTTCAATGCCATTATACTGGTTTATGCTCCTTCTCTCCACCCATTTGGAATATCCTTTGTCTTCTCTGGCTCACCGTGCTCTCAGATCCTAGTCCTTGCCCATATATGGCTCCTCACAAAGCCTTCTTTCTTAAGGATTTCTGATTTTCTAGTTGTTGTTGACCTTGAGCCCTTCCTTGCATTTCAATTGGACATATTGTATAAATACTGCCACACACAAGATGGCCCATGCCTGCCCTCCATCTCACTGCTGTCTCCTTCTTTTGTGCAAGTACCACTTTACTTATTATTTAATCTTTCTTCCATCCAGGGTCTCTTATATTTTTCAGGTTGTTTCAGGATTTGACCTGTAATAGCAAATTCTGAATTGGCAGCAGCTCTGGACTTAGAGAGGAACTATTCACACAGATTTCAACAATGATCACTATTTACCAAGTGTAATGCCATCCAGTAATCTGGAGGAAAATTCAGAACATCAGATATCTAAAGAAACCACAGGCTCAGTCAAATTATTGTGGTGTACAGAAAATAGAGATAAACTTGTATTCATGATTAAAGCCTATTTATTAGTTGCTTATTTGTTTTACAGCTATCATTAGGTGATAACTGAACTTACCAATAAATGACAATCATATTTTATGGAGAATTATATGCGTCCCTTATGCTGTTTTCAAAAGATTTACATTTAGGTTTCATTTCTGTCAGTTTCCTACACAGCCCATCTCCCATTCTGCTTATTTTCATTTATTTTACTTTAAAATAGGGAAGAGACATAAATTGACCACAGGAAAGGCACTGACTTTTTTCTCTGCTCAAGACCAAAATTGTTTACTAATACACCACCTTTTTTTTTTCTTTTTTTATGGGAAAAAAAAGAAAAAGAGAAATAGGAGGAAAAAAATCCTTTCTTCTCTGCTTTCTAACAGTTGCCCAGTGACATTCTCTATTTATTACACAGTGACAGATAATAGAATTGAACGGACTTCCTTTACTCCTGTCCCCTGCCTTTATGCCATCGACTCTATCTAATCTTTTCTAGCAGGCACCCAGGTTTTGTCCACATCACATCAGAAGACACAGTGTTTCAATGTCATTCTTTATGTTCTCTCCATGATCTTCTTCCAATGTGGTCCCTGACTTCAGTTTGGGAAGAGACAGAGGTTGCCTCCTCCCAAACCAGAAATGTGTCTGGAGAATTTGAGATGGCAGATTATTCTTTGTGACTATTTAAACAAATATTGTCTATTTCTGATTCTGACTATAAATAAGAGCAAATATTTATTGGGCCCTTTTGAAGTTCCAAGTCACTGGGGCCAAGGAGTTTGCAATTGTGTTCTCATGTAATCTTCATAACAAACTGAAGAATGAGAGATGGCATAAACTACTACTTAACCCTCGCTATAGATTCTCCCCTTTATCCTTTAATAATAGTAGGAACTTAGGTGTAGTTGGACACAGGATGTCCATCTACCTAAATCTACATTTCCTAGATTCCCTTGCAGCTAGGGTGGCCAGAAGGTTAAATTATCTTTGGCAAATGGGTGTAAGTGATACGTGAAGATTCCAGGCCATAGCTTAGAAGGTGTTCAAATAAAAGCTTGAGCAAATTTTGGTTGGATCTCAGAGTTTTAGTGAATCGATTCATGAAATAGAGAAATTAATTTTTACAGGTAGAACAAACAAGTACATTGGGAGAAACATTTTATTGGTTAGCTCGGACTATGTTTCCTAAAATGGTTTGTGCAAGTGTTGCTTGGGATGGATGAAATTAGTTGGTGATAACTAATTGGCTGTATGTAAATTTGGTTTTCTGGGTGAGTCAGGCATTTATAGGAAATAGAGATTTGCTTAGGTTTTTGATCTTGCTGATGTGAGGCTTAGCATGGGTGCCTCCACGATGGGCTTCTTAGGTTTTATTTATCAAAAGAAAGTAATGTCTTTCCTTTTTTCTCTTGCTGACTAACAACCCCCCTAAAAACTTAGTGGGGTAAAACAACAACCATTTATTTTTACTCAGTTCTGCAGCTGACAATTTGGGCCAGGATCAGTTGTTTGATTCTTCTGGCAGTCACTGAACTTCTACAGTTGTGGTAATCTGGCAGCTACTTGGGGGGCTGACTGTGAGCTGGAGCCATAGGAGCAGTGGGGATCCACATCTTTTTTCATCCGGTGGACTAGTCTCTGCTTGTTTATGCAGTGGCTAGCAAGTTCCAGGTGAGCAAGCAGAAGAGTTCAAGACCTCATGAGACTGTGATTCAGAACTCTCACAATGTCATTTTTGCTGCATTTTATTAGTTAAAGCAAATCACAAGACCGCACATATTCAAGGGGTGGGAAAATTGAGTACTTTCTAGGAATTGCTGCAAGTCATGTTGTAAAGGGACATAGATACAGGGAAGGGTGGAGAACAGTGACCATTTTTGTGGTCTACCTCACTTCCTTTTCATTTATTCATTTTCCCACTGGCAAATATGTAAACATGAAACTAGAGCTTAGGCAGCATTCTTTGGACCAAAACATGGAAGTTATATATTGAAAATGGCAAAGCAACATGATAGAACAAGCCCTGTCCCTGGTACCCTAGAGGTGCTATTTCAATCCTAGACTGCTTATGAGCAGAGTTATTATCTGAGAGAAAAATAAACTTCTATCTTATTTAATTCAGTATCATTTTATTGTTTTTGCTATAGCAGTTGAACCATATACCGATTTTACAAATGATGAATTTGAGGCATAGAAAAGACAAAGTAACTTGCCCAAAGCCATTCAGCAGGTAAGTAGCAGTGGCTCCATTTGAACCCAGGACCTAGCTGATTCCAGAGCCCATGTGCTTAGCACTGTACTGCATTTGTATATTGCCACAGTATTTACTTCTCTTATCTACAAGAAATAAAATTTGAAAGGTCTGTTTTTCATCTTCAGAAGGAATTTATGACTTCTATTGAATGGGTACACCAAATTTAAGGTCTCAATCATTTGTAATTCAAAACATGTTTGACCTGTATAATTTAAACATATATACACACATACACCCTTTATTTTTTTAATCATTTTTTTCCTTTTTTTAAAGATACATAGAGCACACAAAATGGTACATTAAAAAACATAAGAGGCTCCCATAGACCCTGCACACATATCCTTTAAGCATGTAAATATTGGTGTTTTGACCAGTCAGCTTTTAGGACTTTTTATGATATTATTAATGTCAAACATAAATGGTTAACCAATCAAAACAGAAAATATACAAAAGAGCAAAACATACCAGATACTCTTATAATCTATATGTCAGTCTGAGTGTGATAAGAAAGAGGCTCTGTATTTGTCTACTCTTGGGATAGAAATAGCGGAATAAGTAGAAAATGGCATAAGTATAGCATTCAACCTTAGGCATTGTGTGGGTATATCCATAGTTACAGACAACTTAAATATGTGGACATTAAGTCATCCCTGGTTTCTATCTGTAACAGCACATTCTACTAAGCTAATTAAGTTTGAGACGACATCATTTGTTGGACTTCTCTAGAGATATGTTGAAATTGGGAATGAGCGCTGACTCTGTGTTGAAGCTCAATTTTTGTCTGTGCCACAGGTAAAGGATATTGGTGATCCAGAGAAACTGTTTACCAGTACCAGTACTTTGCTTTCTTATATCTTGGGCCATTGTATTATTACTTTCATTTCTAGTCCTTTCTAAACACTTAAAACTAGAAATTTCTATGTTCGAGTGAAGGTTTTTCTACGTCAAGTTATTGGGTGTGGGAGCAAGTCTCAATACTGCCCGTGTAGGAAGCTGAGACTCTTCTACAGTTTCTTTCAATCCTTTTTGTACATGATAAGCTGGAATAACCTCACTGAACTGAATTATCCTTCCATGGTATGGTTCACTGAATACCATAATATTTTAGCACAGCTTGAGTGATTTTTAATGCCAAAAACATCAGCAAGAAATACGAATGTTACAAAATATTGAAACAATATAATAAAAAAGCCCAGGATCATAAAAACTTCACTTTACAAGGTCTCAGAGGTCAACATAGCAATACTATGGAAAATTAAAATGCTCTGTGTGAGAGCCTTTCAGGGGAAAAGACACACAGACATGCTCAGCTGTTTACTATCAAGATGCAGAAAACTGCTCTCTGAATATATTTTAGGCTGATTAACAAAGAAAAAAGTAACTGTTTTCTGGGAGTAAAAATTTATGAAGTTATTCATCTGCCTGTTTCTCTGTTTGGTTTTAATTACATTCTAATTAAAGGAGAATTACAGCCCGTGATAGAGAGATGACTTTTATATAAATTATGTCCTGAATCACACAAAGGAAAACAGCTTGCAGTAGAAGTGAGCTGAGGATTTGGATTTGGGCAGTTACAGTATGAAAAACCGTAACTAAGAACAGAGGCTTTGAATCTCGGAAACTTCCTTTCAGCCAAGGGCTTTTTGAGCGACCCTGCCATAGGGATATATAAGATCAATGAGAAGAGAGAAAGAAAAAATGTTGTAATATCTGTACACGGAGCTATGAAAAGCTGGTCTTCATGCATTCTGTGGTACTCAGGTGTGTGCTGGCTCCTAATTGACTGTCCACTAAAGGTTAAATCTTCCTAGCCAGTTTTCCTGAGTGATGTGTCAGCTTCAGCTGAAATCAGTGAATCCATGGAAAAATAACCCACCCTGATATGTCTAATAAGAATATGTTGGAGTCGGGACAAGATCCTGCCCGAGTGAACTGTTTTGGGAACCCACAGAGCAGGAGGCTTCAAGGCATTGGTCTGGAGAGAGCTGGACAAAGAGATAAACTGTTCAAGGAAAAAGCGTGAGTTTCTTGCCCTTGAGGTTGGAAACTGCAGGACAGCTAAGCCCTACCTCAAGGCAAAAAGCCAGGGAGAGCCCCTACCCAGCTGGAGGAAGAGTTCTCTGAAAGTGGGAGGGTTCTGGTGGAGGGTGGAGAGGAGTTTTCTTTCTGTGGATTTGGTTGCCTGGACCCCCTTGGGCTTTGAGGAGCATACCAGCTGGCTTGAGGTGGCACCAGGAGGAGGAGAGAGGCAAAGCTGCTGAGGCACCTAACTGCCCTGGGATAGGGAAACTTGGCCTGCGAAAAGGTAGTCAGGCAATTGACTAGTCCTGTGCTGAAAACTAAAAATGTCTACTCCCCTAAGGGAGGCGGGCAGTAGGAAGTGCTTAATAAGCTTCCAATAGTCTAGTTAGGGTCCCCTGAGAGGAGGAGGTGGTCTGGAAGATGGTTGGCAGTCATTTCTTTCTGCAGTGGGTTAAGGCACCAAGGTCCTATTTGAATTTTAGGTATCTTGCTTCATAGTACTGCAGTCTCAGTTAGGTCCATTATTTTATTTGCTTCATTTTTAAAAGTTTATCAAAGAGTTTGAAATATCTGGCCAATTGATACATATTTTTTTGGAATGGAGAATTTTTATTATGTCATAATAACTGGAGTTATTAACAACTGGGCCCTTACACTATGGCCCTACTCAGGCATTGACCAGGGGTTGCCCAGAAAAGAATACAATTTCCTCCCAAAAGCTGAGACAGACCCTGAAGGAGCTAACAGCTGAAGAATGCCATACTCTTGGCAGCTGGGCAGCAAGTGCTTTCCTGAAGGGAGTTCTGAGCAGGCACATCCATGCCTTCCTCAATGGTTATTATGTGGGGTGCTGGTCAAAAATGATTCTGAGGAAGTGTTGGTATTCAGTGGGCAAAGGCAAACAGAGATGTCATAATTGATTTAGTCTTTGTTCAAGGATGTTGAGCAAGGAGGAGAGGCCAGCTTACCAGGAAATTATACCACTAAAATAGATTGTCTCAAAAATCTCCAGCTCTGACAAATTTAGTTCTTTGCTTCCTTCTTCAGCAGTTCTCTCAGACCCAAGCTGACAGGATGTCCTGAGCCTAAGGCCTTGCTGCTCCCTTCAACATAAAACTGGCTATGCTATCTCCTGAGAGGGAGAAAAGTATTCAAATATCAGGAAGCTCCAGACTCATGGAATCATAGCTAACTGTTCAAAGTCCCACCCTCAGTTTTGGCTCATGTGTCCTTCTCATAACCTTGTCCAAGGCCAGGAGTTTCTCAGCCACCTTCAGAAGGTCAGTCCCAGGTCTTTAAAACAACAGTTGCTTTTCTGAGTGTGTAACCAATTCCTGGGTTCCCTGAGAGTGTTCTGGAGTTCAGAAGTCCAACATAAGTCTCACTGGACTAAAATTAAGGTATGACAGGTTTGTATTGCTTTTGATGCTCCAGAGGAGAATCCATCCCTTACCGTTTCCAGCTCTTGGATGCTACTTTCATTCCTTGGTTTGTGGGACCCTTTCACAACTGATGTCACTTTGACCTCTGCTTCCATCATTGCAACTGCTTCTCTTTCTCTGCTTCCATCATCATGTAACCCTCTCTGACACTGACCCTCCTTCTTCTTACCAAGGCCCTTGTGATTACATTGGACCCACTAGCATGATTCAGACTAATCATCAGATCTTAAAATCCTATATTTAATCACATCTGCAAAGTCCCTTTTGCCACATATGGTAACATGACAGGTTCCAGGCACTAGGATGTGGACATCATTGGAGATATAATTCAGCCAAAATACAGTGACCCTGCAGCTGCAGAGGTAACTTCCATCTTGATTCTCTAAGGTTGCTTGTTGTAGTCTCATGGGACAGAAATAATGTCTCTTCCTGGGCACATAGGAAAAGCATGTTCCTTGACCTCTTTGCAATTAGGTAGAGCAAATAAAGGATTCAGGCCAAAGGGATGTATTCAGAAGGAAGGTGAGTCTGTGCTTCTCAAGCTGTGGGCTATGAGACAGCAGCACCACTATTACCTTAGGGCTTGCTAGAAATGCATATCCCAAGCTCAATCTCCAACCTCCTCAATCAAATCCTCATTAACAAGATTCCAGGTGATGCACGTTAAAGTAGAAGAAGCACTGATGTAAGTCACTTTCAACTATGGCACTTAAAATATGGTGCAAAATCCAGTCCTCCATCTCTTTCTCTACTGCAATGACCTTAGAGGCCAAGAGTTCTAGAAGTAGAAAACATATTTTTTGTCACCTTAGATTAAGCAAATATTTCTTATTTATGACATCAAAAGTACAATCCATAAAAGAAAAAACCCCAAAACTTTGGCCTTTATCAAAATTTAAAATTTCTGCTCTTTGAAAGATAGCATTAGGACAATGAAAAGTTACTGGTTGAGGGAAGATTTTTGCAGAACATGACTGTATTCAAATATAAAAAATACTTTCAAAGCACAAATTTAAAAAATACTCCATCTAAAAATATGGGAAAAGGTTTTGAGTGGATACTTCACCAAAGAAGATATATGGATGGCAAAAAGGACATGAGAATATGTTCAACATCATGTGTCATTAGGAAATTAAAATTAAAATTACAATGTGATACTCCATACCTATTACTAACAATGAAATCTGGAAAAGTCCACTGCTGGTTGGAATGAAGAGCAATTGGAATTCTCATACTTTGCTGGAGGGACTGTTAAATGCTACAACCAAACTGAAAAACAGTTTATCAGTTACAAATATAGTTAAAAATATACTTACTGTATCACCCATCAATTTCATTGCAAAATATTTACCTAAGAGAAAACTGATGTTCACAAGCAAACTTTTATATAATGTATATAGTGGCTTCATAAATAATTGGCAAAACCTGGAAACAACCCAATGCTTTTAAACTAGTGAATAAATAAACAAACTGTTGTGCATGCATACAATGGAATAAAACAGCAATAAAACAGAAGGAACTGTTGAAGCTTCTAATAATATGGATGAATCGCACATGCATTAAACCAAATCAAAGTAGCCAGATTCAAAAGACTACAAACTGATTCCAAATACATTACACTCTGGGAAATGCATAACACAGAGACAAAAAGTGGATCAGTTGCTGCCATTGGATTGAGTTAATCACAAAATGGCATGAAGAAATTTTGGGGGCTGATGGACCCATACTATATTTTGATCGTTTTGGTAATTACACATTTGAGTGATAGTAACATACTGTATTTTTAAAAAAAATTTATTTATTTCTCCCCACCCCTTCATTGCTTGCACTTCTGAGTCTGTTTGCTGTTTCTTTAGAAAGGCAACGGGAACTGAACCTGGACCTCCAATGGAGGAAGGAGGTACCTAATCACTTGAGCCACCTCCATTCCCTGCTTTGTTGTATCTCTCATTATGTTCTTTCTTCTTGTGTCTCTTGTTGCATCATCTTGTTGAGTCAGCCTGGTGTGCCTGTCTGTTGCACCAGCTCTCTTTCTTCTTTAGGAGGCACTGGGAACCAAACCAGGGACCTACCGTGTGGTAGGAGGGAGCTCAATTGCTTGAGCCACATCTGTTTTCCTGTACTGTATTTTAATTATATTCATAAGTGTATGTGTTTGTCAAACCCATAGAATCTTACACTAAAAAGGGTCGTTTTACTACATTTAAAGTATAGCTCAATAAACAGTACATTAAACCAACTTAGGGAATTTGTTGAATCTATCATTAGAGTCATTCGTTATGATAATAAATAAAGACTTGAGTGTATTATAATTTGTATCTTACCAGGTCATTAGTATATATGGATCATACTCATCGAATACCTTATTCTGTGCCAAATATATTTTTGCTTTTATATGCTGTTTGGGTTGGAGTGTTGGGGACAAGGTGTTGAGGCAATGGGGTTAGGAGAATAAAATAGCAAATCTGACACTCACTTATATTTTCCCCTGTATTGCTACATTGCATATATACATAAATAGCTTGGGTAGCCATTTTAATTCTTAGAAACAACTATTTAACTTCTATCCATACTCATGTAACCATGGACACAGAAATATACACACACAGTGAAGGCTTGCCTTCCTCTTCAATATCACCTCCTATCACCACCACCCCCAATCTTCTATCAATAATGAGTAACTGAACAATTCCCTAAAGGGCTATGCATTCCATGCCACCCTTTCTTTTTACTCACCTGAGATCTTCCTGGATTGTTCTTGCTCCACTTATCTGACTGGTGAACTCCTCCTTATTTCTTTACATTTTGAGAACTAAATTAAGCTTTATATTCTCACTGAAGCTTCCTGCTCCCTCAAGGCAGTCACCAATCAACTTTGTTCTGAATTACTATGTTTCCTCCATTCTGTCACTTCTGATGCCTTCATGGGATTGATTACAGTTATGTTTATTTTACACAATAAATAAATATCAAATTACTAAACAAAACTCCTTGTTTTAGAAATGTTCTATCCCCTTATCTCCCTGTATAGTGTATAACATATAGTGCGTTCTCAGCATATTTTCACTGAGTGAACTAATGGAAAAAATACACTTTCTTGAAAAATAGCAATATGGCTGCCAATTGTATTACACATTAATTTTTTTTTCCTTTTTCCTTTTTGGTTTCTTCTTAATTGACTTGTAAATATAGGTACTCCTATTCCTTCACATGTAAAAGGGTAAAGGTTATAATTTCTTCAAAATGTATTCTTTAATTTTAAAGACTATCTACTCATTGCATAAAATAAAAAACTAAACAGAAAAGTAAAATGATCGTTTTAAATGGGTTTAGGCTACTGATCCATTTCTATTTCTGGAACACAAAATTTGCTTTACTTTAGGATAATAGGGGTAAAACATTTTGATCAGAAGTGTTCCCATTATGATCAGCCTTTTGGAAAGTGTAAGCAATCAATTGGCCTCTTCATCCATTAGCATATAAAGAGCAGACTCTGGATGAAGCTAGAGATATGATTATTGACAGTCCCATGAGAAACACAGAATTTATTAATCATGGTCATATGATTACTTTATGCTCATGAACAGAAAGGATTGCAGCATCTATTTTTGATGTGTGGGCAAGGCTCGTGAGTATACAAAGGTTGACAGTCTTTGACTGGTGGTCATTACTAATTTAATAAGCAGTCTTCAAAGTTCTTGCAGATACAAAGGAATCTGAAGTTACATGTGTAATGTATAGCATGAGCAAAATACTTAATCCATTCACTATGACACTTAGTGGACAGTTATTTAAATTTTATGGTGCAAATTAAAATTTAAGTTTAAAATACAAGATCAAAAGAATTTTTCCTTTTCCCTCAATGCTATTAAGAACCACCTTTTTGAGTAGAGAGGTTCAATGTCCAATGTCATGTCCTTTCTCTCTGGAGAGCCAGATTAGAGCTAATCAAAAGTGACTAGAGAAACATATCTCTCTGTATTTTTCTTCAAGTGGGAAGTTTTTTTATAACCTCTTTGTATATAATGTAACTGTAGTCACAGAGTAGAAAATACAAATCAAATATGACTGTGGCAAATTTTGGAGAAGCAAGTGTGGTGTGAGACAAGGCAAAATTTACATTGATGATACTCTTAGCACTCTGAAAAAGCATACCCCTTAAGGACAACAAACACCTGAAACCTCAGCAAATACAGAAACACAATTTCACCTCTCCCCTTGACTACTTGTGATTTTAAAAAGACATCAATTACCATATGACCCAGCAATCCCACATCTTGGTATATACTGAAAAGAATTGAAAGCAGAGCCTGGAACACATCTTTGTAGACCAATGTTCATAGCAGTATTATTCACAATAGCTGCAAGGTGGAAGCAATCCAAGTATCCATCAATAAATGAATGGGTAAACAAAATGAAATATTAGTCAACCATAAAAGAAGTTGTGATATGTGCTACAACATGGATGAATCTTGAAGTTATCAGGCTGAGTGAAATAAGCCAGAAACCAAATGACAAATATTATAATGATCTCACTTATATGAAATATCTGGAATAAACAAATTTCTGAGAGAAAGATAGGAGATTACAAGTTACCAGAGTCCAGGGGTGGGGAGGTGAGGGGTACCTTATTGCCTAATGAGAGCAGTATTTGTTTGAAGTGATGAAAAAGAGTAATAGATATTGGCAATGGCAGCACAAGAGTGGTAATGTAATTAACAACACTGAATTGAAAGTGTTAAATGGGAAATGTTCTGGATGTCATTTTAGGTGAGAAAAGAACTGGTACAAAGGAAAGCATTCTAGATAGTAGAGAGTTGAGAAATGATGGCCCAGAAGGAATTGTTGAAAGAATTTAAGACATTTAACCTTAAGAGAAAACCTAGAAGGGTAAGAATCTTGGATTGCAAACTCAAAGGCATAAAGACTGAAATAGTCCAGATGGGCAGTCCTTAAAAAAACAGGTAGGGAAACGGACTTTGGCCCAGTGGTTAGGGCGTCCGTCTACCATATGGGAGGTCCGCGGTTCAAGCCCCGGGCCTCCTTGACCCGTGTGGAGCTGGCCATGCCCAGTGCTGATGCGCGCAAGGAGTGCCGTGCCACGCAAGGGTGTCCCCCGCGTGGGGGAGCCCCACGCGCAAGGAGTGCGCCCGTGAGGAGAGCCGCCCAGTGTGAAAAGAAAGAGCAGCCTGCCCAGGAATGGCGCCGCCCACACTTCCTGTGCCGCTGACGACAATAGAAGCGGACAAAGAAACAAGACGCAGCAAATAGACACCAAGAACAGACAAAACCAGGGGAGGGGGGGGGAGGATTAAATAAATAAATAAATCTTTAAAAAAAAAAAAACAAAAAAAAAACAGGTAAATTGTTGCCATGTGGACCCAGTATTTCTGGATCTTCAGATTTTATAAGAGGAGGCAGAAAGCAAGGTTTTCATGTGAACTTCTTAATTTTTAAAAAATAAACATCTGTCATCTATTTTTTTTAAAGATTTATTTTATTTCTCCCCACTCCCTTGTTGTTTCTCCCTTGCTGTGTCTGTTTGTCTTCCTTGTTTCTTTAGGAAGCACTGGGAACTGAACTCAGGACCTCTGATGTAGGAGGGAGGTGACTAATCATTTGAACCACCTCCACTCCCTGCTTTGTTGTGTCTCTCATGCTGTTTTTCCTCCCCACATCTCTTGTTACATCATCTCATTGTGCCAGTTTGCCACACCTGCCTGTCACATGACCTAGTTGTCTTCTTTAGGAGACACAAGGAACTTCTGATCCTTGCTTTTGTTGTGTCTCTCAGAATGCTTTTTTCCTTCTTCTTGTGTCTCTTTTTGTGTCAGCTTGCTGCACGTGCCTGTTGTGACAGCTTGCTATCTTCTTGAGGAGGCACTGGGATCCAAACCAGTGACCTCCCATGTGGCAGGTGGGAGCCCAGTCACCTGAGCCACATCTGTTTCCCTTCTCCTTATTATTAATTGTCAATGTTCTCTCTTTTAAAAAAAATAACTTGGTGGTCCAAGGTATATCTGCAGATCTTGTATGGATATTGTGTGTCTATTGGTTTATGCTAGTAATCAGAAAACTATGGCTTACGTGTCAAATCAAGCCTGCCACCTATTTTTGTATGGCCTGATAGCTAAAGATAATTTCTATATTTTATTACTGGTTGACAAAAGCAAAAGAATATTAATATTCCATGGCACATGCAAATTATATGAAATTTAAATTTCAGTGTAGAACATGTCCATGCTTATTCATTTGCATATTGTCTATGGCTGTTTTGATCATACAAAAGCAAATTAAGTAGTTGCAACTTAGACTGTATGTGACTTTCTCATCAGGCTCAGCACATTACAACTTGCAGTGACAGTTACAATTTGACACCATTTCAAAACACATATTATCATACTACAATGTTTTATTTTATTTTTTAAATTATCAATGCATATCCACCATTTCAAAACAATTAAAGAAGAGAAAAGTAGGCTTTGTATGTGTGGTAGACTGAATACCCCAATGGTGTCCATATCCTAATCCCTGAAACCTGGGAAATTATTACAAAATTTTTTGGCAAAAGGGACTTTGCAGTTATGCCTAAATTAAGGATCTTGAGATGTGGAGAAAATCCTGGGTTATCCTAGTGGCTTCAGTGTAATCACAAAGCTCCTTCTAGGAAGGAGGCTGGAAAGTCAGATGTAGAGAGAAGGCGATGTAATGAGAGAAGCAGAGATTGGAAAGATGCAGGGAACTGCCAAGGAATGCCAGCAGCCTCTAGAAGCTGGAAGAGGCAAGGAATAGATTAATCCCTGGAGACTCCAGAAGGAACTGCCCTGTTGACACCTTGATTTTAGCCCCATGAGACTCCTTTCAGACTTTGAACCTCCAGCAGTATAAGAGAATAAATTTGTGTTGTTTTATGCCACTAAACTCATGGTAATTTGTTATATTAGCAATAGAAAGCTAATATGGAATGTCACACATTTAATGAACAATGGGATGTGAATTATTTTATTATTAAATCCACATCATTGTGTTTATGATGCAGTGACAGTATGGATGTGATAAAAGAATATGTCATATATGGACATTGCCAGAATGAACACTCATCAAAATATACCAACACACAGGAAAATATTGATCAGGAAAATTTGAAAGTTTTTTTTCTTTAATCTCATTTCAACAGAAATTCTTCACAAAAATAAAAAATGGACACACAACCAAAATAAACTTTCAGATGGCTCATTTATTAAATAAGCAAGAAAAGCCAGTGATTTACGATAAGCTAATTGGATCATGTTTGATTGAATACTTATGTGAAGAGTTGAGGACATTTGTAACAACAATTGCCAATTAAAATGAAGACCAACAACTTTGAGAGCATTTCCTTGGGTGAGTTGACAGATGCAACCTATACTGCTCAGTTGTTTGTTTAAGGGTCAGTAAAGGGTTTGAAGCACGTCAAGAATTAGCCCTATAAATACTCTCTGTGGAACATTTACAGGCAAGAATATTTTCAAAGAATTTAAGAAAACACTAATTCAGTACTACCTGAAGTGGAATCTGCTAAGACCTGTAATAAGTAAAAGTAGTAAAAATACAGGTCGAGCAGAAATCGATTTGGTCAGACAAATTTACAATGCTTGTGAAAATGTAAAATGTATAAAGCCTATGGTTATTCATTATATTATTTATTGCCAGGTAGCTTACATAAAACATTTGAATCTGTAATGTGTTCTTGAACTGGTAGTGTCAGAGGTGAACTTCATTTACTCTTGTGAAATAATCATGATTTTTTCCTGAATTTTTATAAGCAGTAGAAGCTGAATGTCCTGATTTGCCCTACCACACAGAAGTGTTATGGCTTCCCAATGATAAGGTTTATTTAGATTGAGTTCAGTACTGAGATTGAAATTTTTCTGAATGAGAACCATCTTCAGCCATTATTATGAAACACTGCATGTTTTTTTAAATTAGCTTTTGCTATAGGTTTGATAATATTTCTTTGTGAATTAAACCTAAATTTACAAGGCAAAACAGTGCTTTTGTGTGAAATTATCCTCTGGTAAAGTCGTTTTGAAAACAACTAACACTGCTTGAATCACAAGTAATGTTGAACTGCTTTCTATACTTCCTAGACTCTTAAAAGTTAAAATAAGAAGTGAGAAATCCAATCTCTCACAAAAATTTGTCTATATTTTCCAAGCTCATACTACAGTCCTGAAGCATATTTCAGATCTCAATACAAGTGCTTCCACCTAATCTTCAACTGGAGGTGACTAATCTGCATGGCAAAGACATACTAAAAAACAAATATCAATAAAAGAATCTAATAGACTTCCAAATGACATAGATACTGAGTTAAAACCAAATGCTTATGACCTGGTATCAGTACTTAGCAGTGCCTGTCTGTCTGAAAAGACATTTTCAAAGATACAATACATAAAATCACATTACAAATCAGCATTAACAGATTAACAGTTGCAATTGATTTGGATAATAAGGATTTCTAACTTTTAATCCAATTAAGTGAAATCTAATCTTCCAAAGAGAAAATAATCCCTTTCTCCTTAGTAGACTTGTATTAAAAATAAATATTATTATAATTTCATTTTTTTCAGTAAAAATTTTTGGGATTTGTTTTCCTTTTTGTTATACAACTTTCCTACATTTTGCCTCTTAGTTCACAAATATTGAGCAAAATAGTTTTTATCTGGCTCTTTACAGAAAATCTATTGACACTTGCTCTAGTTGGTTTTTTCCAACACCTGACTTGAACTGCCTATGTCTGTCTTGATTCATGTGGATGGAAAGTATGTGCAGGAGTGAGGGGAGCTCCCAAAGTACAAATTGAGGATGTTTCTGGAAGCAGAAAATCTTCTGGTAGGCAAACAAAAATGAACACTCACCCACTGTATACCTGAAGTTCATCTACCTTCAAACCAGCCTCAGAGTAATTATTTCCCTTCCAGAGGAGCCCTTCTATAGAATCACTGATCAGCCCTCGACACTCATAAGTGGCCAACCCCAAGCAGTAGAGAGCCAATAGGCATTTGAAACTTTAAATCAGAGGAAGATAAGGTAAAGTACACCACCAGTCTAAGTACACACCCAGGTCTTTGAAGTATTCCTGAAGCCTCACCACTGGTACCTCCTCAGGTGTTAGGACTGTCTTGCACCACTTCTCTGATTGCCAATTTCCTATTGATTATCTCTGGCATCCAGAGCCTCATCTCCACAGGCCCCTGGCAAACTGGAATAGGCAGAGAATTAGCACTACTGGGAATTACCTTCTGCAGACTATCCCTCCAGTAGCATGACTCTGATACACATGGGACACACTGACCCCCAGATTCCCAGTCAATCCCCAGATCCAGAAGAATGACTTGTTAACATGTACTTCATAGCTACCTCCCGTTCTCTGTCTCACTTTCCTGATCATCTTTTCCTTCCTGGGATCACTTACTTCTGAACTCTTCTCTCAGGGTCTACAACCTAGAAGTCAGGGTTGTAAATATTTCCTGCGAAATACCTATCTTGTACCAAAGCATTAAACATAAGACTGGGAGAGTTTGCATAATCTCTTGGCCCAGAAGTCCCCTTTTAGCATGATTTCAATTAAAATTAAAAACAATATGCACTTATATAATTGGAAGATATAAATAGTATGAAGGGAAAAATATTAAAACTGAAAACCCACACATTCATCTCTTCACAGATAAGGCTATTAATTATCTTATGATTCTTCTTACAGAAAGAATAAATGGAGAGAGAGAAAAGACAAACAACAAAAAGAAAAAAAAAAGAGGGAAGTATCATTAGTTTTTGAGGAAAGCCAGCTACTAAATGGAACCAAATATGTTTCTTAAAACTTGTACCAGAAAGATAGTTTGATTTTTTAATATCTTCCAATAAGATAACCTGTAATTTTACAGGTATATTTAAATGACAGTGTGGTACTGGTTACTAATTGTGCTCAGTTAAGAGGAAAAATACAATAAAATCTTTGCTAATTGAGAATGGTGATTGGCACTGAAAGTCTTGCCATATCTTTGAAGAGAATATTTTTATCTCCAGGGTAGCCAACATTTTACAAATGAGTCTATTAAAACTCATGTATATGAGTTTACCAGCCAATATTTTCAAAGCTTATTGAGCCATGCTTTTAAAAGCTATACATTGTTCCTTTGATTTTTAAAATTTCCTTTTTTTACCTTTCTCTTTGATTTTAGTGATACTACTTTTATGGAAGGAATGAAGTAAAGAACTAATGTTTCCTATAAATAGGTTCAGCAGCTTTTCAAGTGGCAAATTAATGGGCAGTAACAGTTCATACACAAAAAAGCCCACACAGTATTTTTAGAAGAGGGGTGGTCACCCAGGAAAGGAGGAGACACAGCACTTCTCATAGGAGCTTCCATTGGTGTTTAGAGCCTTGAATTATGCACAGCAACTCCAGGTGATTTATTCTCACAACAGAATCTGCTAGACCTGGAAAGTTTAGTTAATAACATGCCACAGTCTTTTTGACTTGATATTTTTATAATCCCTTCAGAAAAATGCACATGCACACACATGCAACTAAGCATTTCCATTAATGGAAATACATAGAAATACTGAGTTTCCTTGTATAAATTCCAGGTCATCAGGTCTATATTATCACTTGTGGGAGAAACAGAGGACAGTGCCCAGTTACTCCTGGACAAATGTCTCAGATTCCCATTTCCCTTCATTCTGGAAATCCATCTCTTTGGCTACCCACTTGTCGCATCAGATTATGTTGACTGCAGCTTTCTTCCCAATTATCTGAAAACCTCCTGTATTGATTTGCATGCCCCAAATTCCCATTGGCATTTAGATCAATTTCTAGATTCTACTCTGTTTCCTTTAATTTTGTCTCTATCCTGGTATTATACCAAACTGATTTAACTGTGGTTGCTTTCTACTATGTTTCTCTCTCAGATGGGCTAGTTTTCTCTCCTAATCCTTATTTTTCATGTATCTTCTTCATATATTATTTTCCTACTTAAACTGGTCTGGGTGCTCTGGGTCAAGTCTGACAGGAGAAAATCAGAGTTATTTCCATGGTTTGTAATCTTAATAATGAAGCTGTCATTATTACAGCTATGCTATATGCCTGCTGAAATGGGAGATAAATATCTATGTATGCATGTGTGAGTGAATATAGCTATTTAATATTCATTGTTTTAAGAATTATTGAGAGGCCAATAGTATTTTGGTTAAAACTTAAAAAGTAGAAGTCAAAAATCAGAAATCTTTTCACAAAATAAGTAACATAGGTTAAATACTTTTTTAAAAAGTTAATATTTCCTTTATAATACTTCAGATTCTCCTCAGCTGGTCTCAAAATCCAGTGGGTTTAGGACAGGTTGGGGTCAAGACTTTCAAGAGCTTCTGGGAGAAATTTTGGGGAGGATATAGGGGCCTGGAAGACAGGGACCAGCAAGGTGGGTGCTATGGGCTGAGAGGAGCTATCAGAGAGGCTTTCGGGCAGAATGCCCATAAAATGATTTTGCTGCACAAAAATTACTAGGTCTGACTAATTAAATTATTTGGCATGGGGGGGGGGTCCTAGCATCTCTCTCAAACTTGTTGGGTGCCCTTTTAGTATCTGAAATAACATCTACATTGCCAACTCATGAGTTTATGTGGGTTTGTTTGTGTGTGTTTAATCAAAATGGAATAGTTTGGGTAAACTTGAAAGATAGCATAATTTTATACCTGGGTTCATACAAGCAAGCAGAAAGGTGGCAAAGCTGGAGTTGAGGGCAGAGAAATACTGAAAGTGTAACGTACTAAGAATTTGCAAAAAAAATTATTGAGAAAGCATCAAACACTCTGGGCTATGGGTTTGATGGCATCAAAGCTGAAAGCACCAAGGAATAAAGCAGGAACAGTTCCTATCTGATGATATTGTACTGAGGTATACATATGCTATTCTGTAACTGTGCAGTTGGCTGTACTGTGGGGTCTTTAAGGTGGGGGAGGGGCCCTGGCCCCTCCCTCTGCCCCTCCCCCACCCTCTCTGATTGTTCTGGGGCTCTGTGATGTGGGCCTGTATCTCCAGGCAGCGCAGGCTCAGCTCTCAGTACTCAGTGCTGCCTGAGGCAGGTGTGTGCTGGGAAGATGGAGACAGATTTCTACTTCCCGAGAAGCCACAGTGCCCCATGGATGAGCACAAGTACTTCCGCATGGATGCTTGTATGCAATGTGTTCTTACTGTGTGGGTTATTGCTCTTCCTATTTCTGTTCGTAATCCAGATGAATCTATTTGAGGAAGATGGAGACAGAGATGAGGTAAGGGAATCCCAGATCCAATCCCCATCATAGATGGACTCTTGCTTTCTCTGCTCCTTCCACTTCACTAAATCATTTATGTTTCCACAGAGATGGACCCTCTAAGGAAAGGTGAAACCTTTCTTTAGGGAAACAGGGTGAGGCAGCAGAGAGGCTTCTATCCACACTCTTGTCTCCTTGGGGGTGGCAGAGGACACCAGGGTAAATTTCAAGTGCTGTGACTCAGGGTCCCTGGGCTGGGTTATTAAAAGAATATAGGAAATATTTGGGGGAGAAATGTCTCTTAATGTCAGCATCAAACAGCCGCTATGATAATTATTCATCATTCTCCTTCCCAAGTCTGGTGTCTCTGGATGAAGCTGACCCGAAGAGTGAGACTGAGCCTTGGAAGGCCTCTGGTCAGATGCTAAGCACAAGCTCTGGCCTTGGAGCAGAATCTTACAAGGCCCCCCAGGCACCTAAAGATTGGAGATTACACTCTTCTCAGCACAGAGCACTCACTGCAGTATCAGTAGAGGATCATGTGCATAAAGTACTTTGAGATTTTCAAAGAAGGAAAAGGAGAAAACATTTTATTCCCTTTAAAAGAATAAAAAGAAAAGAACACAGTTCTTTGCATTCTAGGTAGAAAGTCATATAGTTTATGAAAAATGAAGGTCTGCAGTTTGCCTAAGAAATGACAGTAAGAACTGGGTCCCAGGCCCTCATTCTTTCTGGGTCAATTCAGAGTCAAGAGGGATGTCCTTAGCTGGGCCCACAATCTCAGGATATCCCTCTCTCCCCCAAGTCCACCATCCCATGAATCCCACGAATCACTCGCCTGCCATGCTCCACCACCCGCTCTTCCATTCCAATACCACATATGCATCTTATACTGACTCAGTCTGACTTGCCTCCTTTTCTATTGAATACTGGCCCAGAGAGCTCAACTCCACATTGTCCCTTTGGATTAAAGCCTTCTGTTCTAACAATATCAGGCCTCAGGACTCAGGCTTGCTCATTTCAGCCTTCTCCTGGAGGCAGTTACCTGACAAGAGCTTGTCTTTTCCACATTCCCACACTGTGCTCCATAAAGTGTGTCTTTCTCTTCATCTTTCACAGGCCTCATCCTGGGCATACCACGAATGCTGTCATAGGGCATCAAGAGGCTTCTTTGGCCTTCACCATTTTCTTCAGGAGCCCCTTGATAGAACAAGGATAGTGGTTGTCCAGGTGGTGTTGGAGAAAGGAAAGGAGGAAGAAGTATTTCCAAGAAAATGCAGATGGAAATGTGGACTCAATTCTGAAAAAACTGTAGATTTACCTGATATTGATGGGGACTTCCCAGGGCCCCCTCCCTTCCTGAGCACTGGCGATCAACCAGGGCAGTTGTATGAGGAAACCATCAAGGCTGGGGAGACCATTGTCTCCAGACCCAAATCAGGAGATTCCCCATGGGCTAGTGATTTTGCAGATTCCCAAATTATCGAACAATTGTTCAATATAAGGAATATATCACCTGATGAATGCCCAACAATACTGAACCTAATGGGGGAGCAGGACGTAGGGAAATCACCTCTGCAAGTTTATCCTGATAGTGAGCCAATGCTCCAACTGGAGGGAGAGCCACAGAGCCAGTCCCCTCCTGGCTGTGCTGCTGAAAGGTTCCCCAATTTACCTAGTTTGTCTTCTGAGGACTATGAGACCTGGTTCCCAAATATGTGTAGAGGAAACATGGCCAATTCCCAGGGCCTCTATATCCACCTAGAGGACAGAGGGAGCAACATGCGCCTGCAGGAGCAAAGGGATTCTAAGGTTAAGACCTCTTGCATGGTCAAAGATGCCAGTTTAAATACAGGAAAAGAGGACCCCGGGGATTTCCCATTGGGAGAATACCCAGAAAGAGAGTCAGGGTCAGGGCCCTCCCTTGGAATAGAGATGATGGACGACCCTTCTCAGGATGGGGGATCAACAGAGAGTGTGATGCCCCAGTTCTTGCCCCAAAAGGGACAGGGACCTCAAGAAAGCAAACATCGGAAGAGGCTTAGCCGTATGCTACGGTGGATTTGTCTAGGGAGAAAAAGAAATAGCCACCAAGCTGCATTGAAATCAACTAGGTCAGTGTTAGTCTCCCAGCAACTGCATCCAAGCCGTACTTCTACCATTCCACCCATGGAGTTGATGACTCCCGTCAGGGCCCACCAGCATGTACCAAGAGTGCAAGGTCCCCGAGACCGCCGTCACCACTTCCCCCTGCTATGCTTTATGTCCTGTGTCTCCCCCACCGAATCATAAATCTTCTTCCCCAAACCCAGCCCCATTCCACATTTTCTGTTCTAAATTAAAAAAAAATTCTTTAAAGATATATTTCTTTGTTCAAATAAGGGTGTTGTGTCTGTCTCTGCCACATTTGGGTTGAGGTTTAGAGTATTCCAATAGCTTGAGCTTAAATAAAGTGGTAGTTTTAACACCTATTAGGTGCCTGTTTTGGCCTCTAAAAGAAGCCCGTGTTCATAGAGGGAATTTAATACTGACATTGCACATCCACTGCCACCAGGCAGCTCATTTTCATGTGCTCAGATATCTTACATTTAAAATATGTTTTCCTTACCTTTTCATTTTAAAAATTTCAAAAAGCATCCATTAAAATTTCTATGAATCTATAAAGTTCATAGAGATCCAATCCCAGTCCTGCCTCAGGAAGTTCCTCCCTATCCTCCCTTTCTTGAGAAGGATGGGATGGATGGGGATACACAGGTTTACTAGAAACAGAAATTGCCATCCAGGAAGATGGGAGACCTGCAGCATCACATATCTCCAATGTGAGAAGGGGAAGTCTGGGGCTGCCTCAGTGCTGAGATCAGAAGGTGGAAGTAATCTATGTCTATCAATTTATTGTGAGAAAAGAAGACACCTTCACCGAAGTCTCCTTTCTTTACTGATTAAAATGGGGGAGATGGCCCTGCTTTCCACTTTTTTTGTTTAGCCTCAATGAATTGGAAAACATTCCACCACTTGTAATTCTTCTACTCCTGAACACACCCTAGAGCTATTGTATCTATGTGTGTACACAGGGAACAGCCAGGGAGTCTACTGTGGGACTTGTTTTCCTCTCAGCCCCAATGAAAATTTCAATGATCACGTAACCTCTCTCAAGCCCAGAGTCTGGGCAGGCAGGTCCATGAATGGTGATAGCTGCACACACAGGTGTGGTGACCTTGGCTATTGACTGCTGGACACAGTAGCCCTAGGTGGTGGGTTTGTGGGGACACACAGAGAAATTTCCTTTCTCTGTTCTTTTTTCCTCTAAATGAAAGGGTATGTGATAGAAGGGAGTGGTTCAGAGGAATAAGCCTTTCAAATTGGATTGAGAAGAGGAGAGGCTATTTACAAGCTTAGCCAAGACATCTCTTCACATATTCAAATGGGTCACAGGTTTGTTTATAGCCATACGATGAGAACTGGATTCAAAAGTGGAAATATGAAAACTGACCTCAGGCCTGGGTCAGGTGTCCCCACTGTCCCCTCAGCACAAGTCAACCCAGTTGTAGAGGAGTTCAGGGATGGGAACACTTTCTGAAACATTGTGGCTTTTATAATTTCACAAAATATATACTGTATTTGGTGGGGGGCATGTGTATGATGTGCTCTTGGATGGATGGTGTAAAGTTGAAGAACAGACTATTAGCTTAGGGCAGTGAGTTTTAATTTAAATTTTAAAAAGTATTATTTTGGGGATGTGTAGGTGCAGATGTGACATATTAAAACACTGTATAGTGTGGACTTAGTAAGGGGTCTGTGGTTTTCCCCTGACTGGCAAAGTGGTCCATGGAACCCCTGGCTTAGGGGATGTTTGAACTGGGCAATGATATCACCCATTGGGTGTACTTTATCTGGAGGGGAATTCCATCTCTATCAAGTCTTTGCCAGGATATGGCTTGATGACTTTTATTGTGGGTAAAGGAATTACTCCGTCATTCATACTGGAAATGTTCACATTGCCCAAGGAAAAATGTGGCAGAGTGAGAAAAAATGTGGGTATGGTGGACATCGAGGAAAGAGAATGAAGAATCCAAAAGAGCATTGAGATGTTAGAAGGAGTAGGCAGGTCCCTAATCTCCTAATCAAGGCTCTCCCCTTGCGATCTTGATGAGTACAGGGGAGTCATGACATATTTTCCCCAGGGCCACCCTCAGCTCATGTCCACATGTGGGTCCTGCAGCTTTTCCTCTGGGTGCAGTGGTTCTGGGACTTACCTTGGCACCAAAGTAGCCAGGTCTCCATCTGTTTCATCTCCATGTCACCTGTGCTAAAGACATTAAAAGGCCAATTGGAGTTGCTGCTGGCAAAGAAGTTATGAAAGGGGTGGGGACCACTAAAGAGGCAAATGTTTTGTGGGAAGGTCCCCATGAATGGTTTATGAGAGAAGCCACCAGAGCTCCCTAACTTATCAGTCCTAAATTTTATGGTGATAAGTTGGCAAATTAGAGGCTAATGGGGTACATCCTGGCTTCACCCCAATGCCTCCACATGTCCCAGCTCCTGAACCATAAGCCTAGAAAAGTTGTTTTTTCTAATAATTGAGTTTTATCTTATTTTTTGTTTCTAAAGCCCCCATGGGATCTAATCTAAGAAATCTAGAGGCTTGCCTCCTGAGTTTGTGACCTTGCCTTGGCTTTCCTGCCTTTTACTCCAGACCCTCCTCTATTGGGGCCCTGTGTTATTTCCATTCCTAATTCCTTTACAAACTCTGGAGCTCTGTTACTAATAACAAAAATTATGATCGACTCATTACTGTTTTCTGAGTTCCTAATATATTGGGTTAGCAAGTAGTGGAAGTGGATTCCAGAGTCTGGATTCTCAAATGCAACCTCTGGCTATGATGTTTCAACATCCATGCTTTCTATTTTCTAGATAAAAAAGGAAAGGACAATAGCACATAATAAGCACCTGCTCTATTGTATCTGCATGAAGTTTGAGAAATCTTTTCTTAACCACTGCATCACATGAATCCAAATTATTGGTTATTTAAAAATGTGAGGAACTGTATAATTTTCAATAATTCAAAAATAATCCGAAACATAGATTAATATTAATCTAGCTAAAATGTTGCTTTCATACAAGTATGCTGATGGTTTTATCTAAAAGCAGTGATAAACTGTTACTTTAGTCACTTTTCCAGATTAGCATTATGGAGAATCATTTCCCCATCTGAAATAACTTGGCCATACAAGTGTCACACTCAAGAATCCTGTGCAATCAACTTTCTAGATCCCACTTCAAGGCTGTCACACTGCTGCCTGTGCTTTTAAATTGCCATAAACAGGGGTGGGGCAAGATGGTGGCTGAGTGAGCTCACCTGATAATATCTCCTGCATAGAAGCGGATGGGCAGTGTTGGAGGCTCTTTGGGACCGGGCTGTTTCAGGATTTTTGCAGGATGGGAGGTGTCTGGACGTCGATTTGGTGGGAAGGTAATGGAGAAAATACGTCTATGAAATATACATGGAGGTCCCGGCTGCACGCAGAAATCTCCCTCCTTGGGTGGGCGGAGCTGTGGCACCAGGCGCTGCCGTGGTGTTTTTTTTTTTTGGAGGCTCTGTGGTACTGGGGAATTCATAAGCCCCAGGCAGCCTGTTGGGGGGTTGACAGGACAGGAGGCGCTTGCAGACCGATTTGGGGAGACAAACAGGAGTTTTATTTTGAAGCGGGGGAATTTTTGATTGCAGACACAAAGAGTAGCGCTTCCGCCTGGAGCCCCGCCCTCTCCCAGACACGGCTGCCGATCTGCAGTGGACTTGGGTTGATAGCAATAAAGAGACGCCACCAGGGTCTGGCAGCATGGGAGAAGTTTGGAAGCTGATTAGGGGAATAATTTGCGAAGCATGGGAATTTTGTGTTTGGACTCTCTTGTTAGCATTTCTGGCTGTAGCCCCACCCCTGGGGCCTGGCTATTGATCTGCATCATTAAATTGGCTGCAGTCTAAAGGCGCCCCCAGGTGGCCATTCCGGGGGATCACAGGGTGGGAGGGGTCCTGAAGTCAATTGGTGATACATTGACAGAATAGACCCCAGTGAGTGAGTGAATTGGGGGGTACAGAACACAGGATAGAGCTTGCCGATGTGACCTCACCTATAGGGCTGGCACCCAGCTGTGGGGATCCCTGAAGGCTGTGATGCACTGCAGTGCTCCCAGGCTCCCTGTTAACCAGACTTGAGGTTGCCAGGTCTGAGTCCCCTAAACCCTGGTGGCCCACACCCCAGAGACTCACACCTCTTGAGTCTTCAATATCTCAGACTTTCCATCCCTGAATCCATCATGCCCTGAGGTCCATCTGAGGTCCTTGAATGTCCTAGCCCTCAACATTTGTGTTATTTCTTTTTTCTTTTGTTTTGTTCTGTTTTTATTTTTAATTCTATTTTATTTTTTTTAATGTTCTGATTGCTAACATTGCATTATCCCCTAGTCTTTTCTACAAGTGTATCCCCCAAAATCTTTATTTTCAGTTATTTAGGTTTTTTTTTATTGGTATTGTGGCTGTGGTGGTTGGTGTATATCTTTTTTCTCTTTTCCCTATCTGTTTCCCATCCTTTACCCAACCCCTTTTTCTTTCTTCCTTTCTTCTATTTTTTTCTCTCTCTCTTGTGCCTCATCTTCTTATTTTATGTTATCTTAACTATATAATAGGTGCTACAGGGAACACCTCACATTTGCTGGGTTTCCTCATCCTCCACTGCCTCATTTCTGTGTGAACAGATTTTGGCTATCTACACTATCCCATCTCCTTTCCCCTACATCTTGATAGCCTCCATCATCTACTGTCTCTCTGATATTCCACCTCCCTTTCTTTGATCCAGAAAGTGTCTAACTCTTAATTTCTAATACCTTTGTTTTGTTTTCTGTTATCCACTCTTGAAACTATTGCCTTTCTTTTCTCTTTCCCTCTCTCACGAAAACAATAGCTTTTTAATTCATACCATATTCCTCCCATATTCAGTCGACTACCTCATTATAGGTACTCTACCTACTGCTATAACGCTACACAATTTACATGAATCTAACCTCCATCCTCCCAGATCTCATATTGTTGCTCTGTTGACATATATCACCAATACTACTTTACACTTTTTCCTTGCTTACACAGTTGCCTTTTCCCAGCACTAATACTTTCCTTTAAAGTGAACTCAACCAGCAGTAAGAAATTAGAATAAGAAGAACAAAGAGACAAAGAGAAGATATAACACTCATGCAAAAACAACAGCTAACTAATCTCCAAGACTAGACAAAGAAGCTAAGGAACTGATTAATCCCATCAAGATAAAATGATGATCAGACAGCAACAATAAACTACAAACCAAACCAGTAATCAGGAGAACATGGCTGAAACCAATGAACAAACTAAAAATCAGGAAGGGGAGCAGAACTTTGCACAAGCAATGAAAGATCTCAGAACATTTATCACCAACAAATTTAATGAAGTAAAGGAAGAGGTTAACAACATGAAGACAACACTTGGAGGGGAAATAGCAGACATACGCAAAAAGATAAGATATGATGGGACTGAACACCACACTTCAAGAAATCAAAACTACACTTGCAGCAAATATCAGCAGACTAGAAGAGGCAGAGTAGAGAATTAGTGATGGGGAAGAAAGTACATCAGAAACCAAACAGATAATAGAATTGGTTGATAAAAAGATAGGAAAAATCCAGCTAGGACTTAGGCACCTGAAGGACAATGCAAAACACTCAAACATATGTATTATAGGCATTCCAGAAGGAGAAGAGAAGGGAAAGGGTTCAGAAGGAGTGTTGCAGGAAATAATGGCTGAAAACTTCCCAAATCTACTGAAAGAGACAGACGTACATATCCAAGAAGCACAGCACAATCCACTGGTCATCAACCCCAACAGGCCCACCCCAAGACATATACTTGTCAAATTATCCAATGCTCAAGACAAAGAAAATTCTAAAAGCAGCAAGAGAAAAGAAAAACATCACATAAAAGGGAAGCTCCATAAGATGAAATGCTGATTTCTCATTTGAAACCATGGAGGCAAGAAGGCAGTGGTATGATATAGTGAAGGTACTAAAGGAAAAAAATTTCCAACGAAGAATACTCTATCCAGCTAAACTAGAATTAAAACATGATGGAGAGTTCAAAATATTCACAGATAAACAGAAACTGAAAGAGTATGCCAACAAGAAACCTCCCCTTCAAGAAATTCTAAAGGGAGTTCTGCAGGAAGAAAGGAAAAAACAGGAAAGGCAGAGTTGGAGGAGAGTGTATGAGCAACAAAAAAGACAAAAACAGAAGGAAAAAAATGCAAACAAAATATTACAAACACAACTCCAATCAAACTATGGCTAACACAAATAATTCCTTGAAAGTAATAACACTGAATGTCAATGGATTAAATTCACCTATCAAAAGATTCAGACTGGGACATTGGATAAGGAAATATGACCCACCTCTATGCTGTCTACAAGAGACACATCTTAGACCTAGAGACTCATGGAGGTTGAAAGTGAATGGCTGAAAACAATCATACAAGCAAACAATAACCAAAAAAAGGCAGGAGTAGCTATATTACTATATATAGTAGCTATATTAATATCAGACAAAATAGACTTTAAATGCAAAACAATTGTGAGAGACAAAGAAAGATACTACATGTCAGTGAAAGGGACAATCTGTCAAGAAGATCGAACAATCATAAATATTTATGTTCCTAACAAGGGCACCTCAAAACACGTGAGGCAAACGCTGGAAAAACTTAGTGAAACAATAGATGCATCTACAATTATAGTGGGGGATTTTAATACAACACTATCAATTCTTGACAGAACGTCTCAAAAGAGAATCACTAAAGAAACAAAACATTTGAACAGTATATTAGAGGAGCTGGATCTAATAGACATATATATACACTTAAATACAGCAGGATATACATTTTTCTCAAGCACACATGGATCATTCTCCAAGATATATCATGTGCTAGGCCACAAAGAAAGGCTTAGTCAATTCAGAAAGATCGAAATCATACAAAACAATATCTCTGACCAGAGTGGAGTGAAGCTGGAAATTTGCAAGGGACGTAGGCCCAGATTTCATACCATGATTTGGAAATTAAACAGCGCACTCTTAGAAAAACAGTGGGTCAAAGAGGAAATCTCAAAAGAAATCAATGACTACCTTGAAACAAATGATAATGATAACACAACATACCAAAATTTATGGGATGCGGCAAAAGCAGTACTGAGAGGGAAATTTATAGCCATAAATTCATATATCATAAAAGAAGAAAGAGCAAAAATTGAAGAACTAACTGCACATTTGAAGGAATTAGAAAAACAACAACAAAGTAACCCAACAGGAAGAAGAAGGAAGGACATAACAAAGATAAGAGCAGAAACAAATGAAATGGAAAATAAGAAAGCACTTGAATAGATAAACAACACCAAGAGCTGGTTTTTTGAGAAGATCAACAAAATAGACAAACCTTTAGTGAGACTAACAAAGAAAAAAAGAGAGAAGATGCAAATACACAAAATAAGAAATGAGAAAGGCGATATCACCACTGACCCCACAGAAATAGAGACTATCATAAGAGGACACTTTGAAAAACTATATTCCAACAAAAATGACAATTCAGAGGAAATGGACAAATTCCTAGAAACACATAAGCAGCCCATATAGATGAAAGAAGAAATTGATGATCTTAACAATCACAACAAAAAGATAGAATCAGTCATTAAAAACCTCCCAACTAAGAAGAGCCCAGGGCCAGATGGCTTCACAGGTGAATTCTACAAAACATTCCGGAAAGAACTAACACCAATCCTGCTGAAACTCTTCCAAAAAATCAAAACAGCAGGAACATTGCCGAGCTCCTTCTATGATGCCAACATTACCCTAGTACCGAAGGCAAACAAAGACACCACAAGAAAGGAAAATTACAGATCAATTTCTCTAATGAACCTAAAAGCAAAAATACTTAACAAAATACTTGCTAATCATATTCAACAACACATTAAATAAATTATACACCACGACCAAGTGGGATTTATTCCAGGTATACAAGGATGGTTCAACGTAAGAAAATCAATCAATGTAATATTCCATATAAACAGACTGAAGGAAAAAAATCACATGATTATATCTATAGATGCAGAAAAAGCATTTGACAAAATACAGCACCCTTTCTTAATAAAAAATCCAAAAGATCGGAATACAAGGAAAGTTTTTGAACATGATAAAGAGTATATATGAAAAACCTACAGCCAACATTATGTACAATGGAGAAATCCTAAAATCCTTCCCTCTAAACTCAGGAACAAGACAAGGATGCCCATTGTCTCCCCTTCTATTTAACATTGTCTTAGAAGTACTGGCTTGAGCACTGAGGCAAGAACCAGATATAAAAGGCATTCAAATTGGAAAGGAAGAAGTCAAAATTTCATTATTTGCAGATGACATGATCCTATACATAGAAAACCCTGAGAGGTCTACAACAAAGCTTCTAGAACTCATAAATGAGTTTAGTAAAGTTGCAGGTTATAAGATCAATGCGCAAAAATCAGTAGCATTTCTGTAAACTAATAATGAGCAAGATCAGGAGGAAGTCAAGAAACAAATACCATTCACAACAGTAAATAAAAAAATCAAATACTTAGGAATAAATTTAACTAAATAGTAAAAAACTTATACACTGAGAACTATACAAGACTGTTCAAGGAAATCAAAGAAGACCTAAATAAATGGAAGAATATTCCTTGTCAATGGATAGGAAGACTGAATATTATTAAGATGTCTATCCTACCAAAACTGATCTACACATTCAATGCAATCCCAATAAAAATCAACAGAGCCTTCTTTAAGGAACTAGAAAAACTAACTATGAAATTTATTTGGAAAGGAAAGAGGCCCCGAATAGCCAAAGACATATTCAAAAAGAAAAACGAAATAGGAGGAATCACACTTCCTGACTTCAAAACATACTACAAAGCTACAGTAGTGAAAACAGCATGGTATTGGCATAAGGAGAGACACACAGACCAATGGAATCGAATTGAAAGTGCTGATATAGGACCTCATATATATAGCCATATAATATTTGATACAGCCACCAAACCCTCTCAACTGGGAGAGAATGGCCTATTCAACAAATGGTGCCTGGAGAACTGGATATCCATATGTAGAAAAATGAAAGATTACCATCTCACACCTTATACAAAGATCAACTCAAGATGGAACAAAAACCTAAATGTAAGAGCCAAGACCATAAATATCTTGGAAAGCAGTGTAGGGAAACATCTACAGGACCTTGTAATAGGAAATGGCTTCATGAATATCACACCAAAAGCACAAGCAGCAAAAGAACAAATAGATAAATGGGACTTCCTCAAAATTAAAGCCTTCTGCACCTCAAAGGAGTTTGTCAAAAAAGTAAAAAGGGAGCCCACACAGTGGGAGAAAATATTTGGCAACCATATATCTGATAAGAAACTTATAACTTGCATATATAAAGAACTCCTATATCTTGAAAATAAAAAGATAACCCATTTAAAAAATGGGAAAAAGATTTAAACAGACACTTCTCCAAAGAAGACATACAAATGGCTAAAAAGCACCTGAAAAAATGCTCCAAATCTCTAGCTATCAGGGAAATGCGAATCAAAACTACAATGAAATACCATCTTACTCCCATAAGATTGGCAGCTATGAAAAAAACACAAGGGAAACGGACTTTGGCCCAGTGGTTAGGGCGTCCGTCTACCCGTCTACCACATGGGAGGTCCGCGGGTCAAACCCCGGGCCTCCTTGACCCGTGTGTAGCTGGCCATGTGCAGCGCTGATGCGCACAAGGAGTGCCGTGCCACGCAAGGGTGTCCCCCGCGTGGGGGAGCCCCACGCACAAGGAGTGCGCCCCGTAAGGAGAGCCGCCCAGCGTGAAAAGAAAAGAGCAGCCTGCCCAGGAATGGCGCCGCCCACACTTCCCGAGCCGCTGACGACAACAGAAACAAGACGCAGCAAATAGACACCAAGAACAGACAACCAGGGGAGGGGGGGAAATTAAATAAATAAATAAATCTTTAAAAAAAAAGAAAAAAGAAAAAAACAGAAGACTACAAATGCTGGAGAGGATGTGAAGAAAGAGGAACACTCATCCACTGCTGGTGGGAATGTAGAAGGATTCAACCATTCTGGAGGACAGTTTGGTGTTTCCTCAAAAAACTAACCACAGATTTGCCATATGACCCAGCAATACCACTGCTGGGTATATACCCAGCAGAACTGAAAACAAGGACACAATCCGATATATGCACACCAATGTTCATAGCAGCATTGTTCACTATCGCCAAAAGTTGGAATCTACCCAAATGCTCATCAACAGATGAGTGGATCAATAAAATGTGGTATATACATACAATGGAATACTACTCGGCTTTAAGAACAAATACATTACGAACACATGTGATAACATGGATGAATCTTGAGAACCTTATGTTGAGTGAAGCAACCCAGGTATTGAAGGACAAAAAATACATGACCTCAATGATATGAAATAAGCAAGCTGCCTCAGAGAGCTAGAGACTGGAAAATAGGCTTACAGGAAATTGGGGTGTGGAGCAAGAATGTGAACTGACGTCTGCAGGGGTGGAATCTATGATGAGCTGGCGGTAAGTATGAGCACAAAGAAGAGGTAAATGGGGGCAAGGGGTTGCCTTTGGGTAGGGCTTTGCGGGTTTGACAGGGGCTGGGGATTGGCAGATGGGTAATATTGCCCAAAAAATTGGGGGGAGGGAGGGGCAACATACGAACATAGGAGAATGTCATGTGGTGGTTGAGAGTAAAATGCTGAGAAAATAGTATCAAAATATAATTAGGAGGGTTACCTGTTTGGGATGCTCAGAGGGGATGGTCTGATGCGGGACAGACTCCTGGGGAATGTCTGAATGCTCATTTTGCCAGGGTGGGTTGTACCATTGGTTAGAGACCCAAGAAGTGAGAGTTGGGGTGGACCCACATCCTGGGGAAGACTAATGCCATCAAATAGAGCAAACTGTATCTCTCGAGAGAAAGGGTGGCTCACAGAGCATTAGGGCCCTTGAGCAAGTCAGGCCCTGAACCCTGTTGCAAGTATCTTTGGACGTGGCTCCTCAGGAAATGGAGATTGGCTGTTGCTGTGGGCCCCAAGGGGAGGGGAAAATGGATGTTGAATGGATGGAACCAAGGTAAATGTAGGGGCAAGAGAGGAGTTTCGCAAGAGTACACGAGGATGAATATAAAACATGTAATATTACACCAAAAACATATAGGGGAGGACAGACTAATAATGTAAACCGTAATGTAAAACATAGGATAACTAAAAAATTTAGAAAACTGTATAGCGTAAAGTATGGGCCACATTGTAAGCCCAGATGTCACCTTGTTTGAAAGCTATTGTCTCAGAGTCTGTACATCAGTTTAAGTAAATATGATATGAATAAGTTAAAACATTATTGCTGTGGAAGGGAACAGGTTTTATGGTGGATGTGTGGGAATACTGTATATTGTATATATGAATTACTGTGATCTGAGACCCTTGTGAAGAGAAGCTCAATAATTAGGAAAAAGGAAAAGAAAATGGTAGGATATGGAATTTTTCCAAATCAATATGTACTCTAGATCTAACCTTTAAACTCATCGCTATATTCCATTTTACTAGTAAGGGAACCTGACATTATATTGGGCTTCACTTTACAGGAAGTTCTGGATCACAGAGTGGTTCAACAATGGCAGCAGAGGAATACGGGTATGGGATGTTATTGACAGGCGATATATGGTTGACAGGGAGTTATACAGGGCATATATCCAGGGTGCATGGTAATGTTTGGATATACTCATAGGGGAAACAATTAAAAACAACAGCTGGGGGGGTACAGGGTTCCTGGCTGGGGTGCTCTGTCATGGTCCCTAGGGGATCAGCGGCAGTCCCCCAGGTGCAACGGTAAGAACCAGGAAGGAATGAGGGTCCAACAGTGGGCTCCTGATACTAATGACTATGCTTGTGAGCCTATACGCCTGAAATAAGAACAAGGCCTAGAGCAGCACTGTGCCTGGGAGTTTCCTCCTGACAGCCTCCATGTTACTAAAATGTGGGCAGTCTCAAAGCCAAACTCAGCATGTAGATGCAGTGCATTCCCTCCAGCATGGGACATGACACCCAGGGATGAGCCTCTCTGGCACCAAGGGATGACTACCAAATACCAGCTGAAGATGCAACTAGAAAATGACCTTGAATTAAAGGTTCAACACGGATCAGCAGAATATCCCTCTCTACAAATAATAACATGACTTTAAAATACAAATAATAACATGACCTAATGTAAGGGGGAAATGGAAAGGAGAAATGAGTTTATATGGCTATGAGTCTCTAAAAAAGAGTCTGGAGGTTGTCAGAAGGATTGCCCTTATGCATACCTGAGCAGAGTCACAGAGACAGATAAAGTAGATACAACCCCAGGCAGGTATTGGTTCTTTTGAGGGCTAAAGAGACCCACGGGTTCTATGGTCATGGCAGATGGGGTTCACTGCCATGTGAGTTGGCCCTTCTTTGGATCTGGTGTTTCTGCATGATGGAACTGGACTCAGATGGGATCTCTTTTCACAAGAATTTCATGCTAATTTACTGGAATTGTAGTTGGTGTTGGGGTTTAAGATATATTTAGGGGATTTGAATCTCTGGACTGACAATATGATAGCCATGCCCTGAACCTTAACAGACTTCAACTCCTACACTCTGATTTATTGGACTTACCCCACTAAGCTAACATGGAGTTAAAGAAGGTCAACCACCACACCATGGGGCCTAGAGTGCCTACAACTGAAAGCAGGAGGATTGCATCCACTATCCATGTGGAATCTAAGCCCCCTCTTGACATAGATGTGCAATGGACACAATCAATCTAATGTCCACAGAGAAAATGTGGCATTGGTGTGGGAAGGGTGGCCATGGTGGCTGCTGGGTGTGGGGAATTGGAGGAAGAGATGAGATGGCGAGGCGTTTTGGGACTTGGAGTTGTCCTGGGTGGTGCTTCACGGACAACTATGGGACATTGTAGATCCCCCCAGGTCCCACTGGATGGAATTTGGAAGAGTGTGGGCTATGATGTAGACCATTAACTATGAGGTGCAGCAATTCCCAGAGATGTACTTACCAAATGCAATGGATGTGTCATGATGATGGGAGAGAGTGTTGCTGTGGGGGGAGTAGGGGGTGGGTCAGTGGGGTTGAATGGGACTTCATATTTTTTGAATGTAATATATTTTAAAAAATGAATTAAAAAATAATAAATTGCCATAAACAGACTGTACTTAAATATTAGCAATTTATATTCCACTATCTGTACACATAAAAGCAGAAATCTCCTTCTGTGTAAGAGATTCTTACAGAATCAGTTCTTATACTGAGAAGTAAGCATTTTGAAGTTTGATGTAATCTATGAAAGAGTAATTTTAAAAATAAAAGTAGAGTCATAGATATAAAAAATAGGATTTTTTCATTGGAAATGAATGGGGAAATTTTATGTAACCCAAATGACTATATATACATTTCTATATGTATCTCTTTACTCATTGATCATACAGACTATTATTACTGTGGCTTAAAAATGGGACCGAATAGGCATAGGGAATTGGAATAAGCTTTATGGAGTTATAACTTGCAATGTAAGTCCTAGGCAAAATTTCAGAATCCAGAGGTAAGTACATCATTGTGAAAACAAGGCAGACTGAGAATTTTGGAATTGGGGGTATTCAGCATCACTGCCACACAGGGAATGTAATATTCAAAACAAAGCAGGATATTGGGGGATTTTCAAAGCCCTGTCCCATCAGGAAGCATCAAGGCAGATTGGCCACAGAAAGAGACCTGTGATGGCAGAGGGGTCATGAAAGGCAGCAGGATGGGCTGCAACTAGACCACTGATTACTTCACTGGTGGTGGAGAGGTCCTCCAGGCAAGGGACACCTCTATGGGGAAAACTCTGAGGTGAGAATTAAGGCAGTATTTTTGGAACAACCAGGAAGAAAGACATACTGAATTAGTTTATTTAATAGAAGTAGGAAGATTACTAAGGTAGAAAATGTTTAATATGAGTGGGAAGATTACTGTTCTAGGAACTGACAAGCAGTAGTAGGGGCTCCTGCTCTGTTACTGTCTCTGAGAAATTGAACCAGTGACTGAATGTACTTCTGCATCATTTTTCCATGGATGAGAAGGTGATATTAGTTGTATGAACTTCAAGATGCTTTTCTGAAATTCAATCCAAACATAACCCCAGTTATTGTTTATATACAGAGTCAATTATAGGCAGAAGACTCAAAATAACAGTTTTCAGGAGGCATTGGTAAACAGTAGAGGCAAGAAAAACAAAGACATCTTGAATATGGTGGTGTGAGGACAGGAAGCATGAAAAGAATGGACAGATATAATTGATGGAACAAAACCAGATGCTCTTTCATTTCCAAGTGCTATATTTCATGGTTAATTCCTATTTCTTCCAACATTAGACCAAGAATAAAATATTTAGAAAATTTACTAGGTTTTCTTGCCTTGGTATTCCTATGTTACTAAATTTAGCAATTTTTCCTTACTTTTTATCCATTTATGTGTTTATATTCAGTTCTACATGACAACTCAAAAGCCACCTAATCTGAGAGACCTTGCCAGACCACCCTTTCCTGCATAGGGCATCTGTTGTCATTCGATGGCCTTCTCCTCTGCATTTTTTTGCTTCATAAATCAGGGCACCAACTGAAAGATAAATATAAACTCTAAATACTAACTCACTAAAATATTAACTTGGAGGGCCAAAATTAAAATTAAAATTGGTGACTTGAACATTTAAAATATGTTTTTTTAAGATTTATTTATCCTCCCTCCCCTCTCCCTCCCCTCTCCCTCCCCTCCCTCCTCCCCACCCCACCCTGCTATTTTTGCTGTCTGTATCCATTCACTGTGTGATCTTCTGTATCTATTTCTCTTTTTGTCTTCTTTTCTTATTTCTTCTTCTCTTGGATTTGATCCTGGGGACCTCTAATGTGGAGGGAGTTTCCCTGAGTCTCCCTGTCAGCTGCACCACCTCAGTTCCTGGTCTCTGTTGTGCTTCACCTTGACTCTCCCCTTCATCTCTCTTGTTGCATCATCATCTTGCTATGTGACTCACTTGTGCGGGCACTGGCTCACTGTGGGGACACTCAGCTCACTGCATGGGCACTGACTCACTCCACAGGCACTGGCTCACCACACAGATACTCGTGCAGGCACTGGCCTTGCCATACATGCACTCAGCTCGCTGTGCAGGCACGTGCATGGGAACTTGTGTGGGCACTGGGCTTGCTGTGCAGACACTGGCTCTCCATGCAGGCATCCTTTCTCTTCTTCATTTTCACCAGGAGGCCCCAGCCATTGAAGTCAGGTCCTCCATATGGTAGGCAGAAGCCTTATCACTTGAGCCACATCAGCTTCTCTCAAAATATGTTTTAATGAATTGAAGCATGTAAAATGCTCCTATGCTAATAATGAAGAAAATTTCCTCCAATTAATGTCCTGAACAGTAAATATTAAAAATGAACATACACTAGAGACTGAAAGATTTTGCTTTTTTGACACTCTCCTCACTTTTTGTGCAAGATAAGTTAAGATTTTGCTATCATGTGAAACAATACTTCCTGAAATCACATATTTTTCTTTCCTTTTTTGAGTTGGTATTAGCTGTGTACTTGGCTATCCAGTTGTTGGAAACTGAGGCATGGTGGTCTCAGAAAGGGAGATATGCTGTTTCCAGGGCTAAACTTTTAACATAGGAATGCAGCAATTAAGCCTTTCGAGTCAGCAGGACAGAGCTGTCCCGGGCAGGGAGAAATACGAGTAAACACACTTTGTAGTTTGAAAGGAATACTAAATCTTTGTATTTAGAGATAAGTTCTTTAATTTACCAGTCTTGTTAATGGGTAGTTACACTGTTTGTTTTCTCAATAGTTTGATTATATATAATGCCACAGGTAGAAAATAAATTTGTCTGATGAGTGACTACTCGCAGACCCCCTGATCCCAGCTTTCTCTTTCTTTCTTTGTTTCACTCTCTCCTTTTCTCTTTCTTTCATTCCTGATACCCTTCAGGTCCAAATCTCCAACATCCAGTTTTCCACTCTCTTGACCTTTGTTTTGCTTATAAAATCTTAATGTGCTTCTCTGCAGTGTTCCCAGGTGTAATTTGTTTTTGTTTTTTAAAGATTTATTTTTTATTTATTCCTCTCCCCTTTCCCCTAACCCCCCATTGTCTGCTCTCTGTGTCTATTTGCTGGGTGTTCTTCTTTGTCCACTTCTGTTGTCAGAGCATCAGCTCTCCGTGTGTACAGTGCCATTCCTGGGCAAGTTGAACTTTTTTTCGCCCTGGGCTGCTCTCCTTATGGGGCGCACTCCTTGCACATGGGGCTCCCCTATGCAGGGATACCCCTGCATGGCACGGCACTCCTTGCATGCATCAGCACTGCGCATGGGCCAGCTGCACATGGGTCAAGGAGGCCCGGGATTTGAACTGCAGACCTCCCATATGGTAGACCGATGCCCTAACCACTGGGCCAAGTTCTCTTCCCTCCCATGTGTAATTTGATGCAGTCTCCAGTTTTGCTCATTTTTCATACAGAATAAATAATTTTATCTTCATGGTCTGTATCTCTCCCTTCCTTTTTCTCTCCAGTTCTATCTCTCTTCACCTTTTATTATCAGCTAGAAATCCATGCCATCTATGCCATTTATGTGAAGCAATAAAGCAATATACATTTTTTGTGATAACCTTCATATGGTAAGATCCTGAGTGCCTTCGGAATCATCAGTGCATGATATTCTAACAAAACTTTGAGAATTAATATTTCAATAAAGTACTGTGATAACTTGCAACTAAAATTGGGAGTCCTGACTCCATTGTCATATTGGATAATAGAGTTTGAGGTATGCAATTTTATTTATCTTTTACCACAGACTGCATTTGGATTCTGTTGCTCACACTGATTAATCAAATCATTAATACTGTAGAATATAGGGTAGGGCAAAGGGTAATAAAAGATTGAGTTTTTTTAGCTAGTAATGATAATTATTATTTTAGCTAACATTATTGTCCCAGGCCTGATATTGAGTGCTTTAGTATGCACTTGTTCATTTCATTCTTACAGCATTCCTATGAAACAGATACCAGTATAAATCTCATTGCACAGAGAGGAAATAGAATACATGGAGAGCTTTTTAAAAATTATCAAGACCACAGAACTAGAGTGAGATGGATCTAGGACTTGACACTACTCCGGTTTGACTCTAAAGTCTATCCTCCTAACTTTATCCTTGTTATCATTTGGTTGTGTCTATTTTATCTACTGATCTGTTCATCTCTCTGTGAACCATTTGCAAGTAAGTTGCAGACATCAAACCACCTCACCCTTAAATACTTTAGTTTGCATATTCTAAAAGAAGAATATTTTCCCACACCTAAGAAAACTGACAATAACCTTCTAATTCTATAATCTTATGTAAATGCTGACCAAATTAAAATTTCTTCTTTAGTTTCATTTAATCTAGACTAGTCCCCCACTTTTTCTTTTATTTTTTTGAAAATGATATTGACTTATGAGAAGACCTGGCCAGTTGTCTTTCAGAAATTCCCCTTCTTGTATTGGTCTTATCGTTCTGCCATGTCATTAACTTGTTTTTCTATGCCATGTGTTTTTAGTAAACTGAAAGATTAATCTAAAGGCTTCCCTAGATTGGGGTTGCAATTATTGAAAAGAATACTTCATAGAAAATGTTGAATTTCACCACTGTATTGTCTCAGTATAAATGATGCTACCTATGATGATTTGGTTAAAGTGGTGACCACTTCATTGAAGCCCATTTTTGGTTTATGATTTTTTCCTAACTAAAAAATAATCTGTAGGATGATACTGTGGCAAGATATAAATAGTGTATTCCCCAGGAATGTTTGGGTGATCACAATAATCCTTGCGTGATTCAATTATTACTCTGGAGCTGCAAAGTACATATTTCTAGCATATCATATTTCTATTATTCCTTTCATATTTCTTGCATTATTCTTTAAAGGAGTGTCCATGATTAATTTGTGATGTTTACACATGAGCAGGAGTAAATGGTGAAATGTGATTATTTTTGTTTCATTTCTGATGTAAATATACTCTCTCTCAAGTTTCAGAATTTAATGTTTAAAATGGCTTAATTTTCATTCAATGTGCTGAACAGCTGCCATATACCCACTAATCTCTGTTTTATACATAACTGATAAGTTATGATTGCCTATATCAGATTATTAAGTTTTACTGATGAAACCTTAAAATAAGTCTTCCAGGTATTTCATATAAGTGAGTCATATAATATTTGTCTTTTTGAGTTTGTGAATGTAATTAATACCAGTGAGTTGTGTACTTGAAATTAGTTAAAATGGGAAACTTTGAGTTGTATATATATTACTACAATAAAAAGTTTTAAAAAAACTGCCAGTGATTTTCACCAATTTATAAATCTGGAAAATTTCATTTTATATTTGGTATAATTTCCAGGAGTTTCATGACTGTTATCTGATTTAATTCTTTAATGATTATGTGAGATTGCTTTGACTACAGGTGAAAAAATGTTAAGAATGAGTAAACTCGGAGTCAGACAATGCATAACTAATCCATGGTTAATCCGGCATTGAACCCTAAGTCTTCAGAGTTTTTAAAAAGTTTTCCACTCTAGCATATAGGTTCAACATAAGTTCCATAGACTTGAATATAGGTCCTAGGGCTGCAGGTCAACATCAGAGTTGTGCCAGGTACTATGAGCTGGAATTGATAGGCTGGTTGTTGTTTCATATTTACCAATAGTTTAGATGTGGTCAAAATCACCTAGGTGACCAGATGGCAGCATCTTTGTCTTATAGCTGATATGGCATCAACTTCCCTTATCTCCATTTAAAAATTATGGAATAGTATAGAAAATACACACATATATTTAAACTTTATAAATGTTCATACTAAAATGTATAATATGGGAATCAGCTGTACCTCAATCAGTTGGGCTCCCATCTACCATATGGGAGGCCCTGGGTTCACATCCCAGGGCCGCCTTGGAAGGCAGGCTTGCCCACATGCTGCAGAGAGCCACTGGCCTGGGCACCATGGAGTGCCACCCAGCTCACAAGCACTGCAGAGAGCCAACTCAGCAAGGTGATGCAACAAAAAGGGAGACAAGCAAAAATGCAGAAGAGAGTGCAGTGAATGAATACAGAGAGCAGACAGCAAACAAGTCACAAGGGGGGGATAAATAAAAATAAATACAGACACAGAAGAAAGCACAACAAATGTACACAGAGAGCAGACAGTATGCAAAAAAAAAATCACAAGGGAGGGGAATTTTAAAAAAGTGTGTTATGATTAACCATAGGAGTTACATTTCACTATTTCATACAATCAAAAAAATATGAAATAACCAGAATGCGCAAGAAATTATGGCACATTCATAAGTTTATATTACACAGCATTATAAATAAAGTTGTAAAAATATATAAAGCTTTGTAAAGCACATTAACTTTATCTACTCAAGCTGAAAAATATTTATACCTCATGTGGTAAGTAGAATAATGACTTCCCAAAGATGTCCATATTCCAATTCCTAGAACTTGTGGATATATTAGATTACATGATAAAGAGGAATTAAGATAGCCAATAGAAATATGGCTGCTAATTAACCTTAAGATAGGGAGATTATTCTAGGTTATTTGGGTGAACACAGTGGATGTAACAAGGGCCCTTGGAGATGGAAGAGGGAAGCAAGAAGGTCAGTGTGAGAGTATTAGGATATGAGAAAGACTTAATCAGTTAGAGCTGGTTTTTGAAGTTGGAAGGGGACTGTTTTAGTCAGCCAAAGGGGTGTTGATGCAAAATACCAGAAATTGGTTGGCTTTCATAAAGGGTATTTATTTTGGGGTAGAAGCTTACAGTTACCAGGCCATAAAGTTTAAGTTACTTCCCTTACCAAAGTCTTTTGCCACATGTTGGAGTAAGATGGCTGCCAATGTCTGCCAGGGTTTGTGCTTAGGTTCCTCTCTTCATGGGACTTGCTTCTCTCGGTGAGGGTTCCTCTCTTCATGGGGCTGCATATCTCTCCGGACTTAGTTGCTGTGCTCACTCCACAAGGCCAGCTGTAGACTATCAGGCAAATGGCTCCATCTCTCTGCCCAGGGCTTCTGCCATGTGTAAGGAGCTGTCTCTTTTCCTCTGCGTTCATCTCCTGTGTGTACACTTCCTGGACTCCAGCTCCAAATTCCAACATCAAAATTCCAACACCACAAAACCCAACATCAAAATCCCCAACGCTGTCCTTTCCCATGTCTTTTATTTGTGAGTCCCTACCCACCAACACCCTACTGATGTGGCCCAAGAGAAGCAGTAATCATAATTTAATCATGCCCAAGTATAGAGCAGTTTACAAACAAAATCCAATATCTAATTTTGGAATTCATAGCTATATCAAACTGCTACAGGGACTCTAGCCAAGGAATGTGGGCACTCTATAGAAACTGGAAAGAGCAAGGAAATGGATGTTCCCCTAGAGCCTCCAGAAAATAACAGCCCTGTTGACACCTTGTTTTTAACCTAATGAGGCTCATTTTAAAAAATCGAATTGGTACATCAGTTATAGGAAACTAATAATTTGCAACCAATAATACTCCTTATAGAACATTAGATCATAGGAGCCTGAAAAAAATGTTCGTTTGTTTTAGCATTTTTATGGCAAATTATGAACATTGCTCTTTCAAACACTCTTAATAAAATTTAAAAAAAGAATCCTTAATTCCGAGTTTGGATTATACCAAAAACTTATCTACAGTTATTGGACGCAGTATTCCATATATGCCTGTCAGTTTAAGTTCATCAATTCTATTATTCAAATTTTCTATATCCTTTCTGATTTTTTTGGACTGCTTCATCTAACAATTACTGAGAGATGGTATAAAAATAATTGACTGTGGAGGTGAATTTATCTATTCTGTTTGATAATTCTTTCAATTTTTGCAGTATATACTCTTGAGACTAACATTATGTACATTATATTTCAGAATTGCTTTTGTTTTCTTCCCAGAGTATTTAATCTCTTTTGATTAAGAAGTAATCCTCTCTACCTCCTCTCAAACTTTTTGTTCTTTAGCCTATGTTGCCTTAAATGTCATCATAAAGTATATAACTGGATTTGCTTAATTCCAGTTTGTAATCTTTCAAATTTAACAAGTGCACCTAGTCCATCTACATTTCTTAGAATTCTTTCTGCTATTTTTATTTCATGATTTTTATTTGTTTTGCTTTTTCTATGTTTCTTCTTTCTCCATTAACTATTAGATTTTTCATATTATTTTATTCATGTAACCACATTTTAGTGTTTGTCATAGAAAGTCAAGTGTTTTTAAGTTTTTCAACTCTAAAGTTACTTAATAACTTATGCTCCTCTTGAAGAATATGAGGACATTAGACCTTAGACTATTTAAACATTTTAACTCCTCATTTGAGATATCACTTGCATATTTTTGATCTACCTTTTTTAACTTGATAGTACATTTTCATTTATTCTGTTTGGGATTATTTGGGAATTTGGATTCTGTGGTTTGCTACCTTTAATCATTTCTGAACATTTCTCCATTATTTCATCAAAACATTTTCTCTGATCTAATAATTTTCAGTTATTCATTTGAAACCCCTAGTAGCTGTATTTGAACATCCTCATTCTCTTCTCCATGTTCAATACACTCCTTTTAAAAATGTTTTCCATCTTTCTGTTCTTTTGGTACTTCATTTTTGGATAATTTCCAATTCTATCTTTCAGGCTGTTAATTTATTCAACTGTATTATGTCTGCACCTAAACTGCTTTTAGCCCTATTTAGCTTATTATTGCTTCAATTATATATTTCATATATATTTATAAATCATAATCATATATTATATTTCAGTTATAAAAATATTCATTCCTAAAACATTCTACTTTGCTTTTCAAATACTCTTAGTCACTATACTTTACCTCAGTGTTTTTAAAAATATTTATAAATTAAAAAATACTTATTTTATATTTTGTTTGACAGTTCCAATATTGGAATTTATAGGTCAGATTTTACTCTCTTGTTTCTTTTGGTTGTTATTCATAGTACATTGTTTTCACCTGAATCTTGTATTGTTTGCTGTGAGCCCATATTTCTTGGAATTTTAACACTGTGAATACTTTTCAGCGTGGGATGAACATGGGTTCTTTCAGAGAATATTTCCAGTAGTTCTTGCTATATGACTGGTAGCACCACCAAATTGAGACCATTAAATCTGAGGAACTATTCAAGGGAAGGCTGTTTGTGGTTATTAGTTCTCAAAGAGAAACATTTTTTAATTTTTAGCTTTTTTTTGTAGAGACATATACACAACTCAAAATTTCCCATTTTAACCACTTTCAAGTGTTCAGTTCAGTAGTATTAAGTACAGTCACATTGTTGGACTTTTCCCCCTTATAGTGACAGAACTTGAGAGAGCCAGTCTTCTTGCAGGCCCCTGTTGGTAGGAGAAGGCAAGGGAGCAGAGCTTTTTTTCTGATCTACCTTGCATTGAAATGTCTAGCCCTGTAGGGGTCACAGGCTTATAAATGAGTGTCCTGTCATATTCCCCATCTTGGAGGTGGGTCCTGGTCTTTGTCTCTGTTCTCTGATATTCTTCTGAGTCCATAAAATCTAAGCTTAAGTTCCCTGGGTTCAATAAATGCCTTAAATGCAAATGTGAGCTTTTACTTATTTCTGTAGGTTCCTGTCTTTCTCTGGATTTTGGCCCAAATATGCCCTACGTAATGTATTGAAGAAGATATTTTTATATTTCATCTGGAAATTTTAGGGCAAATTAATTTTTATTCTATGATTCTATTTATCATTATCTTATTTGATTGGATAAGTTTTCCTTATCATTTTTATTTTATTTTTGCATTCCTGCCTTGGAAGTTATACATTCTAAAATTTCAAAATATTCTAAAATTTAAAAAATGATAGCATACCCATTTGACATGAATTCTAAAGCAATTTATATCCTTTTCTCCTAAGAATACAAAGATTAAAATGCTTTTATATGTTATTTGACTTCTGACATTTTAATTTTGCTCCCCGCCCCATCAAACCAGAAATCATTTTTATTATTATCTTATATAGTCAACCCTTCTTTAGATGTAGCACTGTATCCAGTACATTCCTTTCTCACCACTCCTTCTTCCAATACATTTCTTCCTTCTGAATTTAACTTCTTTTACCATGAAGTATATCCTTAATTAGAGGAAATCGTCTCTCTTTTGTTCTTGATTTAAAAATGTTTTTTTAAATTTTTTCCTTATTTTAGAATCAAAGTTAAGCTGGATAGTGATTATAAACAATTTTCTTTTAGCACATTAATTTATTCCCACATATTCTGGACTCCATTATTGCTACTAAAATATTAGTAAAGGTAAAATTTCTTTTTTTAAGAAAATTATTCTGTTTCTTACTCTTTGACTATTTTTACAAACTCTTCTTTGCCTTTTTATTCAGCAGTTTAATTTCAGTGTGGTCAGGTGTACATTTTACTTTTATTTTTTTTCTATAGTTTATTAAATATGTTTCCGTAGTCAAGGACCCTTATCTTTAATCAGTTATGGGAAATTCTCAGTAGTAATCTTTCATATCAGGTTTTTCTGTTTTCTGGATTCTTTTCTTCAGATACTTTAATTAATATGTTAGACCTTCTCCTTCTATCATCAAGGTCTGTTAACTTTTCTTCCTTGTCTTCTATTTAACTGTGTTCATTCCTGGGTAATTTCATCACATACATATTCAAAGGTACTAAACCTGTTCTGAGGATGTATTTTTTATTTCCAGAAGTCTAACTTCATTCTTTTTAAAATTTCCCAGGTCTTTTGTGATTATGCCTTTTTGATTATAAATTATGCCTTCAATTTCTTTTTCCTATTAATATAATTATTGATATTTAAATCTATCTGACATGTCTTTTAAAGAGTTTAGAAAGGAAATACAAATATTTTATTAAAGAATTTATAGAAGGACATACACAAACACAGTAGTTCTCTGTATGGTGAGATTAGAGTGGATTTTTCATTTTGCTTATTTGTTGTTGTTGTTTTTACTTTATTTCTACATTGCTTATGTAATAACAGATACCCTTCAAAGCCAGAGAAAATAACTAGTTTTACGGTGCCAGGTTACCTATCATACAAACATCCTGATAATAAATAAATGTCAAATAGCCAAACCTACCATATGACAACCTACTGAGATCATTCAGATACCTAAACTGATTAGGGATCAGGCATAACTGTGGTTTAATACCACACATTGGATATCAAAAAAAAAAAAAAAAAAAAAAAAAGAACTCAAGGTTTTAAAAAAAGACACACTTTCTAAGATATTTTCAAATACATTTTATATCCACCTCTAAAGTGTTTTCAAGCCAATGGAATGTCTATAGCTTTCAGAATATTGTGCAATTTTCCTTTTCATATAATAATATTTCCCATTATGCATAATCTAACTGCAGTATGATTCTGTTTTAATACAAATCAATAATTTTCAAGCATTTTTAACAACCTACTTCATGCCATTTTAGAAAATCACACATAAACATACAGCCCAGAGTATACACCTCTGATTTATATAAGAGGAATTGTCCATTTAGCTTTTCTACAAAATACTTTAGGCTAAAGAAAATAAGAAATAATTTGAAAATTGCATAAAGAGAGAAAAATCATTGTGGTATCTTCCAGCTAACAATTTTCAAAAATAGCAAAACTTTTTTTCCTTATATATTATGCTACTATGTTTCAAGAATTCTTTACAGTCATTCTGTAAGTATTTATATTGAAATTTATGAAGCATGTATATTAAGACAATGAAAAATTCACCAATTTTGATTAGTACACTTCAACAAAAATTTTTTTTAGCTTAAATGGCCAAAGCATTACTTCACGTACATATAAATTTTATTGGACCCAGAAGCTGACAAGTTTGTTCAAAAGTGATGACGGACAGATTTCTGAAACAAAAGAAAGGCTCAATAGCAACTTTAAAAGAAAAATCTTTGTTCAAAGAAACATTTTAATGCCCCACATAGTGAGAACTTTCTTCCTTTTCTAGTTTTAAAGTGTTTTTTTAATGGCAAAGTGCATATTTTCTTGAAATTCTGTAAACGTATTAGTTATTGAAAGAGATACTACACTTGTTTCTAATAGGAAAATCCATATGCAGGCACTCAGTTGAAGGAGTGAGTTTAAATTCAGTAGGTGGAATGGAACTGCAACCAGTTGCAAAAATAAGAATATCTTCCATTGTTGTTGCAGATTTACAATTTTCAATAGCTTGTAAGTAACTATGCCAAAATCCCAAAGTTTTATGTTAGACAATGGGTAAACTGTAAAAAGATCACTAAGAATTTTTACAGAAAGATTATAAGGTTTATGATAGAGGATGCTGCAAAATGCTTCTGGAGAAGTCAGAATTTTCTCTAAAATGCAGAGTTTTCAGACCCTGCTTAAAACTTTCGAAAGGTGTTTGGGCTCTCTTAATTACATGGTCGAAAAGTATGTCTTTTACCAACATATATTTGTCACTTAATGTCTAAGACATCCAATAAGCTGTAGGTAGTTAGAGCATTCATTTATTGCTGAGTTAAAGTCAGCCATATTTGTTGTACTATTTATCTTGGGCATTAAGGGACAAGTTCTTTGACAAGTACCCTTCAAACAATGATGGGCTTTCAAGATGCTGCATTGAAAGACTCAGAAATTCTTGTTTTGATCCAGGATGCTCTTGGCCAAATTTATCATTTTCGTTTACATAGGCTATGTCAATTGAGTATACAGGATTAAAGCTTTGATTTCTGAATCTATCTAAGGCACTATTCCAGATATTGGCTTTGTTGATATATAATCTTTTAGTTTTTCTTTTAATTGGGAATCCTAACTCTATTAATACAGTTTAAAAACTCTTCTAAATTTGCTGCCTTGCCTTCTTCTAACAGGTTGATTCCTTGCTCCTTTCCAGACCAGTGGGACTTCCAGGGGTGTTCTCATTAGATCTGGGCTCCAGGTGACTGAGTAGTTAGGTGATGACTCTTCTAACAAACAATCAGTAATATCCATGTTATTTGAATTAGGCTAAGTGTGCTTTTTGGCTTCTTTTGAAATCCCCTGAATTGTAGATACCTTCCACATTCCAAACACTCCCAATTTTGTTCCCATGATTGTGGTGAGCAACAGTCTAAATGGGTTCCACTGGAACCACAACATTGACAGTGTTTTATTTCTCATTTGCTGTCAGGTGCATTCTATTCTTGCCCTTTACAGCGACATCCTTGGACATCACAAGGCTCATGGTGCTGCAAAAGCTCTCAATAAGCATTTTCCTCTAGTTCTCAAGACACATCTTTCTCAGGAATATGAATTCCATTCTCAACATCTCTTTCTGAAATGTATCACTATCATTGAATACATGCATCTGAAGAAAAACACTCCTGCGTTTATTGCTTGAAACTGTAAACCGTTTCTGTGAAACCAAGCATTCTTACTACTAGGATTTCATAATATACTATATGTTGGACTAGGCTCAATAAATTCCAAATGGCACATGGTAAGGACTGTCTATAACAATTAGATGTAATTATTTGAACAGGTTGATGGTTCCAACGAAATGACCCAAAATTGTCAGTAATCTGGAAAATACATTCTCTCTGAAGGCCACATGGAAAATGGTAATAACTATTTACATCGGGGTGCAACATATTCAATTAAAGCACCAGGTTCCTTGCAAAGACAGGTTTTCAGTTTAGAAACTCTCTTCACTTACTTCCTGATGTCTTCTATAGAAAACCATAAACTCCTTCTTCTTTACCTCTCTGACAAATTCCACTTGACATCAACGAGGTTCTGTGTGTCACCAGATTAATTTTCATTCATTTTACAAGGCGCTCTTGGCAGAAGTTCCGGGACCGGCGGTAGCACTTTTCCATTCTCACGCCGCGGGACACGCCAACCGGGAGCCGCCCCATCCAACGGGCAGTAAGATTCAAATGTCCCTGCAGTTTTATTTAAAATCTTTTGTTTTTGTCAGGTCTGCTGACCATATGGGCTACCCTGCAAGAAGCAAGCTCTCAGGTATGTTATATCCTTCAGTGTTCAGTAACTGTGTTTTGCGCGATTGTCGTTAAAAGACCTTTATCCTTTAAAGGAGGTTTGCATCTGTGTCTCCCAAATGTCTTTAATGATTATCACTGGCCCTTTTATGTTCATTTTACAGATTGGCAGTGCCCAGAGCGAGCAGATTTGAAACACAGGCCTGTAACTTCTCAGGGAAGACTGTTTTCCCAATCAGATTTCAACCTTAGAAAGTTATCATTCCCTCTCATTAACTCGTACCATTTGTTGGATGATTGGTCATTTAGAGGCTTTTCACTCATTTATTAATTACCAAAATGTACTGCCTTCATCTGTGAACCTGAATGTTAACTCCCTCTCCTCTCCCGTATTTGAATGATTTTAAATTCTAAACCCTTTGATTTTGAGACTAGTAACTCTCCATACAGCTTCTACGGATTCAGCTCATTCACTAGATCATCTGGTTTCCAGTTTTCTTGTGGCTTTTATTACTTGAGGGAGACAAATGCATTCATATAGCTATGCTTTTTTTTTCTTTATTTTTAAAGAAGTTTTATATTATATAAAAGTTACATCAAAAATACAGGCGATTCCCATATACCCCACCCCTCCTTCATTAACAATCTTTCATTAGTGTTACAATTGATGAACAAATACTGAAGTGTTTCTGCTGACCATGTTCTATAGTTTACGTTATGGTTTACACATTACACATACAACTTTTAGATTTTGGCAAAATGTATAATGGCCTGTATCTGTCACTGCAGTATAATGCAGAACAAGTCCAATGCCCCTCAAATGCCACATTTTATACCTATTCCTTCTCCCTCCCCTCAGAACCTCTGGTGACCACTGCCTTTATATCAGTGTTACAAGCTCTTCCATTACTAGAATAATAAAAAGTCTACTTTGGTCCATAGTTGCATTCCCCCCTTATGTTTGCTCATTCCTCAATCTTGAGGATTTGGGGATAATGCCCACTCTGTTTCTGATTGAGAGGGGGCTTAGATCCCATGGGGCAGATGGATGGAACTGTCTTGCTTGTAGATGTAGATACTCTGGGTTTTGGAATGGGAGCTGTCCATCCTCATTTCCTTGTTAGTCGTCCTGGGTGAGTTCGATGAACTGGAGAACAGGTATTTAGCTGCAACTCTGCTGAGATTTGGGCATATGAACAGACCAAAGATTTAAGCCTCTGGGACATAAATTTAATAGGTGTAGTGCTAATTATAGGTTCAAATAAAAGGGGCAAAAGAACCAGGTGTAGGTTAATTACAAATGAATCTAACGCTGATTCTTTGGGAAGATAGGTTATCATATATTTCAAGGTCTACTGATGGGGTGCCAGTTTCCTGGGGTTGTCTGTCTTACTTATTGGGTCCAGATGTCTCTAGAGCCCTTTGGAGCACTCCTGCTTGAAGCATTGTTTTCTGTGGCAGAAATGAGATCCTTCAGAGAGGTGAATAAGCACAACCTCTGGAAATAACTCTTGATTCACTTTGAAATCTCTTAGCCATAAGAAATAATTTGTATTCAGTATGTCCCCCTTTTGGTCAAGAAGCATCACTAATTGGTGCTTGTTAATACTCCCTTGGTGCCAGGAAGTCTCATCTCATGTCCCTTACCAGGGGGAAGGCATGGAAGTTATGCTTTTAAAAGAATACTTGCTATACTTCTAGAATTTTTCTGAATTTTGTAGCAAGATTTTTAGTCAATATTACAGAAATGGAAGCCCAAGGTGGTTGTTATACAAATCCCCAATAGAAAGGGCTACTTTTCAAGAAGCAGACTTTCAGTCAGATGAAGTGGATGAGAAAGGCCAAGGACCACTTCACTGGGATTAGACAGAGGTTTGTGCAAGATCATTTCAACTCCAATATTCTATCATAGAAATAACTTTATAATTCATGTAGGGATGAAATAGTCAATTGTGTACTAATAAACTGGATCTGAAACAACAAACTGAGCAAAACTGAGCAAAACAAAAATAAATAATTCCCCCAAAGCACTATTTGTAGCATTTGCTAATTTTCATGGTGTAAACACTGCCACTGGTAGCTGCTTCCTGGATATGGCCAGCCTGGTCTTACTATTATGAACCAGTTCCTGTACATCACTGCACTTAGTATATATTCCCAGATATGTATTTGTGATAGAAATGATATTTTCACTTTTTCTTGGCAAAAGGTATCCTAAGTTTGAATTTCAGACTACACTTCAGAACAGATATCATCAAACTTTTTAAAATAAAGGGCATGGTAATAAATATTTTAGGCCTCATATAGTCTCTGTTGCATATTCTTTCTTTACAACCCTTTAAAATGAAACGACTCCTCCACAGCAAGCCCAAAGCTGGATTTGATACAGGGCTATAGTTTGCTGGACCCTGCTCTGGCAGCTTGTGATTATTTTGCCTTATAAAAAACTGTGATTGAGCTTTCTTAGAGAAAATAAGAAAATCACAGTCTCTATTTCCTAACGTCTTGTAACATTTGGGCAATTATCAAACCAAGAAATTTCTTCTGGCATCAGTGAGCTGGCAAAGGAAAAAAATACATGCTTTAAAAAGAAACTTCCCATAAAAAATGAACATAGAAATTGCTACCTTATTATTATAGAAATACTTTCTGACCAGCTGCAGTTATCAGTTTTAAGATTTCAGTATCACTGAAACAAAATTGATGAAGATACAGGCCATTGTAAATTGAATACAGAAAATTCCACTTCCTATCAGAAATAAAAAACTAAAAATGAGATCAAATGAGACAAAGGGGCAACTGGGAGGAGGAAAATGGAAAAGAAAAATGTTTTCCTTTATCTATAAAGGGAGATTAGGTAGCAAAATTGAGAAGATTGATCAGAATAAACAGCAAGAAATCAGAGGATAAATCACAAAATATATACTATTCATTAGCTGATAGCTGTGTTAGTGTATTTTAACTCAGAAATAATTGCTAGTAGTTACTTGAGTAGATGAGATATGTACCCATTTTTTTTTCTAAGTAGGTAGAAAGCTCTAAGACCCAAATCAGTAATTCCTTCTATAGTTCTGAACTTGGTCATCTCTTAAAGGCTCAGCAAAAGTGTTTGTTATTGCCTTGTGAACATTGAGAAATAAATATCTTTCAGAATGGTGTGGTTTGCATGACACATATATTCTAAATCAAAATGAAATTTTCTCATGCCAGCAATGGCTGTCTTATAGAAGATATCTCTAGGTTATTAAATAGGGATAACTAACTTCTATGATGTATTAGTATCCTTGTGATAAAGCTACTTTACCTTTAAAGAATATTCCAGGTAAAGAAGGTACCCATTTTTTAACTCAGAAAATATTAATTGATTTCCTCTTTTGTATTAGACAGTGTTTCAGGCACTAAAGATAGAGCAGTGATTAAGACAAAGCCTATGCTTTCCTTGTATTTATAGTCAGAGATATTGGGTGGAGATTGGAAGGGAGAAGAGAGCAAACAAAAATAAATATATAATATACCAATTGGTGATCAGGTTTAAGAAGAAAAATATAGAAGGATGGAGAAGTTCTATCTGATATGATTGTAGCAAAACTCTGAAAGATGGTGAGGGAATGAGCCATTTGGATATCTGCTGGAAGAGAGCTTCTGGGAGGAGGAACAGTAAGGGTCTGATGAATGATGAGTGAAAGAAGAGATGCAAGATTGTGGAGATAGCTGGGACAATACTACCTAAAGCCTAAAGGTTTTTTCAGAATGATAAGGTTGGCTTTGAAGTATTCCAAGTAGAGAGGTGTGGTGTTTAAAGCTGTATGTACCCCAGAAAAACATGTCCTTAAATTTAATCCATTCCTGGGGATGTGAACCCATTATAAATGGGACCTTATGATGAGAATACTTCAGTTCATGTGCTACCCGCCTAAATCAGGATACTCTTAAGTCTACCACTGGAGTCCTTTATGAGAGAATGAAATTTAGAGATGTAGAAAGCCATGGCAGCAAGAATCTAAAATCAATGAATCCTGGAAAAAAAGGGAAAGACCAGCAGTGCTGCCATATGCCTTGCAGTATGACAGAAGAACAAAGGATTGCCAGCAACTGATCTTCAGGAAGAAAGCTTTGCCTTGATAGTGTCTTCTTGTTGTTATTTTTATTTATTTTATTATTTATTTCTCCCCCTACTCCCCATTCCCCCCATTCTCTACTCTCTGTGTCCATTCACTGTGTTTTCTTCTGTGCCTGCTTGTATTCTCATTAGGTGGCTCCAGGAACTGATCCTGGACCTTCCGGAGTGGGAGAGAGGTGATTACTCTCTTGTGCCACCTCAACTCCCTGTTCTGCTATGTCTTCTTATTTTCTCTCCTCTGTGCCACTTGTTGCATCATCTTGCTGCACCAGCTCTCTGCATCAGCTGGGTCTCCTGTGCAGGGAGGCTTTCCTGCACTGGGCGGGATTCCATACAGGGTGGCACTTATGCATGGGGCAGCATTCCCGCATGGGCCAGAATCCGTGTGGGCCAACTCACCATGTGGGCCAGCTTGCCCTCACCAGGAGGCCCTGGGCATTGAACTCTGGACCTCCTATATGATAGACAGGAGCCCAACTGGTTGAGCCACATCTGTTTCCTGATAGTGTCTTAATTTTATGCAGCATATATAAAGAAATGCTTCTACTTAACAACAAAAGGGCAAACAACCCAATTACAAAATGGGCAAAAGACCTGAACAGACATCTGTCCAAAGAAGATATACAAATGGGCAGAAAGAATATGAAAACATTCTCAACATCATTAGCCATCAGGAAAATGCAAATCAAAACCACAATGAGGGAAGCAGTCTTGGCCCAATGGATAGGGCATCTGCCTACCACATGGGAAGCCCCATGTGGTTCAAACCCCGGGCCTCCTTGACCCATGTGGAGCTGGCCCATGCACAGTGCTGATGTGTGCAAGGAGTGCCATGCCACACAGGTGTGTCCCCCGCATAGGGAAGCCCCATGCACAAGGAGTGTGCCCCATAAGGAGAACCACCCAGTGGGAAGAAAGTGCAACCTGCTCAAGAATGGCACCACATACACGAAGACCTGACACAGCAAGATGAAACAATAAAAAGAAACATAGATTCCTGGTGCTGCTGATAAGGATAGAAGCCGTCACAGAAGAGCACACAGTGATTGGACACAGAGAGCAGACAACTGGGCGGGTGGGAGGGGGGAAGGGGAGAGAAAGAAATAAAAACAAAATGAAAAAAACCCACAATGAGATACCATTTCATACCCATTAGAACAACAGTTATTGAAAAACTGGAAAATAGCAAATGTTAGAGAAGTTGCAGAGAAATAGGAACACTCATTGGTTGCTTCTGCCAATGTAAAATGGAGCAGTTGCTGTGGAAGACATTTTGGCAGTTCCTCAGAAAGGTAAATATAAAACTAAAATATGATCCGACAATTCCACAATTAAATATATACTACAAAAGAATTTGAAAACAAGAACTCAAACAACTATTTACACACTGATCTTCACAGTGGCATTATTCACAATTTCCAAAAGATGGACGCAACCCAGGTGTCCATCAACCGATGAATGGATAAATAAAATATAGTATATACATATAATGGAATGTTATTCAGTCTTAAAAAGGAAAGAAATTCTGATACATACAGCAACATGGATGGCCACTGAAGACATCTTGTTGAGTGAAATAAGCCAGACAAAAACATAACAAATATTGTGTGATTTGAAACAATTGGAATAAGCAAACTCATAGAGTCAGAACCTAAAATTTAGGTTACCAGGGGTTGGGGTGGGGATATGGAATGAGAACTACTTCAAATGTACTGGGTTCCTATTTGAAATGATAGAAATATTTTGGAAAGGGATGGTGATAATGATAGAACAACATTGGGAACACAACAGCACTGTAATATATGCCTGAATATGTTTAATAGGAGAAATATTAGATTGTATATATGGTAACAGAATAGAAATTTTTAAAAATCTGGAGAAATACACTACACAAACAAGCAACCCTAAGTTAAACCACGGACTTCAATTAATAGTATAATTATAAAAATATGCCACCATCAATTGTAACAAATATTCCAAACCAAAGCAAAGTATTGGTGGTAGGGTGATATATGGGAATCCTGTCCTTGCACCTGATTTTTCTGTTAACCCACAATTTTTCTAATTGAAAAAAAAAAGAAACTAAGCACATAAACTAAACATAAGCAAATAAATTCCCATTGTTTAAACCTGACCCATTTCATGGTATTTGCTTTAAGCACCGTGGAAATAGAACAAGAGCCTTTTGGCTGTTATCTGAGATGAGGAAGATGGGATGAGTGGGGGAACTGTAGACATGACCTATGTAAAGTGTTCAGATAGGCATTAATGTTAATTTTGAGATTTTTATTAGATACTAGTCACCATTATGTGTCTAGCTGCTGGAAATATTTTTGGAATATAGGAAAAGTTGGAACCAGAGAGGTATTTTATGATGATATTTAGAAACATGGGACTAGTTAATGATGATGACATGTAGTGTTTACTATGGGATAGGCACAGTTTTAATCCTCAGAGCAAACCTGGAAGACAGGTATTAATATTTACATTTTATGAATGAGAAACCTGAGGCACAGGGAGGTTAATTATGTTCTCTATAATCTACTTACACTTAGTATGGAGCAGAATTGTTACAAATGTTACATCAATTGTAACAAATGTTCCACACCAATGCAAGTGGTGTGGTGGTGGGGTGGTATATGGGAATCCTGTACTATATTGTTTTGTAAACCCACAACTTCTCTAATAAAGAAAAAACATTTTCAAACTGTAAAAAATAGGAAAAAACCTGCATTTTTAAAAGACAGTTGCTAAATATTTCTAATGTGACATCCTTTGTTAAGATGGATTGTCTACTTTCCATTCTTGTGCTCTATTGCCTGGACTAGGAGTTGATAACTGAGGCAGGCTAGCATTGGGAAAGGGAAGACTTGGGTCACAGCTGAAGACCTGGCAGACAACATGGTGGACAGACAACATGGCAGACAAACAACATGGCCGTGAGGCTCTACCCAGAAACCTCCTGAGTGGAAGCCTGCTGGAAAGATTTCCCAAGACCCAGCTACAAGATTGTACTTGGAAACTCTTTCCGGGGTCAAGGAGATGCCCCAGATAACCCCAAATAGACCTCTTCATTGGGCCTCTGAGAGCTAAGAGGTGGGGATCATAAGGCAACCAATCAGAAGAGCAAAAGGCTGGAGATTTTTCCAACATTCAGAAGGGGGAGGAGTCAAGGTTTTAAAAGACATCACCTGAGGCTTCTGCCTGTGTGACTCACCCTGCAGCATGTGCAGTCCATATCTAGGAACATCCATTCTTTTCTTGTTTCTTAATAAGCTCTTTACTACCTTTCTTACCCAATGGCTGTCTTTAAATTCTTTCATGTGATATAAGTCAAGAACCTAGAAGTCCAGAACCCAGAATGTTCTGCTAGCATAACCAGAATTCCATGGGCAAAATGTAGGGGTAGGGCAGCTTACCATGTCTTGGGTTCCATGATGAGAAGATTGGACTTCACCCAGTGCCTACTAAGGAGGGATTAAAGGATTTTGAGTAGGGGTGATATGTCCTGAGCATTAAGAGAATTAATTTAATAATAAAAGAGTGAAGTTTTCACAGAGATAGGGAATGAGCTAGGACATTATTACATTAACCTTTCATTATTTAACTGTAGTCAAGTGTGCCTACTATTAAATATATTAGAAAATTTTGTTTGGGCTACAGCAGTTCTTTTTAAAAAATGGCCTCTATTCTATATAATTCTTGCTAAATATTGGGGTATGACAAAAAACATACCAGGCAACATGTGACAGTGGTTTACTCTTGAGAGGAAGGTGGGTCATCTGTAACACTTGGCATCCTTTTATTTATTTTGATGGCTGCTGAAACATTCAGGGCATTTCTACTAGCCCACTATATTTAATAACCATAGTAGTTATGGTTTCCTAGAAGCAACAGATATGCCCAGATAAACTTATTACTTTATGAAAAGTTCATCTTTTAGAGTTTTCCAGACATGATGAAACATTTAGGGTCTTGGTTAGGTCTCCAGAGTATAGCAGAAGTCTAGTAAATGGACTTAGAAAATGCAAAACCTCTACATTTCAGAAGGTTGCTGTAAGTTATTTGTTACACCCTGACTACACCCATAAAACACCTCATTCTTGTGTATTTCCTTAGGGAATGCCTCTATTCCACATACAAATAAGAAAGAGATTGGCTTGGGGAAGTTGTAACAGATGACCAAGCCCGGTGGTAAATGTGAGGCATATGCAGAACCGAGATGTCTCCATCATACAAGTGTTTTCTTAAGCTTGCCTACTCAGAGAGTGGGATCACCAGAGCTCCTGGCAGAAACTCCTGTTATGTATCTAAGGACATGGTTGTTTCACTGTGGATGCCTCTTTGAACCTGTAATGTTCAATGTGTTCATTTTTCAATCCCACAAAATCCGACAAGCTCTCTGGAATAGCTGGACTGATTGGTTATTTTGATGTGAAATTGTTTAGACACCAGATCAGTTGGCCCACATAGTAGGAAGACTAAGAGGAACATTAGTTAAAACAAAACACACAAAAACTAGAGGTTTATTTATACACCACTGACTTTTGTTCATATATTCCAAATTGCAATTCGAGGAAGTGTAAACACATTTATGCAATTTCCTTGATGTCCATCACCACACATACAAAAAGAGACACCTAGTTTATTTCTGTTTTCTAGAATTGGGCATTTGCCTTGATTTTTATTTCACACTGATATCTAGAAATAGGATTAGTTCATTGCTTCTTGCCCTTTTGGTTAAGATCAAGTGTAGAAATAGTGTTAGGAATCTGTCATTTTAATTAATTTAAATTCATTTTCTATAGGGAAAAACAATTAGCATAGAGTATATGTTAATGTGCATTTTCTCACTATGAGGACAACTCCAGTGAAGTTAGTTTAGTAACACCTTATTCTGAGTTCTTTTGTGTGATGCAGGAAAACAGCTATTTTTTTGGGGGAGGGGGGCATCATTTTTAAAGACCTCCCTCAAGAAGGCCAATTGCACAGGGACTTGACGTTTGGGGAAAGTTGTGCCGATTTCTAGAAAGCACATTTTTGGCTTGGAAGAGAGTGATAGTCTTGCACAAGACTTAAACATCAAGACATCAGAATGTGGTAAGTGACTTAAGAGCCTTAAATGATGTGCTTTGTTACTGAATGTCAAATGCAGCTCTTCAAATGGACTAGCAGGTAAAGTAGAAAGAAATCAGATAAGTGATATTTGTTCAGAGGGATGCTAAATGATCAAGACATTCTGAGATGGAGTTGCAGGTTTAGGATTGTTTTTGCCCCTCACCTTGAGTCTTGCTGAAACATGCCACAGTGGTGGTGTTTCTGTTCCCTGGGAATGGGAATAATGAGAAAGATTTTAGTTCTTAACTTTTTTGGAGTTTTTCAGGAATGCTTTCACCCATGCTTTCATTTTTTGTTTCTATCATCATATAAGGGTAACTTGGTGGCAGATATCTGGAGAAAGAGTGTAACATTTGACTCTTTATTGCATCTTATCTTTTTAAGATGGTATAGCATGTTTTATATCTTAGGGGCAAGTAAAGATTATAGAAACAAGGGACTCAATTTTATTTTATTCATATTAGCAACGCAAGAGTGTTCATGTATCAATAGCTACATAGGGGTAATTTATTTATCTGTCTCACTAACAATATACCAAATAAGAATCTATATGATGTGAGTACAAGTCGATAACTTGATTCAACCTCATGCTTACTGATGGAGTAAATGGTTATTAAAATGATGTCATTTTAGTTGAGAGGGTATGGAGTTCTTACTGATAAAAGAACTATTTCCTCTCTACTGTCACCTTGGGAACACCAGGAAACCAAACATTAGATGGGCACTCATTTGTGTTATTCAATATTTTATCAGCTGTTTCCTTAGGATGCATTAAAGAAATAATAAACACCACTGCATTTTCCAGACTGTGCAAAGACACTGATTACAAATGTTATGCTGAGTGCGAGGTGCCAGTGATATATTCCAATTCATACTTTTGCCTTAATTCTTTGAATAATTTTGAATTAAGATGATTATAAATAGATAGATAAATTATCTATATCTTAACTGTAAATATTCTCCACTTTATGAATGGATTTTGGGGGTTCTTCCTGTAATGATTAATGGTTTGGTAATGCACCCTAGTTTTTTTTACTTTTAAAATAGAACAGATTATTTAAGAAATATGTGTTGGATGTGTCTTACTTTGCCACCTCTAGGACAATACCACACATGGTGTGGCTTAACAACAGGAATGTATTAGCTCATGGTTTCAGAGACTTGCATGCTTTTTCCCAGGATCTGTAGGTTCTGCCTGACCATAAATCTTTGGGTTCCTTGGCTTTCCCATCACACGGCGACGTCCTCTCCTTTCTTTTTTGGGCTCAGTTGAGTTCCAGCTTCTTCTCCTCCATAAAGACTCTAAGAATAGGATTAAGGCCCAACCTCATTCTAGGAGTTTAGCATCGGAGCACTCACCAAGCAGAACTGATTAACTTTAACACTGCAACAGTTCATCAGGAAAGTGGAACGTTATGTTTCCTGTTGAATAAAAATTCTTTTCTTAATCTTCTATTATTTCAATTCAATAACAAATCTCCATTTTGAGCAACGTTTTCCTTTCTTATCTCTCCTATATACTTAGTATGTTGAAGAACACAGTAATATCTTACCATCAACTTTATGACTATTTTACACTAGAACAGTCTTACATATCTATGAAATAACCTTCTTCTGTTATTCTTACAGAGGAGACAGGCTCTGGTAGACTTTTAAAAAATATTTAATTTGAACAGAGTTACAGGGAATTTATTTTTAGGGAGATGTAAATGCCTTAATTAGAAATGAGTTATATATATTCATAAACATTAGTAAGATTATAATATTGGCTAGCAAAGGCTGTATCAAAGTCTTGATTATGTTCATAAAGATATCAGAGGAAAAGAAAAAAGTCTTCTGTTTGAGTTATATGCTTCTGCACATCAGTATCCTCAATCATCATATAGGTTTTGGAATAATTTGAAATTGTTTCTTTTTTTCTGGGTTCTTATTTATATTTATAAGTATAGACTTCTTTTTCCTGTTTTCCCTGTCAAAGTAACTTACAGTCTCATTGGAATGTAGCAAACAGAACTGCTTTAGAGGCAAGGAAGATTCCTTAATGTGGTATTAAGCAACACAACATAATGCATTCTGTAAACTCTTCCAACTGCCAAGTCTCTCTTGCACTGCATCAAAAATGAGACATACACAGCAATTGTATTATTAATTACAAAGAATAAAACTACAATGGCTGAAATATAGTACTATCACATCTTCAGGCAATTTTCCTCCAGATGAAATGATAGTAAAATTCAACTGGAGAGTAAATGCCACACTAAGAAAGTTGGTTGTCCTAAAGTGAAAATATATAGCATGACCACTACTTTATTGAAGCTATATGTTTGAGCATTTGCCTACTCATCAAGGAGATAGCAGTTTTCAGGAGGACATTGCTGTGAATAAGATCTACGGGGGTGTTGGAGAAGCTGTAGATTTTCTATCCCAGGGAAGAAAATGGAAAACAGTTTCCTTGCTGTCTATCAAAGTGAATGTAATTGTTTTGATAAGCAATGGGTTGAAAGTTGCAGTGACTTTGAAACACAGTCACACAGGTTAGTGTTTCTTTCTTGAACTCTTCCCTCCAGCTACACTGATCACTGGTTGGAAAGCTCATAGCTGAGGTCTGACTGCTTTGTTTTTGGTCTATTCATAAAAATGCATTTATGTATATATTTATAAGAGAGTTGTTGGATCTTTTGAGTAAAGAGGCCAGCATCAAGTCAAGCAAAAGTCACTTCTTATATTTTAGATCAAGTGTCATAAGTGTCCTTCCAATTCTATTGTTTGAGTTCCTTTTACAGAACAGTTTCTAAACCCTGGCAATATTGTTATTTTGGGCTGGACAGGGCATTGTGGGGGGAATGAGGTTTCACATTGTAGGATATTTAGTAGCATCTCTGGCTTCTGACTAATAGATCCAGTATCACACCCTCATCGTTAAAATAAAAAATGGCTCCAGATATTGTCAAGTGTCCCTGGAGGACAAAACTCATCCTTGGCTGAAAACCATTCTTTACAAAGCAAGTCAGTAGCTTTTGAATTTTGAAGTATGAGGGAAAACTCTTACATTCTTTGTAATTAAAAAAAATCTTTTACTTCCTATGAAATGTAGAATTAGTTAGGGACAGTGGGATTGAAGAAACAATATAGGAACTGGATCCAATCATTCCCATGCTTAAAGCCCTGCAGTGGCTACTCAAGTCACAGACTGTAAGATCCAATATTTTTACCATGGTCTATAAGAGCAAAATTTTTCACAATCTGGCCTCTGTTCTCACTTCACCCTCTACCATTTGCCCCTTGCTCTCTCCAGCCACTCAGCCACTAGCTTTCTGAAAGTCTGCTTCTTGAACCAACCAAACTATTTCTTGCCTTTGGGCTTTTGCACAAGGTTTTCTTTCTTTCTGGAATGTTCTTCACCTTGTGTACAGCTCTTTTTCCTCCTTGTCATTCAAATTTTAGCTTTAATGTCATCTCTTAAAAGACTTTCTGACCATCCTATCTTGATAGCAAATTCCCATCCAAGCCACCTAATCTCTATTCCATTACTAGAATATTCACCACAGCATCAACACTGTCTGAAATGACACTGTTTATTCACTTGTTTTTAATTTTACCTTTCCTTTCTCCAACCACCTCTATTTCTTTTGAATATAAGCTCTATGAGGACAGGGGTCTTTACCATTTTGCTCACTGCATTATCTCCAGGACCTAGAATGTGCCCAACACAGAACTGATAATTTATACATATTGGTTGACAGGGAATTATTCCAGTAAAGAAATATTTAGGTTTGCTTGTAAGGCTTATTATTATAGAAGTCTCATCATGCCTTTCTTCTCTTTGTTCTTTTAATGTTACCCTTGTCTAACTAAGGCCTCCTGGGGAAGAGGAAGAAAGAGATCACCCCTAACAAATAAAGTGTTGGAGACATAGTTGTATTATATATTGTCAAACCAGTTAATGAAATCTAAGAGAAAGGGTTAAAACACAAATCCTATTCTTTTGTTTAAAACACACACACAGGCTTCAAATTCCTTTGCAAAGTGTCTTCTGAGATTTCAGATTTTAATGAAAGATAATTTTTAGCTGGTTCCTATTTTTATTTTCCAGAAATGAAAACATATGGAAAGAAAATATCTAGATTTCCAAGCTTGAAAGTATATTACTGATACCAAAAATACTTGCAAAGTGGTGTAATAGATAAAACTCTACAGAACTGCATTTCATTTGACAGTCCTGAGACTTTTTTCAGTGACTGCACAAAAGCATTAAATAGAAATGACCTAGGGATAGATATTGGATCAATACACACCAGTAAGTTTGTGAAATCAATTTTTTGCTCCTCAGATACAGGAAAATTGATATAACAAAAGCTGTGTAGCTCCTACTAATTGCCCACAGTAACAGAAAAGTTATCAATTAATTATTGATGTGTTCAAAACCATGGGAAAACAGCAGTAGCTCCAAGGTTAAGTGTGTAATATAGAGGCCTTCCCTAGCTGAGTGAAGGTGCAACTAGAAGCCAAACAGATTTTATAAAAGTAAATAGTTAAAAAATTGATAGCTCTATATTTGGGTTCATGTCCCTCCCCAACTCATGTCTTGCCTCAGACATTAGGTTTATTTATTTATTTATTTAATTTATTTATTTTTCTCCCCTCCCCCCACTCCAAGCTCCACATGGGTCAAGGAGGTCCAGGGTTTTTTTTTTTTTTATTGACTTTGTAATAATATTACATTAAAAATATATATGTGAGGTCCCATTCAACCCCACCCCCTCACCCCCCCTCTCCCCCCCCCCAACAACACTCGTTCCCATCATCATGACACATCCATTGGATTTGGTAAGTACATCTTTGGGCACCTCTGCACCTCATAGACAATGGTCCACATCATGGCCCATACTCTCCTCCATTCCATCCAGTGGGCCCTGTGAGGATTTACAATGTCCAGTGATTACCTCTGAGGCACCATCCAGGGCAGCTCCATGTCCCAAAGACGCCTCCACCTCTCATCTCTTCCTGCCTTTCCCCATACCCATCATCCACCATGTCCACTTTTCCCAATCCAATGCCACCTCTTCTATGTGGACATTGGATTGGTTGTGTCCATTGCACCTCTGTGTCAAGAGGAGGCTCAGATTCCACATGGATGCTGGATGCAATCCTCCCATTTTCAGTTGTAATCACTCTAGGCTCCATGGTGTGGTGGTTGTCCTTCTTCAACTCCATCTTAGCTGAGTGTGGTAAGTCCAATAAATCAGATTGTAGGTGCTGGAGTCTGTTGAGGCTCAGGACCTGGCTATCACATTGTCAGTCCAGAGATTCAAATCCCCTAAATATATCTTAAACCCCAACATTAACTGCAAGGGAGGTCCAGGGTTTGAACCGCGGACCTCCCATGTGGTAGATGGACACCCTAACCACTGGGCCAAGTCTGCTTCCCTTGCCTCAGACATTAGGGATCTTAAGTATGCCTCTTAAGGCTTTTGATAGAATACCTGCTAAAAACATTAGTAATTAACATTTCCTAGCATCTACCATGTGCTAAATATTTTGATAAGCAAATAACATTAAGTATGATGCCATAATATCAGAACGGGAGACGATTAGAATGTGCTCTGCTGCAAGCAACAGAAAACCTAGAAAAAAGGGGCTTAAGCAAATGAGATTTTAAGTTTTTCCATATATCAAAGGTTCAGAGGTTTAGTGTCCAGGGATGGTGCATTTGCTCCATGACATGTAAGAAACCCTCTGCCATCTTATTGTATAATGTGCTTCCTCATGTACAATATAGCTGCTTCTAGTTCAGGAACTGTGTCTACACCAGAGACAAAGGGGAAAGCAGAAGAGAAATGGATAAAAAAAAATTTTGTTTGTTTTTTTTTGTCTTTTTATTTTATTTTTTGTCTTTATTGATTTTTTAAATATTACTTTAAAAAAATGAGGTCCCCATATACCCCCACCCCCCCTTTTTTTGTTTTTTTTTGTTTGTATTTTTGTGTGTGTTTTTTGTGTGTGTTTTTATTGTATTTTATTTTATTTTTTTGGAAATGGCTGAAGTTGATTGCCTGGTGATTCTGCTCCTGGATGAGAATCTTTCTTGGAAGCCCTTCTCATGAATTTCCTTATATATCTCAATAGCTAACGTCAAGCCAAGGAAAATTGAATATTAACTTGGCACATGGATGCCAAAAACTAATTGGGATTTGTGTATAAGGATGAAAAGGAGAATGGATATTGGGTAGTCGATTTGCTGCCACTGAGATTAACCAAGATAAAGTAACTCGTCAAAGTCACATTGCAAATAAAAGGCCAACCTGAGTTTTGAATCAGGTCTGTCCAACTCCAAAGCACATGTTACATATCTCTTTATTTTTTTGTATTTAATTTTTGTATTGTTCCATTCAAAAAATATGAGGTCCACATATACCCCCACCCCCCTCACCCCACTCCTCCCCCCATAACAACAACTTCTTCCATGATCACGATACATTCATTGCATTTGGTGAATACATCTCTGAGCACCGTTGCTCCTCATGGTCAGTGGTCCACACCATAACCCACACTCTCCCACAGTCCACCCAGTGGGCCATGGGAGGACATACTTGACCTCTGCTCAACAATTAACAACTTGAGGAGGAATGATTGTTGTTGTGTTTCTTTGTGATTCTAAAATTAAGTTGATTGACAAAAAATACAAAGTTTATTAAATTCAAAGACACTTGTGAAATTGTGAAATAAAAATTCACAATTTATCTTATTTATACTGATCAGGTTGGAAATAGAATATTTTGATTATGTCACTGAACACAAACCCATTATTAGAAATACAACTTATGAATTTGACACTGCATCTTGTTCTGCTATAACTGCTCATTTTTTCCTACCATGGTGTCCATAGGTATGGTTATATATTCTTTCTGTTATTATAATTTTAAAAGACACACATTTTAATGAAATGGGTTAAACTTGGCTTTCTAAAAGTCCATTTTCATTGTCTAAGTCTAAATCTTTGTCAAAAGCATCATAAATGACCCAAATATTCTAGAATAGAGAAACACTTTGAACAGTCCAAATGTATTTGCTGTATATATAGGAATTAGCTGAGCCAGATCAGTCTTTGGCTAAATAAAATTAAATGTTCAGTTCAGGGTTACCCAGCTATTAATTGACAGAGCTGAGATTTGACCTGAGGTCTCTCTGGCTCCATAGCACATACTCAAACTTGTAACTTGTTCTAGTCTGCTAAGCTACTCTAGCAGATACCGTGAAATGTGTTGATGTTTACAAAGGGAATTTATTAGATTACAAGCTTACAGTTCTGAGGTCCTGAAAACGTCCAAACCAAGCATCATCAAGATGATGCCTTCTTCCTGAAGTCCAGCTGTTGGTGATCCTGGACTCCTCTATCACATGGCAAGGCATGTGGTGACATCTGCTGGTCTCTCCTTTCTTTTCCAGGTTTTATTGCTTCAGCTTCTTGCTCTGTGGCTTTCTCTCCCCTGTCTCTCAGTTTTATCGAGATGTAATTCATATACTATACAATTAATTTATTTTAAGTGTGTGCTTCAATAATTCCTAGCATATTCACAGACTTGTGTATCCATCACCACAACTAATTTTAGAACATTTTTATCATCCCCAAAAGAAACATCATACCCCATTGGCAGTCATCACCCTTTCTGCCACCCAACCCCCAGCTCAGCCCTAGGCAACCAAAATCTAGTTCTTGTCTGCATGGATTTGCCTAGCCTGGACATTTCACAGAAATGGAGTCATGGAATCATACACTATGTGGTCTTTGGTGACTGGCTTCTTTCACTTAGCATAGTGTTTCCAAGGTTTATCCATGTTGTAGCAAATATCAAAAGTACATTCCTTTTAATGGTAAAATAATGTTCCATTGTATGCATATACCACATTTTATATATCATCAGTTGATGGACATTTGGGTTGTTTATACCTTTTGGTTGTTATAATTAAGGCAGCTAAGAACATTCATTCACAAGTTTTTGTGTGGAAATGTGTTTTCATTTCCCTTGGGTCCACACCTAGGAGCAGGATTGGTCATATGATAACTCTGTGTTTAATATTTTGAGTAACAACCAGATTATTTTCCTAAGTGTCTACACCATTTTACATTTCCACCAACAGTGTATGAAGTATCCATTTCCTGTAGTTGTTGATGTTGTTTATCATTAAATATGTTTTCCTGGAAGTGTATAATTTTCTCAGCATGTTTTCCTGATACTTTTGGTAGAAGAAAAGCTATTCTTCTTTGAGAAAATCCAGGTTGGTCACAAGTAGAGAAGATTCTAACTAATGAGGTGCATTAACCTCAGGAATGCCTGGAATTGTGTCCAAGGAGTGCATGAGAGTAGGGGACGATGGGTGCCCAAAACATATGTGAGTGGCTGAGGTCAAGAATTCGTGGATGAAGACTGTCCACGGTGTTTTCATGTTTTCAAGACAGAGAGAGTTTGGTTTAGTTATCTTGTATCAAGTAATTCCTCATGAAAGCCATCTCAGCCTTTTTAGTGCCACTAACAAGTTTAGAAATGTTATTGGTTAAAGATAAGCAGATACTGGGTCTACAAATTTATATTCAGTGAAAGACACCAATGTACCCTATAAAATATCAGCATTTAGTAATGAAATTACAAAACTTTCCTGAAGAGGTTCAGGCTACAATTTATTTCCATGATCCTTTGTTGGAAGCTTGACCAATTGGATTTATTTTAAAGGACTGATGGGCAAAATGAATTTAATGAAATTCAATGCAGAACAGAAGCACATTGTTTATCCTGTATAAGCTGACTTTATGTCTAGATGCATTGAAATGAGACAAAAACCAAATTGTATATTTGGCTTCTATAAAGCCTGAAATCCTGTTAGCTTTTTATTGCAAGACGGCAAAGAGCAACAGCAGCAGCAACAAAAAATAATAAAGAATTACAAATGACCACAAAAGAACTTTTTCTGGTAAATGTATAAACAAATATGAGATATTATCTGTTTTTATCAGTATTATATATATATATATATATAAGATTTATTTATTTTTATTTCTCTCTTCCCCCCCCAATTGTCTGCTCTCTGTGTCCATTCGCTGTGTGTTCTTCTGTGTGTGCTTGTATTCTTGTCAGTGGCACCGAGAATCTATGTGTTGTTTTGTTTTGTTTTTGCATCATCTTGCTGCATCAACTCTCCATCTGTGCGGCCCCACAGCCCCACTCTTGGGCAGGTTGCGCTTTTGTCTTGCCGGGCTGTTCTCCTTACGGGGTGCCTCCTTGCATGCGAGGCTCCCCTATGTGGGGGACACCCCTATATGGTGCCGCACTCCTTGTGCACATCAGCACTGCATGTGGGCCAGCTCACCCCACGGGTCAGGAGGCCCTGGGTTTGAACCTTGGACCTCCCATGTGGTTGGTGAATGCTCTATCCATTGAGCCAGATTTGCTTCCCAGTAAATATTGTAGTATACAATAATGATACTAAAGGTAAATTTGTCATTTAGAGTATATATCATTTCAAGAGACAACCTCCCTAACAAGAAGAAAGCACAACTTTCGTTGTTATTATTTTTGCAAATGTTGCCAATGCCTTCCCTACCTAACTTCTGCATATTTAGTGAGCTACGTTTTCAATAATATGTTATTTGAATTAGTAAAGCATCTTTTCCTCTCCATTACTGGTTTAAAAGGCATTTCCAAATTCACTTTCCTTTCACAGGAAGACAGTTAAGTAGACATCATTCATAATTTTCTGTCCAGCTAATCTTCCTGCTTTTATCTATGGTCTCTTCAGACACCCCTTTGAGGTCCCAAATCCATTTAATACCTTTGCTATGAATCCACACTAACACCTTGTTAAATAAGACCATCAAGATCTTACCATTTGCCAATTTTTCATGCCTTCTCGTGTATATGGGCTAAATTTAACAAACTGATTGAAAGGTAATCCTTAGTAACACGGTTTTAATGGAAACAAATTACATCTGTGATCCTTCTATATAACAGTAAAAATCAACACTTACGTTTGGGGTCTAGAATATATAATATATTCAAGAAGAAATTAAAAACAGGTATTTCAATGTGCAGTTCATTGGTGATGAATGAAATGCATAATGCATATGGAAATCATTGATTAAATTAGTGCCTAGAGGAGAGATGGAGATGGAATTAAGTTTGGGGAAAATCCTTTTATTTAAAAGTCTTGGTCATATCAAATAAATAATGTAATCAATAATTTAAAACAGTATTATTTATGCATTGAATAAAAGAAAAATGACCAAATGAAGTCCAGTCATAAGATATCTCAAAATAAATTGAGTTTTATAATGGCAGGAAAAAAGATAAACAGGTGATGTTGGTAATGGGTTTCAGTAAAATGTCCTGATGTGGATTCTGTTCTTTTGGCATTGTGGTAGGTGTATGTGATATGAATAGGCCTCAGAGAGATGAAATTTAACATTGAGTCCTCCCACAAAACTCCTCAAAACACTGTTTTAGAAAAGAAATTGTTCTGTAGCTTTACCTGTAATTTTGATTTTTCTCACACTATCCTAAAATGAAGGTAATTTAAGAAATCTATATAATGGAGTTCTAAAATTATTCTCTAATAAATCACTGCCATTGTAATAATGGATTACTTAATATTTCTACCCAGTGCATGGAATTCTTGTAGGCTCTTCTAATTAATTTCTCCTATATAGATCCAGTCAACTACTACGAGAATAAGTGATGGCTATACTTGGTGTTTCATTTCAGAAAAAAAAATACTTGTTATCTGTATCATCTGTTCTTCAGCTCTCTATAAGTAGGGTTACCATATGATTTATTATGCAAACTAGGACATTTTTAAGAGCAGAAAGGCACTATTATAATTATGGCAGAAATATAGGTGTAGAGTGGGAACAGGAAATATGGAACATATGGTTACTCTACGTGTGGAGATTTTATGCCCAACAATAATCCAGAGTTCTCTGATTTTATCAAGATGAAAACAACCAAAATATTCACCAACTGTGGAATGGATAAATAAATTGTATTTATACAATGGAATACTACACAACAATTTAAAAAGAATGTACTATGGTTACATGTAATGATATGGATGAAATTCATAGACATAATGTTGAGCTACGGAAGTTAAGCTGTGATTATATGATTTTTTTATGGTCTTTTAAAATAGGCAAAACTAATAGATGGTGAATAATGTGAGAATAATCTCCTTTTATGAAGTATTGGAAGAAGGCACAAGGAAGTCTTCTAAGATTCTAGAAATCTTGATTTGGTTAGTAATTACATATTATACGTGTTTAAAAGTTCATTTTCTTATGACTTTATACTGAACATAAGCTAAGCTTCAAAAAGTGAAGCAAATGTAGGAAAGGAATAGTATTCTCAAATATGTCAGAGAGCAGTTATCAGATAAGTTCAGTGGATGCTGGTCGGATAAAAATAAAGCCAAGAACAAAATGAATGTTTACTACTTGGATCCTCTGCCAGGTAAAATCCTTCCACCCTGGCTCCCAGATGTACCATTCTAGCTAAACTTAAAATTTTGCAAAGATTCTCCCTGCTCTTTACTGAATTTAACTTTTTTCCTTACCATATTTATGAATTTGCTTTTTCTGAATTGTTTCTTTAATATCCTTTCCCTCAATAACTGCCTGCCAAAATCTTCCCCATTCTTTGAAAACCCACCTCAAATCCTTTCTTTATGATTTCCCCCTCAGTTATACCAAGAGACATGTCCTCGGTTTCTCATTTTGTGCTTAGCATTGATCCATCTTTCTTTTCTCTAGTCTTTTAATTATTCATTCAACAGATCTGCTGGACCTTATTCTTGCAACAGGGAATAAATACAGTGGTGGATGAGACCAAGGCTTTACCCAGGAGGAGCCTATAGTTTCTTTCCTAATGGTCCTTATTACCACATTCTGCCTTCTAGTGTAGGGTTTTTGTTTCTGTGTCTGAAGCCATTCTACCTTAATAAAGCTCCTTGAAAGCATGGGGGTCCAAATTTTACTCATCTTTACATTCCCCATAATGCCTCAGTGACATTAAATGTTTGTGAATTAAAATAAATTTAGTTGACTTTCTTGAAAATTTTCTGTGGGAAAATACTATAAAGGATTTTACAGTTTGGTTAACACTAGGTGGATGATAAGATTAGTTAGCACTTTTAATAACCCGGGTCCATTGTACAGAAAATGTGCTGCCTAAAATTTAAGATGTTCTCCAATAGAATGACTTCCCATGTTTCAGCAGAGCCTGTGTGAATTAGGTTAATGTAATTCAAATTATTTCTGCTTCCATCAGGTTTAAACTTGGTTTATTTCACCACTTATTCATAGGGTAGAGAGAATCTGTCACCAAGATCTCTAGGGGATTGGCCTTTGTACTCCATGTTACTTTGTTAGCATGCCTGTGTGTTTTCATGAGAGTCTTGAACCCAGTTCAGTTTGATTTAGATTCAAGTCAGAACACTTTTGGGGAACTAATTTAGAAGCTTTGAATTAGATGCTTTTCTTCCTCTTTTGACTTCCTTCTCTTGTATTACTGTTTATCCTCAATTATTGTTGAGATTTGTATAAACTTGCATCAGAGATGGCCTCTAAAGGGAACAGATGTGGTTCTATCTGTTGAGCACCTGCATCCACATAAGAGGTCCTGGGATCATGGTCCCCAGGACCTCCTAACAACAAAACAAACAAACAAACAAATGAAAAACCAACTCGGGGGAGCTGATGTAGTTTAGTGTTTGAATGCTGGCTTCCCACTTATGAGGTCCTGGGTTCAATCCCCAGCCTCGGTACCTAAAAAAAAAATATATATATATATATATATATATATGTATATATATATATATATATACATATATATATATATATATATACATGACCTCTAAGATACAATGATCTTCTGTTCTGTTGCATAATTTTTTAGGGCTTTCTTACTGCCTACAAAATTACATTTAGAGAGAATCCCAACTTCCTGGTATATAACATTAATAGTGAGAACAGATAAGCCTACATATTGGATTCAATATATAAATCATTTAATGTGTTAGAAAATGTTATCATCCCTATGTACTTTATTTCTTGTTATGTAGATATTTTGTAAATATAGAGCAAGGTATAGCCATGAAAATTATCTTTATCTGGGAATTTAGTGTTTTTCTCTTATGAAAATCATTCAAAATTGAAAGTAAAAGCAGGTGAATAGAATAGGAATTTCATAAAGAAAACTTAACTAAAAACTGTGAAGTCCCTGTCACTCAACATATTCCAGCAGAGAGTACAAAGCCATCTGTCAGAGAAGGTGTAAATATACTTGCTACCTTGAATAAGAAGTTGGTCTTGATGACCTCTTAGAACATTGTAAGTCCAGGATTTTAGAAAGAAAATAGTGTCACAGAGTTGAAAATTTTAAACAAGAATGGCCTGTGTTGGCTACAATAATAATAATAATAAAATAATGACTCCAATTTATTGAGCTCATTCTATTTGCCAGGCATGTTACTAAAGAGATTTAGATTATTCTATGGTGACCTTCATAAAGAAAACACAATGTTTAACATGTTTCCAAATCACAGTAAATCAAACTCAATAGCCCCACTTCCAAAGTTGGCTAGGATTTCAATACCTGGAAAATCCTTCTTTTCCTTTGTGCTGTGCATAATAATTGGAAGGACATTGACTTTTACTCCCCATTGGACACTTTGGCAACTGCTTTTTGCCCATGCCCAATTGGTCATTTAAGGCTAGGCTACCCCACTGGTGCTGCATTTACCAAAGGACAAACCTGCCAGATGGGCTTCCACTGAGATGCCGAAACTACAGAGTCTAATCCTCATTGTCACCTCCAAGCTTGTACCCTTCCAATGTTCAACTGCCTCAAGGCCATGACCTTGATCTAGCTCATGTCTCTCCATTCACAATATCAATACCAGGAAATCCAGCACATCTGGAATGGATCCCTCAATACTTTCTGCTTTGATTCTGAATTATATATTCTCTCATCATGGGCTTATAGATCTGTTAGGGTTTTTACTCTGTGCCATTTAAAATAATTTTAAAAATACCTTCTAGAGATACAGAAAATTTAGAATCTTGGAATAATAAAGGCGTGAACATCCTCCTGAAACTTGGGAGGAAGAAGTAAAGGAAAAGGAAAAAGTTTAACACTCTCATTTCTTTTGGGTCTATAGTAACAAAAAATATTTTGTCAATAAGTTATCCTACTACGTGAATTTTTCAATGAAACTTCCTGCCAATATACTTTTTAAAAGTTTATTAAAGTATATCATTCATATATAAACAATAAGTGATTATAATAGTTGTGAACTTACAAAATAAACATGCATAACATCATACAGGACTCTCATAACTCACCCTACCACCAATAACTTGCCTTCTTGTTAAACCTTTTTAACTAATGATTAAAAAGCATTGTCAAAATATTACTACTAAACAAAGTATTTTCCCCAACAATCCTATTATTATTTTTATATCATTTATATATGAACATACATAAACAATTAACGTATAGTAAAAGTTGTGGATTTACAAGGCAGACATGCATACCATCATACAGGGGTCCCGTATATTAACCTTCCACCAACACCTTGCTTTGTATGAGATATTTGTTACAAATTATAAAAGAATATTGGGAAACGGACTTGGCCCAGTGGTTAGGACGTCCATCTACCACATGGGAGGTCCGCGGTTTGAGCCCCGGGCCTCCTTGACCCGTGTGGAGCTGGCCCATGTGCAGTGCTGATGCGCACAAGGAGTGCCCTGCCATGCAGGGGTGCCCCCGCATACGGGAGCCCCACGTGCAGGGAATGCACCCTATAAGGAGAGCCACCCAGCGGGAAAGAGGATGCAGCCTGCCCAGGAATGGTGCCACCCACACTTCCCGTGCCACTGACGACAACAGAAGCGGACAAAAAAACAAAACGCAGCAAATAGAGAACAGACAACCGGGGGGGGGGGGGGGCGGGGGGATAAATAAATAAATAAATCTTTAAAAATAAATAAATAAAAGAATATTGTTAAAGTGTTACTACTATCATAGTCCTTATCTTACACTTGGTGTGTTTTTCCCCCACCCTGTCCTATTTTATTTTTTAAATACATTTTTTATGACAGAAGTTGTAAACTTATAAAACAATCGTGTACATGTGCAGAATTCCCAAACAACACCCCTCCATCAACACACCGCAATGTGGCATGTCATTTGCTACAGATACAATAATATCATCAGATTGTTACCATGTCCATAGTGTACATTTGGCTCACATTTTCCATACTGCCTCAGTATCAACACAGTACATCTTTGCATAGATGCAAGAATATTATATTATTACTACTAACCACAGTCCATAGGTCACTCCAGTTCTATTTTTCCCATGCTTCTTGACATTCCCAACATCCTTCAGTAGGGATATACATTTGCTCTGGCTAACAAAGGACACTCTTGCATCTGTACCATCAACCACAATTCTCATCCACCTCTTGGTTTACTGTGCTATCCAGTTCCTATATTATTCTCTAGCTTTCTGTCAATTGGTATTTACATAACTAGGCTACCATTTTCAGTCACATCCCCATTTATAAACTAGCTGTTACTCACTGTGTGTTACTATCCACTCTATACATTTCCACACTTTTACAGCAAAGCTAATTAATTAAAACTTCTACATACATTAAACATTAGTCCACTCAGACCTCCTCATCTCCTTTAAAAATCCACCACCTATCATGAGGTCTTGAAGATATTTTCCAATCATTTCTTCTAGAAGTTTTATGGGTATTGCTTTTATTTTTAGTTTTTTAAATCCATTTTGAGTTAATTTTTGGATAAGGGGTGGGATAGGGGTCCTCTTTCCTTCTTTCAGCTATGGATTTCCAATTCTTTCAGCACCATTTATTGAATGAATTGTTCTGCCTGAGCTGTGTGAGTTTGACAGGCTAGTCAATAATCACTTGACCATACCTGGTCTGTCTCTCAACCATAAATTAGGATCCATTGGTCTATTGTGTCTGTCTTTAGGCCACTACCCTCCTGTTTTTACCACTACAGGTAGGTATTATGATTTAAAGTCTGGAGATGAGGGTTCACTTTTCCTTTTTATGATGTTTTTGGCTATTCAGGATTCTTTACCCTTCCAAATAAATGTAATGATCCTGTTTTCCATTTTTTCTTTAATGCTTGTGGAATTTTTATTGGGATTGCATTAAATCTTCATATCAATTTGAGTAGAATTGACAACCTGATGATATTTAGTCTTCCAATGCATGAGCATGGAGTGTTCTTCCATTGACTTAGGGTTTTTTTGATTTGTTTTAACACTGAGTTGCAGTTTTCTGAATACAAGTGCTTTACATCATTGGTTAAGTTTATTCCTGACTATTTGAGTTTTATCTGTCATATTTTATTTTCACCACTCTTTTGACATGTTTAGTTACCTTTATTGATATAATCATCATTTCTAGATGTTGGTATATCAAACTACTGTCTTCTTGCCTCCATGGTTTCTGGTGAGAAATCAGCACTTAATCTTATTGCATATCCCTTACATGTTATGCATTGCTTTTCTCTTGCTGTTCTCAGAATTCTCTCTGTTTTGGCATTTGACATTCTGATGAGTATGTGTCTTGGAGTTGGTCTATTCAGATTTTTTTCAGACTGGAATACATTGTGCTTCTTGGAAAAGGATATCTATGTCGTTCAATAGGTTAGGAAATTTTCTACCATTATTTCTTCAAATATTCCTTCTGCCCCTTTTCCCATCTCCTTCTGGGGCACCATGGCAGGTATGTCTGCATGCTGTTTGCTGTCATTTAGTTCCCTGAGACCCTGTTCAATTTTTTCCATTCCTTTCTTCATCTGTTCTTTTGTATGTTCACTTTCAGAGGCCGTTTCTTCAAGCTCATCAATCTTTTCTTCTGCTTCCTCAAATCTGCTATCATATGATTCCAATGTTTTCTTAATTTCATTTATTGCATCCTTCATTCCCATAAGATCTGCTATTTTCCTATGTATGCTTTCAAATTCTTTGTGCTCATCCAGTGTCTTCTTAACATCGTTAATCTCTTTAGCCATCTCATTGAATTTATTAAGGACATTTAATAGAACATCTATGATTAGTTGTCCAACTCCTTTATGTCATCTGGAGGCTTATCTTATTCCTTTAACTGGGCCATATCTTCCTGTTTCTTGGTGTGCATTATAATTTTTTGTTGGTGTCTTCACATCTGGCTTACTAGAGTATTTTTCTCTGGGTGCAGTTTTTCTCTTTAGTTTAGGGCTTCCTATCCTTTCTCCCTTGCTGGTTGTGCAGTAGGAGCCAAGCATGTAGTGGATGCTGTAAGCTGTGGGGGCTCAAGCTGCCCTCATTGCACCAGGGACCAGTGAAGCTTCTTCCAACTTTCTCCTTTGCCAGGGGTAGGTATAGAGTCAAAGTTATGTGGAATAATCCAAGTGCAGGCCTAGACTGTAGTGGCCCAGAGAGACTGATGAAGCTTCACATCCTTTCTCCTATGCCTAGGGCAGGAAAGGAGCTGCAGGTGTGGGCAGCAATCTGCAGTGTGGGTTCAAGATGATCACAGTTGCTGGTAGACTGCTAGTTTTCAATCCATGCCAGCCAAAGTTACCTGCAGCTACATGTATAGGCTGGTGCAGGGCTCCTCAGCCCCCTCCCTGCCAGAGGTAGGGCTGAAGCCTAGGCTAGGGCTTTAGGCTGATCTGTGTAAAAGAAACTGGTACCTGCTGACACTGAGAGTTTCAGTCAGCCCAGTTTCCCCTCATGATGGTGGCAGAGTCAGAATGGGTTCTATTGGCCTCTCTCTGACTTGGGCTGGTTCACACCCCAGCTGTTCCCAGGGTTATGTCTCAGTCAGCTGAGTCTACTAATAAGTAGCCACAGTTGGCAGTCAACCATCTCCTCCTACCCTTTTACTGGGAAATAGAGCTTCCAATTCCAGCCACAGAATACCCCCTGGGGTGGCTCATGCCACCAAAGTAGGACAGTCACCAGCTTCTGTGGCTAGGGCGGTAATTTCCCAAAGAGGCTGGCACAGGTCCCTGCAGCTTCCTCCCTGCCAGAGGTGGCAATGGGTCCTAGGCTAGACCTGCAATCTGACCTGGGTGGGAAGAAGCCGGTCCCCACCAGCACTGGGATGTTCAGTCCACCCCACTTTCCCTCATGCCAGGCACGGAGTTAAGATGGCAGCTCCTGGCCTCTTTCTGACTTGGACAGGCTCAAACTTTAGGATTATATGATAGCCCGCTGAATTTACTCATGAGTAGCTGAAATTGGTGCTCAACCATCTCTTTCTCCCACATTTTGGGGAAGTGGATCTTTCAATTCCAGCCACAGAACAGCTCCTGAGGCAGCTTGTGCCTCCAGTGGAGGATGGGCACTGGCCTCCAGGGCGTGGAACCTCTACTTACAATTCTTCTTTGCAGATGGGCAGTTGCCTCCTTCCACTCCCCCAAGGACATTGCAGGATGCTCTTCTGGTCTCCTGGAACCCCAAAACAGGTGCTTCAGCTAGCTCCAGAGAGCTCTGGGTGTTTACTGTCTGCCTTGTAGCAGGAGCTGACTCTACAAGTGCCTTAGTCGCCGCCATCTTGCTGGTTCTCCCTGCTAATATACTTTTAAAATATTAGATTTAATGCTTACAACAGCATTATAAGAGAAAAAGAATCACTCCATTTCATAGATGGGGAAACTGAGGCTTAAGGAAGTAAAGCACTTTCCAAAGTTCACACAGCTGATAAATGGGAGAACCTTTATTTTCTGGTCTGTCTGATCAAAAACTAGAGTTCATAGTCATTAAAGCACATCACCTCTAGAGTATGTTATCCTGATCATGAACAATTCACTCAGAATGTTCTGAATAGTTCTGTAGGTTTGTATGGCCCTAAATATTTTTCCTTGTGTGAATATGAGTGAGGTGATGAGCCCTTTGAAATCATATGGCATGATTTAGACTAGAGTTAGCTCCAATGATTCAATTAATTTATGAAAATTAGTGACCAGACTAATTGCCAAGATTCAATCTGTGAAAGGTCTGAGATTTTACCCTATTGGCAAGCTAACAAGTTAGGCAGTAGCAATTTCATGGATGCCAGCAGAAGACACAAGGGGGTGACATAGACAGGTCCAGATTGATGTCTGTACACACAGTGGGTTGCATTATAAGGTAGAAATCCTGAATTTAGGGAACCAGATTCTTTTCCAAAGGTAGGAAGAATGACTTCCGTCCTTCAGGAGGGCATCACTAGCTCTATTCCCCAACTCTATTCCTTATACAAATGTTTCTGAGATGATTGTGCATAAAAGGCAACAGTACCTTGCTCAGAAGATATGAGGAAATACAAGAGACCCATGGAGAATTATCTCCCAATACCACTACTGGAATTAATTTATTTTATTTTATTTTTTTAAAGATTTATTTATTTATTTAATTCTCCCCCTCCCCCAGTTGTCTGTTCTCTGTGTCTATTTGCTGCGTCTTGTTTCTTTGTCCGCTTCTGTTGTCATCAGCGGCACGGGAAGCGTGGGCAGTGCCATTCCTGGGCAGGCTGCACTTTCTTTCTCACTGGGCGGCTCTCCTTACGGGGCGCACTCCTTGCGCGTGGGGCTCCCCTATGTGGGGGACACCCCTGCGTGGCAGGGCACTCCCTGCGCACATCAGCACTGCGCATGGGCCAGCTCCACATGGGTCAAGGAGGCCCAAGGTTTGAACCGCGGACCTCCCATGTGGTAGACGGACGCCCTAACCACTGGGCCAAGTCCGTTTTCCCTGACAAGGAAATTTAAATGTAAATGTAAATAAATGGTCAACTTATGAACTGTTACATTTCTACATTAAAATAACAAGTTGCTTTGGAGTTGTGTAAACATTGACTAATCATTATCTTTTCAGTAAAACTTATCCCTATGATTACGTGCTTTAGAACAACAACAACAAAACAGTTTCAAATGTGTACAAATGTTCTACAAGTAACATAAATGAGTAAAAAGGATTGGGTATAAAATGATAAAAGGCTTTTATTAATTGGATTCAGTGTTGGCAACACAATCAAGAATGCCGAGGTCTATGTACAGTGCAAGTGTGTGTTCCATTTAAAGAGAGAGGGCTGGCTTAGGTTTGGTTAGTTATTTTTAGATTTTCCAATTTTTTCAAAAGATTTATTTATTTCTTCCCCCACTCTCACCTTGTCTGCTCTCTGTGTCCATTCACTCTGTATTCTTCTGTGTCTGCTTGTCTTCTCTTTAGGTGGCACCAGGAACTGGTCCTGGGACCTTCCAGAGTGGGAGAGAGGCAATCATACTCTTGCACAACCTCAGCTCCCTGGTCTGCTGTGTCTCTTATTGTCTCTCCTCTGTGTCTCTTTTTTGTGTGTCATCTTGCTGCAACAGCTCTCTGCTTGGGCCAGCTCACTGTGTAGGCCTTCACCAGGAGGTCCTGGGACTTGAACCCCGGACCTCCCATATGATAGATGGGAGCCCAGTCACTTGAGAGACATTTACTTCCCAGATTTTCCAGTTATTTAAGAGAAGTCAGAATCAAATGTGCATGGAAAATTTCATGAGTTTTAAAGTGGGAAATTTAATAATTCCAATAACGATCTCACCAAAATAATAGCAAACATTTTCTACATACCACATGCAAAAATGTACACAGGCTAGATATGGCCCATGGACTCCCAGTTTCAATCTCTGCCTTTCTAAAGGGAGAAAAAGGAGCAGGAATGCAGTTCCTGGGTCTCTTAGGTCTGAAAATATTCCAATCATTTAATGGGATTATAAGTAATTCAAGCAGGTTGTTTTCCAAACATAGTTAATTTCATTTTTACTGTTTACCAGTTTTCACTCTTATTGAGCAATATTATTAAAAAAAGGACCCATGTGTACATTTTTTTCCCTATAGTGTTTGAATAACTGTGGTTTAAAAAATACCAACTGCGGCCATGGCCACCCACTTTAAAAGAAAAATCAAAGATCTTCTCTTGTGGCCAATGCTAATTTTTTTCCTCCATATTTTGGACAACGACCAGCTACTTATGTTTTTCTAACTGGTCATATTCGAGAAGCCAAATTCAAGCTGCTGGTTGAAATTGACAATGTATCCAAAGTAATGGATCAATTTCGGCTCATCAGAATGTTGTTTTACTGAGCTGTCAGGATTAACATTCTTCCACTGCGATTTGAACACTGCCCAGGAGGGAGCAACCATACATTTCAGACAAAGAATTTAAGAAGGGGAAGGATATTGCTTATAACAATGGGAACACAATGGGGGTATTGTCCTATGCGTATGCAGAATCCAATATTTTCTAATTTCTTTTCACATTGTTAAAAGTCTTATATTGTTTGTATAGACATGTAATAGATTTAGTATAATTTATTATAAATTAAATAATTTAATATTATATATTAAATACTATAATAATATATTAAATAAATTAAATATAATATATATAATAATATATAATATATATAATATATAATAATATATTAAATATAAATAAACAGAAAGAACAATGCACAGGGTGATCATAGGAAAAAAGCAGCCACAAAAATGATAAAATTATGTTTGCTATTTAAAAGCTTGGAATTTAGGGAGCAGATGTGGCTCAAGCAGTTGAGTGCCTGCCTCCCACATGGGAGGTCTCAGGTTTCATTCCCGGTGCCTCCTAAAGAAAAAAACTAAATAGAGAATGAGCAAACAACCAAACCAAAACAACAAGCAGACAACAAGCAAAAACAAGCAGACAGTGAGGGCAAACAATGAACAGACAACGAGCACAAACAGCGAGCAAACAGACAAGGGAGCCATCTCGGGGCGGGGGGTGGGGAAGTTTGGAATTTTCCCATCAAAGACATGTTGGCAAAAGAGGGAGGAAAATCATGAGATATAAAGAGAGGAAAGAGAATTCTTACTGGAAACTGGGAGACTTGGGTTTTTGTTCCAGCCTTGCCACCAATTTGCCATCAGACTTTGGGAAAGGCATTTTAAGTCCTTAGATTTCAATTTCCTCACATGAAAAATGAATGGATTGACAGACCTGACAATTTGCTTGTACCTGGGTAACTGCAACATTCTGTGTGTCTTTGCTGATGGCCCTCAGAATGCAGAGTCAAAGTTGTCAGTCCTTGGGCATCGATTGAAATGCATTGTAAGCCAGAGCTGAGATTTCAAACTGCTTACTTATCCATGGGCCTGTTTGTCTCAAAGATATGTTTTATTTGATCCACACAGAGTGTTTACTTTTAAAAATTATTTGAAAAGGTTTTTTTAAAATTAGGAGATTTCTCATTTAGAAAAAATACATTCCTGGTTTCTTTTTAAAAAAGGCAAAACCGTGTCCATGTTTCTGCCTACCATCTGTTCACTAGAGCTGAGTAATAGCTGTCCTCCTTAAATGGGGCAAGTGCTTACCAATTCTGAAATCATGAAAGAAATGCGTACATGTGTGCCTTTCTGGGAAGGGAGTCTTTAGCTTTCATCAGTGAGATTTTAAACCAAGGAATTTTAGGAACTTCTGGTACAGGCGTGGTGAAGACCGTGCTTTGGTAAGAAAACATAGGGACACTGAACAAAATAGGCAACAGGACAAGGAATGGAAAATGCAGACCAATTGGAAATTTATTATATTAATCATTACTAACTTAAAAAAAGGCTTTAAATTAAAATAAGGGTAGAGATGGCATGAGAGTGGTTAAAATCATGTCTTACAATGAAGAAACTGAAGCTCAGGTGGGTTAAGTAATATGTCCAAAACCACACAGCCAAAATTCACATCAAAAGGCAAGATGTGAATTCAGTTTTACTGAATCTCTAACTCCTTTTTTACTACTCCTTTGTCTCTCTTTCGACACACCATGGAAAAGAGGCTCACACACCATTAAGGCAACACACTGTATGCTGGATGGATCCAACTCAAAGAAACACCTATAAGCCCTTTTAAGGTTGCACTCTAAATGAAATAAGCACTCAGAGCTAAATGCCTGGCATACAAATTACCCCTACTTGGATGAAGGAATCATTATTTGTCCTAGACCACTTCCACCATATCTTTTTAAACTGAATGGTTCTCCTCTGATGTATGAGAATTATTATATGATGAATTTCGAAAGATTTATATATTGGTTGGAGATGGAGAGAAACTTGTATGTGACCTAAGGAAAGCCCATCATTAATTACATGAAATAATTTTATTTAACAGGAAGAGATTTTAAATTATGGGACAAATGTTGGCTAAAGTTTAGTTGATATATTTCTCCTTTTTTACCCAAACTGTAAAAAGTCAACTACCTTTCTTTATTACCCATTCTCTATTTTGGAGTTCAGTCCAAATTGAAAGTTTTATGGAGTTATATAATACTGAAGGCTCCTGTAATCATGCATAATACCAGTTCTTTTGGAAGGCAGTAACTTAATGCTACTGAAACAAAAACTTGATTAGTATTTTTGGCAGTGCTTTGAAATGATAATGCCCTAAAGCCACCAGCTGTGTTATGAAGTCATTACTATTTAGGGATCATGTCGTTAGCATCGATTTTATTGAAAATAGGGAATTGCTATTTTTAAGCAAATGTCATGGCAAGAGGTGAGCATCATTATTACACTTTAAGGGGGGTTGGAAATTAGAAGTTCTTTTGATATAAATCCAAAATTTAGGGTAAGAATGAAATGTACTTGATTTTACCCTGAAAAAATAATTAAGAATGGCTTAATCTTCTGTCAGACATTAGGCAATTTCTCTCTGGGTAGGAGGTTAGGGGATCTCTCCAAGTCACAGATAAGAGGTAGGATTGCTGGTATGGGAATAGGAAGTATATATGCTGCTTCTAGTGTATACCTCCACAGTGATAACAACCAGAACTTAGTTTGCATGGTTGGAGTGATCTTTCTATTGCTGTGCAACAAAGCAACAGCTATTACCTTGCACATTGTCTGGAAAAAATGTATATACATATGGAAGAGAACATATTTCATTTATAATTTCAGAGACTGTCTTGCACAATATCCTTTCTTTTAATCTTATTTTCAACCCAAGTTAATAATCATCATAAAAATCTAATATGATATATTATGGTTATTATATGCTATTATTATTCTTATTGTCATTTCAAAGGGAAACACTTGACGTGTCTTAGTGCGGTAATCTTTCGTTCACTGGCTGTTGGCTTTGCCAATCTAAATGCCAGAAATAAGAAATCAATCAGTATCTGAATATGTCTTCTCTTGTAGTTCCTATTTTGCTTATGGAATTTTTAGTGGGACTATTTACGGAGCCTGGAGACTGAACACCAAATGCTTTTTTTTTAAAAAACAGACAAACAAACAAACACACTAAATTTCATTTAATGAATATTAGATTGTAAATATACAGATTTGGAATCAATTTTATTTTTATAATATATGAATATTCAGTTTGATGCACTTCTGATCTGAAAATGTTGGCTGAATGCTATTAGCATATTACTAGAGAGGATACCACAGCTAATGTATATTTTGCTACCATCATCGTGTATCAGATCCCAAGAGTCTTTAAATATATTTCTGATGAAATCGTGTGCTGGTATATTGATGGATAATTTATTTTATAAAACTAAACCTACACTGTTAATTGTTTTCACATTCAGAAATTCATTTGTACTTTGCTGTGCTTTGTTCTTTTTCATTTAATTAAAATATCATATCGCACTTTCTCTTTACTCTTTACGATGTCAAAAACTTAAATTCTCTGGGGGGTGGGTGGGCTCGGGCTTGCAGTCAGGGTCATGGCGGGCAGGATCTCTGACCTTGCTCCTCTAGCTCCCGCCAGGGCCGCTCAAGCCGAGTCCTAGCACGCTGTGCCCTTCTCATTTCTGTCCTCTGTACTGTGTGACCTGCCTGTGTTCTCACGCTTCAGCTATCAGCCTGTGACAACGTGGTGCGTTCGTTTTAGGGTCATTCCAGTTCTGCTCTGGAACTACAAAAAGTTTCTGGAGTAATTTTCTTCTTTTTTTAGTTGTATAGGGCCCAGAAAAGATATACAAGAATCCAGCAATAAAAATAAAGGCAATGTAGACTTTACGGGTGCAGACATAAATGGATTACCCAGAAAAGGAGCAATGGAAATCTCTGATGAAAATTTTTAAAAATCCCCAACTGTCCCATCGTTTTAAAAATGCACCTGATAATATGAAGCAGTGCCTTCTTTGCAATTTTCTCTAACCTTTTCTTTAAGAGTAGAATTCCAGATATATAGTTTAGGTATTTCCCGGATGCTAATTAGGAAATACATGGTATTTATATTTAAAATGTGTTCAGTTATATTTAATGAACTCATCCCTTAATTCTTTTTTCATTAATGTAGCTTTCATTTCTATTTTTGTGGTTTTTATAATACAAATAAAATAGAGCTTCTAGTTTCAATTCTAAATGATTTAATTAAATGAGTACATGATTTTTATTTTTCAATAAATTATTATAAAGTAAGGTTTGGTGAAACTATTAGGTAAAGGACAAATGAGTTTATATGGCTATGAGTCTCAAAAAAAGAGTCAGGAGGTCATCGGAGGGGTCACACATACGCATGCCTCAGCAGGGTCCCAGAGACAGCCAAAGGATATACAAGCCCAGGTGTTTGTTCTTCTGAGGGCTACAGAGACCCACAGGTTCTATGGTCATGACAGATGGCTCTGGAGTTCCGGGCCATGTCAGTTGGCCCTACTTTGGAGTTTGTGTTCCTGAGTGTGATGGAGTTGGACTCAGATGTTATCTTTCTACACAGGGCTCTTCTGTTACTTTTACCAGACCTGTAGCTGGTGCTGGAGTTGGTATATACTAAGGGGTCCTGAATATATGGACTGCCCATGTGGTATCCAAGCCCTGAGCCTCAACAGACTTGCAACTCCTACCCTCTGGTTTATTGGAATTACCCTGGCCAGCTAACAGGGAGTTGAAGAAGGTCAACCACCACACCAGGGAGCCAAGAGTGCCTAAAACTGCAGGCAGGAGAATTGCATCCATCATCCATGTGGAATCTAAGCCCCCTTTCGATATAGAGGTGGAGTGGACATAACCATCCCAGGGTCCACAGGATGGAGGAATAGAGTATGGGCTAGTGTGGACTTACTGATATTCTACTATGGAACTATTGGGATTAGTAATGGAAGGAAATGTAGCGTTGATGTGGAGAAAGTGGCCACGGTTGCTGCTGAGAGTAGGAAGATGGAAGAAGAGATATAATGTGGGGGTATTTTCAGGACTTGGAGTTGTCCTGGATGGTACTGCAGGGACAGATGCTGGACATTGTATGTGCTGCCACGGTCCACTGGGTGGACTGGGGGAGAGCGTAAACTATAATGTAAACCATTATCCATGTGGTGCAGCAGTGCTCCAAAATGTATTGACCAAATGCAATGAATGTCCCATGATGATGAAAGAGGATGTTGATATGGGAGGAGTGGGGTGAGAGGGTTGAGGGGTATATGGGGACCTCATATTATTTAATGTAACATTTAAATAAAAAACAAAGAGAAGAAATTTTTTAATAATTTTAATACAGCAGTGAAAATAAAATATGACAGATAAAACTCAAATAGAAATAAATTTACCAACAACGTAAAGCACTTGTATTCAGAAAACTGAAACTCATTGTTAAAAGAAATTTAAAAAGACCTAAATTACTGGAAGAACATTCCATGCTCATGAATTGGATGACTAAATATCATTAAGATATCAATTCTACTCAAATTGATAGACAGATTCAATGCAATCCCAATAAAAAGCCCACCAAATATGTTTTTAAACTGAAAACTCGATTATCAAATTTATTTGGAAGGGTAAGTCATCCTGAATAGGCAGAAGCATCTTACAAAGAAAAAGTGAACTCTCCTCTCTAGGCTTTAAATTATATTACCTAGCTATAGTGGAAAAAACAGCATGGTACTGGCATAAACACTGACACGTAAACCAGTGGAAACAAATTGATGGTTCAGAATCAGACCCTCACATGTGTGGTCAAGTGATTTTTAACTAGCCTGTTAAACCCACACAGCTCTTGCAGAACAGTCCATTAGACAAATGGTGCTGAAAGAACTGGATATCCATAGCCAAAAGAAGGAAAGAAGACCTCTATCTCACACCTTATCCAAAAATTAACTCAAAATTGATAAAAAACCTAAAAATAAAAGTCATAACCATAAAGCTTCTAGAAGAAATTGTGGGAAAATAGCTTCGAGACATGGTGATAGGCAGTGGATTCTTAAAGGAGATAAGAGGAGTACTGAGATGGACTACTGAAGTATAATATATGTAGAAGTTTTAATTAGCTTTACTGTAGAAGTGTGGAAATGTAGAGAGTGGATGGTAACACATAGTAACTCTTAGCTTATCAATGTGGATGTGGCTGAAAAGGGTAGTCTAGGTATGTGAATGCCAATTAGCAGAACGCTAGAGAATATTCTAGGAACAATAGCACAGTAAACCAAGAGGTGGATGAGACTTGTGCTTAATGGTACAAGTGCAAGAGTGTCCTTTTTCAGCTAAAGCAAATGTACATTACTATTGCAGTGTGCTGGGAATGTGGAAAAGCATGGGAAAGATACAACTGGAGTGGCCTATGGACTGTGATTAGCAGTAGTAATATAATATTCTTGCATCTATGCGAAAGATGTACTGTGTCTATAAGGGGGCAGTATGGAAAATGTGTTCCAAATACACACTATGGATAGGGTAAAAATCAGGTGATATTATATTATTTGTAACAAATGTTCCACCAGTGTGATGTGTTGATATAGGTGTGCTGTTTGGGAATTTTGCATAAGTGCATGATTGTTTTATAAGTTTACAACTTATGTCATAAAAAAAATATATTTAAAAAATAGTAATAGGGTGGGTTGGTGGGAAATACACCAAATATAAGATAAGGACTATAATTAGTAGTAAGATTTTGACAATATTCTTTCACAATTTGTAACAGACATCTCATGACAGTGCAGGGTGTTGGTGGAGGGTTGATGTACGGGACCCGCAAATGATGTTATGCGTGTTTGCTTTTTAAGTTCACAACTTTTATTATACTCTTATTGTTTCTCTATGTTTATATATAGGTGATATAAAGATAATAATAATAATAGGGGGTTAGGAGAAATTATTTTGGTTGATAGTAATATTTCGACAATGCTTTTTAATCATTAGTTTAAAAGGTTCAACAATGCAAGGTATTAGTGGTACCTGTGAGAGTCCTGTATTATGTTATATATGTTTGCTTTGTAAGTTCACAACTATTACTGTACAATTATTGTTTATGTATGTTTTTGTGTGATTGATATACTTCAATAAATTTAAAAACAAACAGAAAAAACAAAATTAAAAGTGTTGGAAAGAATGAAGAGAAATACGAAATCTCATTCTTTGCTGGTGAGAATGAATATTTGTAGACTCAGTGTGGAAGGCAAATTGGAAGTTCCTCAGAAAATTAAGCATAGTATTAGGATATGACCAATCAATCCCACTTCTAGGTATGTACACTAGAGAACTGAAGGCACAACTTGAACAAATATTTGCCAACCTATGTTCATAGTGGCATTATTCACAGTTGCCAAAAGATGGAAGTAATCTAAGTGACCACTAATGAATGAACAGAATGTGATAGATATATTCAATGGAATATTATTCAGCTGTGAAAAGGAACACATGTGACAGCATGGATAGACCTTGAAGCCATCATATTGTGTGAAGTAAACCAAACATTTGTTTATTGTATGATCTCACTGATATAAAACAATTAAAACAAGCTAACTCATAGCGTTAGAACCTAGAATATAAGCTACCATGGGATAGCTTGGGGTTCAGGAACAGGGAGTTAATGTTTAAACTGTATAGCAGTAGTATTTGGAAAAATGGACAAGTTTTGTTAATGAACGGTGGTGATAGTAGCAAGATATATATATATATATCAGAATGTGATTAAAAGGGAAAATGTTTGCTTGTACATATGGTATAAGATTTTTAAAAATCTATGGAACTGCATTATGCAAAAAGTCAACCCTTATTTAAATCATGGACAATAGTTAATATTATTATATAAACATGCTTTCATTAATTGGAACAAATGAACTACACTAATACAAAGTGTTAATGATAGACTGGAATATGGGAATCCTGAATTTTATGCATATAGTTGTATAAGCCCACAACTTCTTCAATTACAAAGTAAAAAATTCTTACCATGACTGAAGAAATGCTGAATTTCCTGGCCTTTGCCTACCTACCTTATAATCATGATTTGGTAATCTGAATCAGAATCACCTGGTTAATATAGTTGGACTCTAACAGATCCATGTGTTCACTCATCCCAAAGTTTATGGAAAGCCTTGCTCCCTGACGGGCACATGCTGTGCTCTCATTTACCTACCTGTTTCCTTCATTACCACTGATCTCAGCTACATTAGCACTTCTTCAGAAAATGTATGACATCATAACTAGTCCAAATCTCTCTAATATATATTCATATTGAACCATATACCTTCTACAAGAGCATTCATTAGAATAACAATTTTGCATTTATTTTAGAAATGTAATATGTACATCTATCACAAAATAGCAAATTCATTGTGACTGAGGATTCCTTCTTTTTTTTTTTCACATTAATGCTTCTCAATTACCAGTAACACAATAGGAGTTAATAACCATATGCTCAAAAAATCGATGACCTTATATGAATGAGGCAGATGTAAGAACTCGGAGTCCCACTTTTGAGACATTATTTCAACAAATATTTTATCCGTATCCTCTGAAACGCTGATGATGAATTTATTGCTATGCTTTATAGTGTACCACAGGTCCGTTAGGCTCCATTCATTTTTCTTCATTCTTTTTTAATTTCTGCTCAAAGACTAGATCATTTCAGTTGTCTTATTTTTAAGTTTACTGATACTATTTTTCTTCCTGTTCAATTCAGTTTAGAATTTATGTTTGGCTCCATTTTATCATTTCCATCTTTTATTTTTATTTTGTACATATTTTGGTTTCCTAATATCCATTGGTTCTTTTTCAAGGTTTTCCTTTATCTATTGAGCCAGTCATTATGTATATATATACATGTATATATGTATGTATGTATGTATGTATAAACTACCACAAAGAAAAGCCAGGACCAAATGTCTTCACAGGGGAATTTTACCCCAGATTCCTAGGTAAATTAATACCAGACCTTTTTTTTTCTTTGTTTTAATTTTTTTGTCTTTATTTAATTTTTTAATATTACATTAAAAAATATGAGGTCCTCATATACCCCCCACCTTCCTCACCCTACTCCTCCCCCCAAAACAACAATCTCCTCCATCATGAGACATTCATTGCATTTGGTGAATACATCTCTGAGGACCACTGCACCTCATAATACCAGACCTTTTTGGACTCTTCCAGAAACCTGAACAGAAGGAAACAATACCTAACTCTTTCTTTAAAACCAATATTACCCTACTATGTAAAGCCAGATAAAGAAACAAAAAGAAAAGAAAATAGCATAGCAATTTTTAATGAACATATATGCCAAATTCTTCCATAAAATACTAGTAAATAGAATCCAACAGCACATTTAAAGAATTATATGACTGTATGAATTGGAATTTAATCCAGGCATGCATACTGGGGTTTTAACATATAAGATAAATTATTGTAATATACCACATTGACAAAACAAAGGGAAAAACATGATCATCCTATCTACACAGAAAAGATGTTTAACTTCAAAACATTGCTGCAATAAATTAAGGAAGACCTAAATAAATGGAAAGAATTCCATCTTCATGGACTGGAAGATTAAATGCCATTAAGATGTCAATTCTATCCAAATTGATCCAGATTCAACACAATCCCCATTAAAATCACAACAGCTTGATATACAGAAATGGAAAAGCAAATAGTCAAATGTATTCAGAAAAGTAAGGGGCCCAGATTAGCCATAAACCTCTTGAAAAAGAATGTAGTGGGAAGACTCAGACTACTAGTCTTTAAATTATATGAGAAATCTACAGCAGTCAAAACAGCATGGTATTAGCACAAGGATAGGCATACAGATTAATGGAAGAAAATTGAGAGTTTAGAAATAATTCCACACACCTAGAGCCCACTGATATTTGACAGGACTTCCAAGTCCACTTCACTGGGAGAGAATAATCTCTTCATAAATGGTGCTTGGAGAACTGGATATCCATATTGAAAAGAAAGAAAGAGAACCCCTATCTCAACACTGTACAGAATTCTACTCAAGATGGATTAAAGACATAAACATAAAAATCAGGACCAAAAAACCTCTTGAAGAAAATGTATAGAGGCATCTAACAGATCCTGTGGTATCATTTTCATAAACTTTATCATGAAAGTATGAGCGATGAAAGAAAATTGAGAAAAATGGGGTCTCCTCCAAATTAAAAATATATGGCTTCAAAGAAGGTCTTTCAAGAAAGTGAAAAGACAGTGTACACAATGTGAGAAAATGTTTGGAAACCACATATCTGATAAAGGTCTAATATCCTGCCTCTATAAAGAAAGTCCACAACCCAATATGAAAACATACAACCCAATTTAAAAAGGTCAAAAGACTTGAATAGACACTTTTCCAAAGAAGAAATACAAAATTTTTATGAACACATAAAAAGTTACTCTACATCACTTGCTATTAGGGAAATTCAAAGCAATACGTTAATGAGTTATCATTTCACATCTCCTAGACTGGCCACTATTAAAATACAGAAAATTATAAATAATGGAGAGGATGGGGAGAAATAAGAACACCTATTTCTCTTTATGTTTCTTTCACTGGTGGGAATGTAGAATGGTGCAGACTCTGGAAGACAATTTGGTGACTCCTCAGCAAGCTAAGTATAGCATTGGCATATGATCTTGCAAGCCTACTAGTAGGTATATACCCAGAAGAGCTGAAAGCAGAGATGTGAACAGATATATGCACACCAACGTTCATAGTTGCATTAATAAATATTTCCAAAAGATAGGAGCAACCCAAGTTTCCATCAACAGAGGAAAGGATCAACAAAATTTGGTTTATACATAAGATGGTATATTATTTAGCTTTGAGAAGGAATGAGGTTCTGATGCATGAAACAAGGGAGTATCTCAATAACCTTATTTGAGTTAAATAAGACAGAAACAAAAGGATAAACAATATATGACCTCACTAACATGAACTAATTATATTATATAAACCCCTAGATGTAGAACCTAGTAGATATTTTACCAGACGATAGAATGGTGGTAAGGAATGTATAGCTGATGCTTATTCTCTGCAGAATTTTAAATTATGTTGACTCTAAATGTTTGGAAATTGACAGAGATCATGGTAGCACAATATTTTGACTATAATTAATAGTGCTGAAGTACTAGTGTGAATATAGTTAGAATGGGTCTGTTTTGGGTCATATATATTACTAGAAGGAAAGCTAGAGTATTGACCTGGGGATTGTATAACACAGTGAACTCTTTGGTACATGAGCATTGCAGCTAATAAGGCAAATGTAAGAATGTGCTTTCAGTATCTTTCTAACAAAAAAACATTGCTAGTGTAAGATGTTAGTAATAGGATGGTTTATGGGGGAAAATGCACCTAAAGCTAAATATGGACTTTGGTTAATAATATTCTAACATTCTTATTCTTATGTCAATTTTAACAAATGTACTGAGTCCACATTAAGTGTCAAAATAGGTTGTGTTGTACATCACAAATTTCATTGCCAGTTGTATGTTTTTACTCTGAGGCTTCTCTGAAATACATGCAGTGAGCTGCAGATCAAGACTCATATTCAGAAGAAAAAAAGAAAAAAGAACTTTACATGAGACCCAAGACAAGAACATAAATTATGTTCTACCTGATAATTAACTTAGCCCTGGTAAGAAGGTAAAGGTGGGTCATGGAAGGTGTCTCAATGGATAGGACATCTTGAACATCTTGTACATTATATAGCTCCATATTTCTATGGGATTTAAATGTTGCCTTGTTGCCATAGGTATGTGTTCTGGAGAGATATAGGCCATTACAGTAGCTAGCAAAATGTTAAACTTTTTTCCTGAGGAAGTCCTGTTACTATCTCAAATAAGATGTCCAAAAACTCTGGAATAAATAAGACTTGGCTGATAAAAGAAACCAGGCTAATAAGCCAAGCCCTCAACCTTGATGTTTGTACTTATGAACCTTATTCCCGTAATAAGGATACTAATGCTAATTATAACTAATGCCTAAGAGTTACCTCTTGAAGACCTCCTTTTTTAATCCAGGAGAGGCCTCTCTATTAGCCAAGATCTACAAAAATATTCTCACTACTTTCCCCCAGGCATGGGTCATTACTCCCAGAAATGACCATCCCTGGCACTGAGGGATTATTAACAGGCATTAATTAATGATGCATTTGGAGAAACACTTTGCTCAAAAATTGGAAATATTAAATTAAATATAATTTTAGGACAAATAGATTTCAAAGTGAGTCAGGAGGTCACTTCAGATCTCACACTTACACAGGTCTCAGTTGTGTTCTCAAAATGCTACAGTAAAAAAAGCAACAAAAAAGTGTTCCTGAGGGCCCTAGAGATGTCCAGATGCCATAGGCAAGCCACATTGCCTCATGACATCAATACCCTTCAGCAGGTTCTTTCTGGAAATATGCGAAAATTTCTTCCCCTAATATAACAGTTATACTTGTTTATAAATTGCCAATTATGATTCTTCTCCTTAATTTATTTGAACCTGTAACATTCAATTTATGTGTTAAGTACAATTCTATATTAGTCAGCCAAAGGGGTGCTGATTTAGCATATCAAAAATTGGTAGGTATTTATAAAGGGTATTTATTTGGTGTAGGAGCTTACAGATACCAGGCCATAAAGCAGAAGTTACTCCCCTCAACAAAGTCTATTTCCACGTGTTGGAGCAAGGTGACTGCTGATGTCTGCGAGGATTCAAGCTTCCTGGGTTCTTCCCTTCCTCAGGCTTCTTTTTCCTGGGCTCAGGGTTTCTCTCTTCCTGGAGCTTGCTTCTGTTTCCTCTCTGAGCTCACTTTCCAGGGCTCCGGCATAAGGCTTCAGCATCAAACTCCAACATCAAAACTCCAACATCAAAAACCCCCAGCTCTGTTCTTTGCCATGTCTTTTATGCCCTAATCATAAACCAATCATGCCCAGGTACAGATCAGATTACAAGTATAAACCAATATCTACTTTTGGAATTCATAATCATATCAAACTGCTACAATTTTTCAGAGATTTATGAATTTGGATTTTTCCTATGCAGGTTGATCTCTGAAACCCATGAAATGTGTGGCCAATTCCTAGTCTTCTCTTTTTCTGGCCTGTCCTGGACAACTAGCAAAACAATGATGCAGGACATTATATACCCTGCCATAACCCACTGAATAGACTTGGAGAGAGTGTAAAACTTCAGCATAAACTATAATCCATGCTATGTAGCACCGCTCCAAAATGTACTCATCAAATGCAATGAATGTACCACACTAATGAAAGAAATTGTCAATGTGGGAAGAAATGGGGTTGTGGGGAGTGGAGTATATGGGAACCTCTTTATTTTTTTTTAATATAACATCTTTTTGTGTCTACATATCTTTAAAAGTGATAATAAAAATTTTAAAAAACCAATGATAGACCAGACAAATGACAAAAGGAAGGAGCATCTTCAATTTCAAGCCAAAAAATTCCAAACCTCTGCCCCATAATAACTATGTCCCTTCTCAGCCTGAAGCAGTCAGAGTGGACATCATCCCAAATTGCTCAAGATTGAGAAATGAACAAAAATAAGGGAGGGGAGGATTGTAATCTCTTCCCAAAGCTGATTCATCATTGTAGTCATTATTTTATGCTTACAGAGTAACTGAGAATATTGACATTTACTTCCCCAGACTTCACTTTTCAGCCACAATCCAATTTATAAACAGGCTGCTACTCATTAATATGTTACTATCAACTTTATCCATTTCCACACTTTTACAGCAAAGTTAGTTGAATCTTTTACATACATTAAGTGTCAGTAGTTCTCCTCAACCCTCCTCTTATCACCTAATAACCTATATTCTAGGTTTTAATGTCATGTGTTTATTCTTCGTATTAATAAGACCATGTAATATTTGTCCTTTTGTGACTGGTCTACTTCACTTAGTGTAATGTCTTCAAGATTAATCCATGTTATCATATGTGTCCCAATTTCATTTCTTCTTACTGCAGCAAAGTATTCCATCATATGTATATATCATAATTTGTTTATCCATTCATATTCATTGGTTGATAGACACCTGGATTGTTTCCATCTTTTGGCAATTGTGAATAATGCTTCTATGAACACGGGTGTGCAGATGTCTGTTTGTGCCATAGTTTTTAATTCCTCTGAATATATTCTTAGTAGAGGAACTCCTGGATCATATGACAGGTCTATATTTATCTTCCTGAGGAACTTCCAAACTGTCTTCCACAGAGGCTGCACCATTTTACAATCCCACCAAAAGTGAAGGAGTATTCCTATTTCTCCACATCCCCTCCATCATTTATTTTGTCTTTTTTAAAATAATGGTCATTTTATGTGGGGTTAGATGATATCTTATTGTGGTTTGTTTTGTATTTCCCTAAGAGCTAGTGATGTAGAACATTTTTTCATGTGCTTTTTGGCCAATTGTATTTCCTCTTTGGAGAAATGTCTATTTAAATTTTTGCCCATTTTTTTATTGGATTGCTGGCTATTTTATTCTTATTAAATTGTCTTTTTTGTAAAGATACATAGATCACAAAAAAGGTTACATTAAAAATATAAGAGGTTCTGACATAGCCCACCCCTCACCCCACCCCCCACTACTCCCACATCAACAACCTCTTTCTTCATTGTGGCACAATCATTGCATTTAGTGAATACATGTTTTGGAGCACTGCTCTACCACATGAATTATAGTTTACATTGTAGTTCACATCTACCCCAGTACATTCAGTGGGCTATGGCAGGACATATAATGTCCAGCATCTGTCCCTGCAATATCACATAGGACAACTCCAAGCCCACATCTTACCTCCTCTTCCCTCTCCCTGCCCTCAGCAACTATGATGATCACTTTCTCCAGAACAAGGCTATTCCTTCTTCCATTGCTAGTCACAACAGTTCTATAATAGAATACAAGTAAGTTCACTCTAATCCATATTTTATTCCTCCAACTTGTGGACCCTGGGTTGGTGATGTTCACTCCACCTCTATATCAAGAGGAGACTTAGATCCTATGTGGTTGATGGATGTGATTCTCCTGCTTGGAGTTGTAGGCACTCTCAGTTCCCTGATGTGGTGGTTGACCATCTTCATCTTCCTGTTAGCGGACCTGTGTAAGTCCAATGAACTGGGAAGTAGGAGTTGCAACTCTGCTAAGGCTCAGGGCCTAGGTGGCACATGCACAGTCCAGAGACTGAAGTATTCTGGGTATACACCAAACCTCGCGCCAACCACAGGTTCAGTAAAAGTGACAGAAGAAGCATTTGTAGAAAGGTGACAACTGAGTCCATCTCCATCACACTCTGGAACAAAAACTCCAAAGTAGGGCCCACTGACAAGGCACTGAGCACCAGAGCCAACGTGCCATGGCTGTAGAACCTGTATGTCTCTATATCCCTGCAGAGAATGAGTACCAGGGTTTTATTTACTTTGGCTGTCTCTGAGATCCTGCTGAGGCATGCGTAAGTGAAACCTTCTAATGACATCATGAATCTTTGAAGAATCTTAGCCATAAAACTCATTTGTCCTTACCAATTCCCCCTTTTATTCAAGGTCTTTTTCTACTTGCATCTCCAGTTAGTGATTGGTAGTAATCTCTCAGTGCCATACTCATCCCCAGGAATCATGTCCCACATTGAGGAGATGGTAATGCATTCACATGCTGAGTTTGGCTTAGAGAGTGGCCACATTTGAATAACATGGAGGTTCTCAGGAGGTAACACTTAGGCACCCTGCAGCTCTAGGCCTAGTTCAGATTTGAGGCACACGGGCTGATAAGCCTAGTCATCAATATCAAGGGCTCATCATTGAAGCATCCTTCTTCACTAGTCTTTGCCCTTGCACTTGGGAGATTGTTGCTCTTCCATTGGGGAATGTGACAGAGCTTCCCGCTAGCTAGCAACTTGGCATTCCCTCAGTTGTCATTAGAAAATGTAACTACTCTGAAAAAGCACAACGAATATCCAAACATTTTTTTTTATTTATTTTATTTTATTTTTTATTGACTTTGTAATAATATTACATTAAAAATATATATGTGAGGTCCCATTCAACCCCACCTCCCCACCCCCCACCCCCCCTCTCCCCCCCCCCAACAACACTCGTTCCCATCATCATGACACATCCATTGGATTTGGTAAGTACATCTTTGGGCACCTCTGCACCTCATAGACAATGGTTCACATCATGGCCCATACTCTCCTCCATTCCATCCAGTGGGCCCTGTGAGGATTTACAATGTCCGGTGATTACCTCTGAAGCACCATCCAGGGCAGCTCCATGTCCCAAAGACGCCTCCACCTCTCATCTCTTCCTGCCTTACCCCATACCCATTGTCCACCATGTCCACTTTTCCCAATCCAATGCCAGCTCTTCTATGTGGACATTGGATCCAAACATTTTTATGCACCCTATATACATGCCCTGAAGAACTCCCTCCCAACCTTGTGTCCCTCATATTATCACCCCACACCAGCATTCCTCCCCTGTCATAGTCGAAACCCTCTGTGGTCCCAAACATTTTAAAAAAGGAAGCCTAGTTTATTGCCAAATTCAATGTATAGTAAAATGAAATAGTAAGGATAGTTTTAAAGATTAGAAATAGAATACATACTAATTGAGAGAAAATAATGTAAAAATAAATTGGAGTATTAAAAAATGGAAAATATCATAAAACTGTTTTTGCCATTTTGCCTTTCATCACTATAATGGTAGTTGCCCTGTCTGTACAGTGGCAAGGCAATTTCTTTCATTTTTTCCTCAGTGTCTACATCCTTTTTTCCCCTAATATTTAATTTTGTCCTCAAAAAAAATTTAGATCACAATAAGGTCACATATACAATATACAGGACTCCCATATATCCAATATCAAACTCTTTTCCCCTTTCTCCAGCAATGATATTTTTACATATTCATGTTTTATATGGTGCCGCTGATGTACAGATATTGAAACATAGCTATCAAACATGGTTCCCTTTTTTACATACGGTTTATATTTAGACTGTGCAAATTTCTAAATTTTTTGTTACATTATCATTTGCCTTATGGTTTACATTTTAGCCCATAGACTTTTATACATTTTTGTTGAAATTTAACATGTCCTGTATCCATCATTGCATGAACTTGAGGAACACTTTCATTGCCCCCTAGTTACTCTGCTCCCATCTATTCTATTCCTCTCTCCCCCTTCCCTCGGGGCCCACAGTGACAATCAAGCTTCACTGCTTGAATGACCAGATTCACAAGTACTTGTAACAATGCTGAGGTCTTGACACACTGGACTGTGCTCCCCATTGGGAACCGCCAATCTCTCGAGAAACACAATTCCCTCTGTTTGACATCATCAGCCCTCCCCAAGATGTAAGTACACCTTCCCACTCGTTGTATGGGTCCCCAAACAGTGTTATAACAGAATATGACAAGCTGTACACTCTCACATACTCCCTAGAAGCCTGTCCCTGTGCCAGATCCTCCCCTCAAATGCCTTAAACAGTTAATCCTTCCTTTTACTTTCTAAAGGGTTTTCTCAAAATTATAGTTTCAACATCATACCCGAAAATCTCCCATATTCAACTATTCCCCCAACCCTACCCCCAATTCCTTGGGCCATTTAACCCATTCTTCCAACCCTAGATCACCTCAAGACAGCAAAGCCCCACCCAATGGCATCCCTATGCCCCCATTTTATCCCTTCCTTGTACAAACACTTACCTCCACTTCATCGTAGATTTCAACCATGTAAGCGTCAGCTCACAACCTTCCTCTCTCCCCCCAATTTCCTGTAAGCCTATCATCCAGTCTCTAGCTCTCTGAGACTGCTTGGTTTGCTTATTACTTATCAGATTGGTCGTGTGTTATTTGTCCTTCAATGTCTAGCTTGCTTCACTCAACATAAGGTCCTCAAGATTCATCCATGCTATCCCATGTGTTTGTACTACATTACTTCTTATACTGGAGTAGTATTCTATTGTATGTATATACCACATTTTGTTTATCCATTCATCTGTTGATAGGCATTTGGGTTGGTTCCAACTTTTTTCAATAGTGAATATTGCCACTATGAGCATTTGTGTGCATTTATCGGTGTGTCCTTGCTTTCAGTTCTTTTGGGCATATGCCCAGCTGTGGAATTACTGGGTCATATGACAAATCTATAGCTAGTTTTTTGAGAAACCACCAAACTGTCCTCCAGAATGGCTGGATTCTTTTGCATTCCCACCAGCAGTGGATGAGTGTTCTCATTCCTCCACATTCTCTCCAAAACTTGTAGTTTTCAGATTTTTTGATAGCCAGTCTTATGGGAGTAAGATGGTATCTCATTGTAGTTTGATTTTAATTTCCCTAATAACTAGTAATCTGAAGCACCTTTTCATGTGCTATTTAGCCATTTGTATTTCGTCCTTGGAGAAGCATCTGTTCAGATCTCTTGCCTATTTTTAAAATGGGTTGTTCTTTTCTTTTTACTTTTGAGATATACGTGTTCTTTGTATATGCAGCATATTAGTCTCCTATCAGATACATGGTTACCAAATATTTTCTCCCATTGGGTGGGCTGTTTTTTCACTTTCTTGATAAACTCCTTTGAAGTACAAAAGGGTTTAATTTTGAGGGCGTCCCATTTATCTATTTGTTCTTTTGCTGCTTGTTCTTTGGCTGTGAAGTACATAAAGTCATTTCCTATTACAAGGTCCTGTAGATGCTTCCCTACATTCAATTTCAAGTTCCTTGATTCCCCATGTCTAAGATGTGTTTCTTGTAGACAGCATATAGATAGGATATATTTCCTTATTCATTCTTCCAATCTGCATCTCTTGACAGGTGAGTTTAATCCATTGACATTCAGTGTTGTTACTTTCAAGGAATTACTTACATCAGACATATTTTCATTGGATTTGTGTTTGTCAAATGATGTTGTGTTTTTTTTCTCTTTTTGTCTTTTTAGTTGTTCTTATACACTCCTTCCACTCTGTCTCTCTTGTTTTGTTCCTTTCCTCCTTCAGCACTCCCTTGATTTTTTCTTGAAGGGCAAGCATACTCTCTTAGTTTCTTTTTATCTGTGAATATTTTTTACTCTCCATCATTTTTGAATGCCAGTTTTGCTGGATAGCGTATTCTTGGTTGAATTTTTTTCTTTTTCTACCTTGACTATGTCATACCACTGCCTTCTTGCCTCCATGGTTTCAGATGAGAAATCAGCATTTAATCTTATTGAGCCTCCCTTGTATGTGGTGGTTCTCTTTTCTCATACTGCTTTCAGTATTTTCTCTTTGTCTTGAGCATTGGATAATTTGACTAGGATATGTCTTCAAGTGGGCTGTTGGGATTTATGCTGTTTGAGGTGTGTTGTGCTTCCTGGACATGTACAACCATCTCCCTCAATAGGCTTGAGAATTTTTCAGCCATTATTTCCTCTAACACCCCTTCTGCCTCTTTCCCTTCTCTTCTCGTTTTGAGATGCCTATAATGCATTTGTTTGTGCATTTTGTGTTGTCATTCAGGTCCCTAAGTTCCTGTGGCATTTTTTCTATTTTTTTAAATCAATGCTACTATCTATGTGATTTCAGATGTACTGTCTTCACCATCACTAACTCTTTCCTCTGCCTCTTCAAATCTGCTCTTAGTGGCTGAGAGTGTGTTTTTGATTTCTTGGATTGTGCTGTTCACCACCATCATATCTATTATGTTGTTTTGCATGGTTACAATTTCTTTTGTATGCTCTCCAAGCGTTTTCTTAATATCCTTAATCTCTTCCTTCATTTCATTAAATTGGTCCATGATATATGTTTTGAGAGCTTTGATTAGTTGTTCAATATTCTGCTTCTCTTCCTGGTTTTTAGTTTGTTCATTGGATTGGGACATGTTTTCCTGATTATTGGTATGGTTTGTAATTTTTTTGCTGTCTGGTCATCATTTTATCTTGATGGGTTTATTCAGTTGATTAGCTTCTCTGTCTAGTCTTGGGGTTTATTTAGGTGTTGCTTTTATGTCAGTGTTAATTCTTCTCTTTGACAGTTTGTCCTTTTTCTGTTTCCTTGCTGTTTTCTAAGTTCCCTTGAGAAAATATTAGGGCCAGGGAAATTAAAAGAGGTAAGAAAAGAAAAAGTATAATAGTCATATAGATAGTAAATGTTAGCAGAGGAACCATGTGAGATCTAGGAGAAAGGATATTAAACTCATGAAAGCTATGTAGAGTTGTAACAGTAAAAAAGTGGAGTACATACAATGAGATGTAAAGTGAATATGGGGAAGAATATAGTATGAATTAAAAGACCAGTGTGGTCAGGAGAGAGAGGATGAGAAAAGAAAGGACAAAAACACAAAGAGTGAATAAAAGATAGAAAACAGAATGGAGGTTTCAGAAATATAAAGTCAGAAAAATTGGGGACTAAGCAAAGAGAGGTGGAATGTAAGAAAAACAATAGACAATGGAAGATAGAAAGATGTAAAGGAAAGGGAATAGTGTTAGTAGCCAAGATCAGTACACACAGGAAAGAGGATATAGAAGATGAGGAAGCACAGCAAATAAGAAACACTGCCTGCACTACCTAATAGAAAAAATGAAAAAAAAAAGAAAAGAAAGAAAGAAAAAGAAAAGGGAAAGGGGAAAAAAAAGCAAGTAAGGAATAAAAAGGGGTCTGTGGGGGAATGAAGAGGAAGGAAAGACAAGAAAACAAACCAACAAAAAAGACCAGACAAGGCCTCAAGCAAGGAATCCTCTTTGTAATTGAATAAACTGATTAGGAGTCTATTCTTCCCCATTTCTCCCTTCCTCACTTCCCTCTTTCCCAAGGCAGTCATAGGGATTTATGAGGGCTCCCCTTGGAGATTCATATGGGACCCTGGTAAACCAACTCACCAGAAAAAATAATAATTCTTTGTTTCTTTGAGAGTGAGCATCCACACCTTGCCAGGAACTCTAAATATGCTAGTGGAAGCCTACAAAGCACATCCTACTGTACCCCTCTCTTAAGTGTGCATCAGAGAACTAGGTAATTTGCTGACTCCACCTTCTCCCAGACCAAGTTTCCCAATCTCAGGGCTTTTAGGAAATTTTACTCTCTCAGCAGATTTACATCTCCTCTCTTCCTGGCCACTCCCCAAGCCAGCTGGTATGCTCCTCCAAGCTCATAAAAAGGGGGACCAAAAAATTGAACCTGCACATCTCAGGCCCCTCTGCACCCCTCAGCAAAACTCTCCCACTTTCAGAGTTCATCCAAGAGTGGAGGGCTAGGGGAATGCCTGAGCTCAGGGACTGATGGGTTTGGGGAACATGGGTTTGGGATAATGTGGGCTTGGGGTACATGGCTTTGTGGAAAGAGGGTTAAGGAGAATGCAGTGTTTGGGGAATGTGAGGTTCAGGGAACACAGGTTCGGGGATCATTTGTTTGGGGAACATGGGCCTCAGGAATGTCGCTGTGTGACTGGCGGTGTTCAGAGACTGCTGAAGCTATCAGCCCTAGGGGAAGGGTTTGTCTTCCCACAGCTTCAAGCTCCATTGTGAGAAACCCATGGTTTTACCTTGAAAAAGCACTGCTTTTTAGCTGTCTCTCCAGATTCATGTCCAGATACCTCCTGCTTTGTAGGTTCCTAACACTCTTCACTCAGACTAGATTCTGTCCCCACTCAGGTTTTTTGCAGGAAACATGACAAGCGTGCAGTCACTTGGATGACATCATGCCCTACCTCTTCCACCAGGCCTTGAATATGTTTCCCTACATTTTCTTCTAAGATCTTTATGGTATTTGCTTTTATTTTTAGGTGTTTAATCCGTTTTGAGTTAATTTTTATATAAGGTTTGAGATAGGGGTCTTCTTTCTTTCTCTTGGCTATGGATATCCAGTTCTCCCAGCACCATTTATTAACTAGACCATTCTGTGCCACCTGGGTGGGTTTGACAGGCTTGTAAAAAATCACTTAGCCATAGAGATGTGGGTCAATTTCTGAACCATCAATTCAGTTCCATTGGTTTATGTGGTCATCTTTATGCCAATACATGCTGTTTTTACTGCTATAACTAGGTAATATGTTGTAAGTCATGAAGTCTGAGTCTTCAACTTCATTTATCCTTTTAAAGAGGTTTCTGCCTATTCAGGGCCTTTTAGTCTTCCAGATAAATTTGATAATTGTGCTTTCTGTTTGTTTAAAAAATGCAGCTGGAAATTTTATTGGGATTGCCTTGAATCTGTATATCATTTTGGGTAGAAAAGGAATCTTAATGATATTTAGTCTTCAAATCCATAAGCATGAAAGGTTCTTCTAATTATTTGTATTTTTTAAAAATTTCTTTTAGCAATGCACTCTAATTTTCAGAATGCAAGGGCTTTACATCCTTGCTTAAGTTTATTCCTAAATAATTGATTCATTTATTTGCTACTGTAAATGGAATTTTTTCTTGATTTCCTCTTCACATTGCTCATTAGTAGGATATAGAAACACCGCTGATTTTTGCGTATTGATCTTGTATCCTGACACCCTACTGAAATATTTATTAATAGATCTAGCAGCTTTCTTGAAGATTTTTTCAGGAATTTCTAGATATAGGATTATATCATTTGTGAATAGCAAAGGTTTTACTTCTTCCTTTCCAATTTGGATGCATTTAATTTTTTTTTTAAATGTATCCAGTATATTTAATTGAGAAATGGTTTTTTTTTAATTATTTTTTTATTTTATTTACTTTGTAATAATATTACATTAAAAATATATATATATGAGGTCCCATTGAACCCTACTTCCCCCACCCCACCTCTCCCCCCCCTCAGCAACACTCCCTCCCATCATCATGACACAGCCATTGCATTTGGCAAGTATATCTCTGGGCACCCCCGCACCCCATGGTCAACGGTTCACACCATGGCCCACACTCTCCCCCATTCCATCCAGTGGGCCCTGTGAGGATTTACAATGTCCGGTGATTGCCCCTGAAGCACCATCCAGGGCAGCTCCATGTCCCAAAGACGCCTCCACCTCTCATCTCTTCCTGCCTTTCCCCATACCCATCAGCCATCATGTCCACTTTTCTCAATCCAATGCCACCTTTTCTATGTGGACATTGGATTGGTTGTGTCCATTGCACCTCTATGTCAAGAGGAGGCTCAGATTCCACATGGATGCTGGATGCAATCCTCCCACTTTCAGTTGTAATCACTCTAGGCTCCATGGTGTGGTGGTTGTCCTTCTTCAACTCCATCTTAGCTGAGTGTGGTGAGCCCAATAAGTCAGATTGTAGGTGCTGAGTCTGTTGAGGCTCAGGACCAGGCTATCACATTGTCAGTCCAGAGATTCAAATCCCCTAAATATATCTTAAACCCCGACACTAACTGCACCTCCAGCACATTAGCATGAAAGTCTTATGAAGAGAGATCCCATCTGAGTCCAGATTCATCACACATAAACACCAGTTCCAAAGAGGGGCCATCTGACCTGGTAGTTAACCCCATCGGCCATGACCATAACTCCCATGGGTCTCTTTAGCCCTCGAAGGAACCGATATCTGGGGGTTGTATCTGCTTTATCTGTCTCTCTGACTCTGCTCAGTTGTGCATGAGGGCAATCCTTCTGACAGCCTCCAGACTCTTTTTCAGAGACTCGTAGCCATATAAACTCATTTCTCCTTTCCATTTCCCCCTTACATTAGGTCAAACAGCATTTTAAAGTCATGTTATTTTATGTAGACAGGGATATTCCGCTGATCCACGTTGAACCTTCCGTATGAGGTCATTTTCCAGTTGCATCATCAGTTGGTAGTTGATAGTGGTCCCTCGGTGCCAGGGAGACTCATCCCCGGGTGTCATGTCCCACGCTGGGGGGAAGGCATTGCATTTACATGCTGAGTTTGGCTTCGAGACTGGCCACATTTGAGTAACATGAAAGCTGACAGGAGGAAATTCCCAGGCACAATGCTGCTCTAGGCCTTGTTCTTATTTTAGGCTTATCAGCTCCCAAGCATAGTCATTAGCGTTATGGGCTCACTGTTGAACCCTCACTCCCTCCCGGTCCCCGCCGCTGCACCTGGGAGACTGTCACTGCTCCCCTAGGGACCACGACAGAGCACCACTGGCCAGGAACACAGTACCCCCCCTGCTGTGGTTTTTAATTGTTGCCACTATGAGTATATCCAAACATTGCCATGCACCCTGGACATATGTTCTGTACAGCTCCCTGTCAGCCATATATCCCCTGTCAATGGCATCCCATACCAGTATTCCTCCATTGCCTTTGTTGAACCACTCTGTGGTCCAGAACTCCCTGAAATTTGAAGCCCAATATAATGTCAGGGTCCCTTACTAGGAAATGGCATATAGCTATGGGTTTAAAGGTTATATAAAGAATACATGTTGACTTGGAAAAAATTCTACATCCTATCTTTCCGCCCCCCCCCCCCAATTATTGAGCTTCTCTTCACAGGAGCCCTAGACCACAGCAATGCATATATATAGTATACAGCACTCCCATACATCCACCACAAAACCTTTCCCTTCCACAGTGATACTCTTACACTCTATTCACATCATATTTACTTAACGTAATGTACAGAGTCTGAGATAATAGCTTTCAAACAAGGTGACATTTGTGCTTACATTGTGGTGCATACTTTAGGATACACAGTTTTTTACATTCTTAGTTATCCTATGTTTTACATTATGGTTTACATTATCAGTCTGTCATCTCCTATATGTTATGCTGTAATATTACATGTTTTATATCCATCCTTGTGTACTCTCACGAAACTCCTCTCTTACCCCCCATTTACCTTGGTTACACACATTTAATGTCCATTTTCCCTTCCACCTTGGTGCCCACAGTGACAGCCAACCTCCGTTTCCCAAGGAGCCACTTCCAGATATAGATGGAATAGTGTTCAGGGTCTAACTTGCTCAACTGCCCCAATGCCCTGGGAGCCACCCTTTCTCTCGAGGGATACAGTTCCCTCTATTTGATGGCATTAGTCCTCCCCAGGATGTGGGCCCACCCCCACTCTCACTACTTGGGTTTCTACCCCATGGTGTCACCCACTCTGGCAGAATGAGCATTTAGACATTCCCCAGGAGCCCGTCCTGCATCAGACCCTCCCCTCCGAGCATTCTAAACAGGTAACCCTCTTTATTATATTTTGATATGATTTTCTCGGCATTTTACTCTCCACCAACACCTGACCCTCTCCTGTGTTCGTATGTTACCCCTCCCTCCCCCCACTTTTGGGCAATGTTACCCATCCGCCCATCCCCAGCCTCCCTCAAACCCGCAAAGCCCCAACCAAAGGCAACCCCTGCCCCCCTTTTATCTCTTCTTTGTGTTCATACTTACCACCATCTCGTCTTAAATTCCACCCCTGTAGACATCGGCTCACATCCTTCCTCCACCCTCCGATTTCCTGTAAGCCTATTGTTCAGTCTCTTGCTATCTAGGGCAGCTTGGTTATTTCAAATCATTGAGGTCATGCAGTATTTGTCCTTCAATGTCTGGGTTGCTTCACTCAACATAAGGTTCTCAAGATTCATCCATGTTATCACATGTGTTTGTAGTGTGTTTGTTCTTACAGCCGAGTAGTATTCCATTGTGTGTATATACCACATTTTATTGATCCACTCATCTGTTGATGGGCATTTGGGTTGATTCCAACTTTTGGCAATAGTGAACAATGCTGCTATGAACATTGGTGTACATATATCGGTTTGCGTCCTTGTTTTCAGTTCTGCTGGGTATATACCCAGCAGTGGTATTGCTGGGTCATATGGCAAATCTATGGCTAGTTTTTTGAGAAACCGCCATACTGTCCTCCAGAATGGTTGGATCCTTCTGCATTCCCACCAGCAGTGGATGAGTGTTCCCCTTTCTTCACATCCTCTCCAGCACTTGTATTCTTTTTTTTTTTTTTATAGCTGCCAATCTTATGGGTGTAAGATGGTATCTCATTGTGGTTTTGATTTGCATTTGCCTGATAGCTAGAGATTTGGAACATTTTTTCATGTGCTTTTTTGCCATTTGTATTTCTTCTTTGGAGAAGTGTCTGTTTAAGTCTTTTTCCCATTTTTTAAATGGGTTGTTTATCTTTTTATTTTCAAGATATAGGAGTTCTTTATATATGCAAGTTATAAGTTTCTTATCAGATATATGGTTGCCAAATATTTTCTCCCACTGTGTGGGCTCCCTTTTTACTTTCTTTACAAATTCCTTTGAGGTGCAAAAGGCTTTAATTTTGAGGAAGTCCCATTTATCTATCAGTTCTTTTGCTGCTCGTGCTTTTGGTGAGATATTCATAAATCCATTACCTATTACAAGGTCCTGTAGATGTTTCCCTACACTGCTTTCTAAGGTTTTTATGGTCTTGGCTCTTATATTTAGGTCTTTGATCCATCTTGAGTTGATCTTTGTATAAGGTGTGAGATGGTAATCTTCTTTCATTCTTCTACATATGGCTATCCAGTTCTTCAGACACCATTTGTTGAATAGGCCACTCTCTCCCAGTTGAGAGGGTTTGGTGGCTTTATCGAATATTATGTGGCTATATATGTGAGGTTCTATATCAGAGCTTTCAATTCGATTCCATTGGTCTATGTGTCTCTCCTTATGCCAATACCATGCTGTTTTCACCACCGTAGCTTTGTAGTATGTTTTGAAGTCAGGTAGTGTGATTCCTCCAATTTCGTTTTTCTTTTTCAGTATGTCTTTGGCTATTCGGGGTCTCTTTCCTTTCCAAATAAATTTCATAGTTAGTTTTTCTAATTCCTTAAAGAAGGCTGTGTTGATTTTTATTGGGATTGCATTGAATGTGTAGATCAGTTTTGGTAGGATAGACATCTTAATAATGTTCAGTCTTCCTATCCATGAACATGGAATAGTCTTCCATTTATTTAGGTCTTCTTTGATTTCCTTGAACAATCTTGTATAGTTCTCGGTGTATAAGTTCTTTACCTCTTTAGTTAAATTTATTCCTAAGTATTTGATTTTTTTATTTACTATTGTGAATGGTATTTGTTTCTTGATTTCCTCCTGATCTTGCTCATTATTGGTGTACAGAAATGCTACTGATTTTTGTGCTTTGATCTTATAACCTGCAACTTTACTAAACTCATTTATGAGTTCTAGAATCTTTGTTGTAGATCTCTCAGGGTTTTCTATGCATAGGATCATGTCATCTGCAAATAATGACATTTTGACTTCTTCCTTTCCAATTTGAATGCCTTTTATTTCTGGCTCTTGCCTCAGTGCTCAAGCAAGTACTTCTAAGACAATGTTAAATAGGAGTGGAGACAGTGGGCATCCTTGTCTTGTTCCTGAGTTTAGAGGGAAGGAGTCTAGAATTTCTCCATTGTACACAATATTGGCTTTAGGTTTTTCATATACACACTTCATCATGTTCAAAAAATTTCCCTGTATTCCAATCTTTTGGAGTGTTTTTATCAAGAAAGGGTGCTGTATTTTGTCAAATGCTTTTTCTGCATCAATAGATATAATCACGTGATTTTTTTCCATTAATCTGTTTATATGGTGTATTACGTTGATTGATTTTCTTATGTTGAACCATCCTTGCGTACCTGGGATGAATCCCACTTGGTCGTGGTGTATAATTCGTTTAATGTGTTGTTGAATACGATTAGCAAGTATTTTGTTAAGTATTTTTGCGTCTAGGTTCATTAGAGAAATTGGTCTGTAATTTTCCTTTCTTGTGATGTCTTTGTTTGGCTTTGGTACTAGGGTAATGTTGGCATCATAGAAGGAGTTGGGTAATGTTCTTTCTGTTTCAATTTTTTGGAATAGTTTCAGCAGGATTGGTGTCAGTTCTTTCTGGAATGTTTTGTAGAATTCACCTGTGAAGCCATCTGGCCCTGGGCTCTTCTTAGTTGGGAGATTTTTAATAACTGATTCTATCTCTCTGCTTGTGATTGGTTTGTTAAGATCATCAATTTCTTCTTTTGTCAATATGGGCTGCTTATGTGTTTCTAGGAATTTGTCCATTTCCTCTAGATTGTCATTTTTGTTGGAATATAGTTTTTCAAAATATCCTCTTACGATAGTCTTTATTTCTGTGAGGTCAGTGGTGATATCGCCTTTCTCATTTCTTATTTTGTGTATTTGCATCTTCTCTCTTTTTTTCTTTGTTAGTGTCGCTAAAGGTTTGTCAATTTTGCTAATCTTCTCAAAAAACCAGCTCTTGGTCTTGTTTATCTGGTTAAGTGCTTTCTTATTTTCTATTTCATTTAGTTCTGCTCTTATCTTTGTTATTTCCTTCCTTCTTCTTCCTGTTGGGTTACTTTGTTGTTGTTTTTCTAATTCCTTCAAATGTGCTGTTAGTTCTTCACTTTTTGCTCTTTCTTCTTTTTTGATATATGAATTTATGGCTATAAACTTCCCTCTCAGTACTGCTTTTGCTGCATCCCATAAATTTTGGTATGTTGTGTTATCATTATCATTTGTTTCAAGGTAGTCATTGATTTCTTTTGAGATTTCCTCTTTGACCCACTGTTTTTCTAAGAGTGTGCTGTTTAATTTCCAAATCGTGGTGTGAAATCTGGACTTCTGTCCCTTGCAAATCTCCAGCTTGACTCCACTGTGGTCAGATATAATGTTTTGTATGATTTCAATCTTTCTGAATTCGTTCAGCCTTTCTTTGTGGCCTAGCATATGATCTATCTTGGAGAATGATCCATGTGCGCTTGAGAAAAATGTATATCCTGCTGTGTTTGGGTGTAGTGATCTATATATATCTATTAGATCCAGCTCCTCTAATATACTGTTCAGATGTTTTGTTTCTTTGGAGATTCTCTTTTGAGATGTTCTGTCCAGAGTTGATAGTGGTGTATTAAAATCCCCCACTATAATTGTAGATGTATCTATAGTTTCACTTCATTTTTCCATTGTTTGCCTGACATATTTAGAGGCACCCTTGTTAGCAGCATAAATATTTATGATTGTTCGATCTTCTTGACAGATTTTCCCTTTCACTAAAATGTAGTATCCTTCTTTGTCTCTCACAATTGTTTCACATTTAAAGTCTATTTTGTCTGATATTAATATAGCTACTCCTGCCTTTTTTTGGTTATTGTTAGCTTGTATGATTGTTTTCCAGCCATTCACTTTCAATCTCCATGCGTCTCTGGGTCTAAGATGTGTCTCTTGTAGACAGCATACGGATGGGTCATATTTCCTTATCCAATGTCCCAGTCTGAATCTTTTGATAGGTGAGTTTAATCCGTTGACATTCAGTGTTATTACTATCAAGGGATTATTTGTGTTAGCCATATTTTGATTGGATTTGTGTTTGCCATATTTTGTTTGTATATATATTTTTTTGTCTTTTTTGTTGTTGTTGTTGGTCTTATACTCTCCTCCAACTCTGCCTTTCCTGTTTTTTCCTTTCTTCCTGCAGAACTCCCTTTAGAATTTCGTGAAGGGGAGGTTTCTTGTTGGTATACTCTTTCAGTTTCTGTTTGTCTGTGAATATTTTGAACTCTCCATCATGTTTGAATGCTAGTTTAGCTGGATAGAGTATTCTTGGTTGGAAATGTTTTTCCTTTAGTACCTTGACTATATCATACCACTGCCTCCTTGCCTCCATGGTTTCAGAAGAGAAATCAGCACTTAATCTTATGGAGCTTCCCTTGTATGTGATGGTTTTCTTTTCCCTTGCTGCTTTTAGGATTTTCTCTTTGTGTTGAGCATTGGATAATTTGACAAGTATATGTCTTGGGGTGGGCCTGTTGGGGTTTATGACCAGTGGAGTGTGCTGTGCTTCTTGGATATGTACGTCTGTCTCTTTCAGTAGATTTGGGAAGTTTTCAGCCATTATTTCCTGCAACACTCCTTCTGACCCCTTTCCCTTCTCTTCTCCTTCTGGAATACCTATAATACGTATATTTGAGCATTTTGCATTGTCATTCAGGTCCCTAAATCCTAGCTGGATTTTTTCTATCTTTTTATCGACCCCTTCTACTATCTGTTTGATTTCTGATGTACTGTCTTCCACATCACTAATTCTCTGCTCTGCCTCTTCTAGTCTGTTGATATTTGCTGCAAGTGTATTTTTGATTTCTTGAACTGTGGTGTTCATTCCCATCATGTCTGTTATATTTTTGCGTATGTCTGCAATTTCCCCTCCCAGTGTTGTCTTCATGTTGTTAACCTCTTTCATTACTTCATCAAATTTGTTGGTGATAAATGTTGTTAGATCTTTCATTGCTTGTGCAAAGTTCTGCTCCCCTTCCTGATTTTTAGTTTGTTGATTGGATTCAGCCATGTTTTCCTGATTACTGATTTGGTTTGTCAATTTTTGTTGCTTTCTGGTCATCCTTTTATCTTGATGGGTTTAATCAGTTCCTTAGCTTCTTTGTCTAGTCTTGGAGATTAATTAGCTGTTATTTTTGTGTAAGTGTTATATCTTCTTTTTGTCACTTTGTTCTTCTTATTCTAATTTCTTGTTGCTGGTTAAGTTCACTTTAAAGGAAAGTATTAGTGCCAGGGAAAGGCAATTGTGTAAGCAAGGAAAAAGTGTAGAATTGTATTGGTGATATATGTTAACAAAGCAAGAATATGAAATCTGGGAGGATGGAGGTTAGATTCATGTAGATTGTGTAGAGTTATAGCTGTAGGTAGAGTACCTTTTATGAGGTAGATGACTGAATATGGGAGGAATATGGTATGAACTACAAAGCTATTGTTTTCGTGAGAGAGGGAAAAAGAAAAGAAAGGTAATAGTTTCAAGAGTGGATACCAGACAGAAAACAGAACAAAGGTATTAGAAATTAAGAGTTAGACACTTTGTGGATCAAAGAAAGGGAGGTGGGGGGTGGAATATAGGAGAGACAGTAGATAATAGTGGATATCAAGATGCAGGGGAAGGGGGATAGTGTAGGTAGCCTAAATCAGTTCACACAGAAATGAGGCAGTGGAGGATGGGAAAACCCAGCAAATGTGATGTGTTCCCTGTAGCACCTATTGTATACTTGAATTAAAATAAAATAAGTGGAAAATGAGGGACAAGAGGGAAAGAGAAAACCAAAAAAGAAAAACTAATTATAATAAAGAAAAAAAGAAAGACAAGAAGAAAGGAAGAAAGAAAAAGAGGATGGGCAAATGGTGGGGAACAGATAGGGGGAAGAGAGATACAGGTATACACGTGTCACAATTGCAACACTATCTAAAACAAAAAAAAAAAAACCCTAAATAACTGTATAAAAAAAAGGACTTTGGGGGACACGCTAGGGGAAAAGACTAGGGGATAATGCAATATTAGCAATCAGGGCGTCAAAAAGAGTAAAAAATAAGATAAAGTGAAAATAAAAACAAAACAATATGAACCAATAAAGATAAAATGCAAACGTTAAGGTCCAGGGCACTCATGGACCCCAGGTAGACCCCAGGGCGTGATGGATTCAGGGGTGGAAAGTCTGAGACACTGAAGACTCAAGAGGTGTGAGTCTGGGGTGTGGACCGCCAGAGTCCAGGGGACCCAGACCTGGCAACCTCAAATCTGGTCCACAGGAAGCTTAGGAGCCCTGCAGTGCAACACAGCCCTCAGGGATCCCCATAGCTGGGTGCCAGCCCCATGGGGGAAGCCAGGTCCGCCAACTCTATATTAAATGTGTGATCCCTGCAATTCACCTACTCCTCAGGGTTTCAGCCTTTGGACAGCTCCGTCCCTGTGCTCCCACAAAACGGCCACTTGAGGGTGCCTCTACACCACAGCCAGTTCAATGACCCAGATCCCAAGCCCACCGGGTGGGCTGGGCTTCAGCTGGAAACGCCGAAAACAGACTCCGAGACCGGAAACCCCAAACTTTGCAAAATATTCCCCAATCGGCTTCCAGACGTGTCCTCCTCCCTCACTGCACCCTACAACAGTCTCCCAATTGTGTCCCCTTATTGCCAAAAATCCAATTCCGTTGCAGATCGGCAGCCGGACCTGTGGGGATGGAGCTCCAGGCGGAAGCGCTACCCGCCCTGTCCGGCGACCAAAACGTCCCCCGCTTCACAACAAAACACCGTCTGTCTCCCCAAATCGATCTGCAAAGGAGTCTTGTCCCATCAACCCCTCACCAGCCGGCCCAGTATCCGCGAATTCCTCAGCACCGCAAAGCCTCCAGAAAAAGGAAAACAAAAAACAAAAAACAAACCCTGGCCGTGGAGGCTCCCGGAGCTGCAGGAGCGCCCGCTACCGCGGCTCCGCCCACTCAAGGAGGGAACTTCCCGTGCCCAGCTGGGACCTCCGTTTATATATTATAGACGTATCCTCTCTGTTACCTTCCCACCAAATCGACGTCCAGACACCTTCCAACCAGCAAAAATCCCCAAAACAGCGCGGTCCCAAAGAGCCTTCAATGCTGCCCAGCCGCCCCCTGCAGAGACATTACCAGGCAAGCTCACTCAGCCACCATCTTCCCAGCAGCCTCTCACATTTAATTTTTTTTTAAGATTTATTTTATTTATTTATCCCCCTTCCTGCTTGCTTGATGTCTGTTCTCTGTGTCCATTCACTATGCATTCTTCTGTGTCTGCTTGTCTCCCTTTGTTTCATCATCTTGCTACATTAACTCTGTGGGCACGGGCCATCAGCTCTGCACAGGCACAGGCAGTCAGCTCTCTGTAGCCGTCAGCTCCCCTGAGCAGGGCCATCAGCTTGCCTTCACAAGGAGGCCACGGGAATTGAACCCAGGGCCTCCCATATGGTTGATGGGAGCCCAGTCAATTGAGCCACATCTGCTTCCTGCCTTTTACTTCTTTTTGTTTCCTGATTGCTCTAGCTAGAGTCTCTAGCACTGTACTAAACAAGAGTGGTGACAGTGGGCATCCTTATTTTGTCCCTGATCTCAATAGGAAAGCTTTCAGTCTTTGACCATTGAGGACAATGTTATTAATAGCAACATTGAGGACAATGTTATTAATAGCAACAGGTTTTTCACATATGGCCTTTATCATGTTGAGAAAGTTTCTTTAAATTCCTTTCTTTGGTAGTATTTATATCAAGAACGGATGTTGTATTTCATCAAAGCCTTTTCTCTGTCAATTGATAAGAACATGTGATTTTTCTTCTTTGATTTATTAATGAGGTGTATTATGCTGATTGGTTTTCTTCTGTTGGACCACACTTGTGTGCCTCGTATAAAAATTCACTTGATCATGATGAATAAGTCTTTTAATATGTTGTTGGATTCAGTTAGCTTGTATTTTATTGAGGACTTTTGCCTCTGTATTCATTAGAGAAATGGGTCTGTAAGTTTATTTTTTTGTAATATCTTTATCTGTCTTTGGTATTAGGATGATACTGGCTTCATATAATGAGTTTGGTAGCACTCACTCTTGTTCAATATTTTGGAAGACCTTGACTAAGAGTGGTATTAAATCTTCTTTGAATGCTTGGTAGAATGTACTTGTGAAACCATCTGGTCCTGGGCTTTTCCATTTTGGGGAGCAGTTTGATGACTGTTTCAATCTCTTGTGATTGGTTTGTTGAGATCTTCTATTTTTTCTAAGGTCAATGGGCATTTGTACATTTCTAGGAATTTATCCAATTCATCTACATTGTCTAGTTTTTTGACATAAAGTTGTTCATAGTATCCTCTTACAATCTCTATTATTTCTGTGGGGTCAGTAATAATGTCACTATTTTCAATTTTTATTTCATTTATTTGCATCTTTATTTTTTTCTTGGTCAGTCAAGCTAAGTGTTCATCAATTTTGTTAACCTTCTCAAAGAACCAACTTTTGGTTTTAATTCTATTTTTTTGTTCTCAATTTCATTCATTTCTGCTCTTATATTTGTTATGTATTGCTTTGGGATTAGTTTGCTCTCTTTTTCTATTTGCTTTAGATGTGGTAGTTAGGTAACTGATTTTAGATCTTTGTTCTTTTTTAATGTAAGCATTGAGAGCTATAAATTTTCCTATCAACACTGCCTTTGGTGCACCCCATAGGTTATGATACATGGTGTTCTCTTTGTGATTCATCTTGAGATATTTATTGATATCTCTTGGAATTTCTTCTTTGACCCATTGATTATTTAAGAATGTGTTGTTTAATTTCCATATATGTATGCAAAGTTACCCTTTTTCTGCCATTTGTTCATTTCCAACATTACTTCTTTATGATCAGAGAAAGTACTTTGCCTAATTTTAACTTTGTTGAATTTATTGAGATCTGCTTTGTGATTTAATATATGTTCCATCCTGGAGAAAGATCCATGACCAGTTGAAAAGAATGAATATCCTGCTGTTTGGGTGCACAATGTTCTGTATATATTTATTAGATTTTTTCATTCATCACATTATTCAAGCTCTTTATTTCTTTGTTGATCCTCTGCCCAGATGCTCTAGCCAATGGTGAGAATGGTTTATTGAAATCTCCAACTACTATTGTAGCAATGTCTATTTCTCTCTTCAGTTTTCTAGTATTTACTACATGTATCTTGGGACATCTCAGTTAGGTGCATATTTGTTTATGATTGTTATTTCTTCCTGAGGAATCATCCAATTTATTAATATTTAATATCTTTCCTTGTCTCTAATAACAGTTTTGCTTTTAAAGTCTATATCATCTAATAAAAGTATTGCTACCCCAGCTTTTTTGTTAGTTTGTTTTGGTTATGCCATGCATGGAAGATATTTTTTCCAACCTTTCACTTTCAATGTATTGGTATCCTCTCTGCTGGTGGTGGTGCTGGAGCCTAGGGTAAGGCTGCAATCAGATCTTGGTGGGAAAAAGCCATTTCCTAACTTCACTGGATTTTCAGTCAGCAAGGCTTCCCCTCATGTCAGGGGCAGTGTCAAAATGGCAGCTATGGACTCTTTCCAGCATGGACAGGTTCAAACCTTAGCTGTTGTACTTTAGCTAGCCAAGCCCACTATTCAGTAACTGAGGTCTGTGGACAATTGTCTCCTCCTTCACAATTTATGGGAAATGGAACTTCTAACTCTAGGAACAGAATAGCTCCTGAGGTGGTTTGTGCTGCTATAGTAGGATTGGCACCAACCTCTCTAGGTGGCTTGCCATTTCACAGGGAGTTGGTGCAGGTCACCCCAGCTTCCTCCCTGCCAGAAGTGGTGCTGGTTTTAGGCTACAGATGCAATCTGATCTGAGTGGAAAGCAGCTGGTCCCTACAAGAACTGTGATTTTCATTCAGCCGCCCTTTCCCCTCACACCAGGGGCAGAGTCAAAATAGTGGTTTCCAGCCTCCTTCTCACATGGACAGGCTCAAAGTTTAGCTGTTTTTACCATTATACTTTAGCCTGAGTATAATCTGAATAATAGTCTGAGGGGGAGTTTATAATATCCATACATAAACAAAAAATTAGATAGTTTGTCAACAAAAAACTGACCTACAAGAATTACTAACGGGAGTTTTGAAGGTTAAAAAGAAAAGACAAGAGAAAGTGGCTTGGAGTTGTGTAAGAAAATGAAGATTACCAGGGTAACTAAAAGCATAAATGTAAAACCCAGTGTACTGATTCTAACTGTATAACTCTACTCTTTAATTCCTAAAAATGTCAGAATACAATTGAACAAGAAAAAAGCATAGTTCTTGATAATGGGCAAGTATAATACAAAGTGATAAAGTGGGAAAAAAGAACATAAAGAGGGGAAACAGAGTGATATTGGAGCAGAAAAAAATGTTCATAATTGATCATAAGTTGTTATCTTTTCAATAAGAGTATTATAGATGAAGTCTGTGTAATAAGAACACCAAGGTAACTACAAAGAAAGCATTTCTAAAAAGAAACAGATACATAAATGACAAAGGGATCAGTCAGATACCTCACAAAAGAACAATACAAAAACGGTGGTTGCAATAAAAGAAAAAAAAAGACAAGAAAAGACATGACATATAAACACCAAAGTACAAAACAACTGAAGTAAGTACTGCCAGTACAGAAATAAAACTAAATGTTAATGGATTAAACTCCCCAACAAGCACACATAGGTTTGCAGAATGGATAAAAAACAAGACTCAGGTATAATTTACTTACAGGAGACTCACCCTTGAAACAAAGAATAAAATATGCTGAAAGTGAAATATTATAAACATAATGCCATCCAAATATTAGCTAAAAAAGAACTGGAGTAGTTATACTGATATTAGACAAAATAGACTTTCAGCCAAAAGCTGTGGTAAGTTACAAAGAAGAATACTAATACTTATTAATAAAAGGGGCAAGTCAACAAGAAGAAATAAGAATCATCAATATTTATGAACCTAACCATGAAACCCCCAAATACATGAGGCAAACTAGCAAAAATGAAGGGAAACATAAATGTGTCTACAATAATAGTTGGCAAAGCCAATATACCACTCACAACAATAGAAGAAAAATAAGAAAGGAAGCAAAGAACTGAATAATAGGGTAAATGAACTAGACCTAACAGATACATACAGAAAATTCCACAGAAGGATATTCATTCTTCTCAAATGCACATGAATCAGCCTTTTTTAAATTTTATTGACTCATTTTATATTGGTGATAGATCCCAAAAACATTACATTAAAAAAAAAGGTTCCTATATACCCCACTCCCCACCCCACCCCATCATTTTTGTAAATTGTATTTTTGAAGATATATACTTCACAAAAAAAGTTACATTAAAAAATATAAGAGGTTCCCATATACTCCCACCTCCCCACTCCACTCCTCAGACACCAGCAACCTCCCCCATCATTGTAGCACACTCATCACACCTGGGGAACAAATTTGGGGGTGCTGCTGCACTATGGGGATATTAGTTTATCCTGTAGTTCACACTCACCTCCAGTATATGCAGTGGGTTAAAACAGGATATGTAATGTCCAGCAACTGACCCTGCTATATCATGTAGGACAACTCCAGGTTCCAAAAATATACCCTCATCACATCTCTTCTGCTCTCTCTCTCTGCCCTCTGCCACTACTGTGGAGACTTCCTCCATGCCAGTGATACAATTTCTTCTATTACTAGTCACAATAGTTTTATAGTAGAATATCAGTAAGTCCACTCTAATCTATATTTTATTCCCCCATTCTGTGGAACCTGGGATGGTGATGTCCACTCCACCTCTATGATTGGGTTTAGGTTCCACATGACTGATAGATGCAGTTGTAGGCCCTCTTGGTTCTCTGGTGTGTTGGTTGACCATCTTCAACTCCCTGTTAACTGACCTGGGTAAGTCCAAAGAACCAGAGAGTAGGGGTTGCAACTCTGCTGAGGCTTAGGGTCCAGCTGGTACATGGGCAGTCCAGAGATTGAAGTCCACTGAGTATACACCATCCCTAGCACCAACCACAGGTTCATTAAAAATGACAGAAGAGGCATGTGTAGAAAAGTCACATCTGAGTCCAGCTGATCACTCTCAGGAGCACAAATTCCAAAGTAGGACCCAATGACATGGTACAGAACTCAAAATTGATCTGCCATGACCATATATCCTGTGGGTCTCTGTAGCCATCAGGATTACCAGTAAATAAGGTTCTATCTACTTAAGCTGTTTCTGGGGGTCCTGCTGAGGTGTGCGTATGCATGACCACTTTGATGACCTCCAAACATTTTTTTTAATATTTATTTATTATTATTATTATTTTTTAATTACATTAAAAAAAATATATGAGGTCCCATTCAACCCCACCGCCCCCGCCCCCCACTCCCCCCACAGCAACACTCTCTCCCATCATCGTGATACATCCATTGCACCTGGTAAGTTCATCTCTGAACATCACTGCACCCCATAGTCAATGGTCCACATCATAGCCCAGACTCTCTCACGTTCCATCCAGTGGGCCCTGGGGGGATCTACAGTGTCCCGTAATTGTCCGTGAAGCACTATCCAGGACAACTCCACGTCCCGAAAACGCCTCCACATCTCATCTCTTCCTCCCGTTCCCCACACCCAGCAGCCCCCATGGCTACCGTTCCCACACCCATTCCACATTTTCTCTGTGGACATTGGATTGGTTGTGTCCATTGCACACCTATGTCAAGTGAGGGCTTAGATTCCACATGGGTACTGGATGCACTCTTCCCGCTTCTAGTTGTAGACACTCTAGGCTCCATGTTGTGGTGGTTGACCTTCTTCAACTCCATGTTAGCTGAGTGGAGTAAGTCCAATAAGTCAAAGTGTAGGAGCTGAAGTCTGTTGAGGCTCTGGGCCTGGGTGTCATATTATCAGTCCAGAGATTCAAATCCCCTACATATATCTTAAACCCAGCACCAACTACAATTCCAATAAAGTAGCATGCAAGTCTTGTGAAAAGAGATCCCCTCTGAGTCCATTTCCATCACGCAGAAACACCAGCTCCAAAGAAGGGCCATCTGTCATGGCAGTGAACCCCTTCTGCCATGACCATAGAACCTGTGGGTCTCTTTATCCCTCAAAAGAACCAATACCTGGGGTTGTATCTACCTTATCTGTCTCTTAGACTCTGTTCAGTTGTACATAGGGGTATTCCTTCTGACAACCTCCAGACTCTTTTTTAGAGACTCACAGCCTTATAATCTCATTTCTCTTTTCCATTTCCCCCTTACATTAGGTCAAACCGCTTCCCAAAGTCATGTTATTATATGTAGATAGGTATATTCTGCTGTTCCGCATTGAATCTTTAATTCAAGGTCATTTTCTAGTTGCTTCTTCAGCTGGTATGTGGTAGTGATCCCTCGGTGCCAGGGAGGCTCATCCCCAGGTGTCATGTCCCACGCTGGGGGGAATGCATCACATCTACACGCTGAGTTTGGCTGTGAGAGTGGCCACATTTGAGTAACATGAAGGCTGTCAGGAGGAAACCCCCAGGCACAATGCTACTCTAGGCCTTGTTCTTATTGCAGGTGCATAGGCTCAAAAGTGTAGCCATTAGTATCAAGAGCCCACTGTTGGGCCCTCCTTCCTTCCTGGTTCTTGCCGTTGCACCTGGAGGATTGCCGCTGCTCTCCCAGGGTCCACAACAGTGACCCCCTGGCCAGGAGCCCAGTACCCCCCCAGCTGTTGTTTTTAATTGTTTCCACTATGAGTATATATAGATATTACCATATACCCTGGGCATATGCCCTGTATAACTCCCTGTCAACCATATATATCCTGTCAATAACATCCCATATCAGTATTCCTCCGCTGCCATTGTTGAATCACTCTGTGATCCAAAACTTCCCGTAAAGTGAATCCCAACATAATGTCAGCTTCAGAAGAGTCTTAGATCACCAAAATTCATATATACAATATACAGTATTTCCCCAGATCCACCATAAAACCTTTTCCCTTCCTCAGCAATAATCTTTCCTCCAAACATTTTTGAAGACTCTTAGCCATAGAAACTCATTTCTCTCTACCATTTCCCCTTTATTCAAGGACAAAAATCCTTTTTTAATACATGATCATACATGTAGGCTGAGATATTCTGCTGGTCCTTTTGTTCAAGGTCTCTTTCTAGCTGCATCACCAGTTAGTGATTAGTAGTAATCCCTCAGTGCCAGGGAGGCTCATCCCTGGGAGTCATGTCCCACACTGGGGAGAAGGTATTGCATTTACATGCTGAGTTTGACTTAGAGAGTGGCCACATTAAGCAACATGGAGGTTCTCAGGAGGTAACTCTTAGGCATACTGCAGCCCTAGGCCTAGTTCTTATTTCAGGCACACAGGCTAATAAGCATCATCATCAGTATCAATGGCTCATCATTAGACCATCCTACCTTGTTGGTCTTTGCCATTGCATGTGGGGGATTTTTGCTGTTCCATTAGGGAATGTGACAGAGCTTCCCTGAGTAGGAGCTCAGCACTTCCTCAGTTGTCGTTTGTAACTATAACTACTATGAAAATACCCAACCTATATCAGAACATTTTTTTGTCCCCTATATACATGCCCTGGAGAACTCCCTCCCAACAATGTGTCCCCATCAATAACACCCCACAACAGTGTTCTTCTCCTGCCATAGTTGAACCTTTCTGTGGTCCAAACTTCCTCAACATTGAAGCCTAATATATTGCCAAATTCATTTAATAGGAAAATGAAATATAGTGATGGGTTTAAAGATTAGAAATATACATACTAATTAAGAAATACTAAGATAAAGTAAAAACAAATTGGTGTATTAATAAAAATGATAAATATTATAAAGCTTTGCTTTTAATGTTTTGCCTTTTATCTCTGTAATAGGTGTTGCCCTGTATATACAATGGTAAGGAATTTTCTTTCATTTCTTCCTCAGTGTCTACATCCATTCTTTTTTTTTTTTTTTAAGATTTATTTTTATTTATTTAATTCCCCTCCCCTCCCCTGGTTGTCTGTTTCCTGTGTCTTTTTGCTGCGTCTTGTTTCTTTGTCCGCTTCTGTTGTCATCAGCGGCACGGGAAGTGTGGGCGGCGCCATTCCTCGGCAGGCTGCTCCCTCCTTCGCGCTGGGCGGCTCTCCTTATGGGTGCACTCCTTGCGCGTGGGGCTCCCCTACGCGGGGAACACCCCTGTGTGGCACTGCACTCCTTGTGCGCATCAGCACTGCGCATGGGCCAGCTCCACACGGGTCAAGGAGGCCCGGGGCTTGAACTGCGGACCTCCCATGTGGTAGACGGACGCCCTAACCACTGGGCCAAAGTCCGTTTCCCTACATCCATTCTTTATTTTCTTTTTTTCTAATTTTTAATTTTGTCTTCAAAAATGTTTCAGATCACAGTAAATCACATATACAATATAGGGGAATCCCATATAACCAATATCAAGCCCTTACCCCCTTCCCCAGCAATGACCTTTTTACATGTTCATGCTACATTTGCTGCAGCTGATGTACAGATTTTGAAACATAGCTTTCAAACATGGTTCCATTTTGGTTCACATTATGGTTTACATTTTACACTGTACAAATTTCCAAAATTTTAGTTTCCTTATGTTTTACATTATGGTTTACATTTCAGTTTATAGACTTGTATACATTTTTGGTGTACCTTTTCATGTCCTATATCCATCATTACATGATCTTGTGGAACACTTCCATTGCCCCCTAGTTACACTGCTTCCATCTATTCTATACCTCTCTTCCCCTTCTCTCAGGGCCCACAGTGAAAATCAATCTTCACTACTTGAGGACCAGATTTACAGATACTTGCAACAATGCTGAAGGCTTCACATACTAGACTGCCCTAACCCATTGGGAGTCACCGACTCTCTCAAGGGACACAATTCTCTGTTTCAGAACACCAGGTCTCCCCAGGATGTGGGTACTCTTCACACTCATTGTGCAGTCTCCACCCAATGATTTATCAAACTATGACAGTGTGAATACTCACGCACCCCCTAACAACCTGACCCTGTGCCAGTTGCCCCCCCTTAAGTACATTAAACACATAATCCTTCCTTATTATATTTTCTAAAGAGTTTTCTCAACCTTATAGTTTCAACCATATACCTGAGAGTCTCCCATATTAAATCGTTTCCCCCATCCCAACCCCAGTTCCTTGGGCCATCTGACCCATCCTTCCAACCCTAGTCTCCCTCAAGTCCACAAATCTCCTTCCAAAGATATTCCTATGCCCCCATCTTATCCCTTTCCTGTACAAATCATAGATTTCACCCATGTAGGCATCAGGTCCCAATCTTCCTCTCCCCCCCCTCCAAAATCCTTTAAGCCTATCTTCCAGTCTCTAGTTCTCTGAGACAGTTTGGTTTGCTTGTTTTGTATCAAAGAGGTCATGTAGTATTTGTCCTTCAATGCCTGCCTTGCTTCACTCAACATAAGGTCCTTAAGATTCATACACGTTATCCCATATGTTTGTACTGTATTCCTATTTACAGCTGAGTAGTATTCTATTGTATGTTTATACCATATTTTATTTATCCATTCATCTGTTGATGGGCATTTGGGTGGATTCCAATTTTTGGCAATAGTGAATAATGCTGCTATGAACGTTGGTGTGCATATATTGGCTTGTATCCTTGTTTTCAGTTCATCTGGGTAAATGCCCAGCAGTGGAATTGCTGGGTCATATGGCAAGTCTATAGCTAATTTTTGAGAAACCGCCAAACTCTCCTCCTGATTGGCTGGGTTGTTCTGCATTTCCACCAGCAGTGGATGGTGTTCCCATTCCTCCACTTTCTCTCCAGCACTTGTAGGCTTCTGTTTTTTTGATAGCTATCAGTCTTATGAGAGTAAGATGGTATCTCATTGTAATTTTGATTTGCATTTCCCTAGTAGCTAGTGATTTTGAGCATTTTTTCATGTACTTTTTAGCCATTTGTATTTTTTCTTTGGAGAACCATCTGTTAGGTCTTTTTCCCATTTTTAAATGTTTTGTTTGTCTTTTTATTTACAAGATATAGGAGTTCTTTATATATGCGAGAGATGTCTCCTATCAGATATATGGTTACCAATGTTTTCTTGCATTGGTTAGGCTCTCTTTTCACTTTCTTGACAAATTCCTTTGAGGTGCAAAAGGCTTTAATTTTGAGGAAGTCCCATTCAACTATTTGTGCTTTTGCTGCTCCTGCATTGGGTGTGAAGTTCCTGAAGCCATTTTGTATTACAAGGTCCTGTAGATGTTTCTCTACATTGTTTTCCAAGGTCTTTATTGTCTTGGCTCATAATTTGGGTATTTCAGCCATCTTGAGTTGATTTTTGTATAAGGTGTGAGTTGGTAATCCTCTTTCCTTCCTTTGCATATAGATATCCAATTCTCTAGGCATGATTTGTTAAAGAGGTCATTCTCTCCCGGTTGAGTGGGCTTGGTATTCTTGTCAAATATTAGATGACTGTATAAGTTAAGATCTATATAAGAACTCTCAATTCAGTTCCATTGGTTAGTCTATTCTTGTGCCAATAACATGCCGTTTTCACAACTGTAGGTTTGTGGTATGTTTTAAAGTCATGTAGTGGGATTCCTATGATTTCATTTTTCTTTTTCAATATGTCTTTGTCTATTGAGGCCTTTTTCCTTTCAAAATAAATAAACAGCAAGTTTTTCTAATTCATTGAAAATGCTGTGATGATTTTTATTTGCATTTCTTTGAATCTGTAGATCAGTTTTGGTGGGATAGACATTTTAGCAATATTTAATCTTCCTATCCATGAACAGGGAATATTCTTCCATTTATTTAGGTCTTCTTTGATTTCCTTTAAGTGTTGTATAGTTTTCTGTGTGTAAGTCTTTTACTACTTCAGTTAAATTTATTCCTAGGTATTTGATTTCTTATTTACTATTGTAAATGGCATTTGTTTCTTGATTTCCTCCTCACATTGCTTATCATCAGTGTACAGAAATACTACTGATTTTTGCACATTGATTTTATAACCTGCATTTTTACTGAATGCATTTATAAGTTCTAGAAGCTTTTTTGTAGATTTCTCAGGGCTTTCTACGTGTATGATCATGTCATCTGCAAATACTGAAATTTTGACTTCTTCCTTTCCTATTTGGAGCACTTTTTCATCTGGTTCTTGCTCAGTGCTCAAGCAGATACTTCTAATACAATGCTAAATAGAAGGGCTAATAGTTAGCATCCATGCCCTGTTCCTGATCTTACAGGGAAAGATTTTAAGATTTTACCATGGTAAATTATGTTAGCTGTGGGTTTTCCATATATACCCTTTCTCATGTTCAGAAAGTTTCCTTCTATTCCTAACTTTTGCAGTGTTTTTATAAAAAAGGGGGCTATATTTTATTGAATGATTTTTGTGCATCTATAGATACAATCATGTGGGTTATTTTCCTTCAATCAGTTTTTGTGGATTACACTAATTGTTTTTCTTATGTGGAATCATTCTTGCATACTACAAATGAAAGCCATTTGGTCATGGTGTATAGGTGATTTAATGTGTTGTTGAATGTGATTAGCAAGTAGCTTTTGAGGATTTTCACATCTAGTTTCCTCAGAGAGATTGGTCTGTAATTTTCCTTACTTGCAGTGTCTTTGTGTGACTTTGGTATTAGGGTAATGTTGGCATCATAAAATGAGTTAGGCAATGTTCCTTCTATTTCAATTTTTTGGAAAAGTTTAAGCAAGATTGGTGTTAGGTCTTTCCAGAAAGTTTGGTAGAATTCACCTGTAAAACCATTTGGCTCAGGGTTCTTCTTAGTTGGGAAGATTTTAATGACTGAGTCTCTTTATTTGTGATTGGTTTGCTGAGATCATTGATTTCCTCTTTCATCAATGTAGGCTCCTTCTATGTTTCTAGGAATTTGTCCATTTCCTCTAAATTGTCTTTCTTGTTAGAATATAGTTTTTTGAAGTCTTTATTTCAGTGGGGTCAGTGGTGATATCCCTTTATCTTTTCTTATTTTGTGTATTTGCATTTCCTCTCTTTTTTTCCTTGTTAGTCTAGCTAAGGGTTTATCAATTTTATTGATCTTCTCAAAGAACCAGCTCTTTGCTTTGTTTATTTTTTTGAGCACTTTCTTATTTTCTATTTCATTTACTTCTGTTCTGATCTTTGTTACTTCTTTTTTCTTCCTTTGGGTTTAGTTTGTTGGTTTTTTTACTAATTCCTCCAAGTGTACATTTAGATCTTCAATTTTAGCTCTTTCTTTTATGATATATGAATTTATGGCTATGAATTTCCCTCTCAGTGCAGTTTTTGCTGCATCCCATAAATTTTTATATATTGTATTATTATTTTCATTAGTTTCAAGGTAGTTATTAATTTTTGTTGAGATTTCTTCCTTGGCCCACAGCTTTTCTAAGAGTGTGTTGTTTAACCTCCATATCTTGGTTCCAAATCTGGGTCTCTGCCCCTTGCAGATTTCCAGTTTCATTCCACTGTAATCAGAGAAATTATTTTGTATGATTTCAAGCTTTCTGAATTCATTGAGAGTTTCTTTGGGGCCTAGCATATGGTCTACCTTGGAGAATGATCCATAGGCACTTGAGAAGAATGTATATTCTGCTGTATTAGGTGTAATATTCTATATATTTATGATATCCAGATCCTCTGATGTATTGTTTCTTTAATGATTCTCTTTTGAGATATTCTGTCCAATGGTGACAGCAGTGGTGTGTTAAAGATCTGAACTAAAATTATTGAGGCATCTATTCCTTCCTTTAGTTTTTGCAGTGTTTGACTCACATATTTTCAGGCACCCTGTTAGGTGCATAAATATTTATGATTGTTTTTTCTTTTTGAAAGATTATCCCTTTCACTGATATATAGTGTCCATCTTTGTCTCTCACAAGTGCTTTGCATTTAAAGTCGATTTTGTCTGATATTAATATAGCTACTCCTGCATATTTGTTATTGTTTTCCAGTAAGATTATTTTCTAGCCATTCACCTTCAATCTCCTTGAATCCCTGGCTCTAAGACATGTTTCTTGTAGACAGCATAGAGATGGGTCATATTTCCTTATCCAATCTTCCTATCTGTGTCTCTTAACAAGTGAGTTTAATTCGTTGACATTCAGTGTTATTACTTTCAAGGAATTGCTTATATTAGCCCTATTTTCTTTGAATTTGTGTTCATCGTATGTTGTTTGAATTTTTTATCTCTTTTTGTCATTTTAGTTGTGGTTAACTCTCCTCCAACTTGTTTCTCCTGTTTTTTTCTTTCCTTCTGCAGAACTCCCTTTAGTACTTCTTGAAGGGCAGGTTTCTTGTTGGCATACTCTATTTGTTTCTGTTTATCTGTGAATATTTTGAACTCTCCATCACATTTGACTGCTAGCTTTGCTGGATAGAGTATTACTGGTTGGAAATTATTTTCATTTAGTACCTTGACTATGTCATACCACTACCTTCTTGCCTCCATGGTTTCAGATGAGAAATCAGCATTAACCTTATGGAGGGCCCATTATATGTGATAGTTCTCTTTTCTCCTGCTACTTTTAGTATTTTCTCTTTGTCTCGAGCATGAGATAATTTACCAAGTATATGTCTTGGGGTAGCCTGTTGGGATTTATGCTATTTAGAGTGTGTTGTGCTTCCTGGACATGTACATGCATCCCCCTCAAGTAGGTTTGGGAAGTTTTCAGCCATTATTTCCTCCAAAACCCCTTCGATCCCCTTTCCCTTCTCTTCTCCTTCTGGGATGCCTATAATGCTTATGTTGCCACATTTTGCATTGTCATTCAGGTCCCTAAGTTGTGGCTGAATTTTTTCTATTTTTTTATCGATCAATTCTACTATCTGTTTGATTTCAGATGTACTGTCCACAGCAATAATTCTTTCCTCTGCCCATTCAAATCTGCTGTTATTTGCTGAAAGTGCATTTTTGATTTCTTGGATTGTGCTGTTCATCCCCATCACATCCATTATATTTTTGTGCATGATTACTATTTCTTCTGAATTCTCTCTAAGTGTTTTCTTAATATCCTTAATCTCTTCCTTCATTTCATTGAATTGGTCCATGATACATGTTTTGAGAGATTTAATCAGTTGTTCAGTGCTCCACTCCTCTTCCTGGTTTTTAGTTTGTTCACTGGATTGAGTCATGTTTTCCTGATTCTTGGTATGGTTTGTAGTTTTTTGTTGCTGTCTGGTCATCATTTTATCTTGATGGGTTTATTCAGTTGATTAGTTTTTTCTGTTGGGGTTTAATTATTTGGTTTGTGTGTGTGTGTGTTAAGCCTTCCTTTTGTCACTTTGTTCTCCTTATTCTATTTCCTTGTTTTTGGCTAAGTTCCCTTGAGGAAGCCCTAGTTTTGTCCCAGTCTCTCCAGGTCAATGTTCAGGCACCTCCTGCTTTGTAGGTTCCTGAAACAGCCCTCTCTTACAGGATTGCACCACCACTCAGATGGTCCTGGGTGCCCTTTAGTCAGCTGGAAGGAACTTGGTGGGCCCTGCATCCAGCTCGTACTCACACTCCTGGGACAGCAGGGGGACTGCAGGGTGGCAGACCCTGCTTCTAGTGGCCTGGCTTACAATAAACAGTGAAGTCCCCTTGCTGGCCCTGAGGACAGGCACTAACCGCCTGCCAGTGTCTCCCACTCTTGCACTCCCACCCACTCTCATGCTCCCTCTTGCTGGTTCATCCTTCATGATAGCTTACATTGGGTCACAAAACAAGGTTTGATAAATTTAAACATATTAAAACTATGCAAAGCAACTTTTCAGACCATAAAGGAATGAGGCTGGAAATCAGTAACAGGTAGAGAAATGAAAAATCCACATATATATGGAAGTTAAGCAATATGCCATTAAACAATCAGTGGGTCAAAGAAGAAATTACAAGGAAATTCAGTGAATACTTTGAAGTGAATGATAAAGACAACATATCAAACATATGGGATGTGATGAAGTCAGTGCTGAGTGAGAAATTTATAGCCTTAAATGCTTACATTGAAAATATAACAAGAGCTAAAAATCAAAGTCTTTACTGCACACTTTAAAGAACTAGAGAATGGACAGCAAATTATTGGCTTAGACTACGTTCAGCGGGGAGACCATCAGACAGTTAACTTAAAGCAACGCAACAGTTTAGGAGTGCTGTTAAAGATACTTTCTTTCTGGATGAAGGCATAAAGGATCATTTTGAAAGACAAATGATCATTAATAGCATTACCTTACCTGTACCATCTGGAGTCGAGCATGTTCCTTCCCCAGGTGCTGGTTTTTCACTTTCCCTGTATCTCCACATATGTGCATTACATTCCAATGATTATAATTTGACCTTTATTTCAGTCATACCCTTTTTTCTTCCATACATTTTCTTTTCTGAAGAGATAGGTACAAAAACTAATCTAAGTTAAATAAAACCTAACCAGCATTAAGCTTGGGTGATCTGAGTGGATGATAGAAGCCAAATCTTTTACTGTTGGAGATAGAAGTTACAGAAAAGTAATGGGAAAAGACTGGAATGATCACATTGGAATAGATTAGAGTTGGAGATATCACTATGTACTCATGTTTACTTCTCTATATATTTACAAATGGATACATATTGAAATTTTTATGGGTACGTGACTATGCATGTACTAGAAGCAGTGACACCTCAGTAGCAAAGATTGCATTTGGCATCCAGATTTTTGCATCTAATGGTATTTTACATTAAATGAAACCAGGGTTCCTTGGAGAAATGACTGATTCTAGGCTTGGGGCAAGAAATATATATATATGAAATGATGTTGTTCTAGAAATTAAGGGAGTGTCGAAAATGATGTAGTTATGTGTAAGAGACAAAGGATCCATCTGAGAGAGTGGCCATAGGCCTAACTGAAGCAATTTAAGATTTCAGCAAAAAATATAATTGTATGGACACCTGTTCCATATGCTGAAAGGGTCAACAGTTGTAGTGCATGACCTTTGACACTGAGAGTAAGTTGTGGTCAGTGTTGGAATGTAGTTATGCAGCCTTGAACAGGTGGGGTACAAATAAGTTAATGTTTACCAGGAGTTATGTATGTAGTAGTTACCTCAGCATCAAAATCAGACTCTGGGCTTGTTCAGTAGCTTGATTCTAATTCTCAAAGAACAGACCTTTCTTATGGGCAACTAAATAAGTAAATGACCCAAGTAATTAGATCAGCCACTGATATTGGTTTCCCCTGTTACATACTTAAATAGGTGTGCTCTTGATCTGTAAATCCATACATTTGCAGGTGTCAGACAAAGCATCAAGACTACAATAGTGCTGGAGTCTGAATTCTGACCAACAAATTGAATGACCTTACCTATTTTCCATTCAGCATAGCTGGCACTGTGGCCAGACAGCCACTGCAACTTTGTGGAAACCATTCGCTTTTAGGTTGCTTCATCATCAATGAACAAGGGCTCAACATTTAGTGGATTTTCAGAGAATTAAGGATCATGTAGGTTCATTTCCCTTTCTTCAGACTATAGCGAGTGACATGACATTTTCAACAAAGGAAGAAATACCATTTTTTCTCCTGTAAAACCAAGATGATGCTGGGTTCTTTTGAGATACATTCTTGAATATATACTTTCTATTTGACAAGCATGAGTTTTTTTAAGAAAAGTGAGTTTATAAAATAATCACATGTAACATACAGGATTCCCATTCATTGCCCCACTACTAACACCTTAGATTGCTGTGGCATATTTATTATGAAGGATGAATGTATACTGTAATATTTTTGCTACCTTAGTCTGTAACTTATATTTCATATAATTTTCCACAAGCTATCCTATTATTAACACCATATTAATTAGTATTATATATCTGTTTTATTTCCTGAAAGAACATACCAATGTTTGTACTGTTAACCAAGTCCATTTTCCACCATGGCATTCACTGATTTATACAGTCTTCTACCTTGTGTAATCCAACTAAAGTGTAAACTCATGGCCTCTCAAATTCATTACATTGTACCATCATCAACCTCATTCATGTTAAAATGTTTTCATTGCTCTAAAAGGAAGAGTCCTGTACCCATGTATACATCACAATTGTTGACCTTTACCACTGATATAGGACTTTCTTTCACTTTCCTGCTAAAATAGTACAATATTACTTTTATCTATAGTCTATATGTTATTATAAGGATGAGAAGCTGAAGAAGAGGATGACCCAGCCAGAACAGGACCAAACCAAGAACAAACAGCAACAGGAAAAAACCTGATCCTGAACTCTTTTGCAAATATGCCCTTCCCTGACCATCTGGACTTGTGACACTGGTGGGAAGAAAGAAAAAACAACACAAATAAATGAATCTCAGAGAAGGTACTGGGGGAGCTATTAAAAACAAATCTCCACAGTAGTCCTTCAGCTATTTGATAATCTTCTGCTTTCCAGACCCATTCATTTCCACCCCTCTGCTTTTTTTAAGTCCAGCCACCAAGGTTTTCTTCTAAGGTGAATCACCCTTGTTAGAAATATTGGAGCTCTTGCTAATAAAGTATGACTCCCCCCAAAACAGTATTTCCATATTCTAAACATATTTTAGTAGACGAACGTTCTTGTACTTGTATTATTAATCACAATCCTCATCCACCACCAAAATCACTAGGTTATACAAACCCTGGATTATCCTCTGTCTTTCAAATGACATTAAACTCCCTAGACTTCTTTTTTCAACCAAAATCATATTTATAAATGAGGAGTGTTAGCTGTACTCTTCACAGTGTGTTACTGTCAATTGTATTCATTTCCATGCACTTTAAACAACCTTACTATACACTCTACAGAGATTCAACATCAGCTCCCCTTTTACAACCCACATTCTGTCCCCTAGTAATCTATACTCTAGAGTTTAACTCCATGAGATTACTCATCATATTGCGTTATCAGTGAGACTATGCAGTATTCATCCTTTTGTGTCTGGCTAATTTCACTCAAAAAATGTCCTCAATGTTCGTACATGTCGTCATATGCATTACCAGTTCATTTCTTTTTACAATTGAATACTATTCCATCATATGTGTACATAATAGTTTGCTTACCCATTTTTGGTTAATGATTACTTGGACTGCTTCCATATTTTAGTTATTGTGAGTAATGTCAATATGATCTTTGGTGTGGAAACGTCTGCTCACGTCATTATCTTCAGTTTTCTGAATATTTTCCTAGGATCAGGATTGTAGGATCATCTCCAGTTCTATATTTAGCATCCCGAGGAACTGGAAAACTGTCTTCCAGAGAGGCCACCCCATTTTACATTTCCATCAACAGTGGGTAAATATTCCTACTTCTCCACCTCCTCTCCAAGACTCGTTGTTTACTGCTATTTGTTTTAATTTACATTTTTTAAAAGAAAAATTTAAGATTACATAAATTTTACATTGAAATTATAGGGAGATTTCCATATGCCCTAATCTTTCACTCTTCCACCCTTTCCCCATTAAGAGCAACTTTCATTAGTGAGGTATATTTGTTACAATTCATGAATTCATATTGAAGATTGCTACTATGTCTACTAGTTTACATTATACTTTACACTTTGCACTGCACAGTTTTATGGGTTTTGACAAAATGTACAATTGCCTGTATCCGTCATTGCAATTTATTTCAGAACAATTCCAATGTTACATACATACTCATATTACATCTATTCTTCCCTCTTCCTCCCCTCAGAAACTCTGGTGACAAATCCTTTTATATCAATGTTATAAGTATTTCCATTGTTAGAAAAATAATAAGTCTACTTTAGTCCATAATTGTGTTCCATCCTTATTTTTGTTTATTCCTCAATCTTGAGGATTTGGGGATGGTTAGGCCCAGTGTGATTCTGTTTGAGAGGAGATCTTGATTCCATGGGTCAGATGGATGAAAAGGTCTTGCTTGCATTTGTAAATCCTCTGTTTTTATGAGATGAGCATTTTCCAACATTGTCCTTTTGTTAGTTGTCCTGGGCAAACCTAATGAACAGGACAGTAGGTGCTACAACTCTACTGAGATTCAGGGATCAACCATGCTATGAACAGACTAAATATTTACATCTCTGGGACATATATTTCATGATTAGTGTGCTAATTGTAGGTTCAATTAAAAGGGTCTGAAGAGTCAAGTGTAAGGAAATTATAAATGAGTATGACTCTTGTTACTTTGGGGTACATATATTCCAAAGTAGGACCCACTGACAGCTTGCCAAATTCCTGAGACTGCTTATAATGTCTAGAAGTCTCTAGATCCCTCAGGAGCCCACCAGCTTAAGACACTGTTTGCTGTGGCAGTCAATGAGACATGAATAAACATAACATTTGGAATGATCTCCTGACTCACTCCTGAGACATGAATAAGCATAACATTAGGAATGCTCTCCTGACTCACTTTGAAATCTCATAGACATAAAAACTCATTTGTATTTAATATTTCCCCCTTTAGGTCAAGGTCTTTTTCCAAATGCATTGCTAGTCTGAAATTCATAGAAGTCCCTCAGTGCCTGGGAGGTTTATCCTCCCTTGCTGGGGGAAGGTAGTGAGTTTATATGCTGAGTTTGAGTTAGAGTGAGGCCACATTGGAGCAAAAAGGAGGCTTTCAGGAGGTAACTCTTAGGCAATACATATGACTAGGTTAAGTTTCAATTTCACAGGAACAAGGCTTATAAGTAAAACCATCAATGTCAAGGGCTTTGTGTATTGGTCTGTCCACTTTCATGAAGAATTATCCATGTAATCTAGGGATTCTTGCTGCTCTATTAGAAAACATAGCAGGACTTTCCAGGATGGGAATTCAATATTCTTTCAGTTATTGTGTGTGTCTCAATGCACCAAGGCAAGACACCGTGACCACTTGAATATATTCAAATTCCATAAAGGCATGCTACAGGTGCCCCTTTCCCAACACATCCTTCCATTTTTACCCACACTGGTGATCCTCCCTTGCCTCAGTTGTGACCCTTCTGTAATCCAAAACCTCCCCCAAAACAAAGCCAAAAGATAAATAAAGTCATTAAAAGTAATAATAAACAAATAAAATACTAAAATAAAAATGAAAAATAAAAATAAATTTTCACTGGTTTATTAAATCACTGTAAGGTATGTTTATTTTATGTACAAAGGCAATTTCTCTTGTATGTTCCCTCATGCATTTTTTTGTCTTTATTTTTTTAAATGTTACATTAAAAAAATATGAGGTCCCCATATACCCCCACCTTCCTCACCCCATTCCTTCCATATCAACAACTTCTTTCCTCATGATGGGACATTCATTGCATTTGGTGAATACATTTTTGAGCACTGCTGCACCACATGGATAATGGTTTACATTGTAGTTTACATACTCCCCCAGTCCACCCAGTGGGACATGGCAGGACATACAATGTCCAGCATCTGTCCCTGCCATACTACCCAGGAGCTTTAAGTAAGAGAAAAGTCATGTAGAAAATATAGGGGATTTCTCTATACCCCACATCCTCAATTTCTCACAGTTTCCCCTATTAATAGCATCTTACAAGAATATTGTACATTTCTTACAACTTTGTACCGATTCTGAAGCATTACTACTACCTTGTACAATGACTTACATTATGGTTTACATTTTTCACCATACACATTTATAGTCTTTCATAAAATTTATAATGACCTGTATCAATCATTGCAAAGCATGCAGAACCATGTCACTGCTGTATAAGTGCCCTGTTCTATCTTCCATTCTTCCCTTCCCCTCTGCTCAGAATGTATGGTCTCCACTAAGTTTCAGTTTTTGAAGAATAACATTCATAGCTATATGCATTAATCCAAAAGGCTTGATATATTGGTCTGTTTTCTTCTATTAGGCATGCCCTATGTTCCCTAGACATTCTTGTCATCTAATTGAGGACATATCAGGACTCTCCATAATGGGAGTTTAATGTTTCCTTGTTTAATGTGTGGGTCTCCAGCTACTGAGACAACACCCCATGCCAAGATGAACACAATCACATTCAATAGAAGCATGACCCAGGTGAGCCCTGTCCCAAATATCCCCCTATCCCCAATATCATACACCAGTAACCATACCTTGCCATAATAGCCAAAAGAATATACGATTATGGTTTTTTTCTTTTTTATGATTTTTTTAAAGAAACATAGATCACACAAAATGTTACATTAAAAAATATGAGGTTCCCATATACCGCATTCTGCACAAATCCCCCTCTTTCCACATTGACAACTTCTTTCATTAGTGTGGTACATTCATTGCACTTGATGAGTGCCTTTTGGAGCATTGCTACATAGCATGGGTTATAGTTTATGTTGTAGTTTACACTCTCTCCATTTCCAATTATGAGTTATGACAGAATATATAATATCCTCCATCTGTCCCTCCAATATCATTCAGGACAACTTCAAATCCCAAAAAATGCCCCAATATCACCTCCTTTCCCTCTCCCTGCATTCAACAATTACTGTGGCTAGTCTCCACAACAATGATTTAATTTCTTCCATCACTAGCATCACAATAATTCTATAGTAGAAAACCAGTAAGTCCACTCTAATAAATATTTTATTCCTCCGCCCCGTGACCCTGGGATAGTGATGCCCACTAAAACTCTAAATTAAGACGGTACTTGGATTCCACATTGTTGGTGGATGAATTCTTCCCCCTGCAGCTGTAGACTCTCTCAGATCATTTATGTGGTGGGTGACCATCCTCACCTCCCAATTATTTGTCTTGGGTAAGTCCAACAAACCAGAACATAGGTCTTCTAACTATACTGAGACTCAGGCCCAAGCTGGCACAAAAAAAATCCAGAGTTCAAGTCTCCTGGGCATACACCAACACCAGAACCAACCAGAGGTTCAGTAAAAGTGACAGAAAAGGCATGTATAGAGGGGTCACATCTATGTCTAGATCCATCACACTCAGGAGCACAAATTCCAAAGTAGGGTCCACTGGCAAGACACGAAAATCCAGAGTCATCTGTAATGACCATATGAACTGGGTGTCTCCAGAGCCCTCAGGAGCACCACTAACTGTGGTTATATCTACTTTGGCTGTCTGTAGGATCCTGCTGAGAAGGGCATAAGCACAACCCCTCTGATGACTTCCCAACTCATTTTGATGTCTCTTACACATATAATTCATTTGTCTTTACCATTTCCCCCTTTTATTCACAGTCTTTTCCTAGTTGTATCACCAGCTGGTGCTTGGTAGTACTCTCTTGATGCCAGGGAAGCTCATCCTGGAAGTCATGGCCCATTCTGGGGGAAGGTAATGCATTTACATGCCGAGTTTGGCTTAGAGAGTGACAACATTTGAGCAACATAATGGCTCTCTGAAGGTAACTCTTAGGCACCGTGCAGCTCTAGGCCTAGTTGATATTTCAAGTACATAGGCTCATAAGCATAGTCATCAGTATCAAGGGCCCATCATTGGACCATCCTTCACCACTGGTCTTCACCCTTGTTCTTAGTGAATTGTTACTGCTCCATTAAACTGTGCAACGAAGTTTCCTGAATGGGAACTCAGCACAGCCTCAATTGTCATATGAAACTCTAACCACTATGTCAAAACCCAAAGAATATCTAAACATATCTCTATATCCTATATGCATACCCTTGAGATCTCCCTCCCACCCATACCTCCCCCATCGATGTCATCCCACATTAGTGCTCCTCCCCTGTCATAGTTGAACCCTCTGTGATCCAAAACTTCTTCAAAAGAGAAGTAGTATATATTTCCAAATTCAGTTAATAGGAAAATGAAAAAGTAATGATAGGTTTAAAGATTAGAAGTAGAATACATAATAGTTTTTTAAAGAACTAAAATAAAGTAGAAAATAAATAAAAAGTGAAAACTATCATAAATTTTTTTTGCTATTTTGCCTTTCATCACTGTAATAGGTGTTTCCATGTATGTACAGTAGCAAGGCAATCTCTTCCATTTCTTCCTCAATGTCTACATCTTTTATTTTAAATTATGTCTTCAAAAAAGTTTTAGGTCACAGTAAAGTCACACATAGAACATAGGGGACTGCCATATATACAACATCAAACCCACTTCCCCCTTCATCAGTGATGATCTTTTTACAGGTTTATGTTACCTTTACTGCAAATGATGTACAGATATTAAAACATAGCTACTAACCATGGTCCCATTGTAGTTTACATTTTAGACTGTATACATCTATAAGTTGTTGGTTACATTACGGTTTATATTATGGCTTACATTTTAGACTTTACACCTTTATAAATTTTTGATGATATTTAATAAGGCCTGTATCCATCATTGCACATTTATGCAGAACATTTCCATTGCCCCCCCCCTCAGTTACGCCCTCTTCTATCTATTCCATTCCTCTCCTGCCCTCCCCTCAGGGCCCAGAGAGACAATCAAGCTTCACTGCTGTTTATTCTGCTGTTTGGGCATGTATTGTTCTATAAATCCCAGTTTCAGTTAGTTAATTTATTCTATTTTTCCAGTTCTTTGTTTCTTCTTTTATCCTCTATCCAGATGTTCTTTGCAGTGTTGGGTGTGGTGTATTAAAATCTCCAACTATTATTTTAGAGACTATTATATTCTTACCTTTAGTTTTGAGAGTGTGTTCCTCATATATTTGGAGCTTCAAGTTAGGTGCAAAAATATTAATTATGAATTTTTCTTCCTGGTGAATTGTCCCTTATATTGTATATAATGACCATCTTCATCTCTTCTAATAGTTTTGTGTTTAAAATCTATTTTATCCAATATTGATATCACTTCTCCAGATCTGTTCTGATTATTATTTGCATGGGATATATTTCAGTCTGATTGTGTCCTTGAATCTAAGTTGAATCTCTTGTAGAAAGCATATACTCAGTTCAATTTTAAAAATCCATTTTGTCAGTCTATCTTTTGACTGTGGATTACATTCCATTAATGTCCATATTATTACTGTAAAGATATTACTTACTTTGGCCACTTCATAGCTTGGCTCTCCATTGCCATATCTTACTATTGCCAGACATTGTACTCTTTTAGTTATCTTTACTTACAGTCTTCATTTCTACACTCTTTTCTAAACCTCTTACATTTGCCTTCTGCTTTCAGGTTGTACCATTTCCTACTGTATCTCTTGTAACCAGATCTCTAGTTGGAGAAGTCTCCCATTTTTGTTTTTCTTTGAAGACTTAAAACTCAAATTTCATATTTAAAATATAGTTTTTCCAGAAAAAGAGTTCTTGCCTGACCGTTGCTCCCTTTCAGGACCTTAAATAAATCATATCACTTTCTTCTCATCTCCATGGTTTCTGATGTGGTATCTGCATTGGTCTGAATAAGGATGCTCTGCTTTTCTTTTGCTTCTTCCACAATCCCTCATTATCTCTACAATTCGACACTCTGAATAGTAGGTGTCTCAGAGTAGGTTTTCCTGGATTTATTCTGATTGGGACATGTCGATCTTATTAGATCTTGATATTTGTGTCATTATCAGCGTTGGGAAATTTTAAGTCATTATTTCCTCAAATATTTTTTCTGCCCCTTAGGTTCTCAGTTCCTTCCAGGACACCTCTAATGTGTCAGTTTATGTGTTTCATGCTGTCACTCTATTCCCTGAGACCCTGTTCAATTTTTACTTTTGGTTCTTTTCTGTTTTCTCTGTTTTCAAATTTGATGCTTTATCTTGTAATTCATTAATTCTGTCCTCCATCAATTGAAAGCTGCTTTTAAGTTTGTCTTGTGTATTTTCAGAGTTAAGTTTTGATTTTCAAAGAAGCTTAGATTATATGAATGTTACATCAAATATATAGGGGAGAGAACCAGCAAGATGGCTGCAGAATAAGCAGCTCTTAGAGTCAGCTGCTGCTACAGGGAAGTGAGCACACACCCAAACACTCTGGAGCTAGGTGAAGCACCTGTTTGGGGGCTCCAGGGGTCCAGAAGAGCATCCTGAAACATCCTTGAAGGAATCAAAAGAGGGACTGCTCATCTTCAGAGAAGTCTCATAAGTAGAGTGTTCCACACCCTGGATGCTGGGGCCCATCCTCCACTTCTGGCACAAGCCACCTCAGGAGCTGTTCTGAGGCTGGAATTGAAAGCTCCACTTCCCAAAAAAGGGGGAGGAAGAGACAGTTGGGCAGCAAGTTCAGCTACTGATGAATAAATTCAGCAGACTAAATTATAATCCTAAGAACAGCTAAAGTTTGAGCCTGTCCAAGGCAGAGAGGCCAATAGCCACCATCTTAACACTGCACCTGGCATGAGGGGAGGTGGGGTGGGATGAAAATCACAGTGCTGGTGGGGACAGGCTTCTTTCCATCCAGGTCAGATTGCAGCTCTAGCCTAAGCCCCAGTGCCACCACCAGCAGGGAGGTAGCAGCAGGGAGTTGCACCAGCCTCTCTGGGAAATTACCAGCCAAGCCTTGGAAGCTGGTGATTATCCTACTCTGGTGGCATGAGCTTCCCCAGGACCTATTCTGTGGCTGGAATTGGAAGCTTGATTTCCCAAAAACAGGGGAAGAGGAAACGGTTGGCTGCCAATTTCAGCTACTGATTGGTAGATGTGGGTGGCCAAGATATAACGCTGGTAATATCTGGGGTGTGAATCAGCCCATCAAAAGAGGCTGGTAGCCACCATGTTGACTCCGCCTCCAGCCTGAGGGGAAGCCAGACTGAATGAAAATCACAGTGATGGTAGGAACCAGTTTTTTCACCCATATCTGCCTGCAGTCCTAGCCTAAGCTTCAGCCCCACCTCTGGTAGGGAAGAGGCTGGCGGGCCCTGCACCAGCTTATCCAGGAAACTGCAGGTAACTTTTGCTGGCATGGACCAAAAATTGGAAATCTACCTGGGCACCACGGTCATCTTAGGACCCGGACTGCATAGATTGCTGACCACACCTGCAGCTCAAACCCCACACCAGGCAGGGGAGAAAGGGGCAAGAAGCTTCATTAGACTCTCTGGGCAACTAGAGTCTAGGCCTCCATGACTTGGATTATTCCACACACTGTGACTCTTTGCCAACCCTGGCAAAGGAGAAAGTTGGAAGAAGCTTCATTGGTCCCTGGAGCAATAAGTGCAGCTTGAACCTCCACAGCTTATAGCACCAACTACATGCTTTGCTCCTACTGCATAAACAGCAAGGGAGAAAGGGCAGGAACCTGAAAACAAAAGAGAAAAACTGCACCCACAATAAATATTCTAGTAAGCCAGATGCCAAGACACCAATCAAAAATTACAATCTACACCAAGAAACAGGAAGCCCACTTAAAGGAAGAAGATAAGCTTCCAGATGACATAAAGGACTTGAGACAACTAATCATAGATGTACAAACAAATCTCCCTAATATATTCAATGAAATGGCTAAAGAGATTAAGAATATAAAGAAGACACAGGATTAGCACAAAGTAGAATTAGAAAGCTTACGTAGAAAAATAGAAGGTCTTATGTGAATGAAAGGTGCAATAAATGAAATTTAAAAAAAAAACATCAGAATCATAATAGCAGATTTGAGGAGGCAGAAGAAAGCACTGGTCAGCTTGAAAAAATGGCCTCTGAAAGTGAACATACAAAAGAACAGATGAATAAAAGAATGGAAAAAATCGAACAGGATCTCAGGGAACTAAATGACAGCAAAATGTGTGCAAACATATGTGCCATGGTTGTCCCAGAAGGGGAAGAGAAGGGAAAAGGGACAGAAGGAATATTTGAAGAAATAATGGCAGAAAATTTCCCAACATTGTTGAAGGACATAGATATCCATGTCCAAGAAGCACAACGTACTACTATTCAAGAAAATCCAAATAGACCACTCCGAGACACATACTCATCACAATGTTAAATGCCAAAGACAAAGAGAGAATTCTGAGAAAAGTAAGAGAAAAGCAATGCATCACATATAAGGGATATCCAATATGATTAAGTGCAGATTTCTCATCAGAAACCATGAATTCAAGAAGACAGTGGTGTGATATATTTAAGATACTACAAGAGAAAAATTTGTAGCCAAGAATCTTATATCCAGCAAGACTGTCTTTCAAAAATGAGAGCAAGATTAGAATATTCACAAATAAGCAGAAACTGAGAGAATTTCTAAGCAAGAGACAAGACTTTCAGGAAATACTAAAAGGTGTCCTAGAGCCTGAAAATAAAAAAGACAGGAGAGAGAGGCCTGGAGGAGAGTATATAAATGAAGATTATATCAATAAAAGTATCTAAAAGTGTCAAAAGAGTGATGAAAATAAAATATGACTCAAATAGCCAGGAATAAACTTAATCAATGATGTAAAGCACCTGTATTCAGAAAACTGCAACTTAGTGTTAAAAGAAATTTTAAAAGGCCTAAATACCTGGAAGAAAATTCCATGCTCATGGATTGGAAGACTAAATATCATTAAGATGTCAATTCTACTCAAATTGATATACAGATTCAATGCAAACCCAATAAAGATTACACCAGCATTAAAAATATATATACATGAAAACATGATCATCAAATTTATTTGGAAGGGTAAGAGGTCCGGAAGAGCTAGAAAATCATAAAAAAGAAAAGTGAACCCTCATCTCCAGACTTTAAAATATATTACCTAGCTATAGTGGTAAAAACAGCATGATACTGGCCTAAAGACAGACACATAGACCAATGGAACCAAATTGATGGTTCAGAAACAGACCCTACAAAAAATAAAACAAACAAACAAACAAAAAAAGAAACAGACCCTCACAGGTATGGTCAAGTGATATTTGACTAGCCTGTCAAACTCACACAGCTCGGGTAGAACAATCCATTCAACAAATGGTGTTGAAAGAATTGAATATCCATAGCCGAAAGAAGGAAAGGAAAGAGGAGGCCTGTCTCACGCCTTATTCAAAAATTAACTCAAAATGGATCAAAAACCTAAAAATTAAAAAAAGAGCCATAAAACTTCTAGGAGAAATTGTAGGAAAATATCTTCAAGACCTGGTGGTAGGTGATGGATTCTTAAAGGAGATAAGGGGAGGACTGAGTGGATCACTGATGTTTAATATATGTGGCAGTTTTAATTAGCTTTACTGTAAAAGTGTGGAAACGTATAGAGTGGATGGTAACACACAGTGAGTAACAGCTAGCCTAAAATGGGGATGTGATTAAAAATGTTAGTCTAGGGATATAAATTCCAATTGACAAAATGCTAGAGAATCATCTAGGAACTGAATTGCACAGATGAGAATTGTGTTTGATGGCACAGATGCAAGAGGGTCCTTTGTGAGCTAGAGCAAACATACATCTCTACTGTAGGGTGTTGGGAATGTGTAGAAGCATGGGAAAAGCACAGCTGGAATGACCTATGGACTGTGGTAAATACTAATAATATTTTTGCATCTATGCAAAAGATGTACTGTGTTGATAATGAGGCAGTATGAAAAATGTGAGCCAAATGTATAATATGGACATGGTAAAAATCAGATGATTTTATCTTAGCTATAGCAAATGGTCCACAACAATGTGATGTGTTGACAGAGGGGTGTTGTTTGGCAATTCTACACACGTGCATGGTTGTTTTATAAGTTTACAACTTCTGTCATAAAAATATATATTTTTAAAAAATAGGGTGGGTTGGAGGAAAAACACAACAAATGTAAGATAAGGACTATGATTAGTAGTAAGATTTGAAAATATTCTTTCATAATTTGTAACAAACATCTTATGACAATGCAAGGTGTTGGTGGAGGGTTGATGTATGGGGCCCCTGTATGATATTATGCATGTTTGCGTTGTAAGTTCATAACGTTTACTATACACTTGTTTATCTATGTTCATATGTAAATGGTATAAAATTAATAATAAAAGGGTTGGTTGAGGGTAAATACTTTGGTTAGTAGAAACAGATTGACAATGCTTTTAAATCATTACTTAAAAAGATTTAACAACAATGCAAATTATTGGTGGTAGGGTGAGTAATGAGAATCCTGTATGATGTCGCATGTTTGTTTTGTAAGTTCACAACTATTATTATACACTTATTGTTTATGTATGAGTGATATAGTTCAATAAATTAATTTTTAAAAATTAAAAAAAATAAAATAATATAAAGTTAAATATATAGGGCATTCCTATATATCTCACACACTCCCCCCAACATACACTTTCTCTCATTAACAACATATTTCAATAGTGTGATACAAGTCTAGTAGCTATGCTTAAGTATGTTCACCAACTGTAACAAACATACCACTCCAATGTATTTTTCATAATCTTATCCATCGTGTCTTTTATTCCTATAAGCTCTATTACTCTTGTCTGTAGATTTTCATTTTATTTTTAAAGAAATTTTGTGTTAAATAAAAGTTACATAAAAATATCAGGGATTCCCATATGCCCAAACCCTCCTCTTACTTTTTCCCTTATCATTAACAAATTACATGAGTATGGTGCAGTCATTACAACTGATGATCAAATATTGCTATGAACTATGGTCAATGGTCAGTGGTTTACATTATAGTGTATACTTTGTACTATACAATTTTGTAGGTCTTGACAAAATGTATACTGGCCTGTTTCCACCATTCCAATTCAGGCAGAACATTTCCAATGCTCTAGAAATGCCCTATATTCTTCTCAATATTCCTCCTCCCCCATCTTGGAACTTGTCATACTATTAAATATCATTTTTGGAGCAATAATATTCAAAGTTACATACACTAATAAGGAGAGTTTGTCATTATGGTCTGTTTTATTTTTGTGTTTCACTATTTTAAAATTAGCCACTGCCTATGAACTTGAGAGACTCTATGTCCTCTGTTTTAAAATGTAGAATGACTCCCCAGGATAGGAGATTAATATTTTCCTGTCTATTATGTGGCTCTCCCCCCAGTAAGAAAAAAACATGACAACATACACACATTCATATTCCATAAAGGAAGCCCCAGTGCACCTTTTCTTAAATATCCCCCACCATTGACACACTGCACCAGTGACCCTCTCCTGCCATATTCATCAAAAGAACATTCCCATTGTAGTAATATCAACCACAGACCTATAAATCCCCAGAGTTCACCTTTTCCTTCCTCCAGCCTTCCCTCTAGGTACATGGATAGACCAACCCATACACCCTTACGCTGCTTCCAACACCACCAGCCTCACTCACATTCCTGCACAGCCATCACCCACACCCACTGCCAAATCTCCGCTCTCCACCTTATCAAAGGTTTTTCCCATATTGATAATCAGCTAAACACACTCTACTCCCTTTCTGTCTCCTGAGAACCTATTTCCCAGGCTCTAGCTTTATGAGTCTGTTCATATCACTGACGTCATACAGTATTTGTCTTTAGTGACTGGCTTACTTCACTCAACACAAAGTCTTCAACATGCATTATATGGTCATGTGGGTAAGAGTTTATTCCTTCTTACAGCTGAGCAATAATTGCCTTGCATTTTTATACCACATTTTGCTTATCCACTCATCTGTTGGTTTATTCTTGTGTTGTTTCCAATTTTTTGCTATATTGAATAATACCACTATGAACATTGGTGTTTATATATCCATTCATGGCCGTGCTTTCAAATGCTCTTGGTTTATAACCATCAGGGTATTCATGGATCATACTGCAATTCCATAGTTAAATTCCTGAGGATCCTCTAAACCATCATACACAATAACTGCACCAGTCTACATTCCCACCACAGTGGATGAGGGTTCCCTTTCCTCCATATCCACTCCAACACTTGTAGTTCTGTTTTTTATTTCAAATACTTGGCCATTCTAATAGGTGTAAAGTGATATCTCATTGTAGTTTTGATTTTCATTTCCACAATACCTAGTGATGTTGAGCATCTTTTCATGTGCTGTTCAGACATTTTTATCTCCTTTTTGGAAAAATATCTATTCATATCTTAGACATATTTTTTAATGGCTTGACATTTTATTTTTAACATGTAGGTTGTTTTTATATATCCTTATTGCATAAATGATCCCCAAATAATTTCTCCTGTTGAGTAGGTGGCCTTTTCACTTCCTTGACAAACTCCTTTGAAGAACAAAAGTTTTTAATCCGAGGAGTTCACATTACCTATTTATATTTGTGTTTCTCATACTTTTGAGTATAAATGTTATGAAACCATTTGCTACTACAAGATCTCATAATTGCTCCCTACATTATAGTTCTATGACCTTTATGTTCTTCACTCTTATATTTAGATCTTTGTTCTATCTTGATTTAATTTTTCTATATGGCATGAGAAGGTGAGCCTCTCTAGTTCTTTTGGATAGGGACATCCAGTTCTCCCAACACTATTTGTTGAAGAGGCCATTCTGTCCCAGTTGAGTTGGCTTGGTGATCTTGTCAAGTATCAGTCTACCATATCAATTCAGTTCCAATAGTTGATATGCCTATCCTTTTGCCAATACCATGCAGTTTTTACCTTTGTAGCTTTGTATCATGCTTAAATATCAGATGTCATGATTTTTCCAATTTTGTTTTTCTATCCCAATACATTTTTGATTATTTGAATGTCCCTTATCCTTCCAAATAAGTTTCCTAATTGCTTCTTCAGTTCAATAAAAATACTGCTGTACATTTTGTTGGATTGTGTTAAATATGTAAATCAATTAGTTTGGGGCAGATATCTTAATGATACATAGTTTTCCATCTATGAACATGGAATATTCTTCCTTTTATTTAGGTCTTCTTTGATTTCCTTTACAGAGTTGTATTTTTTGTGTACAAGTCACTTACATCTTTAGTTAAATCTATTTTTAGATATTTTATTCTTTAATTCCTATTGTAAATGGATTTTTTTCTAAATTCCCCCCTCAGATTGCTCATTGTTAGTGTAAAGAAATCTTACACTTTTACGTCTTGATCCTATATCCTGCTGCTTTACTGAGCTCATCTATCAGCTGTAGAAACTTTGTTGTAAATTTTTCAGGGCTTTCTACACTTAGAATTATTTCATCTGCAAATAGTGAAATATTTGCCTTTTCCTTTCTTAATTTGGATGTCTTATATTTCCTTTTCCTGCCTAAGTCCTCAAGCAAGTGTAACACAATGTTCAACAAGAGTATTTGCCATGGGCATCCTTGTCTTTTTCCAGTTCATCAAGGGGAATTCTTTAGAATTTCACCCTTGAGTATGATATTATATGTGTGTTTTTCATATAAACCCTTTATCATTTTGAGGAAGTTTCCATCTACTTCAATCTTTCAAAGTTTTTTTTTTAATCTAGAAATCATGGAGTATCTTGTCAAATCCTTTTTATGCATCAATAGAGATGATCATGTAATTTTGTTTATCTGTTAATGTGGTATAATACATTGATTGATTTTCTTATATTGAAACATCCTCACATACCAGAGATAAAACTCACTTGTTAATCATGTATAATTCATTTGATTAGTTTTGGAATAGGATTAGGCACTATTTTCTTGACAATTTCAGTATCTAGTTTTTTTAAACACTTTGGTCTGTAGTTTTATTTTCTTTTTCCATCTTTATATGTCTTTGGTATTAGGGTGATGTTTCCCCATAAAATGAGTTATGGAATGTCCCCTCCATGTTTATTTTTTGGAAGATTTTAACAGGATTTGTGTTATTTCTTTCCAGAATGATTGATAGGATTCTTCCACGAAGCTGATTGTGGTTTTATTGGTTGGGAGTTATATATATATATATATATATATATATTTTAGTGTTAATATTTTATTTATTTTTAAATTTTATTTTTAATTAAATTTTAAAAGTTAATAGATCTCACAAAATACTACATTAAAAAACATAAGAGGTTACTATATACCCCACTCTGCACTCCCCATGCCCTTCAATTTTTGAAGAAACAGAGATCCCAAAAAATGTTACATTCTAAAAATATAAGAGGTTCTCATATACCCTGCACCCTGATCACCTGGCAACTCCTACATCAACAACCTCTTTCATCATTGTGGCACATTCATTGCAGTTATGAATACATTTTCGAGCACTGCTGCACCACATGGATAATAGTTTACATTCTAGTTTGCATTCTTTCCCAGTACATTCAATGGGTTATGGCAGGATATATAATGTCCAGCATCTGTCCCTACAATACATTTAGGAGAACTCCAAGTCCCAAAAATGCCCCCACATAACTTTTCTTCTTCCCTCTCCCTGCCCACAGAAACTCCTTGGCCACTTTCTCCATATCAATGTTACAAATTCTTCCATTACTAGTCACAATAGTTCCATAGTCGAGTATCAGTAAATTCACTATAATTCATATTTTATTTCTCCATCCTGTGGATCCTGGGATGGGAAGTCCACTCCACCTCTATATCAAGAGGGGGTTAGATTCCACATGGATGATGGATGCAATTCTCCTGCTTGTGGCTATAGGCCCTCTTGGTAGCCTGATGTGGTGGTTGACCATCTTCACCTCCTCGTTAGCTGACCTGGGCAAGTCCAAAGAACAAGAGGGTAGGATTTGCAACACTGCTGAGCCTCAGCACCCAACTGGCACATGGACAGTCCAGAGACTCAAGACTCCTGAATATACTGAAACCCTAGTGTCCAACACAGGTTCAGTGAAAGTGACAGAAAAGGCATATGTAGAAAGGTCACAAGTGAGTCCAAAGCGAGTTCTCCAGGGCATGTTATAGGATACATAAAAATGTTTGGATATATGTTGGGTATTTTCATAGTAGTTACAATTACAAACAACAACTGAGTTCCTACCCAGGGGAGCCCTATCACATTCCCCAATGTAACAATAACAATTCCCCACATGCAATGGCAAAGACCAATGAAGAAGGATGATCCAATGATGAGCACTTGATACTGATGGTTATGCTTATGGGCTTGTGTGCCTCAAATATGAATTAGGCCTAGAGCTGCAAGATGTCTAAGAGTTACCTTCTGAGAGCCCCCACGTTGCTTAAATGTGGTCACTCTCTAAGCCAAACTCAGCATGTAAATACATTGCCTTTCTCCCATCATGGGACATGACTCATGGGGATGGGCCTCCCTGGTGTCAAGGGAATACTACCAATCACTAACTGGTGATGTAACTAGAAAGAGACCTTGAATAAAAGGGTCAACTCAGACCAGCAGAATATCTCAGCCTACATGTAGGATCATGTGTTAAAAACTGCTTTTTGACCTTGAATAAAAGGGGGAAATGGCAAAGACAAAAGTGTCTATATGGCTGAGTCTTCAAAAAATGAGTTGGTTGGGAGGTTTGATGGCTAATTCAATCATGCTAATTGTGATTGCTCTATTGAGTTCATCTACTCTTCTTCCATCAGTTTAGGTTGTTTGTTTCTATAAATTTGGTCATTTGATCTATGCTATGTGTCTTGTGGCATACAATATTTCAAAGTGTCCTCTTAAGCTACATTTTATTTATGTGGGATAAGTGGTGATATCCCCCCTCTAATTTTTCATTTTTATTTTTGGATGTTCTCTCTTTTCTCTTTATTAGTCTAGCTAAGTGTTTATAAATTTTATTAAGATTCTCAAAGAATCAGGTTTTGGTTTTGTTTATTTTTTTCTATTGTTTTATACACTCAATTTCATTTATGTTTGCTCTAATCTTTATTTCCATCTTCTTGCTTACTTTAGGATTATTTTGTTGTTCCTTTTCTAGTTCATCTAAGTGTCTGATTTTAACCCTATCTTTTTAAATGCAAATATTTATGGCTATAAATTTCCCTCTCAGAACTGCTTTAGCTTCATCCCATAAGTTTTGATACATTGTGTTTCCATTTTCATTCATTTAGAGTTAGTTACTGATTTCATTTGCAATGTCCTCCATGACCCCTGAGTGATTAAGAGTGTGTTGTGTAATGTCCATATCTTTTTGCCTATCTGGTTCTCTGCCCATTTTAAATTTCAAGCTTTATTCTGATGTGGTCAGAGAAAAGGTTTTCTATAATTTCAATCTTTCTCAATTCATTTAGACTTGTTTTGTGACCTATCATATGTTTTGTCCTGGAGAACAATCCATGTTTGCTCAAGGAAAAATTTTATCCTGTTCTATTTCAGTGTAATATTCTGTATGTGTCTAGTAGGTCCAGTTCCAGTCACCTATTTTTCATTAGACTGGGCAACATCTATATGTTTTGTTAGTACAACTGTATTTTTTGAAGGTGTCTAGGCATCCAGTTTAGATGCTGGGCTTATTCAGTTCATTAGATTATCTTTCTACTTTAGAGTATTATTTCATTTTGTTTTGCATTGAGACTTGGTTCCACTTTTTCTAAATTCTTGTCACTGTCTGTTTTGTTTCCCCAAAATATTAAGAACATGGAAATAGAAAGAAAGAAGAAGGCTGAAAAAAGAAGTTAAAGGAACCTTAAAAGCACTATGGAAAAAAGTAATAAATTGAAAATATTAAAAAAATACAAAGGAGTATTAACAAGTTTGAATAAAAAAAGAAACTGCAAACATGTTTTGAATAAAATTAAAGACTGGAAAGAAGAAAAGAGAAGAAAGAAAATGAATACCAGAAAGACAAGATGGAATGAAAGAAAGCATCAGAAGAAGGAAAATTAAAAGGAAGAAAAGGAAGAAAAAATATAAGGTGAATAAAGACAAAAAAGACAGAAAAGGAAAGAAAATGAAATGAAAGAAAAGAAACCCAGAAAATACAGGACTATTGGGTCACTAGAAACTTTCTCAGGCTGCCATGTCTCATCAATCAATTACCCTGCTTCCCACACTCCACATGGAAGTTTATCTTGTGTAGAGAAAAAATAAATAATAAATTATTAAACAATTAAAAAATATAAATTTTTTTTAAAAACTCAGTCTAATTTCCCTGTCATGAAGATTCTTTTCTCTTAACTCCCCTTCTCTAGGACCTGGCCGGGTGCTCAGTAATCAATAGATTCTTTTCAGGGCTGGTTAGGCCCTTGACAATTTCTGGGCTGCCTCTCCCCACCACCTCAGGCTGTTATGTGTTTGAAGGCTGCCTAGCTGCTTCTGCCTGCTCTCTTTTCCTCATGTCAGTTGGGCTTTTTAGTGCTTGCTGCCTGCCTCTCCTGGCTTCCCTCTCTCCAAGACTGTTAGATGCCTGTCAGCCCAGCTCCTTACTGAACCAGTTCCTCTCTCTCCCAGGGTGGGGGGGTGTGACAGTCTGCCTGATCAGCTCTCTACTTCCCCTCTCTGGAGCCATTTTACTTCTGCCTGACATCTTTCCTTTTTATTTCTAGTTTGCCACCCTATCTCAATTTCCCCTAGTCTTCTCTCCCATCGAACTGGCTAGTTTCCAGCTCCATACCTGCTTTCTCCACAGCTCCCACTCATCAAGAACCTAGTGGGTACTAGAATGCACCCCTAGTCACCTGGGCGTTTTCCATGCTCTCAGAGCCGGCTGTGCACTGATCTTCCACCTATATCACTTCCCAGGCTTCCTTCTTCATCTGTGCCAGTTGTTTGCTGGCTTGCATGCCATATCTCCCATGGCTTCCCTTTCCCCCAGCTAACTGGTTTCCCCCAGCTGTCCTCTCCAATTGGCTCATTGGAGAGGTCTCATGGTTTCTCTTCTGACAGGTGAACCTGCCTACCTTCCACAGTTTCTGGAGTGCAGCTTGCATTTTCCTACTCCACCATTTAGATCTACCATTTTCAGACTTCTCAACATCTGAATAGTATCAGGGTCTAGAGCTCCTTTCTTTCTGCCCAGGCATGCACCCATGTTTAACCCCACAGCCTTTGGTTCTTTCAGCCTCATTTGCTTTTCACACTCCCTGCCCATATGATATTAAGCAAGATAGGATGGTGATGTATACATCTGTATTCAACAGATTTCTAAATGTTTGAATTCCTCCCTTCCCTGAAATTCCCAAGAATATTTTCTTTTTTACTTAATGATACAGGAATTGAAATACAGGCATAGGTATTTTGATTCTACCTTGATGTTTTTTTTTTAAAGATTTATTTATTTATTTAATTCCCCCCTCCCCCAGTTGTCTGTTCTCTGTGTCTATTTGCTGCATCTTGTTTCTGTGTCCACTTCTGTTGTCGTCAGTGGCACAGGAAGTGTGGGCAGCGCCATTCCTGGGCAGGCTGCACTTTCTTTCACGCTGGGCGGCTTTCCTCCGGGCACACTCCTTGCACGTGGGGCTCCCCTACGTGGGGACACCCCTGCGTGGCAGGGCACTCCTTGTGTGCATGAGCACTGCCCATGGGCCAGCTCCACACGGGTCAAGGAGGCCCGGGGTTTGAACTGCGGACCTCCCATGTGGTAGACGGATACCCTAACCACTGGGCCAAGTCCGTTTCCCTACCTTGATTGTTAATCTGAATTTTAAACATAATGGAAATTGTAGAAGAGTAATAAAGTACTGTAGGAAGAAAACAGCACTCACAGGGTCACAGAGACTGATGATTGCAGAAAGAAATTTTATTGGGAAACTTTCCCAAAGGAGTGGGTCTGAAGAATAAATGTCAACCTGCCCCTGGCAGAGGTGGTCATGAATTCATAAAGCACATCTATCGGTGGGAAAATACTTAGTCAGATGGAGGTGGGGCTTGATAAGACCTGAGGGCCAATAGGGAACTGTAGAAGTGAATTATTTCTCTTGTATGGATAGGGGTAATGAATTCTAGAGGGGCAGGAGGGGAGGAGTTGGTGAGGCCATGTGGCTTCTTTGTCCATTTTTGTGAAGAATTGAGTTGTATCTCTGAACATAGTCTATGGCTTTTTCAACCAATCACTTAGGCTCTGGATGGGGGGCTGCTCTATGTCACAGGAATGCAAGTCACTGTTTATTAACCATTGTAAACCTTGTAATCAGTTAATCATTATAAACCCTGTAAGGGAGAAACTTTTAACAAGTACATTTATATGATTTTCTAGTAGGAAGCTACTTCTGGCATAGGGAAAAGTCAACCTAAAATTATATTTAATTAAGAGGCTATCTTCAACAAAAAGAAGTAAATAAAGAGGTGAAAGAGAGAGAGAACTTGTATCAGTATATATAGGGAAACAAAACAAATAAGAAAAAGGCAGACAAACAACGAAAAAAAATGAGAAATGTAAAACAAACTCTTCAACAAAGAGGTTCCCAATGGTGAATAAACATGTGAAAAGATCTTCAGTTTCCTCAATAATCAAGGCAATTTTTGAACCACTTTCTTATATCATGAAACACCAACCATAAGACTAAAAGGGAAATGATAAAACCAAGTGTTGGTAAGGATGTGGATACACCAGAAATCTCATATATGTTGGGTGTGAAATTGGTAAAAAAGGTTTGGAAAATTTATAGCAGAGTCTAATGATAATGAAACAGATGCAAACCTATGACCTAAGAATTCCACTGCTACATAAAATACCCAACAATATTTTGTACGTGTGTCACCAAAACACAAGTTCTAGAATTTACACATTAGAAGTATTCATAATGAGCTCAAACTGAAAACACCTCACAGGACCAGCAACAGCATAATAATTAAATTAATAGGTTAGTGTTTCCACAACTAAATGCTACACATGAAACTTTATAAATGTTACCCAAAACATACTGCAATATAGGTAAATTCACCAAGAACATAAGGAGTGTTTAGGAACAAAATGTAAAAGAGTTCATATTGTACTATTTCACTTATACAAATTAATAACCAACAAAAGTAGGCTATGTAACAATAGTTATTCTTAGGGTTAGTTAGTAGAAGGGGCACAGACAATGTAGGGATGGGGAGGCTGACAATATTTTCTCCCATGACCAAGGGGCTGCCTATAGATTCAGAGTGCATGCAGGTATAGAGTGCACATATTTCAGTTTGTGAAATTCTATTGAGCTGTAAGCTTTGTCCTGCATAAGTGTATTTGCTTTTTAAAAATATATCACCAATAAGAAATGGTGGGTGGAAGTATGTAGAGCAGTGATTTAATGCCCTTCTATTGTCAAAATAGGGATTGGAGAACTTAAATAACTTTATACCATGATTCAATTTTTAAATTATGCTGGCATTTTAAGCTAAAAATATTAAGAGATGTTGAGTATATAACCTCCAAAAAAGAGTTAAAGTGTTGCATTATTTTTAGAAACCAATACTGAAGAAAGTTTATAGAAATAAGAAGATAGACCAGGTATAATAAAGATCCCATAATAAGTAGATTGGTAAATCCAAACTGAAATATTAACTTTACCAGAGTAAATAAAATATGTCGGTTGCCCTTCTTAATTATAAATACTTATTGATGATATTCAGCTGGAAAATTTTTTAAAGAGATACAACTGAAATATAAATTTTGAGGTAAGAAATGAAAGATACACTGTACACTAAACAATTAACATTTTAGTATAGAAAACAATTTAATATAGAAAAAAGAAACATGGATTTTAAGATTAAAGTAATTTGTCATAAGTGCAATTATGATTAATTTTGATTTCTTAACATACTATTCCCTTTATTAATATTCCTGGAAAATGAGCAATTTGTCTGAGTTATATAGATATAGAAATTTACCCATTAATACGCAGACACACATGTACATGAATACAAACGAAAGTGTGTGTGTTGTTTTGATATTTCTCTCTCTCTTTTTGCTTAATGTGGTATAATTGTTTATGAAGAAAAAAATAGCATGAGGGAGTGGGTTGGGGAAAGTACCTCAAATATAAACTATGGACTGTAGTTAGTAGCTATCCTTTGACAATGCTCGTTCCCTAATCTGTTACAAATATTTCACAACAATACAAGGTATTTATAGTGGGATGTTGTATGGGAGTCCCCTATGACCTTATGCACGTTTGTTTTCTAAGTGCACAAGTTTAACTGTACACCTATTTTTATGTATCACCAGATACATTTGAACCTGGTGGTTGCTGCCTGAAATTCATAATTATAAAATTACCATTTTTTCTAAATTTTGCATCCCTAACTTCAAGAGACAAGCCATTCTTTTGTGCATAACCTTGTTCTCTGGCCCTTGTAGATTTCCAGCTTCATTCAATTGTGGTCAGAGAAATTATTTTGCATGAATTCAATGTTTTTTAATTCATTGAGACTTTCTCTGAGACATAGCATGAAGTCTCTCTTGGAGAATGATCTATGTGCACTTGAGAAGAAAGTATATCTCGCTGTCTTTGGGTATAGTATCCTGTATATATCTGTTAGGTCCAGCTGATCTAACATATTATTCAAAATTTTTGTTTCTTACTGATTTCCAGTTGAGATGTTTTAATGGCGATAATGGTGTATTTAAAGTTGCCCATTATAATTGTAAAGGCATCTATTCCTCCACTTACTTCTCCCAGTGTTTGCCGTGTGTATTTTGAAGTACCTTGGTTAGGTTCATAAATGTTCATGATTGTTCTTTCTTCTTGAAAGATTATCCCTTTTCCGAATATATAGTGTCCATCTTTGTCTCTCACAATAGTCTTGCATTTAAAATCTACTTTGTCCAATATTAGTATAGCTACACCTGACTTTTTTGATTATTGTTTGTAAGATTATTTTCCAGCCATTCACTTTCAATTTCCTCGAATCACTAGGTCTAAGGTGGGTTTCTTGTAGACAGCATATAGATGCATATTTCCTTACCCTTTCTGCCAATCTGTGTCTCTTGACTGGTGAGTTTAATCCATTATCATTCAGTCTTATTACTGTCAAGGAATTACTCACATTAGGCATATTTTCTTTGGATTTGTGTATGTCATGTTATTTTTATTTCTCTTTTTTTCTTTCTAGATGTTCTTACACTCTCTTCCAACTTTGTCTATCCTGCTTTTTTTTCAACATGCAGAACAAATTTTAGCATTTATTTTACATTATATCATTATATTGTTTTTTATTTAACTAATTAATTAACTAAGAGGTACTGAGAAGTAAAGCCAGAACTGCATAATTTGAAAGCAGGAGCTCAACGATGGAGCTACATCCCCCATCCACATTCCCACATTATTTCTTTATTTTTTTATACTTTTGTATTATCATTTCTTTTTCTTTTTTTAAAAGATTTATTTATTTATTTTTTATTTCCCCTTTCCCCCCACCTCCCACCTCAGTTGTCTGTTCTCTGTGTCTATTTGCTGCGTCTTCTTTGTCTGCTTCTGTTGTTGTCAGTGGCACGGGAATCTGTGTTTCTTTTTGTTGCATCATCTTGTTGTGTCAGCTCTCCATGTGTGCGGCACCATTTCTGGGCAGGCTGCACTTTCTTTCTCACTGGGCCCCTCTCCTTATGGGACACACTCCTTGCGCATGGGGCTACCTTATGTGGGGGACACCCCTGCATGGCACGGCACTCCTTGTGTACATCAGAATGCACATGGGCCAGCTCCACACAGGTCAAGGAGGCCCAGGGTTTGAATCGCGGACCTCCCATGTGGTAGACGGACACCCTAACCACTGGGCCAAGTCTGCCACCTATCTTTTTTTAAAGATACATAGATCACAGAAAATGTTACATTACAAAATAGAAGAGGATCCCATATACCCCACTCCCTACAACCCCCACTCCTCTCACATAGAAAACTTCTTTCATTAGTATGGTACAATCATTGCATTTGATGAATACATTTTGGAGCACTGCTACACAGCGTGGATTATGGTTTACATTGTAGTTTACATTCTCTCCTAGTCCATTCAGTATGTTATGGCAGGATATACAATGTCCTGTGGCTGTCCCTGCAAAATTATTCAGGACAACTCCAGATCCCAAAAGTGCCCCATATCATGCCTCTTTTTTCCCTCTCCACATCTTAGGCAACTCCTGTGGCCATGTCTCCACATCAATAATATAATTTCTTCCTTTGTTAGAGTCACAATAATTCTCTAGTAAAATACCAGTGAGTCAACTCTAATACATATTTTATTCTTCTATCCTGAGGAACCTGGGATAGTGATGTTCACTCCACCTCTGAATTGAGAGGATCTTAGATCCCACATGGCTGATGGATGCAATTCTTCTGCTTGCAGTTGTAGACTTTCTTTGATTTTTGCATCTTATTATATTTGATTCTTTTAGTGGCTATTGTAAGTGAAATTTTTTTCTGATTTCATCCTTAAAATGCACTTATGATTATATAGAAACACCACTGTTTTTTAAGTATGAATATTGAGTCTGGTTACTCTAATGAAATCATTTATTAGCTCTAGCAGCTCTGTTGTAGATTTTTCTGGACTTTTTAGGCATGGGATCATACATCTGCAAACAGCAAAAAATTGTACTTCTTTTTCAATGTGGATGCTTCTTATTTCTTTTTCTTGCCTGATTGCTTTTGCTAGAATCTCTAGCAGTATATTGAACAACAGTGGTAAAACTGGATATCCTTGTGTTGTTCCTGTTCTCAATAGGAAAGAGTTCAGTCTTTCACCAATGAGTAAAATGTTAACTGGGTATTTTGCATTTAGGGCCTTTATCATGTTGAGAAAATTTCCTTCAATTCCTATCTGTTGCAGTATTTTTATCAAGAAAGGATGCTCTTTTTTGGTCAAATTCTATTTTTGTATCAATAGAATCATATGATTTTTCTTTTTTGATATACTAATGTAATATATTACACTGATTGATTTTCTTGTGTTGAGCCACACTTGCATGCCCAATACAAAACCCACTTAATCATGATGAATGATTCTTTTAATGTGTTGTTGGATTCAATTAGCAAGTATCTTTTATTGAGGATTTTGTCACTTGTATTTGTTAGGGAGATGAGCCAATAATATTCTTTTTCATAATATCTTTATCTGGCTTTAGCATGAGGGTGATATTAGCTCCATAGAATAAGTTTGGTATCATTCCTTCTTTGTCAATTATTTTGTGCGAACATGAGTAAGATTGGTAATAAATCTTCCTTGAACGCTTGATACAACTTACATGTGAGACCATGTGTTCCTGTGATTTTCACTTTGGAAAGATGTTTGATGAGTGTTTCAATCTCTTGTGATTCCTGGAATTTTTCTGTTTCATCTACATTGTCTATTTTTTTGGAATTGGCAGTTGTTCATAGTATCTTATCATGATCCTTTTTTATTTCTGTGGTGTCAATAGCAATATCGCAATTTACACTTTTAAAAATTTAATTATTTTCCATCTTTTCTCTTTTCTTCTTTGACATCCTAGCTAAGGGTTTGGTGATTTTGTTAATCTTCCCAAAGAACCAACATTTTATTTTGCTAATTCTCTCCATTGATTTTGTTGTTATTGTACTCAATTACATTTATTTCTGCTCTGGTCTTTGTTATTTCATTTTTTCTACTTGTTTTGTGATTAAATTGCTGTTCATTTTGTAGATTCCCCAAGCTGTGTAGTTAGAGCATGGATTTTAGCTCTTTCTTCTTTTATAATATATGCAGTGGGGGCTATAAATTTCCCTCTCAGCACGGCCTTCACATCCAATAGGCTCTTTGTTTGATTCTAATTTTCACTCATCTCAAACTATTTATTAATATCTCTTGAATTTTACTCTTTGACTCACAGAAAAATAATGTGCTATTTAATCTCCTTATATTTCTGAATTTTCCATTTTTCCTCTTATTATTGATTTTCAACATTATCCCTTATGATCAGAGACAGTCCTCTATATAATTTCAATTTTGCTGAATTTATTGAGATCTCCTTTGTGAACAAATATGGTCTATATTGGAGAAAGGTCCATAAGAACTTGAAAAGTGCATATGTCCTGCTACTTGGGTATGCAGTGTTCTTTATTTGTATATTAGCTTTAGCTATTTTTCATATTATACAAATTTTCTGTTTCTTTATGATCCTCTGTCCCCATGTTCTATCCATTTCTGAGAGTGGTGTATTGAAATGTCCCAATATTATTGGAAAGCTATCTGTTTCTCCCATATGTTTTGCCAGTGTTTGTCTTATGTATCTTAGGGCATCATGGTTAGGTGCATATACATTTGGGATTGTTCTTTTATCCTGGTAAATGGTCACATTTATTTTAATAGAATATCCTTCCTAGAAAAAGACAGGACAGACAGAATTGCAGGAGAGTGTAAGAACAACTAAAAAGACAAAAAGAGGGGAAAAAAAACAGCATATGCAGTACACAAATCCAAAGAAAATGTGGCTAATGTAAGTAATTCCTCAAAAGTAATAACACTGAATGTCAATGGATTAAACTCACCTGTCAAGAGACATAGATTGGAAGAATGGATAAAGAAAGGTTACCCATCTATAAGATGTATAAAAGAGACCCACCTTAGACCCAGGGATTCAAGGAGGTTGGAAGTGAATGGCTGGAAAACAATCTTACAAGCAAATAATGACCAAAAAAGGGCAGGAGTAGCTATATTAATATAGGACAGAATAGAATTTAAATGCAAAACTATTGTGAGAGACAAAGATGGACACAAAATTTAGTAAAATGGATAATCTTTCAAGAAAAAAGGACAACTTCAATGTTTATGCTCCTAACCATGGCAGCTCCAAATATGTGAAGCAAACACTGGAAAAACAAAATGAAAGAATAGATACTGCCACAATTATAGTAGGGAAATTTAATACATCAGTGTCAACATTAGACAGAACATCTCAACAGAGACTCAATAATGGAACAAAGACTTTGAACAATATATTAGAGGAACTGGACCTAACAGACATATAAGGAACATTCCACCCAAACACAGCAAGATATACATTCTTCTCAAGGATACATGGATCATTCTCCAAAATTGACCACATGTTAGGCCACTGAGAACTTCTCGAGAAGTTCAAAAAGATTGAAATAATACAAAATGATTTCTCAGACCACAGTGGGATGAAGCTGGAAATCTGCAAGAGCCAGAGAACCAGATTAGGCACCAAAATATGGAAGCTAAGCAACACATACTTACACAAACAGTGGGTCAAAGAGGAAATCTCAAAAGAAATCAGCAACTACCTTGAAACTAATGAAAATGACAACACAACATATCAAATCTTATGGGATGCAGCCAAACGTTTACTGACAGGAAAATTCATAGCTATAAATTCATACATCATAATAGAAGAAAGAGCTAAAATTGAAGACCTAACTACACACTTGGAGGATTTACTTAAAAAAAACACAACAAACTAGCCCAAAAGGAAGAAGAAAGGAAGAAATAACAAAGATCAGAACAAAACTAAATGAAATAGAAAATAAGAAAGTGCTAGAAAAAATGAACAAAAAAAAAGAGCTGGTTCTTTGAGAAGATCAATAAAATCGATAAACTCTTAGCTAGACTAACAAAAAAAGAGAGAAGATGTAAATACACAAAATAAGAAATGAGAAAGGGTATATCACCACTGATCACACAGACATAAAGAATATCATAAAAGGATACTTTGAAAATCTATATGCCAACAAGAAGGACAATTTAGAGGAAGTGGACAAATTGCAAGAAACACATAAGCAGCCTACATTGACAAAGGAAAAAAAATTGATGATCTCAACAAACCAAAAACATGTAAAGAGATAGAATCAGTCATTTAAAACTGCCCAACTAAGAAGAGCCCAGGTACAGACAGCTTCACAGATGAATTCTACCAAAAATTCTACAACGAAAGGAACTAACACAAATCTTGCTTAAACTCTTTCAAAAAAATTGAAATAGAGGGAAGATTGCCTAACTCATTCTATGATGCCAACATTATCCTAATACCAAATTCAAACAAAGACACCACAAGAAAGGAAAATTGCAGACCAATCTCTCTAATGAACCAAATGCAAAAATCCTCCACAAAATACTTGCTAATAGTATTCAAAAACACATTAGGTGAATTAGACACCATGACCAAGTGGGTTTCATTCCTGGTGTGCAAGGATGGTTCAACATAAGAAAATGAAACAATGCATTACATGACATAAACAGATTGAAGGAATGAAATCACATTATCATATCTATAGATGCAGAAAAAGCATTTGACAACATACAGAAACCTTTCTTGATAAGAACACTGCAAAAAATAGGGAGAGAAGGAAACTTTCTAAACATGATAATGGGTATATATAAAAAACCCACAGCTAACATCATTTTCAATGGTGTTAACGGTGTCCATGGTTTCAATCTTTCCTTCTAACATCAGGAACAAAACAAGGATGCCCACTATCACCACTCTTATTTAACATTGTGTTAGAAGTACTTGCTGAGCATAGAGGTAAGAATCAGATATAAAAGGCATCCATATGGGAAAGGAAGAAGTAAAAATTTCACTATTTGCAGATGACATGATCCTATACATAGAAAGCCCTGAGAAATCTACAACAAAGTTTCCAGAACTTATGAATGAATTTAGTAAAATCACACAGTATAAGACCAATGTGTAAAAATTACTAGCATTTCTGCACACTAATAATGAGCAATCTCAGGAGGAAATCAAGAAACAAATACCACTTATAATAGTCAATTTTAAAAATCATATACCTAAAAATAAATTTAACTAAGGATATAAAAGACTTATATACAGTAAACTACACAACACTGTTCAAGGAAATCAAAGAAGATCTACATAAATGAAAAAATATCCCTGTTCATGGAGAGGAAGACTACATACCATTAAGATGTCTATCATACTCAAACTAATCTACAGATTCAATGCACTGTCAATAAAAATCAACCCAGCATTTTTTATTGAACTAGAAAAACTAACAATGAAATATATTAGGAAAGAAAAGAGACCCAGAATAGCCCAAAGACATTTTGAAAAAGAGAAATGAAATTGGAGGAATCACACTACCTGATTTCAAAACATACTACAAAGCTACAGTGGTGAAAATAGCATGGTATTGGCACAAGGATGAATATACTAGCCAATGGAACCAAATTGAGAGTTGTGATAAATATCCTCACATATACTGCCATCTGATATTTGACAAGGCCGCCAAGCCCACTCAAGTGGGAGAGAATGGCCTCTGCAACAAATGGTGCTTGGAGAACTGGATATCCATATGCAAAAGAATGAAAGAGGATTACCATCTCATACTTTATACAAGAAGAAACTCAAGATGGATCAAAGACCTATCTATAAGGGCCAAGGCCATAAAGACCTTGGAATACAATGTAGGAGAGCATCTACAGGAAATGGCTTCACGAACTTCACACCCAAAAGACAAGCAGCAAAAGAACAAATAGGTAAATGGGACCTCCTCAAAATTATATCCTTTTGCACCTAAAAGAAATTTGTCAAGAAAGTGAACTGACAGCCTAACCAATGGGAGAAAATATTTGGTAACCATATATCTGATAGGAGACTAATATCCTGCATACATAAATAAATCGTACATCTTGAAAATAAAAAGACACACAACACACTTTAAAAAATGGGCAAGAGATTTGAACAGACACTTCTCCAAAGAAGAAACACAAATGGCTAAAAAGTACATGGAAAGATGTTCAGAATCACTAGCTATTAGGGAAATGCAAATCATAACTACAATGAGATACTATCTTACTCCCATTAGACTGGTGGCTATTAACAAAAAAACAGAAGACTACAAATGTTGGAGGGGATGTGGGGGAATGGGAACCTTCACCCACTGCTGGTCAGAATGCAGTAGGATCCAGCCATTCTGAAAGACAGTTTGGTGGTTTCTCAAACAACTAGCTTTGCCATATGACCCAGCAATGGAATTGCTGGGTAGGTACCCAGAAGAACTGAAAACAAGGACACAAGCCAATATATGTACACTAATGTTCATAGTGGCATTATACACTATTGTCAAAATTTGGAATCAACACAAATGCCCATCAACAGAGGAATGAATAAACAAAATGTATTACGTACATAAAATGGAATACTACTCAGCTATAAGAAGAAAACAGTAAAAACAATTAGGATAACTTGCATGAATCTTGAGGACCTTATGTTGAGTGAAGCATGCTGGGCATCGAAGAACAAATACTACATGAACTCTCTGACATGAAATAAGAAAACCAAGCTGTCTCAGACAGCTAGAGACTGAAGTATAAGTTTACAGGAAATTAGGGGGGTGGAGGGAGGAATGGAAGATTGTGAGCTGATGCCTACATGGGTGAAATCTATGATAAAGTGGAGATAAGTATTTGTCCAGAGAACGTGCTGAGACCAGCTTAGCAATACTTTGGCTTGAAGGAAAGGCAAAGCAGAACTTCAAGAAATAAAGGACAGAGAGAATGACACAAGAAAGGAAATAAACATGGGACTAAGGGTCTCACAGCTTCTGGAACAGACAGCCTGGACTCTAGTTTCCACAATGATACATTTAGAAACTAACAAGCAGGTGTTTGTTATTTACAATAATAAGGAACAAGTGCAACACTTTCAATAATAAGGAACAGGTCATACAAAGTTCAAATGCCTCATCACACAAACATTTTTTCATTCTGACCAGATGGTGTTCCGTCTAGCCAAGGCCCAGTTCTCCAAGTCTGCACTGTTTGTCTACATTTAGAAATGTTTCAACTTCAAACCATGTTCTTACTATTTTCCACAACATTTCCACCTTTTTTGTTTTTTGTAAAGCAGTGATGGGAGATTTTGTGATTTCTTGCTGCTCGAAGGGGCTTTTTAAATGAACACATATAATGGTTTTGAACTAAGTGAGTGATGAAAGATTTTTAGTATTCTAACATTATTATAAAGTTCATTAACATAAGAAAACATTGTACTTTATCCATTACAGTAGATGGTATAGTTTTATTTCACCCAATGAAACATTTAAGAATTTGATAGAGTAGTAATGGATACAGCATGTCCCAATTTTTTGTCTATTCCAGGCCCTTAAGGTACCATTGTCTCTGATGTTTCTTTTAATTTTGAAACAGAAAAAAGTACTCAGTAACATAATATCATCAGTAGGGTCACTGCCACAGGTTTCTTCTATGCAGCCACATTCATTGCCATCAGGCCAGGGCAGAAAGCCTTGAGGAAGAGCTGCAAAAGTCCATTATTAACCATTTCACACAGTTTTTGCACCTTTTGTATTCATTCAGGCTTGTTTAATTTTACAAACTACATTATCTCACTGAAAGCTACCACAATACTTTTCCAACTTGCTGTATGCATACTAGTTCTGTCCCACATATCTCCATTTCTGATTTTATAAAACTAACCATTGTATTTTAGGACAAAATACACCTTATTAAATTTCAGTTAGTAGTCTCACAAACTCTACCTTTTTCAATATTCTCTTAACTTTTACATCTTTCACCTTATCCTATGAAGAAAACTAAACTATTCATTTCAGTTTAAGCAAGAACTATTTTTTTATGAAGAGACATAGTAATTCTATTAATCAAGACTTACAATTTTTATTACTATAGAGATCTCATTAGCATTTTAAACTTAGGTAATAATAAAAGCACTTATTTAATTTTTGGCTATTTGAATAGAGCTCTTTCAGATCTTTTTATTTATCAAATTATATCACCATCCAGAGGCATCAAAATATACACTGGCAATGAACAATCACAAAAACAATTACAGCACACTAAAACAATTACAACACACACACTGACATTGATTAAGCAGACAAACACAAAAGCAGTTTCAAATCTACTAACTTAGAATTAATTTCTTCATTGAGTTTAATTTGATTTCCCCAAGCCATACTTGCTTTATGATGCCATGCTTAAACAAATTCTTCAGTTTAGGTTCTTTGATGTAAAGCCACTCTAGAAACAGCAGATAATATAAAAAGGGCAATAATGCCCATAATAGCTACTATTAATACTCCTACAAACATTTTTTGCATGCTTGAACACTTTTTGTAAGAATAACAAAGCATGCATATCAGGCAAAGACTCAATCCTGATATAAGATCTAGCTGAGCTCTTACAGTGGCTGTTATTATAGCTAATATAGCTAGCACCAAGTTGGGAGCAGTAACTGTCAATTCCTCCTTTTCCAACCCTTGTTTGACTTCTTGACTTAGATTTTTTATTTGTCCCCATGTTGGGGGTGAAGCTGCTCTAGTCTTCAGAGTGAGACCCAGCCATGTAGTTTTCAGCATCAGTCTCTCCATCTGCATGACCAGAGATTCTGGGTTCCACAGGGACTTTTGTTGTCTTTTTGCACCCATGATATGGTTTTATTTGATGAGCTGGCACCCACTCAGGACATTCTCTGTCACCTGGGGAAATAAAAGCAAACCAAGTTAACAGCTTTCATGTTGACCATTCATTGGTCAGTGGATTATTCCACAAAATTAAATGTTTTTCAAACAGAGTTTGAGTTTTAGAATTGTTTTGGAAATGCCTTTCAGCTGCTGTCCCTTCCAGGGTTGTTCCACAGTTAAGAAAATTAAGAGTGAATAATGTTTTGTGTAACTGCACATGCAGTGTCTGTCTCAGCCTTTATGCTTATGTGACATGAGTTTAAGGATTTGCTCAGACCTTTTCTGACAATCTTTTCTCATAGGACCAATTTTTCCACAATTAAAACATTTTCCAGGGAGCCTCTTATTGATTCTCATCCCTGCTATAGATTGACCATCATTGTAGCATGTTGGCCCTCTGTCCCTACGTTCTGGCACAATTTAACTCCATTCAGGCTTTGAGGATCAACTCTGGGAAATATTATTTCTCATATGTTAACCAGAAAAGTCATTTGATGCACCTCCAAGTCATCCTCCATTCTAGTTTGTAAAATGCCCTATTGTAAAGCTGACAAACTTGGCTGAGCATCTCCCAGTATTGAAGAAAGAGGAGGAGGTGTCAGTGGAAGGGAAAGTGACTTTTTAAAGTCAGTTAATGAAGGAACTGAAGACAGAATAGTTTTAGATTCAGTATCATCAAAAGATTCAGTGAGAGGGACGTCATTACATTCTCTATCCTCATTCTCCTCCTCCTCATCTTCTGTTTGCAAGGGTTCCAAAACAGATTTTATGATAGTCAAACTGGGCCAAATAGTAACAGGGAGAAAAACACCTTCTACATGTAATTTTTTAAACTCTTTTCCCACTCTTTCTCAGGTCTACTAATTCTAAACTTCTGAATGCTTGGAACTATGGAAAATATTTTACTATAATCTGTAAGAGTTCTAAAGTAATAATCTGTAGGAGTTTTAAATATGAGGCTCACTAGCCTTGGCTTCTCCTGCTTTGAGGTGCTGTTCCAAGAGACAGACTTATAGGCAATATTTTGATGAACTTTCTCACTTCCCATCATAACCCTGTGAAAATACACTAGAGTGTCCTTACTTTCCAAGACTATGAAGGCCTTCCAAAACCCTCAGAGCTCTGCACCATTATGACTTTAGTTTCGCTCAAAGCAATCCTTCTTCCATTTAATTCTCTGTTCAGGTGCCAATCGCTAAGATCAGCTCACCATTAGTTTGACTCAAAGGGAAGGTGATGCAGAATTTAATAAATAAAGGGCAAAGAGAAAAACACAAGAAAGGAAATAAAGATGGGACCACAGGACTCACAGCTTCTGGAATTGAGAGATTCGAACCCTACTTACCACATTGATTTATTTAGGAACTAACAAGCAGCTGTTTGTTATTTATAATAATAAGGAATGGGTGCAACATTTACAATAATAAGGAACAGGACAAACAAAGTTCAAATGCCTCCTCATGCAAACGTTTTTTCATGCTGACCAGATGGTGTTCCATCTAGTTAAGGCCTGGTGTTGCTAAGCCTGCACTTTTGTCTGTATTATGGAAATGTTTCAACATCAAACCATGTTCCTACTATTTTCCCACAATAAAAAAGGATAATATGGGGGTCTAGGGATACTTTTGGGTGGGGCTGTGCAGGCTTGAGGGGGCTTGGAATGGGAGGATGGGTCAGATGGCCCAAGGAATTGGGGGAAGGGTTTGGGGGAACAGATGAACATGGGAGATTGTTGCATATGTTGATGAAACCATAAAGTTGAGAAAACTCTTCAGAAAGTATAAGGAAGGGTTAGCTGTTTAAGGTGCTTAATGTGGAGCATCTGGCACTTGAGAAGACTTCTAGGGAGTGTGTGAGTGCTCATTTTGTATTTGAGTGTTATATCTTTGGGTGGAGACCCATACAATGACTAGGGAGGTTTACTCCCATTCTAGGGAGGCCTGATGTTCTCAAACATAGGGAAATAGTTCTCTAGAGAGAATTGGTGGTTCACAATGGGGGAGGACAGTCTAGTATGTTAGGCCCTCAGCCTTGTTGCAAGTATCTGTGACTCTGGTCCTCCAAGCAGTGAAGCTTGGTTGTCACTGTGGGTACTGAGAGGAGGGGGAGAGAGGAATAGAATAAATGGAAGCAGGGTAACTGGGGGGCAATGGAAGTGTTCCACAAAATCATGCAATGATGGATATAGGACACGTTAAATTTCACCAAAAATGTATAAAAGTCTGCAGGTTAAAATGTAAACCATAATGTAACTAAAATTTTTATATTGTGCAGTCTAAAATATAAACCATAATGTAATCCAAAATGGAACCATGTTTGGTAGCTACAGATAAATATCAGTACATCAACTGTAGCAAATATAACATGAATATGTAAAAAGATCATTGCTGGAGAAGGGGGAAAAGGATTTGATGTCTGTACACGAGAGTCCCTATATTGTGTAGGTAACTTTACTGTGATCTAAAACTCTTTTAAGATGAAATTAAAATTTTTTAAAAATGTGTAGTCACTGAGGAAGGAATGAAAGAACTTGCCTTGCCACTGTACATATAGGCAATACCAATTCAAATGATGAAAAGCAAAACATCAAATTAAAGTTTTGTGATATTTTTCATTTTTACTACCTCAATTTATTTTTTACTTTATTTTAGTTTTTCTAAATTAGTATATATACTATTTCTAATCCTTAAATCTATTGTTACAATTTCATTTTCCCATTGATTGAATTTGGCAATATATTAGGCTTCATTTTTGAAGAAGATTTGTATCACAGAGAGGTTCAACTATGGTAGAAGAGGAACACTAGTGTAGGGTGCTATTGATGGGGGCCACATGGCTGGGAGGAAGTTTTCCAGGGCATGAATATAGGGTACGTAAAAATGTTTTGGTATTCATTGTGTATTTTCATAGTACTTACAGTTACAAATGACAGTTGAGGGAGTACTGAGTTCCTAGCCAGGGGAGTACTGTCACATTCTTTGGTGGAACAGCAACAATCCCCCAAGTGCAAGGGGAAAGACCAGTGAAGAAGAATGGTCCAATGATGAGCCCTTGATCCTGATGACTATGCTTATGAGGCTGTGTGCTTGAAATATCAACTCACCCTAGAGCTGTAGTGTGCATAAGAGTTATCTCCTGAGAGCCTCCATGTTGCTCAAATGTGACCACTTTCTAAGCCAAACTGGGCATGTAAATGCATTACCTTCCCCTCAGCATGGAACATGACTCCCTGGGATGAGCCTCCCTGGCACCAAGGGATTATTACACATCACTAGCTGGTGATGCAACTAGAAAAAGACCTAGAATAAAAGGGGGCTAATTGTAAAGGCAAATGAGTTATATGACTAGGGATCTTCAAAATGAGTTGGGAGGTGATCAGAGGGGTCACACTCACATGCATGTCAGCAGGATCCAAAAGATAGTCAAAGCAGATACAACCTCAGGTATTGGTTCTCCTGAGGCCTATGGAGACACATAGGTTCTAAAGTCATGGCAGATGGCTCTGGAGTTCAGTGCCTTGTCAGTGGGCCCTACTTTAGAATTTGTGTTCCTGAGTGTGATTGAATTGTACTCAGATGTCACAATTCTACACTTGTCTCTACTGTCACTTTTAATGAACCTGAGGTTGATGCTGGGGTTAGTGTATATTCGGGAGACTAGAATCTCTGGACTGGCCATGTGCCAGATGGACTCTGAGCCTCAGCAGTGTTGCAACTCCTACTCTCCTGTTCATTGGACTTACCAGGCCAGCTGAAAGGGAGGTGAAGATGGTCAACCACCACTTCAGGGAACCAAGAGTGCTTACAGCTGCAAGCAGGAGAATCACAACCACCAACCATGTGGAATCTAAGCTCCCTCTTGACCTAGAGGAGGAGTGGACATCACCATCCCATGGTCCACAGGATGAAGGAATAAAATATGGTTAGAATGGCTTTACTGGCATTCTACTATAGAACTACTGTGACTCTAGCAATTGAAGAAATTGTATCATTGTTGTGGAGACATTGGCCATGGAAATTGCTGAGGGTATGGAGAGGGTAGAAGACATGTGATGTGGGGCATTTCTGAGATTTGGAGTTGTCCTAAATGATAGTGCAGGGACAAATGCTGGACATAACATATCCTGTCATAACCCACTAAATGTACTGTGGGAGATTGTAAACTAAGTGTAAACTATAATCCATGCAGTGCAGCGGTGTTCCAAAATGTATTCACCAAATGCAGTGAATGTGCCAAAATGATGAAAGAGGTTGTTGATGTGGGAGGAATGTGGTGGGATGGAGTGTGTGGTATATGGGAACCTCTTGTATTTTTTACGTAATATTTTTTGTGATCTATGTAACTTTAAAAAAAAAGGCAGTCAAATTTTAAGAATTCCAAAAAAGATGCCCAGTTTTCCCAATAGTGGGCATTTTTTAGATGTTATAGCATCTCTTTAATCAAGGAAAATTAAAAGCAGTATCTATAAAACTAAATATGTATATATACACACACACAAGGTTATGCAATGATGGATATAGGACATGCTAAATTTCATCTCATATATTTCAATGGAACATTTTCTTGTGATCTATATATCGTTAAAAAAAGAAAAAAGAAATTAATTTTTTAAATCTTTAATTATCTCTAATAATAGTTTTGTATTAAAGTCTCTTTCATCCAATATAAGTATGGCTACTCCAGCTATTTTTGTTGCTATATGCCTAGAATATCTTTTCCCAGGCTTTCACTTTCAATCTATTGCTGAAACTTGGGTCTAAGATGAATCCCTTGTAGGCAGCTTATAGATGGCTCATGTTTTCAAATCCATTCCTCAAGCCTGTCTTTTGATTGGGGAGTTTAATCCACTAACATTCAATGTTATTATTCTAAAGGTAGTTCTTGTTTCATCCATTTTGACCTTTAGATCTTATCTGTCATATATCATTTCTCCACTCTTTTGACACTTCTAGTTACTTTTACTGATATAATCTTTATTTCTAGACCTTTTCCAAGCCTCTCTTTCATGTCTTTTCTTTCGGGCTGTAGCACTTCCTTTAGTTTTTCCTACAATGCCAGTCTCTGGTATAAACTCACTCAGTTTCTACTTAACTGTTATCATTCTAAACTTACCCTCATATTTGAAAAATAATCTTGCTGGATATAAGATTCTTGGCTAGAAGTTTTTCTCTTCCAGTATCTTAAATATATCATACCACTGTGTTATTGCCTCAACATTTACTCTTATTGGTTATCCCATATATGTTATACATCATTTTTCTCCTGATACTCTCAGAATTCTCTGTCTTTGGCATTTGACATTCTGATTACTATGTGTTTCACAGTTGGTCTATTCAGATAATTGGACAGGCATACATTGTGCTTCTTGGACATGGATATCTATGTCCTTCAATATAGTTGGGAAATTATCTACCATTCTTTCTTCAAATATTCCTTCTGACTCTTTTCCCTTCTCTTCCCCTTCTAGCACACCATGACTATTGCCATCATTTTGTTCCCTGAGACCTTTTCCGATTTTTTCCCATTCTTTTCTATTCTTTGTTTGCTTTTAGAACCTATTTCTTCAAGTTCACTGAATTGTTATTTTGCCTCCTCAAGCCTGCTATCATATGCTTCCAATGTATTTTTTATTTCATTTATTGTGCCTTCCATTCCCATATGTTCTGTATACTTTCAAATTCTTTGTGCTTAACCAGTGTCTTCTTTTATTATTACTTTATTGTCCTTTTAAAAAAGATAAATAGATCACATAAAACATTGCATCAAAAAACATAAGAGGTTCCCATATATCACACTCCGCAACCCACCTCCACTCCTCCCACATCAACATTCCCTTTCATCAACAAGGCACATTCATTGCATTTGGTGAATACACCCTGGAGCACTGTCGCACCTCATGGACCATAGTTTACATTGTAGTTCACCCTCTCCCCCAGTCAACGAATGGGTTATGTCAGGCTATACAAAGTCCTGACATATATCCTTGCAAAATCTTTCAGGACAACTCCAAGTCCCAAAAGTGCCCCATATTACACCTCTTCCTCCTTCTCCTTGCCTTCAGCAAATCCCATGGACACTGTCTCTATATCATGATAAAATTTCTTCCATTGCTACAGTCACAATTGTTATATAGTAGAATACCAGCAAGTTCACTCCAGTCCATATTATATTCCTCAACCCTGTGAACCCTGGGATGGCAATGTCCACTCCACCTCTCAATTGAGAAGGGGTTTAGATCCCACATGGCTGATGGATGCATTTCTCTTGCTTGCAATTGAAGGCACTCTCAGTTTCCTGGTGTGGTGGTTGACTATCTTTACCTCCCTGTTAGCTGACCTGGGTGTCTTCTTAATACCCTTAATCTCTTTACCCATTTGATTGAATTTATTAAGGTGATTTGTTAGAGTATCTATGATTAATTTTCTCAACTTCTTATGTCATCTGGAGGCCTTTCTTCTAAGTCTTTCTTGATATAGACTGTAATTTTTTGTTGGCAAATTTTTTTAAATTTCTGTTATTATCTTTTTTTAAAGATACATGGTTCACACAAAATGTTACATTAAAATTATAAGAGGTGTGGTTTTTTTTTGGTATCTTGACATTCAGTTTTCTAGATGATTTTATTCTGAATGCAACTTCTCACTTTAGTTTAGAGATTCCTTGCCCTTTTTTCCTTGCTGGATGCATAGAAGGAGCCCGGGGTGCACTTGGTGCTTTTAAGCTGTGGAGGCTGATGCTGTCCACCATTTACCTAGGAACTAACAAAGATTCTCCCAACTTTCTCCCCTGCCAATGGTAGGGACAGAGCCACAGTTGTATGTAATTCAAGTCTTGCAGGTCAACGCCATCTGTCATTGCTCTGAGAGTCTCATGAACCATCATGCCTGAGGCAGGGATGGAGCTGCATGTATGGACAGTAATCTATGGCATGTATATCTAAAATGATCACAGTTCCTCGTGTAGACTGATGAAGTATCTGTCCCCTACCAGAGGTAGGGATGGACCCTCTAAGTGCACAAAAATCTAATCCATATGTGTGGTTTGCATGTGCAGATGACCTGTAAGGCTGAGGGAGTTCTTTCACTTTTGCCTTTTAGGGGATGGGAATGGAACCACTGATTCCCAACAGTTCAGTCTGTGTAGACTAAAAGTGACTGCCTTTGCCTGGAGAAGCTCAGGAAACACCAGTCCCCTTCTATTATATTGGGTAATGGATCCAGAGGCACCCAACATTTCAGTCCCAGTAGGCCAAAAGTATTTGCAATGTCAGGCAGAATGATTCCAATGCCTCAAAATGCCCTATTTACACCTATTCTTTGCTCTCTCTACCCTCTGTGACTACTAACTTTATATTATTGTAGCAAGTTCTTCCATTGATAGGGTAATAAGTCTATTTAATCCGTACTGCAGAGAGGTTTGTTCATTCCTCTCTCTTAAAGATTTTGGGGTGGTGATGCAATTTCTGCTTCTGATTGGGAGGGGACTTAGGTGCTACGGGGCAGATGGATGGAACTGTCTTGCTTGCAGTTAAATACACTCTCTGCTTCTTGGTATGGGCATTGTCCATCACATCCTTTTGTTGGTTATGCTGGGTGAGCCTGATGAACAGGAGAATAGGTGTTGGCTGTGACTCTGCTGAGATTCAGGGCTCACCCGTCATATGAACAGCCAGAAGATTAAGTCTCTGGAACATATATTCAACAGGCAGTGTCAATTATATGTTGAAATACAATGATGATAAAGCCATGTATAGGAAAATTATAAATGAATCTCTACCTCAGATACATTGGGGTAGATGGGTTATCATATATTCCAAGGTAAGGTGTGCCAAATTCCTTGCATTGTCTGCCATGCCTACACTCCCTAGATGTCTCTAGAGCCCCCAAAGCACCCCTAACTGAAACACTATTTACTGTTGCAGACAGTGAGTTTCTACTAAGATGGACAGAAGGTAAAATCTGGAATAACCTCCTGACTCATTTTTAAATATCTTAGCCATAAAAAGTCCTTTGCACCCATGGGAGTTATGGTCATGGCCGATGGGGTTAACTACCAGGTCAGATGGCCCCTCTTTGGAACTGCTGTTTATGTGTGATGAATCTGGACTCAGATGGGATCTCTCTTCATAAGACTTTCATGCTAATGTGCTGGAGGTGCAGTTAGTGTCGGGGTTTAAGATATATTTAGGGGATTTGTATCTCTGGACTGACAATGTGATAGCCAGGTCCTGAGCCTCAACAGACTCCAGCACCTACAATCTGACTTATTGGGCTCACCACACTCAGCTAAGATGGAGTTGAAGAAGGACAACCACCACACCATGGAGCCTAGAGTGATTACAACTGAAAGTGGGAGGATTGCATCCAGCATCCATGTGGAATCTGAGCCTCCTCTTGACATAGAGGTGCAATGGACACAACCAAGCCAATGTCCACATAGAAAAGGTGGCATTGGATTGAGAAAAGTGGACATGATGGCTGATGGGTATGGGGAAAGGCAGGAAGAGATGAGAGGTGGAGGCGTCTTTGGGACATGGAGCTGCCCTGGATGGTGCTTCAGGGGCAATCACCGGACATTGTAAATCCTCACAGGGCCCACTGGATGGAATGGGGGAGAGTGTGGGCCATGGTGTGGACCGTTGACCATGGTGTGCGGGGGTTCCCAGAGATGTATTTGCCAAATGCAATGGATGTGTCATGATGATGGGAGGGAGTGTTGCTGGGGGGGAGAGGTGGGGTGGGGGTGGTAGGGTTCAATGGGACCTCATATATATATTTTTTAATGTAATATTATTACAAAGTCAATTAAAAAAAAGAAAAAAAATAAAATATATAATGACCTTGAAAAAAAAAAGTCCTTTGCATTCAGTTTCTCCCCTTTTGTTCTAGGTTTTTCTCAAATGCATTATTAGTTGGCACTTTGTATTAATCCCTGGTGCAAAACGCTCTTCCCTGGGAGTCCCATGTAGCAGAGAAGGCAGTGAATTAATATGTTGATTTTGGCTTAGAAAGGGGCTACATTTGAGCATGAGGAGGCTCTCAGGAGACAACTTTTAAGCAATATATATTATTAATATGAAACTAAGTTTTGATTTCACAATCATCAATAACAAGGCCCACCCTCCCTTGCAAAACACTACCCAGTTACTCCAAAGATTCTCACCATTCTATGCGAGAATGTAGAAATATTCACCAGGATGGGAGTTCAATATTCCATCGGTTATTGTCTGGTCACCACCCACAGAGACAACATTGTATGTCCACATGAACCCACTCACACTCCTTAGTGGCATGCGCAAGTTGTACCACTATCCACGAGTCTCCCATCACTGCCACCCTGGACCAGTGATGCTACAACCAATCTGTTACAACCCATCTGCAACCCAAATCCTCCCCCAAAACAAAGCCAAGAAAAAATAATAAAATTTAAAAATAAAAAGCAAAAAATTAGATTAAAAAAAATGAAAATAAAAATTGAATTGGGCCTTTCATCACCGTGAGATCTGTGACCTTTTATACATATTGCCAATTTCTTCTGTGTGTGTCCCCAGTGTCCTAATTTTTACACTTTATTTACTGAGAAGTTTTAGGTTACCGAAAAGTCACATAGAAAAAACAGGGGATTCCCATATATCCCACAACCTCCCTCCCATCCAGACCTACCAATAATATCCCACATGAGTATGGTACAGTTTTTTCAAATGGTGAATAAATGTTTAATCTTTTCTACAGAACATTCTCAGCAGTTTACATTATGGTTTGCCTTTTACACTGTATACCTTTATAGCTTCTGAAAAAAATATATAACGGCCTTTATCCAATGGTCTTTATCCATCAGTGCAAGATCACACAGAGGAATCCAATGTCCCAAAGATGCCCTGTGTTACCCCTGGCTGTCTCTGCCCTCAGAACCAATAGCAAACATGAAGTTTCAATTTTTGGAAACTAATGTACATAGTTACACACATTAATACTGACACCTTGACATTTGGGTCTGTTTTATTTTATTGGGTGCTGCCTATATACTCGAGATATTCTTGCCCCTCTAATTGATAACATGGCTGGATTCTGCAGAGTGGGAGTTTGGTATTTTCTTGTTTATTGTGTGGGTCTCCTCCCATTGAGACAATACCCTATGCCAAGATGAACACATTCACATTCCATTGAAGAATGCCCCAGGTGGACACTTTCCCCCTTATCCAACCCACCAACACCCTCTACCAGTGATCCTCCCCTATAGTTCCAATCACAGATCCATAAATCCCCAGAGTTTACCTGCTCCTACCTGCAGTCCTCCCCTAAGTTCTATGAATATTCCATCCCAAACCCCTGCCCTTCTCAGCCTCATATTCCAGCATCATCCACCCCATTCATGCATCTGCACTATCATCACCTGCTTCCACACCCAAACCATCACCTTCCACCTAATCCTGGGTTTTGCCCATATTGAGCATCTCCTCAATGCACTCTACTCCCTTTCTGTCTTCTGATAACTTATATTCCAGATTCTAGCTCTATGAATATTCTCAATAGGCTTAGGTCATTTCAGTAAGGACACACAATATTTACCTTTAAGATTGTCTTACTCACTCAACATAAGATCTTCAAGATTCATTCATATTGTTGCATGTTTCAATACTTCATTTTTTTTCTTACAACTGAGGAATATCTATTGTATGTAGATACTGCATTTTGCTTATCCATTCTTCTGTTGGTGGACACTTGGGTTGCTTCCAACTTTTGGCAACAGTGAATAATGCCTGTTTGAGCAGAGGTGTGCATATATCTCCTTGTGTTCCTGCTTTCAAATCTTCCAGGCATATACCCAGCAGTGGTATGGTAATTTTATAATTAGTTTTCTGATGGACTGCCAAAATTCCTTCCACAATGACTGAACAATTCTTTATTCCCACCAGCAGTGTATGTAGATACCCATTCTTACACATCTTCCCCAACACTTGTAGTTTTCTGGGTTTTTAAAAAAATAGCCATCAGCCTAAAAGGTGTAAAGTGATATCTCGTTGCAGTTTTGATTTGCATTTCCTCAATACTTAGTGATGTTAGGCATCTTTTCATGTGCTGTTTAGCCATTTGTATTTCCTCTTTGGAAAAGTGTTTATTCAACCCTCATGCCAATTTTGTTTTTTTATTTGTTTGATCATATTCTTCTTTTTGGAACATCTTCATCACTTTATTTTTCTTAACTTCATTTTGTATATTTAATAATTGGAAATGTAAACAAAAACTTAAAAAGAAACACAGTTGAGTAAAAACATACATTTCTCAATTAAATGTACTGGTTACATATAATTTCTTAAATCATAAATGGATTGTTGGTCCTTTTATTTTCAAGATGAAGAATTTCTTTATATGAGCTGGATATTAGGCCCTTATCAGATAAGTGGATCCCAACTATTAACTCCCATTGAGTAGGTTAACTTTTCAATTTTTGAACAATCTCCTTTGAAGTTATGTTTCTTTTTAAACTTAGAAATACTTTATGCTTAGCCAATCTCTTCCCAATATTTTCCTTCTCTTTAGTCATGTTTTCCTTCATCTCCTTGAATTTATTTGGGAGATTTGTTTGAATGTCTTTACTTTTTCTAAATTCTGTTTTCCTCTGAAGTTTTAATTTGTTCCTTTGACTGAGCCATATCTTCCTGTTTCTTAGTATGGCTTGTGATTTTTCGCTAAAATCTCCACAATGATTATTTTAATATGTTAACTCTGAAAGTCAGTTTCTCCCTCCTGTCTAGGGAGTTTTTTCAATTCATTGGCTTTGTGTTAATGCTCTACTTTGACACTTGTCTAACTTCTTTATATTTAGAGTAGCCCATTTTTAACTGTTTAAGTGTTCTCAGTTTTTTCCATTGATTCTTGCCCTGGATGTGTGGTAAATTTTAAGATGGTCCTTTTTGTGCAATTGTTTCATGTTCTCTCTTCCATCCGTGGGAACCTTGATCTGCTCTGTTTTTGTGCAGAATTTCCTCCCCAGTTGCCATGATATATTTAAATTCTTTCCCTCATTTTTTTCCTTATACTTTCAGTTCTGTCATGCTGTCTTATAGCATTTCAGTCCCCTTCTCCTATTTTTGTGAGGCTTTTCTACCCACCGGTTTCTAACTCATTCAGGTATCCTGCCACAGGGAACAAAATCGTATTAATCTAGCAAAGCCCATTTTGTGTTTCAGTGGTTCAATCACCTAAGCTTGACTGAGTGTGTGTACCTGTTGCCAAAATTTCTGTTATGGTCTCTTTCTCTCTCTCTTTTTTTTTACTTGGATGACCTTTTTTATGTTGCACCCATTGGCTACTTCTGTTCTTCCCTGATTTCTGAGGACTTGGATCTGTGCCTGGATTTGTATGGGGTTCTAACATGCTTCTGTGAGTGGCTAGTTAGTCTGCATCCATTTATTGAGGGACCAGGGCCATGCTGCCTTTATGTCTCTCCCAAACCACTTGGGACCATGTGAGACTGAGGTGTTTGGACTGACAGAGCTTGAACAGAAATCTCTTACCTGATCTTGGAGATCTTTTTACTATTTCTTCAATTAAGCATTTGCAGATTCTTTCTCCAGTCTTTATTATCTTTCAGAGTTCCAAGCATGTCAGATTTGTCCTTTTATTAGTTGATTCTGATGGGAGACATTTTCAGAATATATCTTATATCACCATGAGGATGACATCTGCCAACTGACTTTTTTTTCTTCTTTATTTTCTTTTAAATGTTACACTCAAAAAATATGAGGTCCCCATATACCCCCAGCCCCACCCCACCCCTCTCACATCACAATCTTCCATCATTGTGGCACATCTACTGCACCTGGCAAATACATTCTGGAACACTGCTGCACCACATGGATAGTGGTCCACATCGTAGTCCACACTCTCCCCCAGTCCACCCAGTGGGCCACAACAGGACACACAACATCCAGCATCCATCCCTGCACCACCAACTAGGACAACTCCAAATCCTGAAAATGGCCCCACACCATATCTCTTCTTTCATCTCCCTACCATCAGCAGCCACCGTGGCCACCCTCTCCACATCACTACTACTGTTTCTTCCCTTATTAATCCCAATAGTTCCCTAGCAGAACACCAGTAAGTCCACTCTAATCCATACTCTATTCCTCTATCCTGTGGACCCTGAGATGGTTATGACCAGTTCCACTCTACATCAAGAGGGGCTTAGATTCCACATGGATGGTGGATGCAATTCTCCTGCTTGCAGCTGTAGGCACTCTTGGCTCCCTGGTGTGGTGGTTGGCCCTCTTTGCCTCCCTGTCAGCTGGCCAGAGTAAGTCCAAGAAACCAGAGGGTAGGAGTGGCAAGTATGCTGAGGTCCAGGGCCTGGTCATCGCATGGACAATCCAGAGATTCAGGTCTCCTGAGCATACACCAACCCAAACGGCAACCACAGGTCTGGTAAAAGTAACAGAAGAGGCATGTGTAGAAAGGCCATATCTGAATCCAAAAATCCATAATGCTCAGGAACACAAACTCCCAAGTAGGGCCAACTGACATGGCCCTGAACTCCAGAGCCATCTACCATGACCATAGAACCTGTGGATCTCTGCAGCCCTCAGGAGAACCAGCACCTGGGTTTCCATCTACCTTGGCTGTCTCTGGTACCCTCCTGAGGCGTTCATAAGCATCACCCCTCTGATGACCTCCCATCTCTTTTATGGAGACTCATTGCCATATAAACTCACTTTTCCTTTCCATTTCCCCTTTTTATCCAAAGTCAAAAACAGTTTTTAACACCTGATATTACATGTAGGCTGAGATATTCTGTCGTTCTGAGTTGACTTCTTTATTCAAGGTCTTTTTCTAGTTACATCATCAGCTGGTGCTTGGTAGTAATCCCTCAGCACCAGGGAGGCTCATCCCCAAGAATCATGTCCCACAATGGGTGGAAGGCAATGCACCTACATGCTGAGTTTTCTACGGACTTTTGACCAGTGTGCTAAGTACAAGCAGTAAGGATAGAATAGTGTTTTCAATAAATTGTGTGATAAAAAATGGTTATCCACAAGCAGAAGAATGAAATTAGACCCTGACTTCACATTATATAAAAAATAAACTCTAAAGGAATCGAGATCATAAACATAAGAGTGATACATGTAAAAATATTAGATGATAACACTGGGGAAAATTTTTATGATGTGGCATAGATATGATACTAAAAGCCTGAGATATAAAGGTTTAAAAATACATACAATTTAATGCATTAAATCTAAAAATTTCAGTACATCAAAGGAAATAATCAATAAATTAAAAATACTGCCTACAGAATGGGAGAAAAAACTCTCAAACCATATATCTCATATGTGTTTACTATCAAGATTCTACAAAGGATTTTTACAATGCAGTAAAACAAAATGATAAAGAACCCATTAAAAAATGGCCAAAGCAATTGAATAGATATTACTTTTTTAAAAAACATGCAAATAGCCAATAACCACCAAAAAAGAAGCTGAAAACAATTAGTTCTTGGGAAAATGAAAATTAAAGCCACAATTAGATAACACTGCACAACCACAAAGACTACTGTTATTTAAAAATTGTGTGATATTTTTAGAGAAATTGGAACTCTAGAGAATGTTTGTAGGAATAAAAAGTGATGTAGATACAGAAAGCAATATAGCCATCTTTCAGAAAATTAAGTAAAGAATTACCATTGGGCCAAGCAATTCCAATTCTGTTAATATACTCAAACAGAGTCACAAACAGGTATTTGTGCATCATTGTTTATAACAGCATTATGCACAACATTCAAAATCTGGAAGCAACTCCAATATCAATGAATGAATGAATGGATAAACAAAAAGTGTTGCTCAGACACAATGAAATATTATTTCACAATAAGAAAAAATGAAGTTATGAGACATGCTGCAGCATGGGACAAACTTGAAAATGTTATGCTCTCTGAAATAAGCCACACACCCAAGGACAAAAATTTAATTGTATCACTTATAAGAGATGACTAGAAAGAGTAAATTGGAAGTAATAGAAAGCAGATCAGAGTTTATCGGAAATTTTAAAAGATAAATTATGGCATATCTATACAATAAGAATTCTTTTTTAAAATGTTTTAACACTAATTGATACTTCAAAAAGACAAAACATGGCTTATCTCTAAAATGGGATATTGTTCAAACATAAAAGAAAGAAGTTCTCATACATGCTATGGCATAGCTGAATCTTAAAAACATTATGCTAAGTGAACAAGACACCAAAGAACAAATACTCCATGATTTTCCTCATAGGAAATGTCTAGAATAAGCAAATCCATTGAGATAGAGAGTAGATTAGAGATTACAAAGGTTAGGAGTGGATGAGGAGATACTGCTTAGTGGGAGCAAAATTTGTGTCTCAGGTGATGAAAATGGTTTGTAACAGATGTCGGTGAGGGTAGAACAACACTAGAAATTAATGCCATTGATTATATCTTTAAAATGTTTAACATACAAAATTTAATGTTATATATAATATATATAAACATTATAATATGTGTGTGTGAAAAAGACATTAAAATGTATGTTTGCTGTCTTGAAGAACTTCTCAATGAAAACTTTTGAGTGAGTTTGTGATTCAAAAGAAAAAATTATTAATTTAATATATCATCTCACCATGAAGGAAAAGGAATCCTTAAATCCATTGTGATAATAAAAACAGAAAAGTGTAAAAGGGAAAACTCTTCTTGACCTAGGAATGTGAACTGATGAATATAGAATTAACAGAACAATTCAAACTATCATATGATTGATTCAGACAAAAAAAAATTATCAGTCAATGATAAAATAACTAGTGTTTTTCATATGAAGTTATTAAAACAATCTTGCTGAAATTCAGGGTTCAACTCTCATATGTAGAGACTGAAGATTTAAATCTATGAGATATATATTAATGGGTAGAGGTAAAGTTATCAGTTCAAATAAAAGGGGTAGAAAAATCATGATTAGAGAAATTAAAAATGATTCTAAATTTGTTATATTGGGGAAATAGTTTATCATGTTTTTCAAAATAGAGCCAGCCTAGGAGATCTTGATTTCATGAGGTTATATGCCTTGCCTACAGTGCCTGGATTTCACCAGCCCTCAGAAATATATTTGTCTGGGGCTTCTATTATTTTTGCAGTTAGTGAGAACTGCCTGAGACCTCTGAATTACCTCCCAACTTGCCTTCTAACCCCTTATCTGTTTAAATTCTTTTGTATTCAATATTTCAACCTTTTGGCCAAGGTATTTTAACAGATGCATTTCTGGTTGGTCCTCGTTAATAATTCCTTGGTGCAAAGGAGGCTCATCCCCAAGAGTCATGTCCCACTTCAGGGTGTAGGAGTGAGTTTATTTGCTGAATTTGGTTTAGAAGGGGCCACATCTGAGAAACAAGGAGATTTTCAGGAGGTAGCACTTAGGAATAAATTATAATTAAGCTAAGCTTCATTTTTACAGAAATAATATTCTTAAGTATAAGCATATTATTTAAGAATAATATTCTTAAGTACAAGACCAGGGACTTGGCATATTGGCCTGTTTACTTGCATTAGTTGCTGTATATATTTATATATGAGATTTTTGCCATTTTATTGACAAAGTATCAGTATTCCCCAGAATGGAAGTTTAATCTCTTGTTGGCTACTTTGTGGGTTCCTAAAAAGAAAACATTCACGTACCAAAGAAATATGTTTTAGGTGCATTTTCCTCCATATATTGCCCCACTATGAACACCCCGTACCAGTGACATACCTTCACCATAGATCTTGAAAGAACATTCTTATAACTGTATTCTTAACCACCATCCTCAGTATAGAAAAGTGTCATGAATTTAATAGCAAATAATATCACCATTTGTTTTCTCACAGTTCATGTTTCAGAAGTCCCCTGGACTTAGCTTGTTCCTCGATGTAGAGTCTCACAAGTTTGAAATAGATTGCAGCCAAATTAGGCTCTCATCTGTTGGCTTTCAGAGAGAAAACACCTCTGGGATGATTCAGGTTGTTGGGAGAATTAATTTCCTTCTCATAGTTTCATGTGACACCTTTTATCTTCAGAGTCATCAAGAGAACATCAGAAGAGGTGGGGCAAGATGACATCTGAGTGAGTGTACCTCATAATCTCTCCTGCAAAGAAGCAACTGGGTAGGGTTGAAATGTTGGTGGAGCAGGCTGGAGAGGGGGTAGCAATGCAGGAATGAAAAGACATCAGTTGGGAGAGACTGTGACAGCAGTAGTGTTTGCTAAAGGTAAAATTGTGGGTTTATAGCACAGAGGTTGGAAGTTGTGGGGGAGTGGGACATTATCCCTAAGGATTGCGGCTGCAGTGTTCCTGAAAACTGTTGGTTGTGTGGTGGCATTCCCAAGCCCTGTGTTCCCCAGATGCATGGTCCCCAGATCCGTGCCCCCTAAACCCCCTTAGCCCACATTCCACAGACCGACATACCTTGAGTCTGCAAAATCCTAGACTTCCCTTTCCAGAATCCAGTGCTCCCTGAGGTCCTGGAATACCCTAGCCCTCTGGTTTTGGACTGACTACATTAGTGGGAGGGATTTGGTGTGAGATGCAGAGGGGCCAAATGAATGTAGCCTCAATTTTCTGGTCCTCCCCTCCCACCTTTTTTGAGCTTGGAGGAGCATACCAGCTGACTTGGGGAGAGCATGGGTAAAAAGGAGAGGCAAATGTGCTACGAAAGCCCAATTTACCTAAACACCCTGGGATGGGAAACTTGGTCAGGGAAAAGTGGAGTCAGAAAATCAACTAACCTTCCTGTAGGGTACCTTAGGGAGAGGGACTGTAGGAGGTGATTTCCAAGCTTCCAATAGCATATTTGTGGTTTCTGGTGAGGTGTGGGTGCTCTCTCTCTCTGGAAATTAAGAGTCACTGTTTTCTGTGCTGAGCTGAGTCATCAAAGACCCCCTTGAATCTCCTACCAGACCCCACATGCAGCTTTTCTGCTGCCCTGAGAGGGAAGTGAGGAAGGGAGAAAGGGGAAACCTCAGACTCCTAAGCATTTTATTTAACTGCAAAGAGGTTGCCTTGCTTGAAACTTTTTATGGCTTTTTTGTTGGTTTGTCTTCTTGTTTTTCCTTCCTCTTTATCTCCCCAGGGTCCTTTTATCTTTCTTTCTCTCTCTCTCTCTCTCTCTCTCTCTCTTTTTCTTTGTCTTGCTTTCTCCTCCCCCCCCCTTTATTTTTTCTTTCTTTCACTTCTGTTTTATTTTTTTAATATTAGTCCTTTAGGGAGTGCTTCATATTTGCTGTGTTTCCTCATCCTCCCTTTCCTATTTTCCATGTGTGCTGGTTTTGGCCACCAACACTATCCCCTTTCCTCTGCATCTTTCTATCCTCCATCATTTATTGTTTCTCTTACATCCCACCTCTCTTGGTTGGCCCCCAATTTTTGTGACTCTATTTCTAATACCTTTTTTCTGTTTTCTGTCTTTTATTCACTCTTTATATTATTGTCCTTTCTTTTCTCTTTCCCTCTTTTCTGAACACACTGGCTTTTTAATTCATACTATATTCCTCCCCATATTCAGTTTACTGTCTCATTATAGGTACTCTACTTTTCTTACTGTTATAACTCCACAAAGCTTACATGACTCTATTATCTGTTCTTCTATATCTCACATGGTTCTCTGTAACACTTACTATCAATACTACTCATGCTCTTTTTCTTTTTATACTCCTTTTGTTTGTTTGGACCCTAATATTTTCCTTCAAGTGAACTTAGCCAACAACAAGGAAATAGAATAAGAAGAACAAAGTGATAAAGAGAAGACTTAACACACACACAAAAACAACTAACTCAAACCCCAAGACTAGGAAAAAAGCTAAGAAACTAAGTAAACCTTTCAAGATAAAATGATGACCAGGCAGCAACAAAAAACTACAAACCAACGCAATAATGAGAAAAACATTGCTCAATCCAATGAATGCACTAAACAGCAGGTAGAGGAGCAGAATATCAAACAAACAATTAAAGTTCTCAAAACATATATTAGGGACCAATTTGATGAAGTGAAGGAAGAGATTAAACACTTGGAGAGAATACAGAAGAAATTGCAATCACACCCAAAAAAATAACAGATATGATGGAGATCAACAGCACAGTGCAAGAAATCAAAAATACTCTCCTAGCAAATAACAGCAGATTCAATGAGGCAGAGGAAAGAATTAGTGATGTGGATGGCAGTACATCTGAAATCAAATAGATAGTAGAAATGATTGATAAAAAGAGAAACTCCAGCAGGGACTTAGGGACATGAATGATAATGCAAAAAACATACATTGTAGGCATCCCAGAAGAAGAGTAGTGGAGGGAACAGAAGGGGTATTGGAGGAAAACTTCCCAAACCTACTTGAGGGAAATAGATGTATATGTCCAAGAAGCACAATGCACTCCAAACAGCATAAATCCCAACAGGCCTACCCCAACACATATACTGGTCAAATTATTCCATGCTCAAGACAAAGAGAAATTACTAATAGCAACAAGAGAAAAGAGAACTATCACATACAAAGGAGGTTACATAAGATTAAGTGCTTATTTCTCATCTGAAAACTTAGAGAGAAGAACTGGTATGACATAGTAAAGGTACTAAATGAAAAGTTTTTCCAACGAAGAATATTCTATCCAGCAAATTTAGCATTCAAAAGTGATGAAGAGTTCAAAATAGTCACAGATAAACAGAAACAAAGAGAGTATGCCAACAAGAAACCTACACTTCAAGAAGTACTAAAGGGAATTTTGCAGGAGGAAAGAAAAAAACAGGAGAGACAAGTTGGAGGAGAGTGTAAGAACAACTAAAATGAAAAAAGAGATAATAAAACGAACAACATATGACAAACACAAATTCAAAGAAAATATAGCTAATATAAGTAATTCCTTGAAAGTAATAACACTGAAAGTCAATGGATTAAACTCACCTATCAAGAGACTCAGACTGGAAGACTGGATAAGGAAATACAACCCATCCATATGCTGTCTACAAGAAACACATTTTAGAGCCAAGGATTCAAGGAAATTGAAAGTGAATGGCTGGAAAACAATCTTACAAGCAAACAATAACCAAAAAAGGGCAGAAGTAGCTATATTAATATCAGACAAAATAGACTTTAAATGCAAAACTATTGTGAGCGACAAAGATGGACACTACATATTAGTGAAAGGGATAATCTTTCAAGAAGAAAGAACAATCATAAACATTTATGCTCCTAACCATGGCAGTTCCAAATATGTGAGGCAAACAGTGATAAAAACTATGTGAAAACTATGTGAAGACATTCTATAATTACAGTGTCTTTAATACACCATTATCAATTTTGGACAGAACATCACAAAAGAGAATCAATAAAGAAACAAAGACCTTAAATAATATATTAGAGGAGCTGGACCCAATAGACATATACAGAACATTACATCCAAAAACAGAAGGATATACATTCTTCTCAAGTGCACATTGATCATTCTCCAAGAAAGACCACATGCTATGCCACAGAAAAAGTCTCACTGAATTCAGAAAGATTGAAATCATCCAAAATAATTTTCCTGACTACAGTGGAATGATGCTGGAAATGTGCAAGGACCAGAGACACATATTTGGCAACAAATTTGGAAGTGAAACAAATCACTCTTAGAAAAACAGTAGATCAAGGAGGAAATCTCAAAAGAAATCAATAACTACCTTGAAACTAATGAAAATGATAACACATCATATCAAAACTTATGGGATGCAGCAAAAGCTGTACAGAGAGGGAAATTTTTAGCCATAAATTCATACATCAATAAAGAATCAAAACAGAAGGGACATTGCCTAACTCATTTATGAAGCCAACATTACCCTAATACCAAAGCCAAAGAAAGACATTGCAAGAAAGGAAAATTACAGGCCAATCTCTCTAATGAACCTAGACATCAACAGCCTCAACAAAATACTTGCAAATCATATTCAACAATACATTATAGGAATTATACACCATGACCAAGTAGGATTCATTCCTGGTATGCAAGGATGGTTCAACATAAGAAAATCAATTAATATCATACACCACATAAACAGATGGAAGAAAAAAAAACACATGATCGGAAACACGTGATCGGATTGACCCAGTGGTTAGGGCATCCGTCTACCACATGGGAGGTCTGCAGTTCAAACCCTGGGCCTCCTTGACCCGTGTGGAACTGGTCCATGCACAGTGCTGAGGCATGCAAGGAATGCCCTGCTACTCAGGAGTGTCCCCATGTAGGGGAGCCCCATGCACAAGGAGTGCACCCTGTAAGGAGAGCGGCCCTGTGCGAAAGAAAGTTCAGCCTGCCCAGGAATGGTGCCACGCACACGGATAGCTGAAACAACAAGATGACAGGAAAAAAAAAAAAAAAGAAACACAGATTCCTGTGTTGCTAACAGAAGTGGACAAAGAAGTACATACAGCAAAAAGACCCAGAGAACAGACAACTGGGATGGGGGAAGGGGAGAGAAATAAACAAATAAATCTTTTTTAAAAAATCACATGATCATATCTATAGATGCAGGGAAAGCATTTGATGAAATACACCATACTTTCTTGATAAAAACTCTGCAAAAGCTAAGATTAGAAGGAAACTTTCTGAATATAATAAAAGGTATATAAAAAACCCACACCTCATATCATTTACAATGGTCAAATTCTAAAATCTTTCTTCTAAGATCAGGGGCAAGACAATGATGCCCACTATCACCCCTTCTATTCAACATTGTTTTGGAAGTACTTGCTTGAGCACTGAAGAAAAAAACAGACATAAAGACATCCAAATTGGAAAATGAAGAAGCCAAAATTTCGTTATTTGCAGATGACATGATCTTATACATAGAAAACTCTGAGAAGTCTACAACAAAGCTTCTAGAACTTATATATGAGTTCAGTAAATTTGCAGATTATGAGATCAATGTGGAAAAATCAGTAGCATTTCTGTACATCAATAATGAGCAATCTCATAGGAAATCAAGAAACAAATACCACTTACAATAGTCAATAAAAAAATCAAATACCTAGGAATAAATTTAACTATAGATGTAAAAGACTTATAAACAGAAAATTACACAACACTGCTAAAGGAAATCAAAGAAGACTAAATAAATCTAAGAATATTCCCTGTCCATGGATAGGAAGACTAAATATTATTAAGATGTCTATCCAACCAAAATTGATCTACAGACTAAACGCAATCTCAATAAAAATCAACACAGCATTCTTTAATGAAATAGAAAACTATGAAATTTATTTGGAATGGAAAGAGGCTCTGAATTGCCAAAGACATATTGAAAAAGAAAAATGAAATGGAAGGGCTCACACTACTTGACTTCCAAACATACTACAAAGCTACAGTATTGAAAACAGCATGGTATGGGCACAATGATAGACACACTGACCAACAGAACCAAATTGAGATCCTCATATATAAAGTTATATGTTATTAGAGAAGGCCACTAAACACACTCAACTGGGAGAGAAAAGCCTCTTCAACAAATAGTGCCTGGAGAACTGTATATCTATATGTAAAAGAATGAAAAAGGATTAACAACTCATACTTTATACAAAAATAAATTTAAGATTGATCAAAGACCTAAATATAAGAGTCAAGACCATAAAGACCTTGGAAAGCAATGTAGGGAAGCATCTACAGGACCTTGTACTAGGAAATGGCTTCATGAACTTCACACCCAAAGCACGAGCAGCAAAAGAACAAATAGATAAATGGGACTTCCTCAAAATTAAAGCCTTCTGCACCTCAAAGGAGTTTGCCAAGAAAGTGAAAAGAGAGCCTACACAATGGGAGAAAGTATTTGGTAACCATATATCGGATAGGATATTATATCCTGCATATATAAAGAACTCTTATATCTTGAAAATAAAAAGACAATCTATTTTTAAAAAGGAAAAAGATCTGAACAGATGCTTCTCCAAAGAAAAAATACAAATGGCTAAAAAGCACATGAAAAAATGCTCAAAATCACTAGTTATTAGGGAAATGCGAATCAAAACTACAATGAAACACCGTCTACTCACATAAGACTGGCAGCTATCAAAAAACAGAAGCCTACAGGTGCTGGAGAGGATGTGGAGGAATGGGAACACTCATCCACTGCTGGTGGGAATGCAAAAGGATTCAGTCATTCTGCATGACAGTTTGGTGGTTTCTCAAAAAATTAGGTTTAACATATGACCCAGAAATTCCACTGCTCGCTATATACCCAGAAGAACTGAAGATAAGGACACAAACTGATATATGCACACCCATTTTCATAGCAGCATTATTCAGTATTGCTAAAGTTGGAATCTACCCAAATGCCCATCAGCAGATGAATGGCTAAATATAATGTGGAATGTACATACAATGGAATACTACTCAGCTGTAAGAAGGAATACAGTACTAAACACATGTGATAACATGGATGAATGTTGAGGACCTTATGTTGAGTGAAGCAAGCCAGGTATTGAAGGATAAATACTGCATGACCTCTCTGATATGAAATAAGTAAACCAAGCTGTCTCTGAAAGCTAGAGATTGGATGATAGGCTTAAAGGAAGTTGGGGGGTAGAGGAGGGTTGTGAGCTAAAACTTACCTGTGTGAAATCTATGCTAACCTGGAGGTAAGTATTTGTACAGAGAAGGGATAAAGTGGGGACATATGGGTACCTTTGGGTAGGGCTTTGAGGGCTTGAGGGGGACTAGGGATGGGAGGATGAGTCAGATGGCCCAAGAAATTGTGGGAGGGTGGGGGGAGCATTTGAACATAGGAGATTGTCAGGTATGTGGTTGAAACTACAATGTTGAAAAACTCTTTAGAAAATATGATAAGGAAGGTAACCTGTTTAAGATGCTTAATGGGGGGCATCTGACACAGGCCAGGCCTGTGTGAGTGCTCATTTTGTCATAGTGCATTATATCATTGGGTGGAGACCCATACAATGAAAATGAAGGTATACCCACATCCTCGGAGGACTGATGTTCTCAAACAGAGGGAATTGTATCTCTCAAGAGAATTGCTGGCTCCCAACGGGTTAGGGCAGTCGATTATGTGAAGCCCTCAACATTGTTGTGAGTATCTGTGAATATGGTCCTTCAAGTAATTAAGATTGACTTTCATGGCAGGCCCTGAGGGAAGGGGGAAAGAGGTGTTGAACAGATGGAATCAGTGTAGCTGTGGGGCAATGGAAGTGTTCCACAAGATCATGCAATGATGGAATAGGACATGTTAAATTATATCAAAAATGTATAAAAGTCTATAGGCTAAAATGTAAACCATAAGGTAAAACATAAGATAACTAAAAATTTAGAAAATTGTGTAGTATAGAATATAATGTATACCCAAATTGAACCATGTTTGAAAGCTATTGTTACAATATCTGTACATCAGTTTCAGCAAATGAATTACGAACATGTGCAAAGATTATTGCTGGGGAAGAGGCAAAGTGTTTGGTGTTTGATATGTGGGAGTAAAGTATATTGTATGTATGAATTACTGTGATCTAAAACTTTTGTAAATACAAACTTAAAAATTAGAAAGAAAAGAGAAAGGATATAGACACTGAGGAAGAAATGGAAGAAATTGCATTGCCACTGTACATACAGAGCAACAACTATTGCAGTGATGAAAGGCAAAATATCAAAAACAAACCTTTTTCATTTTTCTCATTTTTGATACTCCAATTTATTTTTACTTCATTTAATTTTTTCTAAATTAGTATGTGTTCTATATCTAACCTTTAAACCCATTGCAATATGCCATTTTACTATTACTGAAACCTGGTAATATATTAGGCTTCATTTTTAAAGATGTTTTAGACTACAGAGAGTTTCAACTATGGCTGGGGAGGAACACTGGTGTGGGGTGTTATTGATAGGGGGCACATAGTTGGGAAGGAGTTCTCCAAGGCATGTATTTAGGGTACAAAAAATTTTTGGATATTTTCATAATGGTTACAGTTAAAAATGACAACTAAGGCAGTGTTGAATTCCTAGCCAGGGGAGCTCTGTCATATTCCCCAATGTAACAGCAATAATCCCCCAAGTGCAATGGCAAAGACCAATAAAGAAGGATGGTACAACAATGAGCCCTTGATACTGATGACTATGCTTATGAGCCTAAGAGCCTGAAATATGAATTAGGCCTAGAGCTGCAGGGTGCCTAAGACTTACCTCTTGAGAGTCTCCATGTTGCTCAAATGTGGCCACTCGCTAAGCCAAACTCAGCATGTAAATGCATTACCTTCCCCCCAGTGTGGGACATGACTCCCAGGGATGAGCCTCCCTGGTGCTGAGGGATTACTATCAAGCACCAGTTGATGATATAACTAGAAAGAGCCCTTGAATAAAATGGTCAACACACACCAGCAGAATATCACAGCCTACATGTAATATCGGGTGTTAAAAACTGCTTTTTGACCTTGAATAAAAGGGACAAATGGGAAGCCAAATGAGTTTATATGGCTATGAGTCTCCAAAAAAGAGTCAGGAAGTCATCAGAAGGGTCATGCTTATGTATGCCTCAGCAGGGTCCCAGAGACAGCCAAAGGAGATACAACCCCAGGTACTGGTGCTTCTGAGGGATAGGGAGACACACAGGTTCTGTGGTCATGGCAGATGGCTCTGGAGTTCAGTGCCTTGTCAGTTGGCCCTACTTTGGAGTTTGTATTCCTGAATGTGATGCAATTGGGCTCAGAAGTGAACTTTCTACACATGCCACTTCTGTTACTTTTACCAGACCAGTGGTTGGTGCTGGGGTTGGTGTATACTCAGGAGATCTGAATCTCTGGACTGTCCATGTGACAGCCAGGCCCTGAGCCTCAGCAGACTTGAAACTCCTACCTTCCTCTTTATTGAACATACCCCAGTCAGCTAACAAGGAGGTGAAGAAGGTCAAACACCACACCAGGGAACCAAGAGTGCCTACAACTGCAAGCAGGAGAATTGCATCCATCATCCATGTGGAATCAAAATCCCTTCTTGATATAGAGGTGGAGTGGACATAACCATACCTGGATCCACAGGATGGAGTAATAGAGTATGGATTAGTGTGGACTTACTGATAGTCTACTATGGAACAATTGTGAATAGTAATGGAAGAAATTGTAGCATAGATGTGGAGGAAGTGGCTATGGTAGCTGCTGAGGATAGAGAGAGGGAAGAAGAGATATGATGTGGGGGCATTTTCAGAACTTGGAATTGTCCTGGGTGGTACTTCAGGGACAGATGTTAAACATTGTATGTCCTGCCGTGGCCCACTGGGTTGACTGGGAAAAGTTTAAACTACTATGTGAACCATTATCCATGTGGTACAGCAGTGCTCCAAAATGTATTCACCAAGTGCAATGGATGCCCCACGATTATGAAAGAGTTTCTTGGTGTGGGAGGAGTGGGATGAGGGGGGTGGAGGTATCTGGGGACCTCATTTTTTTAAATGTAATATTTAAAAAATAAATAGAGGAATGAAAGAAACAATTAAAAAATAATAATAATAATAAAGTGAACATCAATGCAATGCAGCAGTGCTCCAAGATGTATCCACCAAATGAATGTGCCACAGTGATGAAAGATGTTGTTGATATGGAAGAAGAGAGGGATGGGGTGTGGTGTGGTGGATATGGAACCTCTTAAACCTTTTTTTTAAAGATTTATTTATTTGTTTCTCTCCCCTCCCCCCCATTGTCTGTTCTCTGTGTCTATTTGCTGCGTCTTCTTCTTGTCCGCTTCTGTTGTTCTCAGCAGCACAGGAATCTGTGTTTCTTTTTGTTGCATCATCTTGTTGTGTCAGTTCTGCCTGTGGGGGGCACCATTCTTAGGCAGGCTGCACTTTGTTTCACACTGGGCAGCTCTCCGTACGGGGCACACTCCTTGCACATGGGGCTCCCCTACTCGGGGGTCACCCCTGCATGGAACTGCACTCCTTGTGTGCATCAGCACTGCGCATGCGTCAGCTCCACACGGGTCAAGGAGGCCCAGGGTTTGAACTGCGGACCTCCCATGTAGTAGACGGACACCCTAACCACTGGACCAAGTCTGCTTCCATTAACCTTTTTAATGTAATATTTTTGTGATGTATGTATCTTTTTAAAAAGACAATAAAATAACTCTATAGTAGAATAAAAATAAAAGAGCATCAAATGCCCCTAGTGCTTCAAATGTATGACTTTCTCCGCTGAGACATTTCTGTGATTTTACTTTAATGATTCATGTGATTACATCAGGCCTGCCAAGTTTATCCAGAATAAGCTCCCTGTTTTAAGGCCAGATAATTAGCAGTATTAATTATGTCTGCCTAGGCTGCAACATAACACAAACATGGAGATCTGCATATGATATTATGAGACTATTGAAATTTTGGTCAAATTTATGTATATAAATTTTATATGCATATTTGTGTATAAAATTACATATATATTTGTTGTGTCTACAATTTTATTGTCTTTCATTACATCTTTGAGGGTATCTCACAAGGAAGAAGCAAGTGGAAAACATAATTAAAATTTGCAATGTATTATTTTATTTTCTAATAATTAAACATGTGTTCTACTTTAGAAACACCACATTTAAAATGTTTTTTATTTCATACCAGTCTTGGGAAATTTAAGCAATTTGTAGCATAGGCAGAACTTGGGAAAAGGACAGACTGGCACCTCTTTCCCATATTGAGGGCCAGATATTAGTCAACAGACTTTCCTGCCAAGGCAGCTGTGGTCACACCTGTACCTGATATACCACGAGCAGAGAGGCTGTGGAGATTTGATCCCCCAAAATCCAATGTGCAGTCCTTTACTATATGCTCAGCTTGAGAGGTTTTAAGCATATTTAGTGCAAGAAAAGTTTTTACCTCATATACTGAAACTAGACTCTATCAATGAATATGTTCTAAGTTGACTGTAAATGTGTGAATCAAAGAATGGTGGAATGATTTAATGACTCATCCGCCACTGTAAATTTTATCCCCAACCTTCATGCCTTCTTTCCCTGCATAGTTGTGATTTGTAGGCATTCCTTAAACATCCACCTGCCACCTCACCTCCACTCAATTATTCTCAACTTCTTTATTGCTCCCCTGAATCCACCCCATATCCCTTTTGACCTCCATCCCTCCATGGTTCATATTCCAGAATTAGCACAACCCTCTGAAATTACATTGTCTCCACAACCTTCCTCCTCCATGCCTTGCTGAGACTAGCTCAGCAGTAGGTCTGCACAAAGGGAAGGCAATTCAGAATGAAGAAATAAAGGACAGAAAGAGAGACACAAGAGAGGAAACAAAGATGGTATCAGGGGGCTTCACCGCTTTTGAAACTGAGAACCTCAACCCTAGTTTCTCCATTGTATTTACTTGAAAGTTAAGAAGCAACTTGCAAAGTCTACAATAAGGTACTGGAACATCTTGACAATAACAAGAAAAAACAAATAGGTAATAAACAATAACAGGAGGCAACTCCGACCATCATGTACAACAAGAAACAACTAATAGGTAAGCCAGTTTCCCACAACAATGCCTTCCTTCTCCCCTACCCTAAAACAACTCCCCTGTTCCAATGATCTCAGGCTATTTCCTGAGACTTTGGTTTCTGCTGCCCTCGAGCCCAAACCCATGACCATAGGGCATGCTTGGGTCCCATATGTCTGCCATCCACACCCCTTCAAAATTATGCCAATACTATGAAGCCTGTTCATTTCTCCGGGGACATTTAGTTCTATGATGCCAACTAGCTTCCTCACATCCATTAATTGCCCTTTGCACATTTTGCATCCCTTTGTCATTGTTGTTCATAACCTTCATCTCCTTTTTCCACCCTCTATCCTTCCCTTGAGAAACTAAGTATCCTGGTCTTCATACCTCAATAGTTATTCCTCTTCTCCCAATGATGTTCTTTAACTCCTCAAAGCTATTAAATCTCTTGTGCCTCTTATTCATACCTGCCTTTTTCTATGCCTTTTATCCGTCTTTATTTTCTATTTTCCCTGCATTCTTTACCCTCCTGTGCCCCTGAATCTGCACCCATGTATTATTCCTATGTTCCTTTTCCCAGTGCACTTTTTATTACCCTGCTCTATCACACACATAGGAAAATTCACTCCCCTAAACGCTCCAGCTTTCCCAACATGAAACCTTGATCTTGGCCACGGTAGTTGCTGAGGGTAGGAAGAGGGAGAAAGAGATGAGATGTGGGGACATTTTTGGAACTTGGAGTTGTCCTAAATGATATTGCAGGGACAGATGCTGGACATTATATATCCTGCCATAATCCTCTGAATGTACTGGGGGAGAGTGTAAACTACAATGTAAACTATAATCCATGCAGTGCAGCAGTGTTCCAAGATGTCTTCACCAAATGCAATGAACGTGCCACAGTAATGAACGAGGTTGATGTGGGAGGAGTGGGGAATGGGGGTGGGGTATGTGGGATCCTCATATTTTTTAATGTAACATTTTTTGTGATCTATGTATCCTTTTTAAAAAGACAATTTAATAAAAATTTAAAAATAGAATGTTAAAATAAAAAACAACTCATTTGTAAATGCTGAACATGGAAAATGAGGCTTTTGTAGGTGATTGGAGTCTTGGGAAGATCACAAATATGTAATAAGCACCACCTAGGCCTCCAGAGGTCTGAAGGTATCACTACTCTTCCATACATGAGCAATTTACTTCATTACACATCCACGTGGTGACGGTGAGGGTGTGAATTTATGAGAGTGGGTTTGACTGTGTGAGTTTATGTGAGCGTGCATAATTGAGAGGGTGTTTTTACATGGTAAGTGTATGCATGAGTGCAAGTGTGTGAGACTGAGATTGTGGGAATGTGGATATGAAGATGTTTATGTGAATAGATGTGATTTGGGATTATGAGTGATCATGCACGTGTGTGTCTGCATCTGTGTGAAAAGAGCAAATTTGTGTTTGTGCATGTTTGTAAAGTATGGGTAGTCTATAAATTTACAATTCCTGACATGTAAAATGGGGCAGATGGATTGAATAGTGGACAGGATCAAATTGTTTTTTGGTGAAAACAAATGATTGGTTGGTACACTTATATTTTAGGCTTCTTCATTAATAACAAAAATCAATGAATTCTTATAATTCAAAATTTTGCAAAAAATAATGGCAATTGAGTAAGTAGCATTGACTTATCTGTTAAAAGAATGGGTAGATCTGTCTTTTAAAAACCTGATCCTGGATGTTTTATTTCTGAGGAATCCTTTTATAAACTTTTCTCTTTTTTCTATCATTGTTCTAATTATTTATTTCTAGTGTGGGACAGTACTAGAAAAATGTATTTTCCTAAAAAATTCCATATTGATAGACATTCACTTGTGTAAATCAATCTGGTGATTTCTAATATAAGTTATTAGAAGCATGTTTTCTTTTTCTTATAGCTCTTTGAAAATCCTCAGTTATTTTGTCTGATTCCCTATCTGCTCATGTGGCAGGGTGAGATATTAGAGTCCTGTATGGTGTTATATATGCTTGTTTTGTAAGTTCACAACATTACTATACACTTATTGTTTATGTGCATTTATGTGTGATTATATACTTGAAAAAAATTAAAAAATAAAGAAAAGTTTTAAAAAATTAAATGATGTTTACCTAAATAGTATGAAGATTAGGAAAGAACTCACTTTGTGGTATAAAAGCTTATAAGGGAAGCAGAGAATAAAGTGACTTACTGCGTGCTCAGACATGAACGTTTCCTGCTTCTCTTCATATGTGTCCCTGTTTGCCTCCAGGGATTATGGAAAAGAAAGAGCCTCATGCAAACACTCCAATGGTCTCTTTTGAGACCCTGATTAGAAACTTGTAATTGTTTTTGGTAATTAGCGACTGCAAAAATGTTTTTCAGAAATATTCTCAGGAACCCATGACTGCACTCTCATGATACAAGTGAAATTATAATTGTTGCATGGGGAGGTGAGGTCACAAAATCACAAAACCCTATTTCAGGATCTTATTTCCCCTCTACCACACACATATTTGCAATCATGACCACCTCACTGAGACCAGAGGATTGAGAGTGAGAAGAATTTGGGTAAGTATTTTCTAAATCAATGGGAAAGGCAGAATCATAAGAGAAGGAGGCCTATCAAGTGTCAGGATAAGTGATACTATTCTAAAAAGGAATTCTTCAGGGTGTGAAACTGCTCCAGAATAAAAAATGCACAGATGAGAAGAAAAATTCCTGCAGCATGAGCTAAGCTAGTAAAGAAAAGTGTGGGTCCTAGATCCAATACCATTCCCTGGTGTTTCCTAATGTAATTTGGTTAATTCCTCACTGACGGTAATTGTTAATGTTTAGTCCAAGTGATCAAGAAATCTCTGATTTTTAGAATGATTAAGGATTGCAATTCTGTAACGAATCTGCTGTTTAGTCAGTCTACCTAATAGGAATCATATAGAAAATTCTCAGAATTAATATAGGTGTGCATGTAATACATCCATGTTTGTAATAATGAACAGGACGTATCAACAGGAATCATCCAATCCTGTGCAGAAATTGTGTATCTGAACCACAGTTGACAAAAAGGAAATGCTTTCTTTAAGTCAGGGGTTATGAATTGCTTCATGAAGACAGTAAATGTGCCTTTACTGAAAATATCTGTGGTCTCTTGATTATGGTGATACTGTTTTGCTCCTTGATGTTAGGGAAGGAATATTTAAGGATAATGTAACTTTATTAACAAGTCTTTCAGACAGTGTCTGTTAGGCTCAAATATATCTTTCAATATTTTCTGTTTTAAAAACAGATTATCAAACATAATCTTATTATTTTTATTTATACAGTGCAGAAGATTTCACGCTTTACAGATGCTATTTTTCATACATATTATATTTTGATATCTTTCACAGATTTATCTTATTGGTAACTCAATTTAGATAGTAATAGATAAATATATGATCCACAATTAGTAAGGATATAGTTTCAACTCCATGATATTTTATCATGCTTTAGCGTTTCAAGTCCCTTATATTAGAGCATGACCTAATGTTGTTAAATAAGTTCAGTGAGAGATGTCATTATACTTTTTTTTCCTGACATTAAAACAAAGGAATCTTTCTCTTGCCATCTTAAATCAGAATTTATCAGGCATTTACTAAATCCATTTTGTCATAGCATAGGTTTATGTAGTAATATGCTACAAAGAGGACATCCATATTTTACTGTAATCATTAAATCCTTATTCATAACTGATATTGAGCTATGTAATAACTTCAATACTTACTTGGAAAGCTTTAAATAAAATGCCATCAATCTAAAATAAATTGATAGGTTGTAAGAACAAATATAGAGAGATTATTTGAATAATACAGGTAGGTATCTTCCTTAGTATAGCATGTGTGGTTAAAGCTACCTAGGGTGTAAATTTTGCAAATCATTTAACTTCTTTGTGCCTAAATTAACCTCAACTTTATGATTAAAGTTTCAGTGTGTGCATCATGGATTTGCAAAGAAAATAGAAATTAGTATATGTACAGACTTGATAGCAGAAGTTCATACATAGTAATTTCTCTTTATATATTCAATGCTTAGAAATCTCTTAATTAAAGAAAAACTAATATGTCTTTAAGTACAATCTAACAGTAAGTGGAGAATTTTGTATTTTGATTGAGATGATAAATGTAGCTCATGATTTATGTTCCCAATGCAGTATTTTCTGGTTTTGAGATAATCAGTCACAGATAACTGACAAAATGGCCTCCAAGGATTTGGCAATAGGAATGATCTTCTTATTACAAACCGTATTTGGAATGCTGGGGAATTTCTCACTTTTTTGCCATTATATCTTCCTTTCCTTCACCGGGTGCAGATTAAGGTCCACAGATTTGATTGTCAAGCACCTGTTAGTAGCCAATTCCTTGGTCCTTCTCTGTAAAGGAATACCACAAACAACGGCAGCATTTGATTTGAAAGATGTGTTCAATGATTTTGTATGCAAAGTTGTTTTGTATCTTCACAGAGTGGGAAGGGGGGTGTCCATTGGAACCACCTGTCTCTTGAGTATTTTCCAGGCCATCATGATCAGTCCCAGGAATGCCCGGTGGACAGAGTTGAAATTTAAAGCCCCAAAGTACACTGGTTTTTCCCTTTTCCTGTGCTGGATCATCTACATTGCAGTAAATATTATTTTTCCAGTGCATATGTCCGGCAGACAGAACACCAAAAACATCACAAACCTTAAAAGTTTTGGATACTGTGCTTCTGTACGTCATGACAAAATCTCAGACTCACTCTATGCAGTGTTGTTATCAGTCCCTGATGCTTTATGTCTGGGGCTCATGCTCTGGGCCAGTGGCTCCATGGTTTGCATCTTGTACAGGCACAAGCAGAGGGTCCAATATATTCATAGGAACAATGTCTCCCCCAGATCCTCCCCTGAGTCCAGAGCTGCCCAAAACATCCTTTTACTGGTGAGCACTTTTGTAACTTTTTATACCTTTTCCTCCATATTTCAGATTTGTCTTGCTCTTTTAAATAATCCTAGTTGGTGGCTGGTAGACACCGCTGCACTTCTTAATTCCTGTTTCCCATCTCTCAGCCCCTTTGTTCTCATGTGTCGTGACCCCAGTGTTTTCAGGTTCCACTCTGCCAAGTAAGGCGTACAGAATTCCCCATCTTTTCAGAAATATGTAAATGTACGTTTCTGCAAGATGTTCAGTTATGATTTATACATCTCTTAGTTTATCATAAGAACTGTTATGAAAAGTCACACTTCAAGTGCAAGGAAAAAGACAACCTAACCTGCCTTTGCCACAAGAATAAACAAATGATAACAACAATTGAAAATGAAATATTATGCAATTACTACATAAGTATGTCTTCGAGTATGTAAGTTTCTACCTGATATAGTATATTTTTCCAAAAATTCACTACATATCAAATTGTTGCACAAGTTATATAATAAAGGAAGAGAGTGTGTGTGGGGGGGGGGGATTCAAAATACCTAAAAGAAAATATCTGCATGGAATAATGAAGAAGTAGGGTGTGAAAATGGAATCTGTATTTCAGATTCTGAATCAGAGAATATGATCATTGTGGGCAAGTTGTGATTTTGGTATCTAATGTAATTAGATAGATGGCAGTCATTTGAAATATGATGCTGAGAAGAGAGATTGGCATATATAAAATAGTGTAGAAATGTTCATATAGAACTGAAATAGATCAAACAAGAATGTGAAAAATATGTTTTTGCTGTTTTTTGGAGAGATCAGATGAGTTTGAGAATATGAAAAAATCTGGGTAACTGGTAGAAAATTTCATGGATTTTTGAACTGTAGATGGAGGTTTGTGTGTCTTGGGGTGTTTTATTTGATATTATGAGAACATTTCTATTGGGCATTTTGGCAACAAAAATTTTGGGAAGAGCACTCTCATTTCTTTAAGTTAAAGGACATAAGATTTTCACTAAGCCTTTCATTAACCTTGGAGCAGTAGAAGAATAGCCATTTGAAAGAAGAAAAGCATATATCCTTTTTTGGTTTATAATGTGGAGTTAATAACTTATTGGATTCTGAATTATCATAATGATGTTTCCTCAACTTTAAGAAACATTTTCTTACATCTCTCTCTCTGTAGCTACATGTAAAGCAGATGTAAAGTGGTAAAATCATAAAAATTTTAAACAGCAGCATCAGTTTGCTGTACATTGAATGTTATGCCAAAATATAAAGAAACACATTTTAGCTCCCCCAAAACATATAACTTATATATATTTACATATACACATATATTAACATTTTCATGTACATATATATGTGCATATATATAAAACGAGATTATGTTTGATATAAAATAATATTGGAAAAGTATAAATTGAGAAATTAAAATAACAGCAAATTTTGTTTAACTGTAAAGCATATTTAAACTGATGATTTATATCACCAGGCTTGTTACTTTATTTGTTAAAATTATAACTATGTGTAAGTATATATACTGAAATAGTTAATTAGCTGAATTAATGAGAAACTGTTTTAACTGAATAAAATCATAATATGAAATGTAATGAAAATGAGGTTAAAAACTATTCTATTGTAATTATGTATTAGTAATATCTCTTTTAAAATATCCTATTTAATATATGCAAATATTGTTTGATATTAATAGGAGCAATAATATACTTAGGAGTAATATAATGATGCCTGTATTTGAGAGTGTATGTCCAAATTTGTTGCGTGCTCTTTATTACATCACACTTAGTTAACTTCCTTGTTCTTTGTATCTTCTGCTTATTTGTGTTTAAAATTCCACATTTTGCCTTTTTTCTTTGGAGGTTGCAAACTCAGTATCTCTTAGTTTATAACCTAGAAATTAAAGTATACTTTAAAAATTAATCACAGGGTAAAGTTACCCGATATGTTCAACTGCCTTCCTGCAAATATAAAGTCAATGCAACTCTAATCTACAGATATAACTTGTTTTATTGTACTTTGCTTTATTGCATTTTGCATGTGTTGCAATTTTTTACAAATTGAAGGTTAGTGGCAACCCTGCATTGGGCAAGTCTGTCAGCACCATTTTTCCAAAAGCTTGTACTTGTTTCTTTCTCTATGTCATATTATGCTAATTACACTAATATTTCAAATATTTATTTTATTATTATATCTTTTAGGTTATCTGAGATTTTTGGTGCTATTGTTATAATTGTTTGGGGAGCAACATGACCACATAAGATGGCAAACTTAATAAATGCACGTGATCTGACTGCTCCACTGAACAATCATTCCCACATTTCTCCTACCTTCCTCAGGCCTTATTCCCTGAGACACAACTTTATTGAAATTAAGCCAATTAGTAACCCTAAAATGACCTCTATGTGGTCAAATGAAGAGATGCACATCTCTTACTTTAAATCAAACCTTGAAATTATTAAGCTTATTAAGGAAGGCATGTTGAAAGTTAAGATAGGCCAAAAATGTGGACTCTTGTGCCAACAGTTAGCCAAGTTGTGAAAGTAAATGAAATGTTTTGGAAGGAAATTAAAAGTGCCACTTCAATAGGCACACAAATGATAAGAAAACATAAAACCCATATTGCTGATGTAGAGAAAACCGTAGTGATCAAACCAACACAACATTCCATTGAAGCCAAAATCTAATCTGGAGCAAGGCCCAGCTCTCAGTAATTCTATGAAGGCTGAAAGGAATACAGAAGATGAAAAAGGAAAACTAAGGTAGCATAGGTCACTGCATGAGATCTAAGGAAATAACTCACTTCCAAAGCATAAAAGTGCAATGTGAAGCAGCAAGTGCTGAGATAAATGCTGAAGCAAGTTATCTAGAAGATCCAGCTAAGTGCAGATTGAAGGATTTTTTATGTGGAGGAAACAACCTTCTCTTGGAAGAATTTACATCTAGGACTTTCATAACTGAAAAGAGAAGTCAGTTTGATTTGACTTCAATGCTTGGAAGCACAGGCTGACTCTAATATTAGGGGAAAATACAGCTGCTGACTTTAAGTTGAAGCCAGTGCTCACTTACCACACTGAAAATTAGGACCCTTAAGAATTATGCTAAAATGGAATAACAAAGCCTGGATGACAGCAAATCTGTTAACAACACAGTTTGCTGAATATTTTAAGCCCATTGTTGAGACCTACTGCTCAGAATCAATAATACCATTCTAAATATCACAGTTCATTGACAACACACCTGTTCACCCAAAAGCACTGATGAGTATGTACAATGAAATTCATGACTTTGCCACAACATCCATTTGCAGTGCATGTATCAAGGAGTTAATTTTGACTTTCAAGTCTTATTCTTGAAGAAATAGATTTTGTAAGACATAACTGCCTTAGATGGTGATTCCTCATATGGATCTGGAAAAGTAAATTGAAAGCCTTCTGGAAAGGATTACTTTTTTTGATACCCTGAAGAACAAACATGGTTCATGGTAGGATATCAAAATATCAACATCAAAAGATGTTTGAAGAAAGGTGAGTCTAACCCTCTTGGATGACTTTGAAGCATTGAAGATGTCAGTGAAGGACATCTCAGCATATGTGAATTCAAGATAACTAGAATTAAATGTGGAACCTGAAGAAGTAACTGAATTGTTGCAATCTCATATCAAAACTTGAATAGATAAGGAGTTTTTTTTTTATGTATGAGGAAAGAAAGAGGTTTCTTGAGATGGAATTTTCTGGTGAAGATCCTGTGAACATCGTCAAAATGACAAGAAGAGATTTAGAACATTACACCAACTTCATTGATAAAGTAGCAACAGGCTTTGAAAGGATTGATTCCAATTTTGAAATAATGTCTACTGTGTATAAAATGCTATCAGACAGCATGGCATACTACAGAGAAATCTGTTGTGAAAAAGTCAATCAATGCAACAAAATTAATTATTGTCTTATTTTAAGAAATTGTTACAGCCAATCCACTGTTACCTCCACTGTTACCATTCAGCAGCTATTTACATATAGGAAAGACCTTCTACCAGGAAAAAGGTAATGACTTGTTGAAGGATCAGAAGATGATAAGCATTTTATTTTAGCAATAAAGAGTTTTTAAATGAACCTATGTACATTTTTTTAGATGTAATGCTATTACACACTTCATAGACCAAGGTACAGCATAAACATAGCTTATAATCACTGGGTAACCAAAAATTTTGTTTAATCACTGTATTGTGATATCCATTTTATTGTGGTTGTCTGGCATCAAACCTACAAAATCGCTAAGTTGTGTCTGTCCTAATGCTCTACCAGCCTTTTACGTTGCTTTTATGTATTTAGGACTATTTATAAGATGTATGTATTGATGTTACATGGAGAACTTCCAAATCCTGAGCAAACTACTTGTATTAGTCTGCCAATGCAGTGTCAATGCAAAGTACCAGAAATCTTTTGGTTTTTATAAAAGGTATTTTATTTGAGTTAAAAACTTATTGTTACAAGGCGCTAGAGAGTTCAGTTCAAGTTGCTTTCCCACCAGAGTCAGTTGCCAAATGTTGAAGCAAGCTGGCCAGTGATCTCTGTGTGGGTTCAGCCTTCCCCTCTGTTCTTCCTCTCTCTCAGCTGCAGGCTGGCATAAGGCCTGTCTCTCAGGGCTTCCTCTCTCTCCCAACATAGAGCTCATTTATTTCTGGGCCTTCTGTATCAATTTCAGCTGTATGGTTCTGTTTCCAAGGTCAGCTGCAAACTACCAGACAAATGACTTATCTCTCCCTGGGACCCCAGGATAAACTTTGTCAGAGCTCTCTCTCTTCCCAACATTTCTTCTTGAGCGTCAATTTATATTGGTCCACCAAGAGTCAGGGAGTCAACCTGAGTCAAGTGTTACTCACATGGTAGAATCAAAGCCCTACTCTTAAGAGGTAATTTAATTAAGGACCCCTCAAATGAATTTAATATTATCAAATGAATTTAATAATCAAAGGGCAACACACCCAGAAGAATAGAATAGTTTACAAACATAATATTTCTCATTTTGGGATTCACAGAAATAATTGCAAACTGTAACACCACCCAAACCAGAATACTGATATGCTCTAGTATCATTTTATGTTTCCTCCGTGCCACTATCCACACTGGAAACACTAGTCTGACAGCTATTACCACTGAGCAGTTCCTTCTGTTTTTTACTTTATATAAATGGAATCATTTAGCACTAATGTTTTTGTACGTTGAATTTCCATTCCTTATGTTTTTTGTGACAAAATGTACTGCTACAAGTTCTTGTGGATCATTCATTAGGATTGTTGTATAAAATTCCATTGTATCATTATCAAATATTTAATATAATAATTCCATTGGTTATGTGCATGTGAATAATTTTCATTATGGAGCTAGGATCATTAGTGTAGGTATTCAAATGGCAGAATTTGTGTTTTGGTGAAATGTATGAGTTTTTGTAACCTCTATGTGTTTACTGAAATTATTCATCATGTTTACATCCATTCTGACATAGATGATGATGCCAAACTGTTTTCCTATATTTCTGTAGCAATTTTCACACCCACCTTAAGTGGATGAGATTTCTTATTTATCCACATCATTATCCACATTTGATTATTTTTGTCATTTTCATTTTAGCCTTCTGGTTGTTGTGTCATGCTACAAGTTAATGGTTTACTAAAGAAGTTGAACATGTTTTCACATGTTTATCAGCCCCTTGCTGACTCTTTCTGGGAAATGCCTGTTCATTTACTCTGTCCATTTTTTCTCAGTTGAATTTTCTTTCATTCTCTTTTCAGTTTGTAAACATTCTTTATGTACTCTGGAAACAAGTTCTTAACTTCTCTGTCCCCGATTCTCTGTCTCTCTCTCTGATAAGCTCTTAATTCTACTAAAATCTAATTTGCATACACCCCTTTAAATTTTTTTCCTTTATGAATATTTTTCTTTTCTAATGCCATAATGCCATTGTTTTCTTATAAATATTTCATTATTAGTCTTTAAAATTTCAATCAGCCATTCATTAAGAATGGACTTTTTATGTGGTGGGAGTATGGATTGATGTTTTCCCAAAAACAACTATAAATACAGTTCATTCTGAAAATAAATCATAATTTGATTTCATTTGCTCTCACTTGCCATTGTGTCAAATAGGTTAACATCTCCCCATCCTTGGAGATGTTTATTCATACTATTTCTACCTATCATCTTATTTTTAGCAATCCCACTTTGTCACACCAGCAAGATGGGACTTGGAGAAAAAAGTCTTCAAAATCTTTTTGGTCATAGGATTGATTTTTCCCATATTTTAATGTGAAAGTTGTCCCTATTAGGATATATTTCTCAGTGGGTATCTCAGCTTTTTCACGTATGCATCAGCTTTATTTCAAAATAAATTTTTAATGATTCTTGTAGTGCAAGCCAGCTTTCAAGATGTTAGTAAATTATTTCTCTGGGGCATGGGTCGTATTAATTACCTGGTGATTGTAATATAGGTAAATCCTTCCACTGAGGAAAAACTAGGGCAAACTTCATGATAATGCAGTTAAAAATTGGGGGATTCTGGGAAGTGGACATGACTCAACTGACAGTGTCCATCTGCCATATAGAGGTTCCAGGGTTTAATTCCCTGGGCCTCCTGACCCATGTGGTAAGCCGGCCCATGCATGGTGCTGCTGTGTGCAAGGAGTGCTGTGCCATGTAGGGGCGCCCCAGGGTTGGGGTGCCCCATGCGCAAGGAGTGCACCCCATGGGGAGAGCCACCCCACGTGAAAAAAACACAGCCCACCCAGGAGTGTTGCTGCATGGAGAACTGATGCAGCAAGATGACTCAACAAGAAAGAGATGCAGTTTCCCAGTGCCCCTGAATTAATATAAGTGGATGCAGAAAACACACAGTGAATGGACACAGAGAGCAGAAAACGGAGTCAAGGGGAGAGAAAGAAAGAAAATAAATCTTTAAAAAACAAAATTGAGGGAGTCATATGCCCAAGTCCCTCACTTATAGCACAAATCTATTATTTGTGCAGCGTATACCTGAGTTCCTTTGTATTAACATCATGGAACTTGCAGGGGGAAAGAGTGAGCAAGAGAATAATATTAACATGAAGATATTGTTGCCAGTTCTGCAAGGAAAAATAAAGCCTTTTGTTTCAGATCCAGAATCCTCATGCCTTCTGCCAGCATCCATGAAACCGACTGTCTAGTTTGTTAGCTTGCAAATAGGGTTGAATATAAAATCATACATATTCTTTGATAATGTCTGTGATGAAGATATAATGCTGACAGAAACCTAATATCTGGAAGAGCAAAGGACAAGGACACTTTGTGGTTATGGTGTGAGAAGCCTCCCTTGAACTAATAGAAAATTCTCTAACCCAATGTTGGGTGAGGTGGAGCGAAGGGCCCTGCACATTTAATGGGGAAACTGTGGGAAAGGCAGGATTGAAAGAGGTAGCTACATGTGCTTTGTTTACTGTCTACTCTCCTTCTGCAGCAGGAGGAACCATCAAGAAATTTTGTTCATTCTCTTCTTGGCAGGAGAAAGGTCAAGCAGTCCCCAAAACTGATGGTTAAGGTAAATCAAAATAATGATTTGAGGTCATGTGGGTGATCTGCGAATAGTCACTAGGTCGCTAGGCATGAAAAGGGAATGCGTCTTGCTCACTCTGACACTTTGTGTCCCTTGATGTCTTCCTCCACCTGCAACCCGACCTCCAAATCTTTAAGGAAAAGTTGAATTTGTGTGGGATTTGAGGAAGAGAAGGGTTTAGAACTTTTATAGTCCTTTTGGATACTCGTGCCAAATTTGTCATCTTTTATCAAAGACCCAGGGGAGGGATGCTACGTGCAGAGGGTGTTAATCATGGCTAGGGATGTGGAATTGAGCATGGCTGCAAGCAGTCAGAAAGAAAGATGCCCCGAAACCTTGGTATTCTCCAGGTGCTGCAAGGCACAAGACTTTAAGATGAGAATTCTAAGAAAAAGGAGAGAAATAGGAAAAATCTCCTCATCCTGGCACTATTCCCCCATGGTTGCCTCATTTGGCTCCTTAAGATCTCCAAGCTCCTGCCTAGGGGATACACTAATCTTGCTGCAGCCTTTGACTCATGCTGGTGTTAAACTCTTTCATCTGTGTTCATGTAATAAAAATTAATAAAATAAAATAAAATAAAAACACCCAAACTCAACTGGTAGGGTTTTCACAAGGTGCACAATGAGGGAACAGAATTTATCTGATGATATAGATGGGGTCTTATGAGATAATTCAACATCCAGTTTACTTTTTTTCATGAGAATCGATTTTTGGAATTAATGTATTATATACTTTACTTCCCTGTCCCATAATGCCGCAGGGGATTATCCTAATTGTGGCAAGTTGCCAGTAGAGAAGTATTGATGAGATAAACTCCCCTATCATTTGCTCTCAGTGGGCAGGTAAAAATGAAGCATGTGCACCTCTAGCTTGTGATTACAACTTTTCAATCTGTAGATGATGTTCTATTTGTTGGAAAGTCAGAAGCTTCAGTCCCAATAGCCCTGCAGTAGACATTATCTTATGATCTCCAGGGAGGGGGAAAAAAAGAAAATAAGAACAAAACAAAGAATTCCAGAAACCTGACTCCTAGTTAAATATTATTGAATGTATTTAGGAGGATTTACACTACTCAATTCTTCAAGGAAAATTGTGACAGTATTTTGTCATTTGCAGCTGCTGGCAAATGGAGGCAGCCTTTAACTAGAGATATCCCTTGTAGCTACTTCTTTTTTTTTTTTTTGAGTTTTTTTTTTATCAAATTCTACTCAATTTATTCATTTTTTAAAAAATATTACATTAAAAAAATATGAGGACTCCATTCACCCCTACCACCCCCACCGCACCACTCCCCCCACAGTAACACTCTCCCCCATCATCATGACATATCCATTGCATCTGATGAGTACATCTCTGGGCATCGTTGCACCCCATGGCCTGTGGTCCACACCATAGCCCACACTCTCCCACGTTCCATCCAGTGGACCATGGGAGGACAAACAATGTCCAGCAGTTGTCCCTGGAGCACCACCCAGGACAACTCCAAGTCCTGAATATGCCTCCATATCTAATCTCTTCCTCCCATTCTCCACACCCAGCAGCGACCATGGCCACTTTCTCCACACCAATGCCACATTTTCTCGATTATTAACCACAATAGTTCATGAATAGAATATCATTAAGTCCACTCTATTACTTAATATATTCCTCCTTCCTGTGGACCTTGGCTTGGTTGTGTCCATTCCACATCTATGTCAAGAGGGGGCTTAAATTCCACATGGATACTGGATGCAGTCCTCCTGCTTTCAGTTGTAGGCACTCTAGTCTCCATGGTGTGGTGGTTGACATTCTTCAACTCCATGCTAGCTGAGTGGCGTAAGTCCAATAAATCAGAGTGTAGAAGCTGAAGTCTGTTGAGGCTCAGGGCCTAGCTATCATATTGTCAGTTCAGAGATTCAAATCCCCTAGATATATCTTAAACCCCAGCACCAACTACAATTCCAGTAAAGTAGCATAAAAGGCTTGTGAAAAGAGATCCCATCTGAGTCCAGATCCATCACGCAGAAACACCAGCTCCAAAGAAGGGCCAACTGACATGGCAGTGAACCCGATCTGCCATGAACATAGAACCTGTGGGTCTCTTTAGCCCTCAAAAGGACCAATACTTGCGGTTGTATCTACTTTATCATCTCTGAGACTCTGCTCAGGTGTGCATAAGGGCAATCCTTCTGACAACCTTCATACTCTTTTTTAGAGACTCATAGCCATATAAACTCATTTGTCCTTTCCATTTCCCCCTTACCTTAGGTCAAACAGCATTTTTAAATCTTGTTATTATATGCAGACAGGGATATTCTGCTGGTCCGCGTTGAACCTTTAATTCAAGGTCATTTTCTAGTTACATCATCAGCTGGTACTTGGTAGTGATCCCTTGGTGCCAGAGAGGCTCATCCCCGGGTGTCCTGTACCACGCTGGGGGGAAGGCATTGCATTTACATGCTGAGTTTGGCTTCGAGACTGGCCATATTTGAGTAACACAGAGGCTGTCAGGAGGGAACTCTTAGGCACAGTGCTGCTCTAGGCCTTGTTCTTATTTCAGGTGTATAGGCTCACAAGCATAGTCATTAGTATCAGGGGCTCACTGTTGGACCCTCATTCCTTCCTGGTCCTTACCGTTGCACCTGGGGGACTGCTGCTACTCCGTGAGGGACCACGGCAGAGCCCCCCCACCCAGCCAGGAATCCAGTACCCCCCCAGCTGTTGTTTTTAATTGTTTCCACTATGAGTATATCCAAACATTTCCATGCAACCTGGACACATGCCCTGTATAACTCCCTGTCAACCAAATATCGCCTGTCAATAACATCCCATACCAGTATTCCTCCGCTGCCACTGTTGAACCACTCTGTGATCCAAAACTTCCTGAAATGTGAAGCCCAATATAATGTCAGGTTCCCTTACTAATAAAATGGAATATAGCGATGAGTTTAAAGGTTAGATATAGAATACATATTTGCGGCCACCCCTCGGGCTGAAGTGTGGTTTGCTGACCTGGCGGGGGGCGGCGGCCGCGGTAGGCCTATTCCAAACCGCTGCCCCCATAATAGGGTGGTTGGTCGGGCCCACCGCCACCCCTGAAGGAAGCTCGGCATGGGCACAGAGTGCCCTCGGGTCTCCCCTTCTTGGCAGCCATGCTTCCGCGGCCGCCCCTCCTCCCGGATGGCGCCACACGATGCCTTATGGGGCAGCACCCTTCTTCTTCTTTCTCTCTGCGCAGGCGCAGGGCGGAAGATTCCAGTCCGCCTTTTCCCCTCCCCCCGACAGCAGCAACAGCCAGGTGTGGGCGGGAAACTCAAGTCTGCCCTCTACCCCAGCAACAGCAGCCACCAATCCCTAAACCCTGCCCCTTCCCCCAGCAACAGCAACAGCCAATCCCTAACCACCATCCCTCCCCCTTCCAGTACCTCCCACTGACCTTTCTCCGGCAACCAATCAGAACAGGGCGTGGCTTCGACCAATCAGCCTTCCCCAGCCCCTATAAAACTGTTGCCTCTCCCTCAATAAAGTTGGACTTGTGTGTTTACCTTGTCTCCGTGGTAGTTCTTCTGCTGTGCGCCCTCCAGTCCTGAGAGCCCCCAACAAGGGCCTGGCCTCCCTTGTCCCCAGTTCATCGCCTGCTTCTCCGGGCGACCCCTTCGTTGCTGGCTTCGCCGGGCGACCCCGTCAGCCGAACCGCGCAACCCCTGTGAGACCGACCCCTCGTCTGCTACCGGACCGACCCCTCGTCCCAAGTGGGACCGACCCCTTGTCCTAAGCTGGACCGACCCCTCGTCCGCAGCCAGACCCCACCTCTACTGACCGAGCAAGCCGCCGCACATATTGATTTGGAAAAATTCTACATCCTATCTTTTTCTTTTCTTTTTTCCTAATTATTGAGCATATCTTCACAAGAGCCTTAGATCACAGTAATTCATATATGGAATATACAGTACTCCTGCATATCCATTACAAAACCTTTTCCCTTCCACAGCAATAATCTTTTAACTTATTCATATCATATTTACTGAAACTGATGTAAAGATATTGAGACAATAGCTTTCAAACAAGGTAATATTTGTGTTTACATTGTGGTTTATACTTTAGGATATACAGTATTCTAAATTTTTTAGTTATCCTATGTTTTACCTTATGGTTTACATTATTAGTCTGTCATCCCCTATATGTTTTTGGTGTAATATTACATGTTTTATATCCATCCTTGTGTACTCTTATGAAGCACTTCTTTTGCCCTCACAGTTACTTTGGTTCCATCTATTCAATATCTATTTCCCCCTCCCTTTGGGGCCCACAGTGACAGTCAATCTTCATTTCTTGAGAAGCCATGTTCAGAGATACTTGCAACAGTGTTGAGGGCTTGACTTGCTCAACTGCCCTAATGCCCTAGGAGCCACCATTCCTCTTGAGAGATACAGTTCCCCCTATTTGATGGCATTAGTCCTCCCCAGGATGTGGGTCTACCTTCACTCTCATTTTATGGGTTTCTACCCAATGGTATAACCCACTCTGGCAAAATGAGCATTCAGATATTCCCAAGGAGTCTGTCCTGCATCAGATTATCCCGTTTGAGTATCTTAAACAGGTAACTTTCCTAATTATATTTTGAAAAGGTTTTCTCAGCATTATACTCTCAACCAACACCTGACAATACCTATGTTCATATGTTGTCCCACCCTCCCCCCAATTTCTTGGGCAATATTACCCATCTACCCATCCCTAGCCCCCCTCAAACCCGGGAAGCCCCACCCAAAGGTAACCCTATGCCCCCATTTTATCCCTTCCTTGTGCACATACTTACCTTCAGCTTATCATAGATTTCACCCATGTAGATGTCAGCTTACATCCTTCCTCTACCCCCCAATTTCTTGTAAGCCTCTCTTGCAGTCTCTAGCTCTCTGAGGCAGCTTGCTTATTTCATATCATTGAGGTCATGGAGTATTTATCCTTCAATGCCTGGGTTGCTTCACTCAACATAAGGTTCTCAAGATTCATCCGTGTTATCACATGTGTTTGTAATGTATTTGTTCTTAAAGCCGAATAGTATTCCATTGTATGTATATACCACATTTATTGATCCACTCATCTGTTGATGGGCATTGGGTTGATTCCAACTTTTGGCGATAGTGAACAATGCTGCTATGAACATTGGTGTGTATATATAGGTTTGTGTCCTTGTTTTCAGTTGTGCTGGGTATATACCCAGCAGTGGTATTGCTGGGTCATATGGCAAATCTATGGTTAGATTTTGAGAAACCGTCAAACTGTCCTCCAGAATGGAAGGATCCTTCTGCATTCCCACCAGCAGTGGATGAGTGTTCCCCTTTCTTCACATCCTCTCCAGCATTTGTATTCTTCTATTTTTTTTTCATAGTGCCAATCTAATGGGAGTAAGATGGTATCTCATTGTAGTTTTGATTTGCATTTCCCTGATAGCTAAAGATTTGGAGCATTTTTTCAAGTTCTTTTTAGCCATTTGTATTTCTTCTTTGGAGAAGTGTCTGTTTGAATCTTTTTCCCATTTTTTAAATGGGTTGTTTATCTTTTTATTTTCAAGATAAGGAGTTCTTTATATATGCAAGTTATAAGTCTCTTATTGGATATATGGTTGCCAAATATTTTCTCCCATTGTGTAGGTTCTCTTTTTGTTTTCTTGACAAACTCCTTTGAGGTGCAGAAGGCTTTAATTTTGAGGAAGTCCCATTTATCTATTTCTCCTTTTGCTGCTCGTGTTTTTGGTGTGAAGTTCATCAAGCCATTTCCTATTACAAGGTCGTGGAGATGTTTCCCTACATTGCTTTCCAAGGTCTTTATGGTCTTGGCTCTTATATTTAGGTCTTTGGTCCATCTTGAGTTGATCTTTGTATAAGGTGTGAGATGGTAATCCTCTTTCATTCTTCCACATATGGATATCCAGTTCTCCAGGCACCATTTGTTGAATAGGCTATTCTCTCCCTGTTGAGAGGGTTTGGTGGCTTTATCGAATATTAAATGGCTATATAGATAAGGTTCTATATCAGAACTTTCATGTCGATTCCATTTGTCTGTGTGTTCCTCCTTATGCCAATAACATGCTGTTTTCACTACTGTAGCTTTGTAGTATGTTTTAAAGTCAGGAAGTGTGATTCCTCCAATTTCGTATTTCTTTTTCAATATGTCTTTGGCTATTCGGGGCCTCTTTCCTTTCCAAATAAATTTCATAGTTAGTTTTTCTAGTTCCTTAAAGAAGGCTGTGTTGATTTTTATTGGGATTTCATTGAATGTTTAGATCAGTTTTGGTAGGATAGAGATCTTAATAATATTTAGTCTTCCTATCCATGAACAGGGAATATTCATCCTTTTATTTAGGTCTTCTTTGATTTCCTTGAATAGTCTTGTAGAGTTCTCAGTGTATAAGTTTTTCACATCTTTAGTTAGATTTATTCCTACATATTTGATTTTTTTTTTACTATTGTGAATGGTATTTGTTTCTTGATTTCCTCCTGATCTTGCTCATTATTGGTGTACAGAAATGCTACTGATTTTTGCGCATTGATCTTATAACCTGTGACTTTACTAAACTCATTTATGAGTTCTAGTAGCTTTGTTGTAGACCTCTCAGGGTTTTCTATGTATAGGATCATGTCATCTGCAAATAATGAAATTTTGACTTCTTCCTTTCCAATTTGAATGCCTTTTATATCTGGTTCTTGCCTCAGTGCTCAAGCAAGTACTTCTAAGACAATGTTAAATAGAAGGGGAGACAGTGGGCATCCTTGTCTTGTTCCTGACATTACAGGGAAGAATTTTTTGATTTCTCCATTGTAAACGATGTTGGCTGTAGGTTTTTCATGTATACTCTTTATCATGTACAAAAAATTTCCTTGAATTCTCATCTTTTGGAGTGTTTTTATCAAGAAAGGGTGCTGAATTTGTCAAATGCTTTTTCTGCATCTATAGATATAATCATGTGATTTTTTTCCTTCAATCTGTTTATATGGTGTATTACATTGATTGATTTCCTTATGTTGAACCATCCTTGCATACCTGGAATGAATCCCACTTGGTCGTGGTATATAATTCCTTCAATGTGTTGTTGAATACAATTAGCAAGTATTTTGTTAAGTATTTTTGCATCCAGGTTCATTAGAGAAATTGGTCTGTAATTTTCCTTTCTTGTGATGTCTTTGTTTGGTTTTGGTACTAGGGTAATGTTGGCATCATAGAAGGAGTTAGGCAATGTTCCTTCTGTTTCAATTTTTTGGAAGAGTTTCAGCAGGATTGGTGTTAATTCTTCCCAGAATGTTATGTAGAATTCATCTGTGAAGCCATCTGGCCCTGGGCTCTTCTTAGTTGGGAGATTTTTAATAACTGATTCTATCTCTTTACTTGTGATTGGTTTGTTGAGATCATCAATTTCTTCTTTTGTCAATATATGATGCTTTTGTGTTTCTAGGAATATGTCCATTTCTTCTGAATTCTCATTTTTGTTGGAATATAGTTTTTCAAAGTATCCTCTTATGATAGTCTTTATTTCTGTGGGGTCAGTGGTGATATCTCCTTTCTCATTTCTCATTTTGTGTATTTGCATCTTCTCTCTTTTTTTCTTTGTTAGTCTCCCTAAAGGTTTGTCAATTTTATTGATCTTCTCAAAAAACCAGCTCTTGGTCTTGTTTATCTTTTCAAGTGCTTTCTTATTTCCTACTTCATTTACTTCTGCTCTTATCTTTGTTATTTCCTTCCTTCTTCTTCCTGTTGGATTACTTTTTTGTTTTTTGTTTTTCTAATTCCTCCAAATGTGCAGTTAGTTCTTCAATTTTTGCTCTTCTTTTTTAATGTATGAATTTATGACTATAAATTTCCCTCTCAGTACTGCTTTTGCTGCATCCCATAAATTTTGGTATGTTGTGTTAACATTATCATTTGTTTCAAGGTAGTCATTGATTTCTTTTGAGATTTCCCCTTTGACCCACTGTTTTTCTAAGAGTGTGCTGTTTAATTTCCATATCTTGGTGTGAAATCTGGGCCTTGGCCCTTGTAGATTTGCAGCTTCACTCCACTGTGGTCATAGATATTATTTTGTATGATTTTGATCTTTCTGAATTCATTAAACCTTTCTTTGTGGCCTAGCATATGGTCTATTTTGGAGAATGATCCATGGGCACTTGAGAAAAATGTATATCCTGCTATGTTTGGGTGTAGTGATCTATATATATCTATTACATCCAGCTCCTCTAATATACTGTTCAAATGTTTTGTTTCTTTAGTGATTCTCTTTTGAGATATTCTGTCCAGAGTTGATAGTGGTGTATTAAAATCCCCCACTATAATTGTAGATGCATCTATTCTTTCACTTAGTTTTTCCAGAGTTTGCCTCACATATTTATAGGCACCCTTGTTAGGAGCATAAATATTTATGATTGTTCGTTCTTCTTGACAGATTGTCCCTTTCACTAATATGTAGTATCCTTCTTTGTCTCTCACAGTTGTTTCATATTTAAAGTCTATTTTGTCTGATATTAATATAGCACCTCCTGCGTTTTTTTGGTTATTGTTTGCTTGTAAGAATGTTTTCCAAACATTCACTTTCAGCCTCCATGAATCTCTGGGTCTAAGATCTGTCTCCTGTAGACAGAATATAGATGGGTCATATTTCCTTATCAGATGTCCCAGTCTGAATCTTTTGATAGGTGAGTTTATTCCGTTGACATTCAGTGTTATTACTTTCAAGGAATTATTTATATTAGCCATATTTTGATTGGATTTGTGTTTGTTATATTTTGTTTGTTTGATTTTTTCTTCTCTTTTTATCTTTTTTGTTGCTCTTACACTCTCTTCTAACTCTACCTGTCCTGTTTTTTCCTTTCTTCCTGCAGAACTCTCTCTAGAATTTCTTGAAAGGGAGGTTTCTTGTTGGCCTACTCTTTCAATTTCTGTTCATCTGTGAATATTTTGAACTCTCCATCATTTTTGAATGCTAGTTTAATTGGCTAAAGAATTCTTGGTTGGAAATTTTTTTCCTTTAGTACTTTGACTATATCATTCCACTGACTTCTTGCCTCCATGTTTTCCGATGAGAAATCAGCACTTAATCTTATGGAGCTTCCCATGTATGTGATGGTTTTCTTTTCTCTTGTTGCTTTTAGAATTTTCTCTTTGTCTTGAGCGTTGGATAATTTGACAAGTATATGTCTTGGGGTGGGTCTGTTAGGGTTTATGATGTTTGGGGTGCTTTGTGCTTCTTGGATATGTACATCTGTCTCTTTCAGTAGATTTGGGAAGTTTTCAGCCATTATTTCCTGCAACACTCTTTCTGACCCCTTTCCCTTCTCTTCTCCTTCTGTGATGCATATTATATATATGTATGTTTGTGCATTTTGCATTGTCATTCACATCCCTAAGTCCTAGCTGGATTTTTTCTATCTTCTTAATGATCAATTTACTATCTGTTTGATTTCCAATGTACTGTCTTCCACATCACTAATTCTCTGCTCTGCCTCTTCTAATCTGCTGCTATTTGCTGTCAGTGTGTTTTTGATTTCTTGAACTGTGGTGTTCATTCCCATCATATCTGTTATCTTTTTGCGTATGTCTGCAATTTCCCCTCCAAATGTTGTCTTCATATTGTTAACCTCTTCCTTTACTTCATTAAATTTGTCTGTGATATATGCTCTGAGATCTTTAATTACTTGTGTGAAGTTGTGCTCCCCTTCCTGGTTTTTAGTTTGTTCATTGGATTCAGCCATGTTTCCCTCATTACTGGTTTGGTTTGTAGTTTTTTGTTGCTGCCTGGTCATCATTTTATCTTGACGGATTTAATCAGTTCCTTAGCTTCTTCGTCTAGTCTTGGGGATTAATTAGCTGTTGTTTTTGCACAAGTGTGATATCATCTCTTTGTCACTTTGTTCTTCTTATTCTAATTTCTTTATGCTGGCTGAGTTAACTTTGAAGGAAAGTATTAGGGCCAGGGAAAGGCACATGTGTAAGAAAGGAAAATGTGTAAAGTAGTATTGGTGATATATGTTAACAGAGCAACAATATGAGATCTGGGAGGATGGATATTAGATTCATGTAAGTTGTGTAGAGTTATAGCAATAGGTAGAGTACCTATAATGAGGTAGTCGACTGAATATGGGAGAAATATGGTATGAATTAAAAAGCTAGTGTTTTCGTGAGAGAGGGAAAGAGAAAAGAAAGGCAATAGTTTCAAGTGTGGATAAAAGACAGAAAACAAAACAAAGGTATTAGAAATTAAGAGTTAGACAATTTGGGGATCAAAGAAAGGGGGCTGGAATATAGGAGAGACAGTAGATGATGGAGGATATCAAGATGTGGGTGAAAGGGGATAATGTAGGTAGCCAAAATCAATTCACACAAAATGAGGCAATGGAGGATGAGGAAACCCAGCAAATGTGAGGTGCAGTACCTATTGTATAATTAAGATAAAATATAATAAGAAGACAATATGGGACAAGAGAGAAAAAAAAGAGAGAAGAAAGAAAGAAAGAAAAATTGGTGTGTGTAAAGGGAGGGGAACAAGTAAGGAAAAGAAAAAAAGTTATAGAACAACCACAACAGCAACAAAAAATATAACCCTAAATAAATGAAGAAAAAAAAAGACTTTGGGGGATACAATGGGAGAGAAGACTAGGAGATAATGCAATGTTCACAACCAGGACAATAAAAAATAAAAAATAAAATAAAAATAAAAAAACAAAAAACAAAAAATGCAAACGTTGAGGGCTAGGACATTCAAGGACCTCAGATGGACCTCAGGGCATGGTGGATTCAGGGATGGAAATTCTGTGATATTGCAGACTCAAGAGGTGTGAGTCTCTGGGGTGTGGGCCACCACTGTTTAGGGGTCATAGACCTGGCAACCTCAAATCCGGTTAACAGGGAGCCTGGGAGCACCGCAGTGCAACACAGCCTTCAGGGATCCCTGCAGCTGGTTGCCAGCCCTATGGGGGAGGTCACATCTGCAAACTCTGACCTATGTGTCAGAAACCTGCAATTCACCCTCTCACTAGGGTCTCTTCTGTGGCTGTATCACCAATTCCACTTCAGGACTCCTCCCACCCTGTAAGCCCCCAAAACAGCCACCTGGGGGCGCCTCTACACTGCAGCTGATTTAATGATGCTGCAGATCAGTAGCCAGGCCCACGGGGCAGTGCTCCAGCCAGAAGCGCTGATATCAGTGTCTGAAACTGAAATTCCCACGCTTCACAAAATATTCCCCTAATCGGCTTCCAGATGTCTCCCACCCTGCCAGCCCCTGAAACAGCCTCCTGGTGATGTCTCTTTTTTGCGAGCGATTTAAGGCAGCTGCAGATTGGCAGCTGGCCTTGGGGGCGGGGCTCTAGCCGGAAGCACTATTATTTGTGTCCGCAATCAAAAATTCCCCGCCTCACAATAAAACTCCCGTCTGTCTCCCCAAATCAGTCTGCAAAGTCCTCCTGCCCTGTTACCCCCCAGTATCCCGCTTAGGACTTATGAATTCTCCAGTACCACAGAGCCTCCAGGAATCACTGCTGCGGTGCCGGTGCCGTGGCTTCACCCACCCCAGGAGGGAGCGTCCTGCATGCAGCCCCCACCTCCGTGTAATAGAGGCTCAATTTTATCTTATACATGAATTTTCTTTGTTACCTTCCAACCAAATCAGTGCCTAGACACCTCCTGCCCTGCAAAATCCTGAAACAGCCTGGTCCTGAAGAATTTCCAATGCTGCCCAGCTGCTTCTTTGCAGGAGAGATTATCAGGTGCACACACTCAACCACCATCTTGCCCCGCCCCCCTACTTATTCTAAAGTACCAGTCACACTGCATTTGAAAGTCAGGCACGAGCTTGATACTTAGCTCTAGTCAAAATTGAAATTTGACATATAAAAGATTGGGTCTCCACCCATAATATCTCAATTTCAGGGTCAACTTGGACTCTATGACCAATAAGTTAAGCATGACCAAACTGCTTTGTCAACTAGAAATGGTATATTTCGTAAAGATGCTTGACCTGAACCAATAACATCACAGGTTTACAGGAAAAGTTGAGAAATACTTTTTTTTTAAAGTTTTTTTAAAATCTATAATTGTTTTGATTTCATACAAACTCATGTGCAAAAAATCATAAGAGCAGTCATATAAGGACATTGGAAATATTCTAAGTTGGTGATTACAGGATATTTTATCTCTTGCCCTAAATAGGGATTCTTCTATGCTATTAAATCCTTTTTCATAATTGTTCATTTTTAAAAGAGAGTTGGATTACATAAATTTCACATAAAAAATATGTGATTGCCATATAGCCTGCTCCCTACCTACCCCACACTTACCCACATTAGCAACATTTTTCATTCATATGGTACATTTCTTACAGTCTTGCTGAGATATGTATAAGCATAAATCTGGAATGACCTCCCAATTCACTTTTAAGTCCCTTAGGCATATAAACACAGTTATCTTTACACTTTCCCCCTTTTGGTGAAGCTCTTTTTCCAGTTGCGTTGCTAGTTGGTGCTCGGTAGTAATCCCTCAGAGCCAGGGAGGATCATTCCCAGGAGTCATGTCCTACATCAGCAGAAAAGTTATGCATTTATATGCTTATATGCTGAGTTTGGCTTATAGAGAGGCCATATTTGAGCAACAAGGAGGCTCTCAGGAGGTAACTCTCAGACACCCAATAATACTAGGCTGAGTTTCAATTTCAAAAGTAAAGTTTCGTAAGTATAGTCATCAATATCAAGAACCTGTCAATGGTCCATCCTCCTTCAATAGTTACTGCTTCTGTATTCAGGGGATTCCTCCTGTCCCATTAAAGAATGTGACAGAGCTTCCCAGGGTGAGAAATCAATATTCTTACTGTTACTGTGTGAATCTCCACCCACCGTGACAATGCTCCATGAACCCTTGAATACATTCATATGCCTTATATGTATGCCCCAGGTGAACATCTTCCCATGCATCCCTATCATTGACAACTCACACCAATGATCCTTCCCTGACACACTTGTAAATCCTCTGTGATCCAAAAACTTCTTCAAATATGAAGCCAACAGGGAAGCAGATTTGCCCCAAGTGATTGAGCTTCCGTCTATGACATGGGAGGTCCCAGGTTTGGTTCCTAGGGCCTTCTGGTAAAGGCAAACTGGCATGACAGGCAGGTGTGGTGCAGGAAGAAGATGCAACAAAGAGACCCAGAGGAAAGACAATGAGATACACAACAAATCAGGTAGCTGAGGTGGCTCAAGTATTTGAGTGCCTCTTTTCCACATCAGAAGTCCCATGATCACTTTCCAGTGCCTCCTAAAGAGCAGACTAGCAGTTACAGAGAGCACACAGCAAATGGACAGAGAGAGCAAACACCAAGCACAGAAACAACAAGGGGAGAGGAATAAATAATGAAAAAAATTAATCTTTAAAAAAATGAAGCCAGCAAAATAACCAAATGAAATTAATACAAAAAAGAATTGATAGTTTTAAAAATAACACATAAAATGTAAATAATTTTTAAAAACATTATTGACTAATAAAAATAAATAAAAACATAAAATCAAAATAACTTTTTTGAGATTATGTCTTTCATCACTCTAAGATATGTTGTCTTGTATGTATAGTAACAATTTTTTTCTGTTTATTCCCCTGCCATCTTCTTTTTTTCATATTGTCTTCAAAGAACATTTAGGTTACAGAAAAGTCACATACAGATTATAGGAGATTCATTTATACCTCTTTTTCCCTTTCCTTTATTAATAACATTTTACATGTGGATGCTACATTTGTTACAATTTATGTACAAATACTGAAACATTGTTTTGAACCACAATCAATGGTTCACATTGTGGTTTACATATTGGACCATGCACTTTTATAATTTTTTTAAATTAAATTTTTAATTGTCCTTTTTTAAGAAGCATAGATGAAAAAAAGTGTTACATTTAAAAACATAAGAGGTTTCCATATATCCTACACTCCACACCTTCACTCCCCCCATCTCAACTACCTCTTTCATCATTGTGGCACATTCATTGCATTTGGTGAATACATTTTGGAGCACTGCTGTACTGCATGGATTATAATTTACATTATAGTTTACACTCTCCCCCAGTCCATTCACTGGGTTATGGCAGGATATATAATGTTCAGCATCTGTCCCTGCACTATCATTGAGGACAACTCCAAGTCCTGAAAATGCACACACATTACTTTTCTTCTTCCCTCTCCCTGCCCTCAGCAACTACTGTCACCACTGTCTTCACATCAGTGATACAATTTCTTCCATTGTTAGAGTCAAAATAGTTCTATAGTAGAATATCAGTAAGTCCACTCTGGTTCATATTTTATTCCTCCATCCTGTGGTCCCTGAGATGGTGATGTCCACTCCACCTACCATGGCCTGTATCCATCATTGTGAGATCATGTAGAACAATTCCATCAACCCTCAAATCCACATGTTCCAATACAATTATTTATCCCTCTCCCTCCCCTCAAAACCCATAACAACCACCACTTCATTCCCTGAAGAAGAAGATTCATTACTGTTTGCAACAACTCTGAGGCCTTGACATACTGGCCAGTCTTTCCCCATTAAGCACTGCCTATGCTCCTATGAGACTCGAGCCCCATTATTTGAGAACATAGAAGGACTCCCCAGGATGGGAATCCTACAACTTCCCACTCATTCTGTGGCTCTACACCCACAGATACAGCAAACTATGACAAGGTCAACTTTCTCATACTCCCTTGTAGCCTGCCTCAGGTGTGCCCAGTCCTGCGTGCCACACATAGACCCATCCTAAACCAGTAACCTTTCCCTGCAATATTTGCTAAAAGAACATTCCCAATATTGTAGTTTCAACCACATACCTGCAAATCCCCAGAGGTCACCTGTTCCCTCCCCTAACCCTCCTCGCAGTTCCATGGACAACCCAACCCACCTTCCCACACTAACTCCCTCACACCCCAGCACTTCCCCACCCAATGTCATCAATGTACCACTATACCACTTTCATGCTCATCCACTGCACAATAGCTTTCCACATTATCACAGATTTTGCCCTTATGGGCATTGGCTCACAAACTCACTCTCCCTTTCTGTCTCCTGAAACCTATTTTCCAGAATCTACCTCTGTGAGTCAGCTCAACTCACTTAATTCCTTTCAGTGACATCATGTACTATTTGTCTTTCAGTTCCTGTCTGGCATCACTCATTATAAGGTCTTCAAGATTCATTCATGTAATCCCATGGGTTAACACTGCATTTTTTCTTACAGCTGAGTAATATACCACTGAATGTATATACCAATATTTGTTTATCCCTTACTGTTGATGGACATTTGGGTTGTTTCCAACTCTTGGCAAAAGTGATTAATGCTGCTTTGAACTTGGATGTCCCTATATCTTTTCTTACCCTTGCTTTAATTCTTTTGGATATATACCCAGCAGTGGGATTACTGAATCATAAGGCAGTTCTATAGTTAGTTTCCTGAGGAACTGTCAAACTGTCCTCCACGATGCCTGCAACATTCTGTGTTCCCATCAGCAGAGGATAACTGTTCCCATTCCTCAACATCTTCTCCAGCAGTTGTTGTTCTCTGTTTAGTTTTTTTTTTGTAATAACCACCAGTCTAATGGGTATAAGATGATATCTCCTTGTAGTTTTGATTTGCATTTCCCTAATAGCTAGTGATTTTGAGCATCTTTTCATGTGCTTTTTAACGATTTGAATTTCTTCTTAAGAAGTGTGTATTCCAATCACTTAACCATTTTTTAAATAGTTTTTATTTTTGAGTTGTAGGAATTTTTATATATGCTGATATTAGACCTCTATCAGATATATGGTTACCAAATATTTTCTCCCATTGAGTAGGTTGCCTTTTCACTTTCTTGACAAACTGCTTAGAGGTGCAAAGCTTTTTCATTTTGAAGAGATCCTATTTATGTTTTTTTTTTCATTTATTGTTCATGCTTTGCATGTAAAGTTCATGAAACCATTTCCTGATACATGATCTTGTGGATAATTCCCTACATTATTTTTCAAGAGATTTATGTTTTTGGCTCTTATATTTAGATCTTTGATCCATCTTGAGTTAATTCGTGTATAAACTGTGAGAATGTGTTCCTCTCTTAATCTTTTGGTTATGGATATCCAGTTCTCACAGCACCATTTGTCAAAGAGGCCATTTTCTCCTAGTTGAGTGGGCTTGCTGGGTTTGTCCAATATCAGTTGATAGTATGTGTGAGAATTTGTATCAGAACTTTCTACTAGATTCCATTGGTCAATATGAATATTCTTGTATCAATGCCGTGCAGTTTTGACCACAGTTGTCTTTTAGTATGTTTTAAAGTCAGGCAGTGTGAGTCCTCTGATTTTGTTTTTCTATTTCAGTGTGTTTTTGGCTCTTTGTATCCCCTTGTCTTTCCAGATAAATTTCAAAGTTAGCTTTCCCAATTCAAGAAAATAATTCTGTGTTAATTTTTATTGTAATTGTGCTTAATCTGTAAATCATAATGGGTAAGAGAGACATTTTAATGATGTTTAGTCTTCCTCTCCAGCAACATGGAATATTCTTCCATTTTTTTATGCCTTCTTTGGTTTCCTTTATCAGTGCTGTGTAGTTTTCTGCATATAATCTTTTACATTTTTAGGTAAATTTATCCCTATTTATTTGATTCCTTTAGTTGCTATTATAAATGAGATTTTTAAAAAATTTCTTCCTCAGATTGCTCAGTATTGGTGTACAAAAATGCTACTTATGTTTGCACATTTATCATATAACCTGCCACATTACTGAACTCATTTTTTATAGATTTCCCTGGGCTTTCTATGTCAATGATCATGATATTTGCAAATAGAGAAATTTTTACTTCTTCCTTTCCAATTTGGACGCATTTTATTATTTTTCTTGCCTGAGTGCTTGAGCAAGTTCTTCTAACATAGTGTTAAATAAGGGCAGTGACGATGCACATGTTGGTTTTTTTTCCAGATCTTAGAGGGAAAGATTTTAGGAATTCACCTTTGAATATGATGTTAACTGTGTGTTTTTATATATACCTTTTATCAGGTTGAGGGAGCTCCCATCTATTCCTAACTTTTGTATTATTTTTATAATGAAAGTTTTCTTTATTTTGTTAAATGTTTTTCTGCATCTTTTAAGATGATCTTATTGTTTTTTTTCTTTCAATTTGTTTATATGATGTATTATATTGATTGATTTTCTTAATTTGAAACTAATACCTAGGATGAATCCCATTTGGTCATATTGTATAATTCACTTGATATGCTGTTAAATATGTTAGCAAATATTTTTGTTGAGGACCTTAGCATCTAAGCTCATTAGAGAAATTGGTCTATAGTTTTCCCTTCTTGTGGCATCTTTGTTTGGCTTGGTATTAGGGTGATGCTGACATCCTAGAATGAGTTAGACAATGTTACCTCAATGTCTGGTTTTTGGAAGAGTTTAAGCTGGAAGAGTGTTAGTTCTTTCCCGATGTTTGGATTAACTCACCTGTGAAGTCATGTGGCCCTGGACTCTTTTTGTTGAGTGGGTTTTTGTTTTGTTTTGTTTTTTAAGATTTATGTATTTATTTATTTATTTCTCTCCCCTTCCCCCTCACCCCGATTGTCTGTTCTCTGTGTCTATTTGCTGCATCTTCTTTGTCCACTTCTGTTGTCAACGGCACAGGAATCTGTGTTTTTGTTGCATCATCTTGTTGTGTCAGCTCTCCGTGTGTGCGGCACCATTCCTGGGCAGGCTGCACTTTCTTTCATGCCAGGCATCTCTCCTTATGAGGCGCACTCCTTGTGCGTGGGGCTCCCCTACACGTGGGACACCCCTGTGTGGCACGGCACTCCTTGGGCGCATCAGCACTGCGCATGGGCCAGCTCCACATGGGTCAAGGAGGCACAGGGTTTGAACTGCGTACCTCTCACGTGGTAGACAGATTCCCCAACCACTGGGCCAAGTCTGCCACCCATTGGGTGGTTTTTCATGACTGATTCTATCTTGTTACTTGTGATTGGTCTGCTGAGTTCATCAATTTCTCCTCTTGTCAATGTAGGCTGCTTGTGTGTGTCCAGAAATTTTTCCATTTCCTCTAAATTATCCATGTTGTTGGCATACAATTTTTGAAGGTATTCTCTCATGATACTCTTATTTCTGTGGGGTCAGTGGTGATATCCCCTTTCTCATTTCTTATTTTATTTTATTTATTTATTTTTTTTAAAGATTTATTTATTTAATTCCCCCCCCTCCCCTGGTTGTCTGTTCTTGGTGTCTATTTGCTGCGTCTTGTTGCTTTGTCCGATTCTGTTGTCGTCAGCGGCACGGGAAGTGTGGGCGGCGCCATTCCTGGGCAGGCTGCTCTTTCTTTTCGCGCTGGGCGGCTCTCCTCACGGGCGCACTCCTTGCGCGTGGGGTTCCCCCACGCGGGGGACACCTTTGCGTGGCATGGCACTCCTTGCGCGCATCAGCACTACGCATGGCCAGCTCCACACGGGTCAAGGAGGCCCGGGGTTTGAACCGCGGACCTCCCATATGGTAGACGGACGCCCTAACCACTGGGCCAAAGTCCGTTTCCCTATTTCTTATTTTATTTATTTGCATCTTCCATTTCTTTTTTTCTTTGTTAGTCTAGCTAAGGGTTTATCAACTTTATTAATCTTCTCAAAGATCCAGCTTTTGGTTTTGCTTATTTTTTCCAGTGCTTTCTGATTTTCTTTTTCATTTATCTCTGCTCTAATCTTTGTTATTTCCTTCTTTCTACTTACTTTGCAGTACTTTGTTGTTCTTTTTCTAATTCCTGCATGTGTGCAGTTAGGACTTTCATTTTATCTCTTTTGTCTTTGACAAAAGTCTATGACTTTCCCTCTCTGTACAGGTTAGGCTGCATCCCTCAGGTTTTGATACTTTGTGTTGTCATTTTCAATCATTTCAAGGTGGTTTCCGATTTCTTTTGCAATTTCATCCTTGTCCAACAGATTGTCGAAGAGTGTGTTGTGTAACTTCCCTATCTTTGTTCCTAATCTAATTCTCTACCCCTTACTGATTCATTGCCTTCAGGTCAGAGCAATTATTTGTATAATTTAAAACTTTCTGAATTCGCTGAATGTTGTTCTGTGGCCAAATATGGGGTCTATCCTGAACAATCATCCATGTACCCTCAAGAAGAATGTCTTTCCAACTGCATTGTGGTGTAATGTACTATGTCTATTAGGTCTATCTCCTCTAATGTAATATTCAAGGTCTCTGTGGAGATGATCTGTCTCATGGTGTTAATGGTGTATTAAAGTCCCCACTATAATTATAGAAGCATCATTATTGGTGTACAAAATGCTGTTGAGATTATCTGTCTATTGCTGTTAATGGTGTATTTAAGTTCACACTATAAATGTAGAGGCATTTATTTCTCCACTTACTTTTTTCAATGTTTGCCTCGTGTCTTTTGAGGTACCTCATTAGGTGCATAAATGTTTACCATTCTTCTTACTTCCTTGATAGATGACCCCTTTTATTAAGATATAGTGTCCTCTTTTTTCTTATAGTCATCTTGCATTTAAAGTTTATTATGTCTGGTTTTAATATAGTTACTTTCACCATTTTTTGGTTATTGTTTGTTTTTCAAATTGTTTTCCAGCAATTCACTTTCGGCACCCTCATGTCCCTGGGTCTAAGATGGGTTTCTTGTAGGCAGTATATAGGTATGGCATATTTCCTTATCCATTCGGCCAATCTGTGTCTCTGTATTGGAGATTTTAATCCATTATTATTAAATGTTACTACTGTCAAGGAATTACTCACTTCCACCATATTTTCTTTAATTTTATGTAACCATGTGAAGTTTTATTTCTCTTTTTATATTTTTGTTTGTTCTTACACTCTCATCCAACTCTCTCCTCTTTTTTTCCTTTCAACCTACTGAACTCCCTTCATTACTTTTTGAAGGGCAGATATCTTATTGACAAGCTTTCTTATTTTCTGTTTATTTGCAAATATTTTGAAATCTTCCTCATTTTTGAATGCCCACTTTGCAAAATAGAGAACTCTTGGCTAGGAGCTTCTTATTTTAGCACTTTACTATCCATACCCCTGCCCTCATGCCTCCATGGTTTAGATGAAAAATCAACACTTAATCTTATCAAGCTTCCATTGTATGTGATGGGTCTCCTATCTCTTGGTGCTTTCAATATTCTTTGTCTTGAGCATTGGACAATTTGACAAGCATATGTCCTGAGGGAGACCTATTAAGATTTATACTGTTTGGTGTGAGCTGTGCTTTTCCCTCAGGCTAATTCAGCTTCTGTTGGTTTGTTGGTTGCCACTCCTGGCTTCACTCTCTCCAGGACTGTTAGGTGCCTGTCAGTCCTCACTCTCACTGAACCATTTCCTCTCTCTTCCAGGATGGGTGGGTGTGACAAGCTGCCTGTAAGCACCCCTTCCCCTCTCCCTGGAGCCATTCAGCTCTGGCCAGGTTGTATCTATCCTTCTTTTGCCCCTCTCTGGGCTGCCTATTCTACCTCCTACATCCCTAATCCTCTCTTCCCCTGAGTTGGCTGCTGGCCCCAACTTTGTGCCTCGCTGCTCCCCCACTTCAAGAGCCCGCTGGGTACCAGGAAGCTTCCTTGGTTGCCTGAGGACTTTCTCCACTCTCTGAGCCTGCTGAACCCTGGTCTTCCAGGCAGTAACCCTCTAGCTTCCTTGGCATTATGAGCCATCTGTCTGCTGGTTTGAGTGCCCTATGTTCTTCAGCTTCCCTTTAGCCTGGCCATCTGGGCCCACTTTCTAGCTGCATTCTCCAATTGCTCCCATGATTCCATGACTTTCCTTCTGCTAGGTAAACCTGCCTAACTTCCTGTGGTTTCTCAAGTAGCAGGCTGTCATTCCCTACTCTGCCATCTTGCATCTTATTGCATATGTGTTGTAATGAATCTTGTGAGGGAACTGATAAAATTATCTATAGATTTTGGTTGAGAGTAAGTATAAGTATTTATGCCTGAAGTTCATAAAAATTCAAGCCAAGGGATGGGATTCCCGTAAGACAGACTCATTATTCTTTTGGCCCTTGGGTGTCTGCATATTGCTTCCACACTTACGTCCTCTCCCATAAATAATATATAACCTCCATAATACTGAAAACAGAACTTTACAATGAAATCATTAGTTACTTAGTTGAGAGAATAAAGATTAAAATATAACTAGTTCTATACGAGTAAATTCACCATTAATACTATATCCAATGATCACATGTGTAATCAGCTGTAATATTGTGGGAGCAAGCCAGAAGATAAGGACATCTCAAAGAAGAAGAGACTAGGCATGAAATATATCTTACTATACTATGGTATAATGCTCCTAGAACAATAACAATATTTTGTTTTGAAACATTGGAAACAGAGATTTGTTTCACTCTTATATCGTCTTATTTCAAATTAAAACTGAAATAACTATTGAAGTTATTTAATTCATTTTGGAGGCAGAAATCAGGGTACATTCATAAGCAATGAGAAATATCACTATATGAATTACTGAAATGTGGATAGAAATTAATATTTCATGGATTCTCTTAATATAATGATAACTAATAAATTTCTTTAAATAGCTATAGAAAAAAATTTTTAATTCAGAAAGGGCATTCACTAAATGCCTCTAAGCAATGATAAGGGTTTGAAACGAATATGTTCAGCAAATATTTATTGAACACCTATGCTGTCTAAGGCAACATTCTAGATGCACTCGTAGGGATTGCTAAATTAAGTAGAAATTGAACTTATCTTTAGAAAACTCACTGACCAAATTAGAATAGAAGAAAATAGATTATATTTGTCATGATGGAGACAAAGATTTTTAAGAAATGAGAAGGAAAATATTTAAAGTTATCATAATATAGTTATTGTGCTGTCAGGATACATAAGCATTATTGTTACAACCGTTTTAAAGGTAAAATAGCTAAGGTTCACAGGAATGAAATATTTGTGTATTTATATGCTTATGTATGTGTGCATAGATATATGCATGCAATTTCTTATGTGTGTGTTCATAAGTATATCTGTGGAGAATGAAAGTTGGACAGGAAAAAAATGACAAGGAAATCCATAGGAGACATACTATTTATAGCTTTTTCAATTACTAGTCTGAATAGTTTTCTTACATTCAATATTTATTCAAAATATTATGTTTACTATTGCATAAGTTCCATTAAAATCCACCAGGATTTACTATTATTATGGTTCCAAAATTTGCTCTTAAAACAATGATGTATCAATTTAAAAAGGTTGATTGACTAAACTTCATTTCAGTAATTCATTAACATAATCGTAGAGCTATAATCTCCTTTACTAATACACAATGACCAAGATAAAAAAAAAGAGTTACAAGCTGAAGGATGATTTGGATTGAGAAATGGCCAACCAAGTCTTGATAAACAAAAATTAGAATTTTGTGGGAGAGGAAGCAGTTATTCGGTAGGAGCCAATTTTCCCTGCAGAATCCAAAAATATTTGCAGTGATGTAAAGCAGGAATGAGATATAAAGTACAAAACAGATTACTGATGTTTCTGCAGGAAGCTAATGATTTCCTCGATCCTACCCTTTTCCCTGAACACAGAATTCCTGGATCCAGTCTATTGACAATCTCTGTGAAGAATCAGAATGATTTGCTAAAAGTGAATAAATATGCCCAGAGATGAACTCTGCATTCTGGCCTAAAGGATCAAAGCATAGTGGTTGTTGCTCTGCCTAATGATTCTTAGCAAATCGCACTGATCATACGTCCGTCCATATCTACATAACTCCAGGGTACCTTTCCTGGTGGCCTCATTCCTACCTTAAGGAGACATCCAAGACCAACATGAATTGAAATATAGTGAAACATGAACTAGGCCTCGATTAACAGAAAAAAAGTTCTAATAAATCAAATAAATTAAGGAAACTAAACAGTACTTTAATGCAAACTAATCTCCTCTTTAATCATACCAGTGCGAGACAATATTGAATTAATCAACAATGTACGGGCTGGTCCGCCTGGTGGCAGCGCGGGCTGCAGCCTGGAGGGGGCGTCCGCCGAGGCCCCCCCCACCCCCGGCTCCCCGCTCTCCAGCCCTCGCGGCGGGCCCCGGCCCCTTCTGCCGCCCTCCCGCCCGCGGTGCCCACCCCTCGGAGCCTTTGTGCTCGCGTCGCCCCACGACCCTCTCTCCGCAGGAACCCCAGCGCAGCCGGCCCGCCACTGCGTTCCAAGCCAGCGTGGGCGCGCGCCAGAGCCGGTGGCGAGGGGCCGCGGCGCGTGCCCGGGCGCTGCGGGCAGACTCCGCCAGACTGGCGACGCGCCCACCAGCATTGTCTCGGTCCGGTGCCCTGGTCCCGAGCCGCAGGCGGCGCCGGAGAAGCGAGGAGCAAGCCGCGGAGATGGAGGAACTGACCTAGGAGGTCCCTGGTGTGACTAGCAGGAGCTGGAGCAGGGGCTCTTCCAGGAGGAAAACCTCCACCCCAGGCCTGCTGGATGCTTAGCAGATGCTCGCCTGGAACAGCTGAATTCGAGAACCCTGCCTAAGGGAGGATAGAGACCATCCATCCTCAGGGGGAAATAATGAAAGAGCAGAACCCTTGGACCACTTTACATCAGCCCCGGAAGAATGAAGTGTTGCCCTTTCTGCGTTTTGATCTGAATTTACACAATCGACTCCAACTAAGCATTGTCTTAAGAAATAGCCTCGTGCTGTGAAAAAGACCAGTGACTTCCTGAACAGTATTTTAGCAAAACGAACGAAATAAGCCTCCCCTTTTGTACCAGTACTTCTGTTTCTAGGAAAATATTCTAAGAAAGTAGGAAGTGATTTGCGCAAAGATTTTTGGTCAAAGAAAATAATTATTGTTTCATTTTTAACAGAGAAAAATGTTAAACGCCGTGCAGGTCCAACAATAAAGACTTTTTTAGGAACATCTCTTTAGAGACCTGTATGCAATAGAAACCTATCCGTACCCTATTGTTGAAAGAAAATAACAGGAAAACATGATTCTGTTCACACAGGCTTTCATCTATGATTGTTTACAGCACAGAGAACCGGTTAGAAATATAATCACAAATACTAACATTTCCTTTCTCTAGGGGTGTATCGTCTTTTCTTTCTTCCCTGCCCCCTGACACACAAGCACACACCTGCACACACACATGCACCTGCACACACATACGGTGCATCTTTAATTACTTACACATAGCATTATCCTTTCACAAACATTTCAGACCAAGTTCATAAAATGAAGGAAAAGGTGGATGTCAACGAAAAACCAATCCAAGGGGGCAAGATATGAAATATAGAACTTTCTGAAAAAATAACAGGGAAGAGACATGGGAAGGTTGTTCAGATACACTGCTGGGGAAACGGACTTTGGCCCAGTGGTTAGGGCGTCCGTCTACCACATGGGAGGTCCGTGGTTCAAGCCCCGGACCTCCTTGACCGTGTGGAACTGGCCATGCGCAGTGCGGATGCGCACAAGGAGTGCCCTGCCAGGCGGGGGTGTCCCGGCGTAGGGGAGCCCCACGCGCAAGGGAGCCCCACGCCAAGGGAGCCCCACGCGCAAGGAGTGCACCCGGTAAGGAGAGCCGCCCAGCGCGAAGGAGGGAGCAGCCTGCCCAGGAATGGCGCCGCCCACACTTCCCTTGCCGCTGACGACAACAGAAGCGGACAAAGAAACAAGACGCAGCAAAAAGACACAGAAAACAGACAACCGGGGGAGGAGAATTAAATAAATAAAAATAAATCTTTAAAAAAAAAAAAAAGATACACTGCTGAAGAATTACTCAAACTAAATAAATGATGTCAGTATGATTTGGACCAACCAATTGTGGAGCAAAATGAATGAGATAAAGAAATTTACTTTCAAAGCGCAGTGTAATTCAAAAGTCTAAAATACTGAGATTATCCTAATATTTATGAAGAAATAAAATCATTGAAATGACCAGAAATATTTCAGCAATACTGATTGTTATAATATGAAAAATAAAAGTTAAACTTGAGGAAGAAATGTTTCCCCTAGGAATACACTCCTAGCAAAAGTATCATTCAAGGGTAAATGTAGAATAACAAATTGAAGACATGCAGGGTTACCAGGTTGCTATCTGCATACCTTTTCATAGGAATTGTGCTCCGGAGAAATGAAGGAAAACCAAAACAGAAAGCAAAACCTTAAAAACTGTAGATTTCTATCAATAGAGTTGTAAAGAGTTGCTTTAATATCATACTAAGCAACGAGCTTTAACTGGAACAGGGTAATGGAAATGTTTGTGGGGAGAAAAAACATTACAGAATATCTAATATGATTGTGAGATTAGAAAGAGGGGCCATGATGAAAACAACACTAGAAAAATAACATAAAAAAATAAACTAATAACTGAAGAAAATGTATTCCTAGTATTTACTTCTGCAATAGAAAATATTTATGTAATCAAAATTACATTCAAACTTCCTATCACAACTTAATACTATGAAGATCTGTGGAAAAGAGGAAAGTATTAAGAAAGGTATCAACATCTAGTGTCACATTAAATTAGTAGATTGTGTTAAAAATGATACATGGAAGATGATGGTATAAAGAATTAAGAGAAATGGAGGGTCCTCACTAAGGAGTGAAATTATGGACAGATACTTCTGCATGTCTTTGTAGATATCACACTTCTTTATTTTATTAGTTTAATGTTTTAGCAAGTTTCTCAAGGTATAATTCACATACCATAACATTCACCATTTTAAGTTACAATCTAATGACTTTTTGTACATTTACTGAGATGTGTAACCATTACCACAACCAGTTCTAGGGCATTTCTATCACTGAAGAGATTCTTTTCATAATCATTAACAAATAATATTTATTCTCACTGTGAAGCCCTAGGAAACTGTTAATCTGCTTTTTGCCTGCCTAGATCTCCCTTTACCAGACATTTTATATTATTGTATTATTTAATTTTAACTAATTCTCATATATTAGTTTTATAAGTTTTTGACACTGAAATGCAAATATACATTCTTATACAGACATATTTGCCCACAATTATAGTTATTATATCTTAATGTGAACTCAAAAAAGAAACTTGGTGGATGTTGAAAATTGTGTTTAGTCAGGCATGTTATTTATTTGATCTTTAACCAATATTCATCCAGAGTGGAAGATATTCCTAAAACATTTCAGATATTCATAAAAGCAAGTCTACATATTTGGTAGGAGTGAGAGGATAATAAAATGATTTTTTTAAACTTTGTTTTTTGATGTGTAGGAAGATGTTATATACCATCTAAAGAACTCATATTATTTACTTTTTCTTTCATAATATCTTTCATCAATTATTTATAACATATGTATTATATTCATCTTAGTGACTCTTTTTCATTCTTTAAATTGAAATTTTCCAGATTGTAGTTTTCCATTCAACTTGTTAATTGTATATTTAACTTCTTTGATCAATGATATTTTATTTAATTAAATAAACAATTCCTTACTTTATGGAATATGAATTTGTCTTTATGATAATAAAGTATTTCACATCTGAAAAAAATTATTTTAGTTCTTTAATATCATTCTTTATTTTGCATTTTTAAATGAAATATTTGTTGGTTCATATTATATGGTTGAAATGTGATGCTTTGTATTCCAGTTAATTCTGTGTGTCCACTTGGCTAGGTTATGGTGTCCAGGTGTTAGATCAAGTAAGCCCTAGACTGACTGTTACTGTGATGATATTTTATTGATGGAGCTAAGTCATTAGTTAGTTGACTGTGTCTATGGCTTACTACATCTACAATCAGCAAAGGAGTTTGACCTCCACAATGAAAGGAATCTCCTAAGTCAATTAGATCTGAGGATTTCAGCCGTCAGAAAGAATTTCTATCTCTTTTTCAGTCAACCTGCTGCTCCTGGAGATTCATTGTCATCCTCCAGATCCAACCTGTGGCTTATCTTATGAAATTCGTATGTGCCAGTGTCATGATAATGTGTGCCAATTCCTATAATAAATCTCTTTGTGTTTATATATATATATATATGTAATACTGACATACATATAATTATATATATGCTATTGTTATAATATCTATTATAAATGTATATATTACTGTATAAGATATGCATATATGTATGCCAATTTTATTTTTCTGGGAACCCTAATACACTTTCATTCTATACATTTTTAATCAATTGTCTAAAATCCACTAATTCTGGGACATTAAGTAAAGACGGGGGTATGAAAAGGGCATGGTACACACCATTCTTCAGGGAATATTTCCCGAAACAATTCCAGGATGAACAGGTATATACAGCCCTTTGTAGTTTTTTAATCCGAAAACAGTCTTATTGCGCATCTGTTACTCATACCTCCCAATAATGCCTACCACCACGAAATCTGTTCTGACTTAGGGTAGCCACAAGAATATAAAATAGCTCTTGGTTTTCAGGCAAGTATTGCTTTTCTAGCATCATCTGGCACAGAAAGGGAAGGATGAGCAGTGATTCTATCCAGCTTAATGTCCTCTTCAAGAATAGGAAGTAGAAGGAAAAAGGAAGAAATTAACTCTTAGACTTCATATAAAACCTTTCAAATTCTGAGAGAGATCAGAGCAGGAGTGGGAAGCAATGTAGATAGCATTTGAGATTCCTTCTTACATACACAGAGGAATAAATAGATATAATCTATATAAGTATTGTCTATAGTGCCACACAATCCATAAATTTGAATCTCCTGACTTGTGGAAATCATCAGAAGCCTCACATTTCCAAGGACACTGTTGTTAGACAGGAAATATGGCCATATTCTGTTGAAATGCCTGTGGCAATAGACTGATTCTCATGATTTTTTAAATATATTCTTACTAGGAATATTATACCCAGCAATTTAGCATGGAAAGAGTGAAATGTATAGCAGAGGAATGTCTGTAAAGCAACACTATATGAAATCATAAATGCAGAAGTACATATATGGTGTTTAAAGAGCAGGAAGTGTCCAATATAGCAGTGGATGAGTAAGAGAGGGGGGAAGAAGGATATGTTGTCAGAAAGTCAAGGGTGGGGATGATTCAGCACCATTTATGGACCATAAAGATATTTGCAGGATGTTGATATCTTTCTGAAATAGAGATAGAAAAATGGAGGGTTAAAATTTAGAGAAAATAAGTATTTCCAAGTATTTAGTAAGATTTTACTATAAGGAAAAATAAATCTGTTTGTAGTAGTATGGAGAAATTTAATCAAGAGTGTTTGTCAATATAGGTTATGAAAGCGATCTATGTTCATTTCACTAAAGTAACAGCAAAGAGAGAGAGAGAGGGAAAATCCCATCCAGTGTTTTATTCATTATTAGAGAGGTTGTGCATTTAATGGACAATCATGAAGAAGAAATCAAGATATAAATTTCATTTACAATAACAATTAAAATAATAAAATGTCTAGGGATAAATCTAACCAAGAATTTAATCAAGAATGTAATGTAGTCTGTGTGTGCAGAAAATGACAAAACATTGCTAAAAAAAAAAAAAAATCAGAGGACCTGAAAATACAAAGGAATTCCACGTTCATGGATGGTAATATTAGATATTGTTAAAATGTAAATCCTATCCAAAGCAATTTATTGATTCAATGCAATCTGAATAAAAATGCCAACAACTATTTTTGCATAAATGGAAAAGGCAACAAACAAATTTATATGGAAGTGTAAGGGTCCCCGAATATCTAGAGCCATTTTGAAAAAATGAAGAATGAAATTGGAACACTCATAATTCCTGACAGGAAAATTTATTACAAAGTCACAGTAATCAAAACAGCTTGATACTGGGACAAGAACATATATATAAAGCAATGAAATAGAATTAACACTCATATATCTAGAAATTAATTTAGCAAGAAATGTAAAGGATCTTTATTCAGAAAACTATAAAACAATGCTAAAAGGAAACAAAGAAGAACTAAAGAAATGGAAGGACATTCCGTGTTCATACATGAAGAAGTCAATTCTACTCAGGTTCATTTACAGGTTCAATACATTACCAATGAAAACTCTAACAGCTTACTTTACAGAAACTGATTAGAGAAATAGGACTTAGGACTTCCTCAAAATGAAACACTTTTGTTTTTCAAACAAGTTTTTAAGAAGGTAAAAATGCAGACTCTTCAATGGGAGAAAATCTTCAGTAGCCACATATCCAACAAGGGTTTTATTTCCATGTTATACCAAAAGATCACATAACTCAATGACAGAAATATGAAAACCTAATTTAAAAATGGGCAAAAGACTTGAATAGACATTTTTTCTAAGAAGAAATACAAATGACCAATATAGCTTATGAAAAGATGCCCTGCATTTCTAGCTATTAGGAAATGCTGGTGAAAAGTACAATGAGAGTTTCATGCCTTATAGAATGGTAATTATTAAAAAAATAGAAAGCTATGTGTGCTGGAGAGGATGTGGAGAAATATGAACACTTCTTCACTGTTGGTGGGAATGTTAATGGTTTGCTTCTACGGAGGATAATTTGATGGTCCCTCAGGAAGCTAAATATAGAACTGCCCTCTGCTTCAGCCATCCTACTACTAGTAAAATACATGCAGAAGGACTGAAAGCAAAGATGCTAAAAGATATTTGCACAGCCATGTTCATAGCGGTAAAACTGACAATTGCTAAAAGATGGAAATTTTAAATGTCAATCAACTGATGAATGGATAAACAAAACGTGGTATATACATACTATGTAATACTATTTGGGTGTAAGAAGAAATGTAATCAGGATTCATGTGTCAATAAGGATAAACCTTGATGATATTACGTTGAGTGAAATAAGACAGAAACAAAAGGATGAATATTGTATGTTCTCATTGATATGAACTAAATACAATCAGTAAACTTAAGGAATTACATTATAGTGTATAGATTAGGAGACAATGCTGGTTAAGAACGGGAGATGATACTGAATGTATATAGAATGTTTAATGAGGTCAGTTGTAAATATACTGTAATGGATAGAGTTGACATAGCACATTATAATGACTATTACACACACTGCTTATTTATAACCTGGGATTGAAGTTGAAAGATGTAGTCTAGAGAGGTTAATGTTAATTGAATGACAACATAACGGTAATCTAGGAGTTGCATAAAATGGTGATTTTGGTGGTAGATGAGGATTGTGGTTAATACTATAAATACAAGAATGTTCTTCAATGACAAGATGTTAAGAATTTTGTGATAAATAGGAAAAATACAACTAATAAAATTTGTGGCTTATAGTTATCAGTAATATTGTAATATTTTTGTAGAAATGGTAAAGAAGGTGCTATATTGCTGCTAACGGGAAAAATACATGTTTAATTTTATGAACTATGAATAAGATCAAAGATTTTTTCTTCAATTTCTTCATTAAGAAGGAGACGTTGGTCATGACATGTAACCTACGTCGAATCATTTATATATCTTTTTTTATGGGCTAAAAATAGCTTATTTCAAAGGCTGTGGCAGAACTCATTAAAAGTAGGACTTTTCCATCTCTGGACCTATAAATGAGCCCTCAACAATTATGAAGCACAAAACCCAGTGTCCACATATTCTTCCATCCCACTGGTCAGAAAATATCTGATTAATAAAATCTTCAGTAACATAACCCACTGTCCGAAAGGCTCAAGTACTGGAATTCCTTTTCATTCTGGCTAGTATTCAAAAGTAAAAAGAATACTACTCCTAGTAGTAGTAATAACATTGACGCCGCACCAATAGATTTATTCAATAACACTCCAACCAACGAAGAAGACCACCATCCCCTTTCAGGAAGCTGACAGGTGGGCAGGCGCTAGGGCTCCACCTGGAGACCCAGGCAGCCGAGCACCGGGCGGCAGGAAGTGTCGCAGGGCAGGGCCGAGGCAGGGGCTAGATCTAAGGGCGCCCCCCACGGAGCCACCAGTGCGTGGAGGTGGGAAGAGAGCAGCCCTTTAGCCCTCGGCACCGCCGCGGCCGTGTTCCGTCCACCCCGGCTTGGGCCTCGGCCCAGGGAGAGCCCGAGCTTAGAAAGTCCCAGCGCCGAGCCCGGGCCCCGGCTCTGCCCTTGGCCGGGAGGAGGGAGGCTGGAGCCAGGCACGGCGCCCGCGGACCCGGCCTCCCGCCGCCTCCCGCGGAGTGAGAGGGGTCTGGGGGCCCGGCGCCCCCCTCCCTCCAGCCGAGGCGGGGCCGGCGGGACGCAGCCCGCGGGGCGGGAGGTCACGGCTGCGGGGCCCAGGCGAGGGCAGCGACCTCAGCGGTCCCTTTGGCCTCGCGGCCTGCGGGGCCTCGTCCTCCTCCCGCAGCAGCTTGGACGGAAGGAGCTGGGGCTGCTCGCTCAGCTCTGAGCCTCCTCCTGGCCGGAGCGCGGCGCCATCTCCACCGCGGGAGGAGAAGCCGGGACGGCTGAGGGGGCGGCGGACTGAGGACCCTCAGCGAGGGCTCCTGGCGCCGCCGGGCTCGCGGGGGACGCAGCCCGAGAAGCCGCTGCGGCGGTGGTGGCAGCCCCGACAGGTCCCGCCTCCTCGCCCGGCCGGCCCGGTCCCTACGGACGGAGCCTGCGGGAGACGGGGAACCCATTTATGTGTCTTTCTTAACACTGGGGAAACAGTCGTTAGCTTTTAGGATAAATAAGATAAATGTGACTGGAAAGAAGATTTTAGATTAATGCTTCCCTAAATTGTTAAGCTTCCTTTTGTCTGTTTTTTATTTTTTGAACTTGAGATAAAGTCAGAAAAAAATCAGGGAGGGAGGTGGTTCCCTGCTTTTCCCATGTGGGAGGTCCTGGGTTAAATCCCTGGTACCCACTAAAAACAAAACAAACAAATGAGAAAATCGACTGGCATTGGGGAGCAGATGCAACTCAGTGGGTGAGCGCCTGTTTTCCGTGTACAGGTCTTGGGTTCAATCTCTCCTTCTTTAAAAAAAAAAAATCAGCGGTGGAGGGGTGACGTCATCAACACAGCGACGGAAGCCGTCTCCTGGAAACGTCTCCCCTGAGTCTCTGGAGAGTGGCTGAGACTGGGGGACTCCACAAATGCTGAATTGAAGAAAGAGAAAAATAGCAGGTAGGAAATTCCCGTCAAGGACCTACAGGTCCTCCTCCTTTCCCTCCCAACTGGTCTGTTCAACGCTTGGGATTTCTCCAGAGGCAGCTGGCAGCCTGGATACCTCTCACCCGGGAAACAGATTTTCGAGAACCTCACAGTAGTGCGATAGAACCCCATGCATATCCAGGTACAGAGGCAAAAGCTCACAGAGACCTAGTGCTGAAAACAAGCGGCTGAGGAATGCTAAAAGCAACAAGGCCGCCATTTGAGGAGGGTAGGGAGTAGAGTCGCAGCAGAATGGCTATGGCCTAGTAGCGCCCTCACTCAATCCAGATACTACTTTTGGTGGAATTCATTATGGACTCTTCTGGGGGTCCCACCTTTCTGGAATGACCCTGTCTGACTCTCAGAGGCAGGATAACCTAGTAGGGAAGAAATGTTTGGCAGAAAAGCCTCAACGAGAAAAATGGAGGGGGAGGGTTAAACTGAACTGCTGCTAGATTGGAGAGTTCCAGAAATGAAAAGTATAACAAAAATGGTGCACTAAGTGAGAAAGGAGCACGTACAAGAGGTAGAAACTAAGTTAAGCTTCAGTTTACTGATGTAAGGCTTAGCACAAAGGAGTCCAGCGAGGGCCCCCTGTTTGATCTGGCCATTGAGAGTTGTGATGAAAGTGTAGAATGTGGAGCCCATTTTCAGTTACTGCCTAAGGTCTTAGTGTAGTACTTGCAGATTATTTTCATGTTGGGCTCATAGATGTTCCTGATGCCAGTTTTTCCATGATCATCACTTTTATGTCATTCCAGACATGAAGAAATCATTTGCTCCATCACAAGTGGCTGGGAACATACATTCAAAACTCTTGAGAGTAAACAGTACACCAGGGAAACTGCAATGAGTACTAGAGTGATAAAAGGCCCAACTGCCTACATCCTAGTTATCTCCTAAGCCCAGGACTCATGATTTGACCCAACTGAAATCAATGTTATCAAATCAGGTCCTTGAGGAAGGCCTACCTATTTAAACCATGTAGTCTGTCCAGTTATTTCATGCAGTTGTGTCTCACCTTCCTCAGAAGTGTCTACCCAGGTACAACACATGATGTTGGCAATGGCAAAAATGCTTCCTGTTTCAACGAATAAGTAACAAGTTTGGTAATGCTATTGTCTAAAAATTTAATTTTTTAAAAGAAATTTGCTTTTACTTCTGTTTTCACCGGAAATATTAGAATTTTGTTTTCCTTAATTTTGGGAATTATACAACTATTGATTTACATATGTGCTTATTTATCTTTAAGCCAACTTGTATAGAGCTCTTTGAATGAATTCCATGTTACTTTGGTGATAGTATTCAAAGATAGGAAAATGTCATACATCAAACATACAGACAGACACAAATACAGAACTTATAGCTTCAATTAAAACTAATTTAGCCATTTGTCAGACACAAAAGCAAAACAAAATTCCTCTGAGCTTACACTTTCTCATTTGTCTTTTGCGAAGAGTCCTTTAAAGAAACTATTTTTCTTGCATTTCTTGGCAAATTCTGAGTATTAAATGTAGTAGACATTTCATTTAGCTGTTTTGTTTTGGTGCTCCTTTTCTAGAATGATAAATAGTTTTTTCTAAGTGGACATTTCCCGAAATGAACATGGTAATTCTAGATTGTCTTTGGTGAGATCTTGCCATTTTGTTAGACTGATACAGCTTCCAGCCCCCAATTTTTTAAAAAGAGACTTTAAATTATCTAAATGTTACATGAAAATATAGGGGATTCCCATATATCCCACTCCCTCCCCCTACCACACTATCCCACGTTAACAATATACTACATTAGTGTGGTACATTTGTTATAATTTATGGACACATATTCAAGCTTTGCTACTAACCATGGATTATAGTTCATAGTATAGCTTATACTCTGTCATGCATAATTTTGTAAGTTATGACAAAATATATAATGGCCTGTATCTGTCATTGCAAAGTTATTCAGGACAATTCCAGTGTCCCCAAAATGCCCCCATATTACACCTCTTCCTTCCTCTCCCCACAGAACCTCCAGTGATCACTCCCTCCACATGAATGCTAAAAGTTCTTCCATTGCTACAATAATAAGTTTATAGTAGAATAATAGTAATTCCATTTTAGTCCATTGTTCATTCCCCAATCTTGAGGATTTTGGGATGGTGATGCCTACTCTGCCTTTAATTCAAAGGGAACTTAGATTCCTTGGGACAGATGGATGGAACTATCTTGCCTGCAGTTGCAGACTCTCTGTTCCTTGGGATAGGTTTTGTCTTTCATCATCAAATTGTTGTTCTGGGTGAGCTCAATGAACTGGAAAGTAGGTTTTGCAACTCTGCTGACATTCAGAACCCAACTGCCATGGGGACAGACCAAAGATTTAAGTGTCTTGGACATACACCTATCAAGTATAATACTACCTGTAGCTTCAAATAGAAGATGCAGAAGAACCATGTGTAGGGAAACCACAGATGAGTCTAGCTCTGTCACAATGAGGAGCATAAATTCCAAAGTAAGGCCCACTCTCAGGGTGCCAAACTCCTGAGCTGTCCGCCCTGCCTATACTGTCTGGATATCTCTAGAGTCCTCAGTAGCCCCACTTTTTGAGGCATTGTTTACTGTGGCAGTGAGATCCTGCTGAGATGTGCACAAGTATAACCTCTGGAATGAGCTCCTGGCTCACTTTGAAATCTCTTAGCCATAAAAACTCACTTGTATTTACCATTCCCCCTTTTGGTCAAGGTCTGTTTTCAGGTTTATTGCTAGTTGGTGCTTGGTAATAATACTTCCGTGCCAGGAAGGCTCATCCCCAGGAGTCCTGTTCCATGATAGGGGGAGATAGTGTGTTTATATACTGAGTTTGATTTAGAAGCCACATTTGAGCAATAAGGAGGCCCTCAGGGGGTAACTCTTAGGCAATATATGGTTTATATAATCTCAGAAAATTTTATAAACTCCAAAGGAAACCTCATACTCACAAAAGTAGTTATTCCATATTTTTGACTCCCCTCAGTCCCTGTCAACCATTAATCATCTTTCTATCTCTTGATTTTCCTCTGCTAGATATTATATGTAAATGGAATCTTCTATAAATTGTCCTTTTCTATCTGACCTAAGTTTTGAAAACACTTAGCACATTTTCAGGTCTTTTCCATGGTATAGGTTATAAATTAATTCATTCCATTTTAAAACTGAACAAAATTCCAATGTATGGATATTACACGTTTTGCTTATATATTAGGCGATAGAAATTTTGGTTGTTTCTACCTGTTATTTTAAATAATGCTAATGAGAACATTTGTACACAATTACTTGAATATCTTTCTTCAGTTCTGAGGGGTATCTAACAAGGAAGAAAATTGCTAGATGTTCAGCAAATTTAGTGTCAATCTTATTGAAGAACTGCATAAATATTTTTCAAGTGGTTGTTCCATTGCACATACCTACCAGCTATGTACAAGGATTCCAGTTTCTCTACATCCTTATCAACAGTTGTTTTAGACTTTCAGAAAAAGTAAAACTATCCTGGCAGATTTGAAGTAATGTCATATTTTGATGTTGATTTCCACATCCCTAATAAGTAAAGATGTTGAGCATTATTTCATGTGTTTTTATCCAGTTGCATATATTCTTTGAAAAAATGTCTACTCAAAATACTTTGCCCATTTTTAATCATATTATTTGTCTTTATGTTCAAGGGTAAAGGATTTTAAAAATATATATCTTCTGTGTTATTAGGCCCTTATCAGATGTATGATTGGAAACTTATGTTTTCCTTTATGTAGGTTATCTTACTATTTTCTTGGTAGGGTTTCCTTTGATTAAAAGGCTTTTAGTTTTTGTGAGAAACAATTTGTTTATTTTTATTTTTAATTATTTTAATGTCATATCTAAATATCAATTGCCACATGAAAAGTAATGAAGAATTTCCCCTATATTTACTTGTAAGTGTGGTATAGTTTTGCTCTTATATTTACATTGCTAAATGACAAGTATACAAGGTAAAGATCAAAATTCATGCTCTGTATGTACATATCCAGTTGTTCCACCACCATGTGGTGAAGACACTGTTCTTTCCTGAGTGCAAGACCGTGGTACTATGTATGTTAAAAATAAATAGATGATATATATATAGGTTTATTTCTGAAGAATCAATTCTATTCTATTGTTTAGGTGTTTACCTTTATGCCAATATCATATTACGTCAATAAACGTAGATTTGTAATACATTTTGAATTATAGAGTTGGATACCTTCGAGTTTTGTTCTTTTTCAGTATAATTTTATCTATTAAGGTGTCTTCATAATTCCATGATTTCAAGGGTTGGTTCTTGTATTTATTTTGTTTAAAACAAATCAAGTTTATGGTACATATTAATAAAGAATAAAATTCATCTGAAGTGTACAGTGAGTGGTATTTGGTAGAATCACAGTTGTGCGTTCATGTCCATCTTTATTAGAGCATTTTCATTAAGAGGGGAAGAATTTTCTTGGTTTTTTATTTTTTTAAGTGGCTATGAGATTTTGATAAGCATTCATTGTATTTCTAAATGTTCTGAGGGTAGAATTGCCACCTTAACTATATTAAATCTGCCATTCCATTAAATGGGCTATCTTTCCTTTTATTCAGGTCCTCTTTATTTTCTTTCAGCAATATTTTATAGATATTATACAAATTTTGTATATTTTGGTTAAAATTATTCATAGCAATTTTATTATTTTGGTGCCTCTGAAAATTATATTTTTCTTAATTTTCTTTTTGGATTCTCACAATCTGTTTGCCTAAATACAACTAACTTATGCATGTTAATCTTTTACCCTGAAACTTTATTGCATTTATGTATTAGCTCTAGTAGATAGGGTGTGTGTGTGCATGAGTGTAAATAGACATGTGTTTGTGTGGTTGCTATAGGATTTTTTACTTATAAGATCATGTCCTCTCAAAATAGAGATAATTTTACTTCTTGTTCTAAAATATATTTTTATTAGGGTTGTAAAATTTCAAATCAATCATGAACATGTGTGGAATTCCCACACAACAACTATCCATCAACACACTATATTGTTGTGGAACATTTGTTACATATTATGAGATTAAAAAATGAGAATATTACCACTAACTGTGGTCTATAGTATTCATTTTGTATATATTTCCATTCCCCCTATTATGAACACAGTACCTCTTTGTATTGATACAAGAATATTACAGTATTGTTGTTAACAATAATCCATAGGTTAAATTAATTGTATTTTTTCCATGCTTCTCCACATTCTTACCACCTTGCAATAGTGATGTACATTTTTGTATTTCATGGAAGGACTTTTCATATTTGAACTATTAGCCAAAATTCTCAACCACCTCTGGGTTAACTATGATATTCAACCCCTAGATTATTCTAGAGCTTTAATTCAATTCACATTTACATCATGAGGCTACCCTTTTCAGCCTCAATTATAGTCCAGTTACGTTAGTACTACTCACTATGTTTTACCATCAAACCCATTTCCACACATTTACAGTCAAATTAATTTAAACTTCCACATATATTAAACATCAGTACACCTTCTCAGCCCTCCTTTTATCTCCTAAAAACCTTTACTCTAGATTTTAACTTCAAGCATTTATTCTTCATATTTAATTCATATTAGTGAGACCAGACAATATTTCTCCTTTTGTCTCTGGCTTAGTTCACTTAAAATAATATCTTAAAGTTCATCCATGTTATCATATATGTCCCAATTCATTTTTTCTTAAAGCAGCTTAGAATTCCATCATATCTGCATACCACATTTTGTTTACCTGTTCATTGGTGGATGGACATGTGGGTTGCTTCCATGTTTTGGCACCTATGTACATTGCTGTGCTAATGTCTGTTTGCATCACAGTTTTCAGTTCTTCTGAATATATTCCAAGAAAAGGAATTGTTGGATCATATGGTAAATCTATATTTAGCTTCCTGAAGAACTCCCAAACTGTCTTCCTGAAGAACTCCCAAACTGTCTTCTATAGAGGCTGCACCATTTTACAATCCCACCAACAATGAAAGAGCATTCCTCTTTCTCCACATCCTCTCCAGAACTTAACTTTTTTTTAAAAAAATGGCCATTCTCTGTGGTGTGAGATGATATCTCAGTGTCATTTCGATTTGATTTTTCCCTAATAGCTACTGATATTAAACATTTTTTCATGTCCTCTTTGGCCATTTATATTTCCTCTTTGGAGAAATGCCTAAGTCTTTTGCCCATTTTAAAAATTGGATTCCTTGCTCTTTTTTTGTTGAGTTGTATGATCTCTTTAAATAGAATGGAAATCAAACCTTTATTGGACATGTGGTTTCCAAATATTTTTCCATTGAGTCGGCTGCCTTTTCACTTTCTTGGCAAAGTCCTTTGAATCATGAAGTGCTTTTAAGTTTGAGGAGGTCCCCTATCTTCCATTTCTTTGTTCCTTATTTCAGTGTAAAGTTAAAGAATCCACCTCATACCACCAGGTCTTGAGGATGTTTTCCTACATTTTCTTGTAGGAACTTTATTTCTAGCTCTTATATTTAGGCCTTTGATCCATTTTGAGTTAATTTTGGTATAAAGTTTGAAATAGGGTCCCCTTTCCTTCTTTGGGCTATGGATTTCCTGTTCTCCCAGCACAATTTCTTGAATAGATTATTCTGCCCCAACTGGGTGGCTTTAACAGCCTTGTCAAAAATCACTTCACCATAGAAGTGATTATTTCTGAAACATCCATTTGGTTCCATTGGTCTGTGTTTTTATCTTCATGCCAGTACCATGCTGTTTTGTTACTGCTTTAGCTGGGTAATATCATTTAAAGACCAAAGTGAAATTTCTCCATCTTCACTTTTCATTTTTTAGATGTTTTTCACTATTTAAGGCTACTTACCCTCCCAAATAATTTGAAAATTGTGTTTTCTGCTTGTTTACAAAATAATGATGCAAGTTTTGTCAGGATTGCATTGAATCTATATATCAATTTGGGTAGAATTGATATCTTAATAATAATTAGTGTTCTCTAGTCCATGAGCATGGAATCTTCAATTATTATGACCATTTATTTATTTATTTTTAATTGTATTTTTTTGAAGATACATAGATCACAAAAATGTTAGATTAAAAAATATAAGAGGTTCTGTTATACCTCACACCCCACCCTCCCCACTCCTCCCACATCAACAACATCTTTCATCAGTGTGGCACATTCATTGCAACTGATGAATACCTTTTGGAGCACTGCAATACAGCATGGATAATAGTTTACATTGTAGTTTACACTCTCCCCCAGTATGTTCAGTGGGTTATAGCAGGATATATAATGTCCAGCATCTGTCCCTGCAATATCATTTAGGACAACTCCAAGTCCCCAGAATGCCCCCATATCATACCTCTTTTCCCTCTCCCTGCCTTCAGCAACTCCTTTGGCCACTTTCTCCACATAAATGATATAATTTCTCCCATTGCTACAGTCACAATATTTCTATAGTAGAATACCAGTAAGTCCACTTTAGGCTATATTTTATTCCTCCATTCTGAGGTCCCTGGGATGGTGATACCCACTCCTCCTCTAAATTGAGAGAGGGCTTAGATCCCACGTGGCTGATGGATGGGATTCTCCTGCTTGCAGTTGTAGGCACTTTCAGTTCCTTGGTATGGTGGTTGACCATCCTCATCTCCCTGTTAGCTGACCTGGGTAAGTCCAATAAACTGGAGAGAGTAGGTGTTGCCTTGAAAATCTCCTCAAGCTCAGGACCCAGCTGGGACATGGTTAGTCCAGGGATTCATGTCTCCTGGACAAACACCAACCTCAGCACCAACCACAGGTTCAGTAAAAGTAACAGAAGAGGCATGTGTAGAAAGGTCACATCTGAGTCAAACTCCACGACACTCTGGGACACAAATTACAAAGTGGGGCCCACTGACAAGGCACTGAAGTCCAGAGCCATCTTCCATGACCATAGGACCTGTGTGTCTCTGCAGCCCTCAGGAGCACCATTACCTGTTGTGGTATCTACTTTGGCTGTCTCTGGGATCCTCCTGAGGGTTGTGTAAGTCTGACCCCTCTGATGACCTCCTGACTCTTTTTTTGGAGACTCTTAGCCACATTAACTCATTTGTTTACCATTCCCCCCTTTTATTCAGATCTTTTTCTAGTTGCATCACCAACTAGTGATTAGTAGTAGTCCATCGGCACCAGGGAGGCTGATCCCCGGGAATCATGTCCCATGCTGGGGGGAAGTTAATGCATCTACATGCTCAGTTTGACTTAGAGAGTGGCCACATTTGAGCAACATGGAGGTTCTCAGGAGGTAACTCTTAGGCATCCTGTAGATCTAGGTCATGTTGACATTTCAAGCACATAGGCTCATAAGCATAGCCATTAATATCAAGGGCCCATCATTGGACCATCCTTCACTGGTCTTTGCCCTTGCACTTGGGGGATTGTCACTGTTCAATTGGGGAATGCGACAGAGCTCCCTAGGATGTGAACACAGCACTCCCTCAGTTGTCATTTGAAACTGTACCTCCTATGTCAGTATCCCATGAATAGACAAACATATCTATATACCCTATATGCATGCCCTGGAGAACTCCCACCTATATATCCCCCATCAATGACATCCCACAGCAGTGCTCCTCCCCTGCCATAGTTGAACCCCTCTGATCCAAAACTTCTTCAAAAATGAAGCCTAATACATTGCCTAATTCCATTAAAAGGAAATAAAATAGTAATGATTGGTTTAAAGATTAGAAATAAAATACATTGTAATTTAGAAAAAATAAAGTAAAAAATAAATTGTGGTATTAAGTGAAAAATACAAATTTTTTTTTTAACATTTTGCCTTTCATCACTTTAATAGCTGTTGTCCTGCATGTGCAGTGGCAAGGCAATCTTTTCCATTTCTTCCTCAATGTCTTACATCTTTTTGTTATCATGTCTTCAAAAAAGTTTTAGTTCACAATAAAATCACATATAGAATATAGGGGACTCCCATATACACAACATTCTCCCCATTTCTCCTTTCCCCAGCCATGATCTTTTTGCTTGTGGATGTTACATTTACTACAACTGATGTATGAATATTGAAACATAGCTACTAACAATGTTTACATTATGGTTTACATTATGGTTTACATTTTAGACACTTTTATAAATTTTTGGTAAAATTTAACATGGTCTATATCCATCATTGCATGATCATGCAGAACACTTCCATTGCCCCTCAGTTACCACTGCTTCCATCTATTCTATTACTCTCTTCCCCTCCCCTCCCTTTGGGGCTCACAGTGACTCCCACGCTTCACTGCTTGAAGGACAAGATTCATAGATACTTGCAACTGTGCTGAGGGCTTGACACACTAGTCTGTCCTCCCCCATTGGGAGCCACCCATGCTCTCAAGAGACACCTTCCCCTCTGTATGAGAATATCAGGCCTCCCCAGGATGGGGTTACAACACCTTCCCACTCATTGTATGGGCCACCACCCACTGATATAACACAATATGACAAGATGAGCACTTACTCCCTAGAAGCCTGCCCCAGGTGCCCCCATCAAACACCTTAAATCCATAACCTTTCCTTATATTTTCTGAAGAGTTTTCTCAACTTTATAGTTTCAACCATGTACCTGACAATTTTCCATGTTCACCTCCTCCCCAATATTCTCCTGTGGTCCATTTTATTTTTGTGGGGTCAGTTGTAACATCCCCCTTTCATTTCTGATTGTATTTATTTGTAGCTTTCTTTTTTTCTTTGTTATTCTAGATAGGGGCTTATCAATTTTATTCATCTTTTCAAAGAACCAGTTTTTGCTTTTGTTGATTTTCTCTATTGTCTTTTGTTATAATTTCATTGATTTCTTCTCTAACCTTTATTATTCACTTCCTTCTGCTTACTTTTATATTGGTTAGTTGTTGTTTTTCTAGTTTTTCCAATTATCCTGGCAGAGCTCCCAGGAATTGGTATTCAGTATTCTTTTGGTTATTGTGTGAAACTCAACCCAATGTGACAGTGCCCCATGAGCACTTGAATATATTCATATGCCTTATAGATATGCACCAGATTAACTTCCTACTGTGTATCCACCATCCATGACACCCCACCCCAATGATCCTCCCCTGTAATAGATGCAATCCTTCTGTGATCCAAAACTTCTTCAAATATGAAGCCAATAAAATAACCAAAGAATCAATAAGATAAAATAATTATAGTTTTGAAAATAAGAAATAAAATAGAAAAATTTTAAAAATACATTTAATAAAATGAGGAAAAAAAATAAACTTTTTGACATGTCTTTCAATACTTTAAAATCTGTTGTCTTATATGTACAGTGTTATTTTCTTCCTTTTACCCATGTATTATATTTTTCATTTTGTCTTCAAAAAACTTTACAAAAAAGTCACTTACACAATATAAAGAATTCTCATATATCCATCACCTTTTTCCCCTTTCCCCTCTCCCATATAAATAACATTTTACTTGAGGATGGTTTATTTATTACAATTGATGTACAAATATTGAAACATTGTTACTAACCATCCTTTATGATTTACATTATGGTATTTATTTTGGACCATACACTTTTATAAATTTTGATGAAATTTAAAGTGGTCTGTATCCATTATTGCAAGATCATGTATTATAATTCCATTGCCCCAAAAATGCCTCATGTTCCATTTATTCTTCTCCCTCCCCTTCTCCTCAGTTCCTATGGCAACAACCAGGCTTCACTCCTTGAAGAAAAAGAGTGAACCTGTCCCAAATGTTCCCCACATCCAACACCCTAAGCCAATAACCTTCTCACATATTTGCCAAAGATACATTCCCAACTTTGTAGCTTCAACCACATACCACAAATCCCTAACTTCACCAGCTTCCTCCCCCAACCATCCCCAGTTTTGTAGACCGCCCAACCCACCCTACACTCCCCACCTCACAAACCAGCACTACCCAACCCAATAGGGTCACTGTTCCACTAGTCATGCAGGACTACTGAACAACCACACCCTTCTGCCTTATAGATTTTGCCCATATGGGCATTGGCTAACAAACATACTCTCCCTTTCTGTCTCCTGTAAACCTGTCTCCCAGACTGTAGCTCTGTGAGTGTGCTCAATTTGCTTAATTTTTATCAGTGAGGTAATGTAATATTTGTCCTTCAGTCCCTGGTTTGCTTCACTCAACATAAGGTCTTCAAGAGTTATATATGTTATCCCATCTTTTAATGCTGCATTCCTTCTTTTTTTCTTCCCCTCCCCCACCCTACTGGTTTTGCTGTGTCTATTCTGTGTGTGATCTTCCCTATTTCTCTTTTTGTCTTCTTATCTTTCTCTAGGATTCACTGGGATTTGATCCTGGGGAACTCTGATGTGGCGAGAGGTTCCCTGTCAATTGCGCCACTTTAGTACCTGGTCCCTGCTGTGCTTCACCGTCACTCTCCCCTTCATCTCTCTTTTGTTGCATCTTCATCTTGTTGTGTGACTCACTTGCATAGGCACTGGCTCACCAGGTTGGCACTCAGCTTGCTGCAAGGGCCCTGGCTTACCATGTGGGCACTTGTACAGGCACTCAGCTTGCCATGCTGGTACTCGACTCACCATGCAGATACTCAGCTTACAACACAGGCACTTGGTTTGCCATGTGGGCACTCATGTGAGCACTTGGATCACTGCATGGGCCCTCACATTGCCACATGGTCACCTACACAGGCACTTGGCTCACCACATGGGCACTTGGTTTGCAGTGCAGGCACTGTCTCACTGTGGAGGCATGCTTTCTCTTCTGTTTTAGCCAGGAAGCCCCAGGGATCAAACCCATATCCTCCCATATGGTAGGCTGAGGCCCTATCACTTGAGCCACTTCCCATTCCCTGCATTCCTTCTTACATCTAAGTAATTTGTTAATCCATTCATCTATTGATGGTCATTTGGATGGTTTCCAACTTTTGGCAATAGTGATGATCCCTTTATGAACATTGATGTGTATGTATCTGCTTGTGTTCCTGCTTTTAGTATTTCTGAGTGTATATCCAGCAGTGGAATTGTGGAATCATATGGCCGTTCTATACCTAGCTTCCTGAGGAAATGCCAAACTGTCCTCCACAATGGCTGCACCATTCTACATTCCCAACAGCAGTGGATAAGTGTTCCCTTTACTCCACATCGTCTCCAACAGTTGTAGTCCTCTGGTTTTTTCATAACCACCAGTCTAATGGTTGTGAGAGGATATCTCATTATAATCTTGACTTGGATTTCTCTAATAGCTAGTGATGTTGAGCATGTTTTCATGTGCTTTTTAGCAATTTGTATTTCTTCTTTGGAGAAGTGTCTATTCAAATCACTTGCTCATTTTTTAAATGGGTTGTTTTTTTATTTTTGAGGAGTAGGATTTCTTTACATATGCTGGATATTAGGCCCCTATAAGATATTCGTTTACCAAATATTTTCTCCCATTGAGTAGGCAGCCTTTTTTATTTCCTTGCAAACTTTGAGGTATAAAGTTTTTCAATTTTGAGGAGGTACCATTTATCTATTTTTTCTTTTGTTGCTTTGGTTGTAAAGTTCATGAAGCCATTTCCTAATAAAAGATCATTTAGATGCTTCCCTACATTATCTTCCAAGATCTTTATGGTCTTGGCTCTTATATTCAGATCTTTGATCCATCTTGAAATATTTTTTGTATAAGGTTTGAAATGGTGCTCCTCTCTCATTCTTATGGAAATGGATGTCCAGTTCTCCAAGCACCATTTATTGAAGAGGCCATTCTCTCCAGTTGAATGGGCTTGGTGGCCTTGTCAAATATCATTTGTATATGTGAGGATCTATATCAGAACGCTCAGGTTCCATTTGTCATCATGTCTACCCTTGTAACAGTACCATGCAGTTTTGACCACTGTAGCTTTGAAGTATGTTTTTCATTCAGGTGGTATGATTCCTTCAATATTATTTTTCTTTTTCAATGTATCTTTGCCTCTTCAGGGCCACTTGCCGTTCCAAATAAATTTCATAGTTAGCTCTTCTATTTCAGTAAAAATGCTGTGGTAATTTTTATTGGGATTGCACCAAATCTCCAAATGAGTTTGGATAAGATATACATCTTAATGTTGTTTAGTCTTTCTATCCATAAACAGTGAATATTCTTCCATTTATTTAGTTCTCCTTTGATTTCCTTGAACAGTGTTGTACTTTTCTGTGTACAGTTCATTTACATCTTTAATTAAATTTATTCTTAAGTAATTGATACTTTTCATTGCTATTGTAAATGGGATCTTATTGATTTCCTCCTCAGATAGTTCATTAGTGGGTTACAGATATGCTACTGATTTTTGTGCATTTGATCTTATAACCTGTGTCTTTACTGATCGCATTTATAAGTTCTAAGAGCTTTATTGTAGATTTCTTAGGGCTTCCTATATTTAGGATCATGTCATCTGCAAATAGTGAAATTTTTACTTCTTCCTTTACAATTTGGGTGTTTTTTAAAAAAATCTTTTTCTTTTCTAAGTGCTCAACCAAATATTTCTAACAGAATGTTAAATAAGAGTGGTGAAAGTGGGCATCCTTGTCTTGTTTCAGATATTAGAGGGAAAGCTTTTAGGATTTCACCATTGAAAACTATGTTCCTTGTTAGTTTTTCAAATACACCCTTTATCATTTTGAAGAAGTTTCCTTCTATTCATATCTTTTACAGTGTTTTTATCAGAAACGTGTGCTGTATTTTTTCAAATGCTTTTTCTGCATTTTTGCAGCTCTGTTTATGTGGTATATTACATAGATTTTCTTATGTTGGACCATCCTGGCTCACCAGTCTTGAAACTCGCTTGGTCATGGTGAATAATTCATTTAATGTGTTGTCAAAAATGATTACCAAGTATTTTATTGAGAATTTTAGCATCTAGGTTCATTAGAGTTTGGTCTATAATTTTCCTTTCTCTTTCATCTTTGGCTTTGGTATTATGGTGATGTTGGCATCATAGAATGACTTAGGCAAAGTTCCTCAACATCTTTATTTTGGAAGAATTTAAGCAGGAATTGTGTCAGTTCTTTCCAGAATGTTTAGTATAATTTACCTGTGAAGCTTGTCTTGTCCTAGACTCTTCTTAGTTGGGAAATTTTGATGTCTAAATCTGTTTCATTACTTGTGATTGATCTGTTGGATTCATATTCTTTCATCAATGAAGTCTGCTTGTGTGTCTCTAGGAATTTGTCCATTTCCACTAAATTACCCATCTTGTTGGTATACAATTTTTCAAATAATCCTCTTATGATACTCTTTATTTCTGTGGGGTCAGTAGTGATAGCATCTTCCTCACTTCTTATTTTATGTGTTTGCATCTTCTTTTTTTCCTTTGGTAGTCTGAGGTTTTATCAATTTTATTAATCTTCTCAAGAAATTGGCTTTGGCTTTGTTTATGTTTTCTAGTGCACTCTTAGTTTCAATTTTATTTAGCTCTGCTCTAATCTTTGTTATTTCCTTCTTTCTGCTTGCTTTGTGGTTATTTTGTTGTTCTTTTTCTAAGTCCTCCAGGTTGCTGACAGGTGTTTGATTTTAGCTCTTTCTTCTTTTCCAATATAGGCATTTATGGGTATGTATTTCCCTCTCAGCACTGCTTTTTTTGCAGCACATAAGTTTTGATATTTTTTTGTTGTCATTGTCATTTGTTTCTGATAGTTATTGATTTCTTTTGAATTTCCTCCTTGACCCACTGATTGTCTGAGTTGTTTTTTAAATGAATTTTTATTTATTTTTAAAAGATACTTAGATTACATGAAATGTGGCATAAAAATTATATAAGGGATTCCCATATACCACCCTCCCCACATGTGCCCCTTTTCCCCACATTAACAATTTCTTTCATTAGTGTGGTATATTCATTGCACATGAGGAACACACTTTGGATTATTAACACATAGCATGGATTATAGTTTACATTATAGTTTACACTCTCTCCCACTCTGCTCTGTAGGTTATGGCAGGACATATAATGGGCTGTGTCTGACTTGCAGTGTCATACAGGACAATTCCAAGTACTGAAAGTGCCCCAATTTTACACCTCTTTTACTCTCTCCCTGCATTCAGCATCTCCAGTGGCCACTTATCCATATCGATGATATAATTTCTTCCATTGCTAGAATCACAATAAATCTATAGTAGAACACCAGTAAGACCACACTAATCCATATTTTATTCCCCAATCCTGAGGATTCTGGGATAGTGATGCCCAATCCACCTCTAATTGAGAGGGGTTTTTGCTCCCATATGACTGATGGATGGGACTCTCTTGCTTGCTGTTGTAGACTCTATTCCTTGGTGTAGATGTTGTCCACCTTACCTCCTTGTTAGTTATCCTTGATGAATCCAATGAACTGGAGATTAGGTGTTGCAATTCTGCTGTGGTTCAGGGACCACCTGGCAAATGGACATCTAAGAGATTAAAGTTTCTTGGACATACATTTACCAACTCTGCTGCCAACTGTAGGTTCAATAAATGGGACAGAAGAGGTACGTGTAGAGAAGTCACATCTGAGTCCAGTTCTGTCACACTCAGGTGCACAAATTCTAAAATAGGGCCCACTGGCAAGGCACCAAAATCTGTAGCTATCTGCCATAACCATAGGATGTAGTATTCTCAAAGCCCTCAGGAGTCCCACTATTTGGGATAGTATCTACTTTGGCTGTTTATGATATCCTGCTGAGATGTGCATAAGCATTGCTTCTCTGGTGACCTCCCAACACATTTAAAGTCTCATAGTCATATGTACTCATTTGTCTTTACCATATACCCTTTTCATTCAAGGTCTTTTTCCAGTTGCATCACCAGCTGGTGCTTGGTAGTAATCCCTCAATGCCAGGGAGGCTCATCCCCAGGAGTCATGCCACATGTTGGGAGGAATGTAATGTTTTCGTATGCTAAGTTTGGCTTACAGAGTGACCACATTTGAACAAAATGGTGGTTCTCAGGTGGTAACTCTTGAGCACCCTACAGCATTAGGCTAAGTTGCAATTTCAAGAACAAAAGGCTCATAAGCATAGTCATCAATATTAAGGGCCCATCAATGGGACTATCCTCCTTTAGTCATTGCCCCTGTACCTGGGGAATTGTTACTGTTCCATTAGAGAATGTGGCAGGACTCCTGAGAATGGGAATTCTGTATTCTTTGAGTTCTGTGAATTTCTACCCTTGATGGCATTTGAACATATTTATATACATTGCGGGTATACCCAGGTGAACTTCCTCCCATGTATTTTCCCATCACTGACACCCCATGCCGCTGGTCCTCCCTTGCCACTTTTGTAAACCATTCTGTGATCCAAAACTTCTTCAAAAATGAAGCCATGAATACTGCAAATTCAATTAATGGGAAAATGAGATAGTAATGATAGGTTTAAACACAGAACATAAAATACATAATTTAGAAAAACTAAAAGTAAAAAAGAAAAAATTGCAGGTTTAAGAAAACGAGGGAAACGGACTTTGGCCCAGGGGTTAGGGCGTCCGTCTACCATATGGGAGGTCCGCGGTTCAAACCCCTGGCCTCCTTGACCCGTGTGGAGCTGGCCATGCGCAGTGCTGATGCGCGCAAGGAGTGCCGTGCCACGCAAGGGTGTCCCCCGCGTGCGGGAGCCCCACACGCAAGGAGTGCGCCCGTGAGGAAAGCCGCCCAGCGTGAAAAGAAAGTGCAGCCTGCTCAGGAATGGCGTCGCCCACACTTCCCGTGCCGCTGACGACAACAGAAGCGGACAAAGAAACAAGATGCAGCAAATAGACACCAAGAACAGACAACCAGGGGAGGGGGGAAATTAAATAAATCTTTTTTAAAAAAAGAAGTTTTTTCATCCCTAAAATAAATGTTGTCCTGTATGTACAGGGGCAGTTTCTTCCATTTCTTCTTCATTGTCTTTTTTATCATTATTTCTTAAAAGAAGTTTTAAGTCATAGTAAAGTCACATACAGTATATAGGTGACTCCCATATACCCAACATTCTTCCTTTTCCCCTTCCTTATTACTGAACTTTTTACATTTGCATCATACATTTGTTGCAACTGATGTACAATTATTAAAACATATCTACTAACCATGCTCAGTATTTTACATTATGGTTTATAACTTAGACTTACACTATTATAAATTTTTGATGAAATTTAACATGGCCTGTATCCATCATTGCAAGATCATGCAGAACATTTCTACTGCCCCCTAACTACCCTCCATTGCGTCTGTGCTATTCCTCCCTCCCTCTCCCATGAGGGCCCAACATCAACCACCAGGTTCATTACTTGAAGGTTGAGATTCGTAGATACTTGAGGTAAAGCTGGGGTTTGACACACTACTCTGTCCTCCCCTATTAGAAATCACCCATGCTCTCAAAAGACAACCTCCCCTCTGAGAACATACCAGGCCTCCCTAGTATGTGAGTCCAATGCCTTCCATGTGTCTCCTCCCACTGATAACACACTATGACAAAATGATAACATGCATATTCAGAAGACTGCCCCATATGCACCCTGTCCCAAATGCCCCTCCATCCAACACTCTATACCAGTAGCCCTTGCCAAAAGTTTTCTCAACATTGTAATTTGAAGCACATACCCACCAATCCCTTGTGTTCACCTTCTCCCTCCCACAACCCTCGACCAGTTCAATTAATTGTCTAACCCATTTTCCCCACCCTAGAACTTTGTCAAGTTTGCACCACCCAACCCATTAGTATCCCTACACTCTTGTCATATCCCTTCACTGCAAAACTATTCACTTCTACCTTATCATAGATTTCATGCATGTGGGCCTTGGTTCAGAACCTTCTCCCTATTTCCTGTAAACCTATCTTCTGGACTCCAGCTCTCTGAATTCACTCAGTTTGCTTAATTCCTATCAGAGAGGTCATGTCATGTTTTTCCTTCAATGCCTGACTTGCTTCACTCAACATAAGGTCCTCAAGATTCATCCAAGTTATCCTGTGTGTTAACACTCTAGTCCCTCTTACAGGGGAGTAATAGTTCATTGAATGTATGTACCACAGTTTCTTTATCCATTCATTTGTTGATGAGCATTTGGGTTTATTCCAACTATTGGAAGTAGTGTTTAAGGCCAGTGTAAACTATGGTGTGCATATATCTGTTCATGTTCTTGCTTTCAATTCTTCTGGGAACATAAACAGTAATGGAATTTCTGGATCATATGGTAGTTCTATAGTTTTTTGAGGAACTGCCAAACTCTCCTCCACAATCACTAAACCATTATACATTCCCACCAGCAGTGGATGAGCGTTCCCATTCCTCCACATCCTCTCTAACACTTTCAGTCCTCTGATTTTTTATATTCATCAGTTTAATGGGTATAAAGTGGTATCTCATTGTATTTTTTATTTATATTTCACTAGTAGCTTGTGACCTTTAGTATCTTCAATGTGCTCTTCACCCAATATTTCTTTTTCAGAGAGTATCTTTTCAAGTCACTTGTCAATTTTTTGAATGGGTTGTTGGTATTTTTATTTTTGCAGTGTAGGATTTCTTTTTATATGCTGGATATTAGGCTCCTATCACTTATATGCTTTCCAAATATTTTCTCCCATTTGGTAAGCTGCTTTTTTACTTTCTTGATAACCTCCTTTGAGGTGCAAATGTTTTTAATTTTGAGGTGATCCCATTTATATCTTTTTTCTTTCACTGCTTGTGTTTTGGGCGTGAAGTTCATGAAACCATTTCCTATTACAAGGTCCCATAGATGGTTTCCTACATTATCTTCCTAGTCTTTATGTCTTGGCTCTTATACTTAGATCTTAGAACCATCTTGAGTTTATTCTTGTATAAGGTGTGAGGTGATATTCCTCTCTCATTCTTTTTGATATGGATTTCCAGTTCTCCAAGCACCATTTTTTTTAGGAGACCATTCTCTCCCCATTGAATGAGCTTGATGGACTTGTCAAATATCAGATGACTGTGTATGTGAGGAACTATATCAAAACTCTGGATTCAGTTCAATTGGTCAGTGTGTCTATCCTTGTGACAGTATCATGCCGTCTTGAACACTTTAGCTTTCTAATGTGTTTTAAAGTCTGATTTCATTTTTTTTCTTTTAAAATAAGTCTTTGGCTATTCAGGGCCTCTTGCCTGTCCAGATAAATTTCACAATAAATTTAGTTTTTGCAATGCAGTAAAAATTGCTGTCTTCATTTTTATTGCATTAAATCTATAGATTAGTTTGGGTAGGATAGACATTTTAATGATGTTTAGTCTTCCTATCCAAGAACATGGAATATTCTTCCATTTATTTAAGTCATTTTTGATTTCCTTAACAGTGTTATGTAGTTTTCTGTGTATACATCATTTATATCTTCAGTTAAATTTATTCCTATGTATTTCATTCTTTTAGTTACTATTGTAAATGGTATTTTTTTTTCTTGAATCCACCTCAGATTGCTCATTATTGGTATACAGAAATGCTACTGATTTTTGTGCATTGATCTTTTAACTTGTGACTTTACTGAACTCATTTATAAGTTCTAGAAGCTTTGTTGTAGATTTCTCAGAACTTTTCTTTGTATAGGATCATGTTGTCTGCAAATAGGGAAATTTTGACTTCTTACTTTCCAATTTGAATGCCTTTTATATCTTTTTCTATCTTAAGTGCTTGAGAAAGTACTTCTAAAACAATGTTAAATAGGAGTAATGATAGTGGGCATCCTTGTCTTGTTCCAGATACTAGAGGGAAAGCCTTTAGGATTTCACCATTGTATATAATGTTAGCTGTGGTTTTTTTCCATATATACCCTTTATCGTGTTCAGAAAATTTCCTTCTCTTCCTATATTAGTGGGTTTTTTTTTTAAATCAGGAAAGGGTGCTGTATTTTGTCAAATGCTGTTTCTGCACCTATAGAGATAATTATGTGATTTTTTTCTTTTGATCTATGTATATGGTGTGTTACTGTGATTTTCTTATGTTGAACCACCCTTGCATACCCAGGATGAAACTCGGTCATGGTGTATAATTCATTTTTTGTTGAATATGATTAGCAAGTATTTTATTGATAATTTTAGCATATAGATTCATTAGAGAGAATGATCTGTAATTTTTCTCTCAGGTAGCATATTTGGCTTTGGTTAGGGTAATATTGGCATCATAGAATGAATTAGGCAATGTTCTTTCTACTTCTATTTTTTGGAAGAGTTTAAGTGGGATTTGTGTTCGTTCTTTCTGGAATGTTTGTTAGAATTCACCCGTGAAGCTGTCTGGTCCTGGGCTCTTCTTATTTGGGAGACTTTTGATAACTGATTCTATATCTTTACTTGTGATAGTTCTGTTAATTCTTTCGTCAAGGTAAGCTGCTTGTGTGTTTGTAAAAAATCATCCATTTCCTCTAAATTATTCTTCTTGTTGGCATATAAATTTTCACAGTATCTTCTTATGATACTCTATTTCTGTGGGATGACTGGTGATATGCCCTTCCTTTCTTCTTCTTTTGTGTGTTTGCATCTTCTCTCTCTTTTTCTTTGGTAGTCTAGGTAAAGGGTTGTCAATTTTATTGATCTTCTCAAAGAACCAGCTTATGGTTTTATTTTATCTTGTGCTTTCTTACTTTCTTTTTCATTCATTTCTGTTGTAGTCATTGTTATTTCCTTCTTTCTACTTCATTTGGGGTTAGTTTGTTTATATTTTTCTAATTCCCCCAGGTGTGCTGTTAGGTCTTTGATTTTAGCTCTTCTTATTTGATATATGCATTTATGACTTTCAATTTTCTTCTCATTACAGCTTTTGCTGCATCCCAAAGATTTTGATGTGTTGTCTTGTAATTTTCATTTATTTCAAGTTAGGTACTGATTTCTTTTGAAATTTCCTCCTTGACCCACTGTTTGTTTAAAAGTGTATTGTTTAACTTCCATCTTTGTTTCTAATCTGCTTCTCTGGATCTTTCTGATTTCCAGCTTCATTCCACTGTTTTCATAGAAATTACTTTGTATATTTTTCAGTCTTTCTGAATTCCTTGAGAATTTTTCTGTGGCCTAGCATTTGGTCTATCTTAGAGAATGATCCATATGCATTTGAGAAGAATGTATATCCTGCTGTATTTGGATATAGTGTTCTGTATATGTATATTATGTCCAGGTCCTCTAATATATCATTCAAAGTCTTTGCTTCTTTACTGATTTTCTCTGAAGATGTTCTGTCTAATGGGTAATGGTATATTAAATTACCCCACTATAATTGTAGAGGCATCTATTTCTCCACTTAGTTTTTCCAGTATTTACCTCATGTATTTTGAGGTGGTCTGGTTAGGTGCATAAATGTCTGTGATTGTTCTTTCCTCTTGAAAGATATCCCCTTTTATTATTATACTGCATCCATTTTTGTCTCTTACAATAGTTTTGCATTTAAAGTCTATTTTGTATTATACAAATATAGCTACTCCCACCATTTTTAAGTTATTGTTTCCTTGTAAGATTGTTTAATGGTCATTCATTTTCAACTTCCTTGAGTTCCTGGGTCTAAGGTGGGTTTCTTGTGGACAGCATAAGGGTGGATCATATGTCCTTATCCATTCTGCCAACCTGTGTCTCCTGACTGGTTATTTTTATCCATTAACATTCAGTATTATCACTCTCAAGGAATTACTTCCATTCACCATATTTTCTTTGGTTTATGTGTGTCATATATTATTTCTTTTTCCTTTTTCCTTGTTATTACACTCACCTCCAACTCTCACCTGTTTTTTCCTTTCAATATGCAGAGATCCTTTTAGTGTTTCTTGAAGGGCATACTCTCTTAATTTCTGTTTATCTTTGAATATTTTGAACTTTCAATTTTTAAATGCCAACATTGGTGGATAGAGAATTCTTGGCTGGAAATTTTTTCATTTAGTACCTTAAATATGTCCTGCCACTGCCTTCTTGCCTCCATTGTTTCAGATGAGAAATAGCACTTAATCTTATTGGGCTTCCCTTGGATACAATGGTCCTCTTTTCTCTTGCTGCTTTCAGTATTTTCTTTTCTTGACCATTGTACAGTTTTACAAGTATATGTCTTGGAATAGACATGTTGGGATTTATACACTTTGTTGTGTGCTGCACTTCCTGGTCATGTACATCCATCTCCCTCAAAAGGGTTGGGAAGTTTTCAGCCATATTTCTCCCAACACTCCTTCTGTCCCCTTTTTCTCTCTCTTCTCCCTGCGATGCTTATAATGCCTATGTTTGTGGATTTTGTGTTGTTGTTCAAATCCCTAAGTCCCTGCAGGACTTTTTCTTTTTATCTATCTCTTCTTTTTGATTTCAGATGTACTGTCTTCCACATCACTAATTCTTTCCTCTGCCTGTTCAAATATGCTGTTATATGCTTCCTTTGTACTTTTGATTTCTTGGGTTGTGCCATTCACCACCTTCATGTCTGTTATCATTTTACTTATGTTTCAATTTCTTCAGTATGTTTTCCCAGTGTCTTCTGAATATCCTTAATCTCTTCCTTCACTTCATTAAGTTAGTCCATGATATTTTTTTTTGGACAGTGCCAATTAGTTGTTCACTGTTCTGCATCTCTTCCTGGTTTTTAGTTTCTTCATTGGACTGGGCCATGACTTCCTGTTTCTTAGTGTGATTTGTACTGTTTTATTGCTGTCCCATCATCTTTTTATATTGGTAGGTTTTTTCAGTTGATTAGTTTCTCTCACTATCAGATTTTATTTAGTTGCTGTTTTTGTGTATGTGTTAACTTTTCTTTTTGGTACTTTTTTCTTCTTATTCTATTTCCTTGCTGAAATCTATGTTCCCTTAAAAGAAAAGATTAGGGCCAGAGAAAGCAAAGGAGGTAAGAAAAGAGAAAGGACAATAGTAATAATAATAGTAAAAGTTAGAAGAGGAACCATATAAGACTTAAGAAAATTTATATTTAACTCGTGTAAGCAGTGTAGAGTAATAGGAATAAAAAGTGTATTCTAACAATGAAATGGGAAATCAAATAGAGAAAAATATATAGGATATATTAAAAGCCAGAATGATGAGAAGAGAGGGGAAGAGAAAAAAGATAAAAAGGAAAATAAATGTTAATAAAAGGAAAAACAGATGAGATAGAAAAAAAAAAAACCAGGAAGATTGAGGACTGAAAAAAGAGAGTTGGAATGTAAGAAGAACAGAAAATAGAAGATAGAAAGATGAGGGACAGAAAAGAGATAGTTTTGGTAGACAAAATGGGTAACCCATAAAAGGGGAAACCAAGGAAGAGTTAACACAGCAAACAAGGAAAAAGCAGCAGCACCTACTTTTTTTTTTTTTAAGGAGGGAAGGAGAAGAGGAAAGGAAAAGAAAATTAACAAAAACAAGCAAGCAGTCAAACAAAAACTAAGGTAAAATAGCCTTCCATCTCAGTCCCCTGAGGAGCTTCTCATGCTGCTAGTGTTCACCAACCAATTACACTGCTACCTGCCCTTTCTTCAGGTTTTAAAGTAAGTTTAAGCAAGCAAACTAAGTTAAATTTTGAAAATGTACCCTTTTTAGGAAAAAATAAGAGATCCAAGAAAAGCTAATAAATTAAGGTCTATGTTTTCCCTGTCCCAAAGTAACAGCTGGATATTTGATATCCTGATGGAAAATTACTCTAAGAGGAGCCTGCTATCAAACTAGGGACTTTGTGTATTCAAGGTGAAAGTCTTACATTGAGCTAAATTTTCTCATTGGGTCATTTAGCTCTTCAGAAAGCTATCCAGTCTCTTTTCCTTAGTTTTTTACTCTTTGCCATTGGGTAGATAACTGTTGATTAGGAGCCTGTCTGTTCCTGCCCCTTTTCTCTTCTTTTTGCTTTCTCTCCCAGGGTGGCAGTATGCAACAGTCTGTGTGAACAGATACCCCCTCACCTCTCCTTGTCAGATTGGGTTCCTTTCTGAAATTTAAAGGGAATCCTGATGGCCAAACTTGACAGGAAAATTACTCTCAATCCTCTTCCAGACCCCCCCTTCCTCCCAGGTTACCCTAAATAATCTCTTGGAAGCTTATTAAGCACTTCCTACTGCCTGCCTCCCTTAGGGGAGTTGAAATTTTGATCCTTTTCACCACAGAGCTAGTCGATTGGCTTACTCTGCTCTCTCTCAGGCCAATTTTCTCTATCCCAGGGTGGTTAAGTAAATCAGGCAGCCTCAGTAGATTTGCCTCTCCCTTCTTCTTTGTGTAGTCTTTAGCTGGCTGGTATGCTCCCCAAAGCTCAAAGGGGGTCCAGGCAACCAAGCCCACAGAAAAGAAACCCCTCCCACCTTTCATCATAATCCTCCCACTCTTGGAGAACACTCCCTCCTGCTGGTGGTTGGTGGGAATTGGGACTTCCAGGGTTTTTTTTTTTGCCTTGAGGGTGGGGCTTAATCATCCCTCATTTCCTGCCACAGGGGTGAGAAATCTTTGTTTTACCTTGAGCCATTTATCTTTGTCCAGCTTCCTCCAGATAAATGCTCTTAAGCTCCTGTTCTTTGTTTCCCAGAACAGCTCACTTGCACAGGATCTTGCCTGCACTCAGCGATTTTGTGTGGGAGAGATAGTGAGTGTCCACTTAAACTGATGCCATCTTGCTGCCTCCCCCTCGGGCTGTCTTTTATCTGTGTCATTTCCAGTAGACCAATTATCCTGGTGTCAGATTATGATTAGTGGTGTATGTCTGTCATTTGGGACAGGAAAAGTGTCTTTTACTTGTTGAAGAAAACCTTTGGTATAATGCATTTAAGGAGTTGCAAATTGGGTCATATCATGGTGTGACAATAAGTGATCAGTTCTCAATTTTATTCCCAGAGACAAGTCTGCTTGTAACAATTTCATACGGGTTGGGTTTGTTTCCCGAAAGGAATGCTATGAGTAAACATGAGGGCCGAAAGTAAAATTTTGGGCCAGAGAAGGCCAGGTTCTTCAATTAACTTAGACAGATTTAATTTAAATTTATAATTACAGTTCTTTTATTTGTGGTTGCTTTCACATGAAAATGTGAAAGAGCATTTTATAAAATTTCAGACTCTATCATTTCTGGGTGAACCTCTATCTTAATGATGGCAAGCATAGATGGGAGTAAAATGGCAGAAAAGAGGTAATTTACTTGTTCATAATTTTCCACTGGCATACCAGAAGAAGTGAAAATCCCTGTTTCCATAGCATGCTGAAATAATAAGTTATAACAAAAGCATATATGCTATCGGTATAAATGAATTCTCTTTCAGATAGAAAGCAAGAATGGGTAAGAGAATAGAGTTCATCCTCTTTGGCAGAAAAAATTGAAGAAGGCTACCTAATTCTATCAGTATGTGGTAACTACATAGTCTTTTTGGAATGTACCATTTAAATTTTCAGTACAAGAAGCATTAACAAATAGAATGACATTGGGTTTGATCATAAGAGCATGTAGGGAGTTAATTTTTTAAATCAATTTATTGAAGTATATCACGCATGCATAAACATACATAAACAATAAGTGTATAATAATAGTTGATTACTTAGAAAACAAACGTATGTAACATCATACAGGACTCTCCTAACACACCCTACCACCAATAACTTGCATTGTTGTTAAACCTTTTAATTAATGATTAAAGAGCATTGTCAAAATATTACTACTAACCAAAGTATTTTTACCCCAACCAATCCTATTATTATCTTTATATCATTTATATATGAACATACATGAGCAATTAAGTGTATAGTAAAAGTTGTGAACTTACAAAGCAAATATGCATAACGTTATATGGGGTCCCATACATCAACCCACCACCAACACCTTGGATTGTTGTGAGATGTTTGTTACAAATTATGAAAGAATATTGTCAAAATCTTACTACAAATCATAGGCCTTATCTTACATTTAGTTTGTTTTTCCCACAACCCACCCTGTTATTATTTTTTAAATATATTTTTTATGACAGAAGTTTTAAAGTTATAAAACAATCATGCCCATGTGCGGAATTCCCAAACAGCACCTCTCCATCAACACACATTTGCTACAGATAAGATAATATCTGAATGTTACTATGTCCATAATGTACATTTGGCTCACATTTTCCATGCTGCCTCATTTTCAACACAGTACTTCTTTTGCATAGATGTAAGAATTTTATATTACTGCTAACCACAGTCCATAGGTCACTCCAGCTCTATTTTTCCCATTATTTTCATTCCCAACACTGTGCAGTAGTGATGTACATTTGCTCTAGCTTACAAAGGACATGCTTGCATCTGTACCATCAACCACAATTCTCACCCACCTCTTGGTATACTGTGCTATTCAGTTCCTAGATTATTCGCTCACATTCTGTCAGTTGTCTTTTACATACCTAGACTACCATTTTCAGCCACTTCCCCATTTATAAGCTAGTTGTTACTCACTATGTTATCCACTCTACAGCTTTCCACACTTCTACAGTAAAGCTAATTAAAGCTTCTACATACATTAAACATCAGTAGTCCATCTCAGTCCTCCTCTTATCTCCTTTAAGATTCCACCACCTACCACCGGGTTTTGAAGATATTTTCCTACAGTTTCCTCTAGAAGTTTTATGGCTCTTTTATATTTGGGTTTTTGATCCATTTTGAGTTACTTTTTGGATAAGGTGTGAGATAGGTGTCTTTTTCCTTCTTTCGGCTATGGATACACAATTCTTTCAGCACCATTTATTGAATAGACTGTTCTGCCAAGCTGTGTGGGTTTGACAGGCTAGTCAAAAATCACTTGACCATACATGTGAGGGTCTGTTTCTGAGCCATAAATTGGTTCCATTGGTTTATAGGTCTGTCTTTATGCCAGTACCCTTGTGTTTTTACACTATAGCTAGGTAATACGATTTAAAGTCTGGAGATGAGGGTTTGCTTTTTCCTTTTTATGATGTTTCTGGCTATTCAGGACCCCTACCCTTCCAAATAAATGTGATCATCTTGTTTTCAACTTTTTTTTAATGCACGTGGATTTTTTTATTGGGATTGCATTGAATCTGTTTATCAATTTGAGTAGAATTGCCATCTTCATATTTATTCTTCCAGTCCATGAGCATGAAATGTTCTTCCAGTTATTTAGGCTATTTTTTATTTCTTTTAACATTGAGTTGCAGTTTTCTGAATACAAGGGCTTTATATTGTTGGTTATGTTTATTCCTGACTATTTTATATATCTGTCATATTTTATTTTCACCACTCTTTTGACACTTTTAGTTACTATTATTGATATAATCTTTATTTCTGAACTTTCTTCCAGGCTTCTCTCTCCCATTTTTCTTTACAGGTTCTAGCACACCCTTTAGTATTTCCTAAAATTCTGGCCTCTTGCTTAGAAATTCTCTCAGTTTCTGTTTATCTGGGAATATTCTAATCTCGCCCTCATTTTTGAAAGACAGTTTTGCTGGATATAAGATTCTTGGCTGGAAGTTTTTCTCTTGTAATATCTTAAATATATCTTTCCTCCATGGTTTCTGGTGAGAAATCAGCATTTAATCTTATTAGGTATTCCTTATATGTTATACATTGCTTTTCTCTTGCTCTTCTCAGAATTTTCTTTGTCTTTGGCATGCAGCATTATGATGAGTATGTGTCTCAGAGTTGGTCTATTTGGATTTTTTTGGATGAGAGTGTGTTGTGCTTCTGGGACATGGATATCTATTGCATTCAGTAGGGTGGGAAATTTTCTACTATTATTTCTTCAAACATTCCTTCTGCCACTTTTCCCTTCTCTTCTTCATCTGGGATACATATGACATGTATATTTGCACTCTTTTTGCTGTCATTTAGTTCCCTGAGACCTTGTTTAATTTTTTCCATGCTTCATCTGTTCTTTTTTATGTTCACTTTCAGAGGCCATTTCTTCAAGGTCACCAATCCTTTCTTCTGACTCCACAAATCTGCTATTATATGATTCCAGTGTTTTTTATTTTCATTTATTGCACCTTTCATTCCCATAAGCTCTGCTATTTTTCTATGTATGCTTTCAAATTCTTCTTTGTTCTCATCCAGTGTCTTTTTAATATCCTTAATCTCTTTAGTCATCACATTGAATTTATTAAGGAGATTTGTTTGAACATCTACAATTAGTTGTCTCAACTCCTTTGTGTCATCTGGAGGCTTATCTTCTTTAACTGGGTCATAGCTTCCTGTGTCTTGGTATGGATAATAATTTTTGTTGGTGTCTTGGCATCTGGGTTACTAGAGTATTCGTTCTGGATTGCCAAACCATCACTTTCTCCCCCATTTTGGGGAAGTGCCGCTTTCAACTCCAGCCACCGAACAACTCCTAAGGCAGCTTATATCTCCAGTGGGGATGGGCACTGGGCTCCATGGTGTGGAGCACTCTACTTATGAGTCTTCTCTGCAGATGGCCAGTCTCCCCCCATTCCTTCAAATGTGTTGCAGGATGGTCTTCTGGTCCCTGGAGCTCCCAAATAGGTGCTTCAGCTAGCTCCAGATACCTCTGGGTGCTTACTAACTGCCCCATAGCAGGAGTTGACTCTAGGAGCTCCTTACTCTGCTGCCATCTTGCTGGTATTTCTTGGAGTTGTTAATTTTGAAGTTAGCAGTTTACAGTATGAGTTTATCCCCTCATTGCATAAAGGTAGCAGAGTAGCAAGGCAAGAACATTGCATTATATTAGGAGATTAAGAGGTGAAGTAGAAGGATCTCATAAGAAGTCAGTTTTCTCAAAAAATGTTACATCTGCACAGAGTTAATTTGGTAAAGGTTTAAGTAATTTTGCAGCTTAACACAGTTTGGATAAGCACAGGTAACTGTGCTCATAGGCTTGTAACTCTTGTTTTGCCAAAAAAATCTCAACAGCTTTCTCAAAAGAAATTAGAATAATTTCAAGTTATTCAACAAAGCAGCTATTAAAGTTCCACACCCTGAAAAAAAAATCTGCATTTAAAGAGCTCATGGACCCACCATACAAATGTTTCATACAAGATTCCCTAATCAAAAGAAAAGAAAACTATAAAATAATGAGAAAGATAGAAGATAATCTATGACCTGAAAATAAAGGGGTAAACCTCATAAAATAAGATGTATGCAAATAAAAATATGCATTATGAAAAATATCAAAACTAGTTGAATACATTACATAAAATTTCCAGAGTCACAAATCTAAACCAATATTCCTGAAATAATTATTGGTCTTGCTTTGTGTAAAATACTGATATAGTTAAAATAAATAACTAAATGATAAAAGTAGCTACCTTAGAAGTTAGAGTAAGTAAAATTAAACATTAGAGTGTAGACATATAAGTTAATAGAGCAGCAAAAAACAAATCATTTATAAATGGAAAAAAATAGAATAGCTAAGATTCAGATTAGCATTCTTAATCATTCTTTCTGCAATGAAGATAGTGTTCTATTTCTGCACAAGCTATTACCGAAGCCACAAGCAACATATACCTATTGAGCACTTGAGATTTGTATACAATTACTTGAATATCTTTCTTCAATTTTGTGGGTCATATATCAAGAAATATAATTGTTAATCATCAGCTAATTCCATGTATATCTTATTGAGGAACTGCATAAATAATTTTGACAGTGGTTGCATCATTGTACATAACTACCAGCTGTGTACACAGATTCCAATTTCTCCACATCCTCACCAGCAGTTGTTTTAGATTTTCAAAAAAGTATAACTAACCCAGCAGGTGTGAAGTGATATCACATTGTGGTGTTGATTTGCACATCCCTAATGACTAAGCATGTTGAGTATCATTTCATGTTGTTGTTATCCAATTTCATGTATTCCTTGGAGAAATGTCTATTGAATACTTTGCCCATTTTATATTAGGTTATTTGTCTATGTTAAATGGTAAGGGATTTTTAGAATATACATTCTGGATATTTGGCCCTTCTGAGATATGTGATTAGAAAGTATTTTCTCCCTTTTCACTTTCTGGAGAGGGTCCTTTGATGAAAAAGTTTTTAAATTTTTTTGTGAAATACAGTCTGCCTATTTTTTTCTTTTGTTTCTACTTATTTTAATGTCATATCTAAGCATCAATTGGCACATCCAAAGTAATGAAGAATTACCCCTATATTTACTTGTATGAGCGTTGTTGTTTTGCTGTATCATTTACCTCTCAAAATGACAATATTTTGTAAACATTGTAAGGTAAGGATCAAAATTCATGCTTTTTATTTGCATATCTAGTTGTTCCACCACCATACGGTAAAGACTCTTCCTTTCTGAGTGCAAGACCTTGATGCTTTTTTGGGGGAAATTAATTGACCATAGATATATGGGTATATTTCTGAAGTATCCATTCTATTCCATTGTTTTAGATGTTTACCTTTATGCCAATATCATGCCATTTTAATAACTGTAGATTTGTATTATGCTTTCAAATATAGAATTTGATGTCTTCTAGTTTTGTTCTTCTTTTTCAGTATATTTTTACCTATTCAGGGTCTTCTGTAATTCCATGATTTCAAGTGTCAGCTTATTTTTCTTTTAAAAAATGGGCTGTGAGATTTTGATAGGTATTGCTTTGTATTTCTGAATCTTTTGGGGGAGATTTCCACCTTGACTATATTAAATCTGCTATTCCATTAAATGGGATGTCTTTCCATTTATTTAGGTATCTTTAATTTCTTTCAGCAATATTTTATAGATATTTTATAAATCTTGCATACCTTGGATAAAATTATTTGTAGCAATTTATTATATTTGATGCCTTTCAAAATTATTTTTTCTTAAAAATTTTGGATTTCTTACAATTTGTTTGCCTACATACAACTGATTTATGCATGTTAATTTTTTACCCTAACACTTAACTGCGTTTCTTAGCTCTAATAGTTAGGGTGTGTGTGGGTGTATAAGTGTAAATAGGCACGTGTGGCCGCTATAGGTTTTTCTATATAATAAGATCGTGTCATCTCAAATCAGATAATTTTACTTCTTATTTTCCAATTTGCACCCCTTTTCCTTCTTTTTATGGCCAAGCTGATTTTACAGGAATATTGAGTACAATGTTTAATAGCAGAAAGTGAAAGTAAGCATCCTTGCCTTGTTACTGACCTTAGGAGGAAAGCTTCGGACTTTCTCCATTGTATATGATGCTGGCTTTTGATTATTCATAAATTCCCTTTATTAGGTTGAGGAAATTCCTTTCCATTTCTAGTGTGTTGATTGCATTTATCATGAAATGATATTGCATTTACCAAATGTTTTTCTGCATCAAACTAGAAATCATTTTTGTTACTCTAATATGGTTTAATACATTGGTTGATTTCTATATGTCAGCACATCCCTTGCCACCTTAAGCTAAACCCCACTTGGTCATGTTGTGTAATCCTATTAGTATTCTGCTAGATTTGGTTTGCTAGTATTTTGTTGAGTATTTTGGCATCTGTATTGAAGAGGGATAATTGTCTATAGATTCAGTACCTTTTACTGGCTTTCTTATAAGGTTAAGGCTGGACTGATAGAGTAACTTAGGATGTATTCCTTTCTCTTACATTTTTTGTAAGAGTTTGAGAAGGATTGGTGCTAATCCTTTATTTTTTATTTTTTAATATACTTTCTAACTTTTCTGTAAGATACCTAGATTATATAAATTTTACATAAAATATATGGGAGATTCTCATATGTCCCACTCCCTACCCCTCATACATTTTCCTACATTAACAGCACTCTTCAATCATGTGGTACATTTCTTACAATTGATGAACACATTTTGGAGCATTCTCCAGGATTGACCACATGCTAGGCCACAGATAACTCTAAATGAATTCAGAAAGATTGAAATTATACAGAGTATTTTCTTTGACCACAATGGAATGAAGCTGGAAATCTGTAAAGGGCTGAGAACCACATTACACAAAAAAGTATGAAGGTTATGTAACACACTCAAACAATGAACCAAGGAGGGAATCACAAAAGAAATCACAACTTCCTTGAATGAAAATGATAACACAACATATCAAAACCTGTGGGATGCAGCAAAGGCTGTACTGAGAGGGAAATTCATAGCTGTAGATACCTATATTATAAAAGAAGAAAGAGCTAAAATCAAAGACCTAACTGCACACCTAGAGGAATTAGAAAAATAACCAAAAACTAACCTGAAAACATGTAGAGGGAAGGACATAACAAAGATTAGAGCAGAGCTAAATGAAATTTCAAGAAAGTACCAGAAAAAATAAAACCAAAAGCTGGCTCTTTGAGAAGATTAATAAAATTGACAGTCACTTAGCTACACTAACAAAGAAAAAAGAGAGAAGATGCAAATTCTAATTCTTTAAATGTTTCATAGATTTCATCAACATAACCATTTTGTCTTGAAAATGTCCTTCATTAGGTACTGCTCATGTAATAGAGATTCTTGCCACCCTATTAAAGAATGTAGCATGACTCCTCAAGATGGAAATTCAATATTCTTTCGGTTGTGATGTGGCTCTCTACCCACCAAGATAACACCCTTATTGATGAAACACTCTTCAAAATCTTCCAGGATGACCTCTTTTCAAATACTGACCCATGCCTGAACAATTTGGAAGCCTTCCTTGAATACTCAAATCCAATTTTATTGCCTATCCAAAGTTTATGAAAATCTCTGTGTTTCTACCAAAGCCTGTCCTACTAATAATACACTTTTCTTGACTGAACTCTTAACTCTAAAATTAAATCCAAATGGCCAGGTATCTTGTCTGTCTTATCTTTCACCGTAAGAGTTTATCATATGAAGAAGCTCAGAAGCATTATTTGCAGAATGGAACACTGGTTTGGGTCTTTGTTATTTATTAAAGTCCAAGTTTAGGGATTAGCATTGATGGAAACCACTCATGAGGGAAGTAATTGAAGAGTTATGAAGAAGTGAGTGTCCAACCAATGAATGCTGGGGGTTATAGTGGATGTATATGTGGGCTACCTGAATCAGTTGCAAGGATGATTGAATAAATATCATCAAGTTTTGTTGAAGCAAACCCTTGGTGATGATAAGACAACATACATATTTCGTGGTATCAAGCTGGGGATTGAATCTGGGACCTCATATGTATGAAACTGGCACTCAACCACAGATCTTCATTGGCTCCCAAGTTGATATTTTTCATTTGTTTGACTATTGATTGTTGTTTGTTTTTAGGAGGCACTGGGGCTGAACCCAGGACCTCCCATGAGGGAAGCAGGCACTCAACCACTTGAGCCACATCCTCTCCGCACAATATATTTTTGTTTCATCACTTTAGGGGTCTTTTAGATTATTCTGAAAGTTTCTCTTTTCCATTTTATCTAAATCATTTCATGTTTCATATCTAATTTACAAAGAATGGTTGCTGGATTTCTTAGCCTAATTTATGGCATCTATTTTTAGGTATTTTAATAACAGATCTTCTAATATTGAAGATGAATAATTATCCATAAAGTTTGTTGTTTCCTCAATTTATCCTGAGATGTTTCTGCTTTTAGAATTATTCCTTCCAGAAAAAAGTTAGTGAAGATGTTTGATAATATTTAGAAAATTTGGAAGATTGTGAACAGTGCTCCTTTCCTTTCTAAAGATTATCCTGTTTTCTATGGTTTGTATGTTATAATTAGTACTCAAGTATTTCTACATTGTTCTGTTCAACTTGCATGCAATTTTTTCTAAATTGATAAAATATCTAAGGGCTCAAACTTCATAGTTTTTATATGGAAGACGTGAATGGGAAAACCCTTGATACAAAAAGAGCTTCAGGGCCTGAAAACTAATAACAAGAATAATAATAATTAAATAGCAAATAAAATATGTTTGTTTTATAAAACTTCAAGGGAATATATGAAAAATATATCAAGATAGAAATGAGAAGGAATTCAAAATTTTACAATACAGAAAATCTAATAAATATGAAAGTAGGCATTAATGGGAGAATTGAGGGTCAATAAAAGATATTACACTCAAAAGACAATTAAAAATGGCTGAGGATACTCCTACATTATCAGTAGTAACCTTAAGTGTAAATGGATTAAACTCTGAAGTCAAAAACAGAAATTTACAGAATGGACAGAAAAACATGACCCAACTATATGTTCTCTACAAAAGACTCACCTATCATTCAAGGACATACATAGATTGAATGTTAAAGGTGAAACTATGCCATGAAAGTACTACCAAAGAGAGCTGGGAAGTGAGACTAATAGATAAAAGACTTTAATATAAAAGAGTGTTATAGAGGCAAAATGTCACTAAATACTGATAAAAGAGCTATTCAATAAGAATATGTAACCATTATGAATATAAACGCAGAGGTCCAGAATATATGAGGCAAATTTTGACAGAGAAGTAAAATCTGATGATTCTTAATTAATAGTAAGAGACAGTATTACACCGCTTTTACTAATGAATAGAAAATCAATAAGGAAATACAAGGCTTGAATGATACTGTAAACATGGGATTCTTAGCTTTTTTTTATTCCACAGACATCTTTGCCAGTCAGGTGAGAACCACGGACCCTTTATCAGAATGTAACAGCAGATAGTTTTATGACACTCAACATTAACATGTCTTTAAATTGAAATTTTCCATTCAATCTCATGGACCCCAGAAAGCTTTCTCCTGAAATCTTTCCACTAACTGTTTTATGGGTCCATGGACCCCTGGTTAAGAACCCCTGCAAATAAGCTATACCTGACAGACATGTATAGAACACTTCACACAAAAGCAGAATGTGCATTTTTCTCAAGTGTACATGGATCATTCTACAGCCCCAATCATATTTTGACCCACAAAACAAGCCTCAAAATTAAAACAAACAAACAAACATGGAAGTCATATGATGTGTCTTCAACCATAATGGAATAAAACTAGAAAGCAATACCTTAAGTACATCAGAAAATAAAACAATAAGTGAAAATTAAAGGACAGATTCTTAAAACTACAATAAGTTAAAGAGAGACTCATAGGGGAAATTAGGAAATAATTTGAGGTGAATGAAAATGAAAATGTATTATCAAAATTTGTGGGATGCAGGAAGGGCAGCGCTGACAAGTAAAATTATAGCTATAAGTATTTTATGTTTATATTAAAAAGAAAGATTTCAAATCAGAGACCTATCTTCACACTGAAAAAACTAGATAAATAAGAGCAAATTAAGCTCCTAGTGAACAGAAAGGACATAAATATTAGAACATAGATAAATAAAATAGAGAATTTTAAAAATCAAAAGAGAGAAAAGTTAAGCTGTAAGTTGGTTCATTGAAAAGAGGTAAAATTCTCAAAACTTCAGCTATACTCATGAAAAACTAAGGAGAGAGGATACAAATGACTAAAATAAGAGATGACAAGTGGGCTTTATATCTGTCCATCCTGAAATAAAAAGGACTATATGAGTCCTTTTTATAAAGGTCTATAATAGCACTATGAAGAAGTGTATCTAATGAAGGAAGTTGATGTGGGAGGAGTGGGGGCGTGGGGAATGGGGTATATGGGAACCTCTTATTTATTTTAATGTAACATTTTGTGTATGTATGTATCTCTAAAAAGAGAATAGGAGTTGGACTTGGCCCAGTGGTTTGGGATCTGTCTACCACATGGGAGGTCCGTGGTTCAAACCCCGGGCCTCCTTGACCCCTGTGCAGCTGGCTCATGCGCAGTGCTGATGCGCGCAAGGAGTGCCGTGCCATGCAGGGGTGTCCCCCATGTAGGGGAGCCCCACACGCAAGAAGTGCACCCCATAAGGAGAGCCACCCAGCACGAAAGAAAGTGTAGCCTGCCCAGGAATGGCGACGCACACACGGAGAGCTGACACAACAAGATGACGCAACGAAAAGAAACACAGATTCCCATGCTGCTGACGACAACAGAAGTGGACAAAAAAGACACAGCAAGTAGACACAGAGAATAGACAACTGGGGTGTGGGGGGAAGGGAGAGAAATAAATAAATCTTTAAAAAAAAAGAATAAAGTCTGAAAGTGTATGCGAAAATGTTAGCTATTCTAGATGAAATGGCCAAATTATTCTTTGAAATACACAAACTCCCTATGCTGAATCCAAATGAACCAGGTGATCTCAAAAACCCAATAAGTAGTAGAGAGATGGAATCAGTTATCAAATACCTCCCAAAAAAGGAAAGCCAAGGACCACATGGCTTACAGGAAAATTTTAATATTCAAAGAAGAATTAACACCAATTCTACTCAAACATTTGCAAAAACTTGGAGGAGGTAAAACTCCTGAATTCTGTGAGGCGAGCATCACCCTCATACCAAAGCCAGATAAACCTAACCAATTAAAAGAAAGTTACAGACCATTATTTCTTGTGAATATTGCAAAAATTCTCAAAAGAAATACTAGCCACTAAAATCCAACAGAACATTAAAATAATTATACACCAGGAGCAAGTTGGATTTATCCCAGGTATGCACGGGTGGTTGAACATAAGAAAATTAATGTAATACACCACATTAACAGAACAAAGCCAATAAAACCCACACAATCATCTCAATTAATGCAGAAAAGGCAGTTGACAAAATCCAGCATTGCTTCTTGATGAAAACACTTAAAAAATTAGGAATAGAAGGGAACTTCCTCAACATGATAAAGGATATATATGGATAGCATGCAGCTAACACACTACAAAATAGTGAAAGACTGAAATCTTTCCGTCTACAATCAGGGAAAGGACAAAGATATCCACTGACACCAGAGGTATTCAATAGTGCACTGCAAGATCTAACCAAAGTAGGCAAAAAGAAAAAGGAAGGAAAGAAGGAAGGGAGGGAGGGAGGAGACATCCATATTGGAAGTGAAGTGTAGTCTCCCTCTTTTCAGATGACATGATTCTATATATAGAAAATTCTGAAAACTTTATAACAAAGTTAAAAGAGCTAAAAGTGAATTTAGCAAATTTGTGGAATATATGATCAGAACAGAAAAATCAGTAGTAATGTATCTAAACACTGGTAATGAACAATCAGAAGGAAATCAAGAAAACATTCCATTTATAACAGCATCTAAAAGAATCAAATATCTAGGAATAAATCTAACCAGGCATATAAAGTACTTGTAGAGAGAAAACAACCAAACATTGCTAAAAGAAATCAGAGGAGGCCCAAATTAATAGATATTACATGTCCATTGATTGGATTTCTGATCTTTGTCAAGATGTCATTTATACCAAAAGCAATTTCTAGCTTAGTATAATCCCATCAAAACTGTACTGACCTTTGCAGAAATGGAAAAGCCAATCACCAAATGTATATGGATGGATAAGTATTCCCTAATATCCAAAGCTGTCTTGTAATGGAAGAATGAAGTTCATAAGAATAATATTTCCAAATCATAAAAATCTTCAAAGCACAGTAATCAAATCATGGTACTGGCTGGAGTCAAACATACAGACCAATAGGATTCAGTTGAGGGCTCAGAAACCTACCCTTATTTTGACGGATAGCTGATTTTTGATAAGTGGGCCAAATCCACCTTTGGGGATGGAAGAGTCTCTTCAAAATGTGGTGCTGGGGAAATTGGATTTCCATTAGCAAGAGATTGAAGGAGGATGCCTTCCTCATACCATATACAGAAATCAACTCAAAATGGAACAAAGTGTGAAATATGAGCCAGAACTTTGAAATGCCTGGAAGCAAATATGTGGAAGCATCTTTAAGAGATTGCATTAGGCAATGGTTTTTTAGACTTTACATCCAACACACAAGCAAAAAAAAAAAAAAAAAATACGTGTGACCTCAACAAAATTAAAAATCTTTGTGTTATTGGAGGTGGCTCAAGCAATTGGGCACCTCCCTCCTACATGGGAGGTCCCACATTCTGTTCAGGGGCCTCCTTAATAAAAGAACAAGAGCACACAATGAACAGACACAGAGACCAGTCAGTGAGTGCAATGACAGGAGGAGAAATAAATAAAATAAATCTTAAAAAATAATTGCAAACCTGTCTGAATCAAAGGGCATTACCATGAAAGTAGAAAGACAACTTACCCAATGGGAGAAAATATTTGAATCTGAATATCCAATAAAGGTGTAATGTCCAGACTATATTAAAAAATCTTTAACATTTTCAATAAAAAGAGGAATATTTACCTGTTTGAAATAAGGAAAAAGTGTCTGACCAGGTATTTCTACAAAGAGGATGTACAAATGACCAAGAAGGCTATGAAAATTTGCTTATCATCATTAACACTTAGGGTAATGCAGATTAAACCATAATATAATTTCACACTCACTAGAATGGCTACTATTTAAAAATGTATAATTACAAGTATTGGAAATGATGTGGAGAAATAGGAACACTCATTCATCGTTGGTGGGAATGTAAAATTGTGTGACTGCTGTGGAATAAATATTGGCAGTTTTCAGAAATTTAGGTATAGAAAGTTAGGTATAGATCCAGTAATCCCATGACTAATTAAAGAATGGACTCAAAGAGATATTTGCACACCCATTACCATAGCATTATCATGAAGTGTGAAAAGATTGAAGAAACCAAGTATCCATCAACTGATGAATGGATAAATAAAATATAAGTACATAATATGTATTGAATATTATTCAGCCATAAAAAGAAATGGAATTTTGAAGATACATGGGTGGACATATAAGACATCAGGCTGAGTGAAAAAATTCAGACACAAAAGGACAAATATTGTATGAGCTCACTGGTATAAAATAATTAGAACAAGAAAACTTAAAATCTGAGCCTAGAATATTGTTTCCCATAGGAACAAGACATGAAATGAGTTAGGGCTCAAATTATACAGGGTTTCTATTGGGGTGGAGTGTAATGTTTTTGTAATGGAAGGTGGTGATGGTATTACAACATTGTGAATGTAATTAAGGACTGAATTACCTATGCATATGTTGCTCAAGGGGAAATCATGTTCTATGTATGCTACTGGAATAAAATTCTAAAAAGCATACAGCTGTACAATAGATTCTGGGAGCAATATTGTAAATAATGGACTAATTAATCATACAATTTTTAATATGTTCTTTCAAGAATTGTAACAATTCTACATATGAATACATGTTAATTATAGGGTGATATATGGGAACTCTTTATTTTATGCGTGATTGTTAGCCAAACCCATAACATTTCTAATAAAAAATAAAATTAATTTTTAAAAATTGAAATTGGAAGAAAACAGGGAGAGTTAAGGCAACCCCACATAAATACAAGTTGTGTGAATCTGTGACCACTATAAACGCCCTACAAGAAGCAAAAGGAAGTTGTCCATGTTGAAAGGAAAGGACACTGGACAATAGATTGAAGATTCATGAGAAAATAAAAATCTCCCATAGAGGAAATGACATGAGTAAAAATAAATGTCATTACGATTGAGGGGGGTTCTAATTCCACATTTTCCATACTATAGGATCTAAACTGCAAATGCATGAAAAGTCACAAATCAATGACTTTTGATTTATATATAATTAAGTAATTAGTGAAGTAACTGCATAACTATGGAGAGATAGAGAGGTATATGAACATAGCATGTATATGATATTGAAGTTTCACTGATATAAAAACAGATGAGATTGTTATAGCTTTAAGATGTTAAATTTAAGTCCCAATGTAATAACAAAGAAACAGTGGGGAAAATGCCCACAAAGAAATGAGAAGGTTTTCTCAAGTTTTCTCTATTAAAGTGAGCAAAGGACTTGAATAGATATTTATCCATAGATGTACATATGGCTATGAGCATATGTAAAGATAATCAGCATCATTGACCTTTGGGGGGTATAGATCAAAGCCATAGTGAATTACTACCTCACAACCCCTAGAATGACTGCTTATTAAAAATGAAAAGAAGCTAGTGCTGATGAGGACACAGAGAAATGGGATAAAGTACAGTGTTGGTAATGTGAGATGATGCAGCTTATGTTCGGTGGTTCCTAAGGTAGTTGAATATAGAAATACTAATTGACAAAGCAATCCCAATTCTAGATATGTAGAAAAAGTATTGAAAGCATGGTCTGGGATATGTATATGTGCACAAATGTTAAGAGGGGCATTGTTCAGAATGTCAAGGGGTGGAGTGAATCAAATGCTAGATTCAAAGAAAATGAAACAAATTGCTAAATTATGCAAGGAACATCATTGCAGTAGCTAGAAATTTGTATACAGCTATACTTAGCAAAAAATAATATTTGGGCAAGGATACAAGTAATGAAATAATTCAGCTAAAACTGTGACTAGTTTTAACATGCTGGGCAGATTTGCTTTGAGAATGCTAAAATTTTGATATTTTAAGTATTTGTTAGAAGAAATAAATTTTAAAATGAATGCATGTAATTGAAACATGGGGATATGCATGAAAAGAGTTCCAATATACAGAATCTATTACATCAGAAAATGGGGAAAAATAGGACAAACTCCTGTCATTCTATGATTGGCTTATTAACCAGTATTTTAAACAAAGATTACTTTATTTTGAGACGAAATTCAAAGCAGGGGAAAGAAGTTGGGAAACTAGGAGCTTAGCACAAAACTCAGGGTATCTGAAATTTTATCATGTAGTCAAAATCTCTGGGATTATCTTTCTGTGAAATGTCAAACTTTTCTCTTTTTAGCACACATTCATTTTGATATGAAACTATTATAACTATGATCCCTAGCATGCATTTGGGATATTTTTCCATATTCCTCCATTATTAATACAATACATCTTTGATATTAATGCAAGAATTTTACAGTATAACTATAATCTGTAGTCTATAGGTTACATTATTCATATTTTCCCATGCTTCTCCACATTCCCACTACCTTGTTTTCATTCACAGAAGGACATTCTTGCATTTGTACTATTAATGACAGTTCTCATCTGTGGCTGGGTTCACTGTATTCATTCCCTAGATTATTGTCTAGCTTTCTTTAAATTGACATTTATACCCCTAGATTACCCTTTCAGCCACAATCCCATTTATTTACCAGCTGCTACTCACTGTAATGTGTTACCATCAACTCTATCCATTTCCACACTTTTGCAGTCAAGTTAATTAAAACTTCTGCATACATTATGCATTAATTCTTCTAAGTTTTCCTCTTATCTCCTAAAACACAGAAAGCAGTGGAACCAATAATAAACCCAATAGCCAACCAATAATAAATCCAATAGGCTAATTCTTGTTTTATACTGCCTCCCCACCCCCACCTTGTCATGCACTATTACCTATAAAATATTACAAAGAAAAAAAATGGTAATATTGTCTGGTTTCATTATGATGGCATAGGGTTTTTGCTCCCTCATTTTCTAATGTGACCATCAATTACCAAGTGGAGTTGCTTATCTCCTCCTTGGTGGTACACACTTTGTGTAAATGGCCCTGGAGCAACAATTTAAATTTACTGAAAGAGATTATGGGGGAAGAGTAATCATCTATCCCTTCTATCCTGTAAAATGTGAAACATACTTAGGTGTTGAAATTTAGGTACAAATGAGTTCCATAACAAATGGTTCCATAACAGAGTTTGGGGCTGTATGATAATCTAACATTAATGGGCCCCAGGAGAGTATCTTCCCTCCTCAGGCCTCCAGTCCTTATGGGTTGGGACATGATAGAAAATATTCATGAGAAAAAATATTATTGAAGGGTCTCTTGTATACAGAATTTTCATAAACATGAAGATGGACATGCTCCATATAAATACATAAAAGGGCAAGAGGAATGGTTGCAAAAATTAGTATGTGATGCAACTCTTCCCAAAGAAGAGAAATTAGTGTTTTGGGCAAAAGTGAAACCCAAGCAACAAGAATCAGTGGTTAGGCTTCTTGGATGATGGCATCAAAGTAGTTCAGACAGGTTGCAGCTCTCTTACAAAATAGGGAGAAAGCAAAGAATTCAACCCAGGAAGCTGGCTTTGGGACCTGCAAACCAGCAGACTGCTGCACAGATCATCCAGGGGGGACTGGGAATGGAGAAAGTAAGAGGTCAAAAGGAAAACTGGGTTGCTGCGCTGTCTGGGAGTAATGCCCATCATCACTCCCTTGAGGAAAACAGCCTTGCTAAAACCTGTGGCTTAGAAGCCAAAGGAGAGGGGAAAGGACATATTACTCCTCAGGAAGTGTGTTTGTGCATCAAAGGGCTGTGTTTTTCTTCTGTGAGTTTAACCAGCATAAAGTCAGTTTTTAATCTCTGGCTCAGAAGCGCAGGTCCTTGGAAACTGAAGGATTCAACTCAGGTTTATCAAAGGTTGCCACCTGGTGGACAGTAGGGAAAGGGAAAGAAGACAAAGCTTGACTCACTTTCATTTCACAGACAACTTAGATCTGGTCTATTCCCCATTAGTGGCTCCCTGCCCCTCTTTTGATGACTTAAGCTGGGCAAGCTTAAAGTTTCAAAAAAATTTGAAACAAAACTCAAAGAAGAGCTGTAAAATAAAAACACTAGTCACAAAAGAGAATTCCTGAACAGTAAAAAGTCAACACAATCAGATGCCTACATATCAACAAAAAAATGCAAGCCATATTAACACACAGGAAGATATGGCCTGGCCAAAGGAACAAACCAAAATTTTAGATGGACTAATGAATTATGTTTACACAAGTCTCCTTAAGCAATTCTAGTTATTGAAGGGAAATGTGTCTAAAGAGATAAAGGATATTAAGATGACACTATGTGAGCATGAAGAACAATTTGAAAGTCTGAAAAGGAAAGTAAAATTTATGGGAATGAGGGACACAATAGATGACATTTAAAATATATTAATGGTGGGAGCTGATGTGGCTCAGGTAGAATGTTGGCTTCCCACATATGAGGTCCCAGGTTCAATTCCCATCCTTGGCACTTAAAATAAAAATACATTAGAACCCACCCACTGGGCAGACTGGGGGAGAGTGTAAACTACAATGCAAACCATTATCCATGTGGCACAGCAGTGTTTCCAAATGTATTCACCAAATGCAATGAATGTCCCATGATGATGAAAGAGGTTATTGATGTGGGAGGAGTGGGGTGAGGGGGTGGGGGTATATGGGACCTCATTTTTTGAATGTAACATTTTTTAAAAATAGAGAAAAAAAAGATGAAGATCACAAAAAATACATTAGAGGTATATAATAAGAGATTTGAATTGGTTGAGATTAGAATTAGCATCTGAACTTGAAAAGACAGAAAAAACAGAAAGAGGAAAGAATGGAAAAAATTGAACAGGCTCTCAGGAAAGTCAAAGATAATGTGACTTACACAAACTTATGCATTATAAGTGTCCAAAAAGGAGAAGAAAATGGGAAAGGGTCAGAAAGAATATTTGAGGAAATAATGACCAAACATTTTCCAATCCTTATGGAAGGCAAGGATATTAATATTTAATAAGTACAATTGTGATGATTAGGTTAATGTGTCAACTTGGCGGGGTAGTTGTGCTGAGTTGTTTGGTTAAACTAGCACTGGGCTAATGTAATACAAGGACATTTATGGATTTTAGCCATTACTGAGTTTACTGCATAGATGGCTGTTTATATCTACGATTAACCAGGGAGATTGCCTTCAGCAAGAGCATTATTTTATCCAGTCAGTTGAGTACCTTAAAAAGGGAAGTGACTTCAGCCTTCAGAGAGAATTTCCAAGCTCATCTTTGGACAGCCAACATCTCCAAGGTACACAAGAGCTTCATTGGGCCACTGCCTAAGAGTATGTTAATTTCCATATCTTTGTGCATAATCTCTTTTTTTTTTTTGCCCCTTACTGATTTCCAGTTTCATTCTATTGTGGTCAGAAAAATTACTTTGTATAATTTCAATCTTTCTGAATTTATTGAGAGTTGTTCTGTGACCTAGCATGAGGTCTATCTTGGAAAATGTGCCATGTGCTCTTGAGAAGAATGATATCCCACTGTATTGAGGTGTAGTGTTCTGTATATATCTAGTAGGTCCAGATCCTGTAATGTATTATTCAAGGTCTCAGTTTCTTTATTGATCTTCTGTTGAGATGTTCTTTCTAATGGTGGTAATGGTGTATTAAAACCCCCGCTATAATTATAGAGGCATCTATTTCTCCACTTCATTTTTCCAGTGTTTGCCTCGTGTTTTAAGGTGACCTGATTAAGTTCACAAATGTTTATGTTGTTCTTTCTTCTTGAGAGATCACCCCTTTTATTAATATATAGTGTCCTTCTTTGTCTCCCATTTTGTTCAAGTTTTTTACTTAAAGTCTATTTGTCTGATACTAGTATAGCTACTACTGTTCTTTTCTGATTGTTTTCATGTAAAATTGTTTTCCATGCTTTCACTTTTACCATCCTTGCATCCCTGGGTCTAAGGTGAGTTTCTGGTAGACAGCATATAGATAGTTATATTTCCTTTACCATTCCTCCAATCTGTGCCTCGTGATTGGATAATTTAATATTTTAAAATTCAATGTTATTGGGGAGGAGGAGATGGTTGGCTGCCGATTTCACCTACTGATTGGGAGACTTGGCTGCCTAAGAGATAACCCCGGGAACAGCTGGGGTGAGAACCAGCCCAAGTCAGAAAGAGGCCGGTAACCACCATTCTGACTCTGCTCCCAGCCTGAGGAGAAGCCAGACTGACAGTTTCTTTCATGCAGATCAGCCTGCAGTCCACCTAGGCTTCAGCCCCACCTCTGGCGGGGAGGAGGCTGAGGAGCTCTGCACCAGCCTGTACAGATAACTGCAGGGAGCTTTGGCTGTCATAGACTGAAAATCAGAAGTCTACCAGGGCAACTGCGGTTATCTTGGACCCACACTGCCTACATTGCTGCCCACACCTGCAGCTCCATCCCTGCCCCAGGCAGGAGAGAAAGGGATGTGAAGCTTCATCAGTCTCCCTGGGCAACTATAGTCTAAGCCTACATGTAGATTATCCCACAGAGCTGTGACTCTGTCCCTACCCCTGGCAAAGGAGAAAGTTGGAAGAAGCTTCACCGGTCCCTGGTGCAATGAGGGAAGCTTCAGCCTCCACATCTTATAGCAGCAACTACATGCTTGGCTCATACTACACAACCAGCAAGGGAGAAACAATAGGAAGCCCTAAACTAAAGAGAAAACTGCACCCAGAAAAAATACTCTAGTAAGCCAGATGCAAAGACACCAAAAATTGCAATCCACACCAATAAACAGGAAGCTATTTCCCAGTTAAAGGAACAAGATAAGCCTGCAGATGACATAAAGGAGTAGAGACAACTAATCGTAGATGTTCAAACAAATCTCCTTAATAAATTCAATGAAATGGCTAAAGAGATTAAGGACATGAAGAAGATATTGGATGAGCACAAAAAAGAACTTGAAAGCATACATAGGAAAATAGCAGATCTTATGGGAATGAAAGGTGCAATGAATGAAATTAAAAAAACACTGGAATCATATAATAACAGATTTGAGGAGGCAGAAGAAAGGATTGGTGAGCTTGAAGAAATGGCCTCTGAAAGTGAACATACCAAAGAACAGATGAAGAAAAGAATGGAAAAAATTGAACAAGGTCTCAGAACTAAATGACAGCAAAAGGTGTCATGGGCATCCCAGAAGGAGAAGAGAAGGGAAAAGGGGCAGAAGGAACATTTAAAGGAAATAATGGTACAAAATTTCCCAACCCTATTAAAGGACATAGATAACCCTGTCCAAGAAGCACAACGTACTCCCACCCGAAAAAAATCCAAATAGACCAACTCCAAGACACATACTTATCAGAATGTCAACAAAAACAAAGAGAAAATTCTGAGAGCAGCAAGAGAAAAGAAATGCACAACATATAAAGGATATCCAAAAAGATTAAGTGCTGATTTCTCACCAGAAACCATGGAGGAAAGAAGACAGTGGTCTAATATATTTAAGATACTGCAAGAGAAAAACTTCCAGCCAAAATCTTATATCCAGCAAGACTGTCTTTCAAAAATGAGGGCAAGATTAGAATATTCCCAGATAAACAGAAACTGAGAGAATTTCTAAGCAAAAGGCCAGAATTTTAGGAAATACTAAAGGGTGTGCTAGAACCTGTAAAGAAAATATGGTAGAGAGAAGCCTGGAAGAAAGTTCAGAAAAAAAGATTATATCAATAAAAGTAACTAAAAGTGTCAAAAGAGTGGTGAAAATAAAATATGACAGATAAAACTCAAATTGTCAGGAATAAACTTAATCAATGATATAAAGCACTTGTATTAAGAAAACTGCAGTTCAATGTTAAAACAAATTAAAAAAAAAACTAAATAACTGGAAGAACATTCCATGCTCATGAATTAGAAGATTAAATATCATTATGGTGTCAATTCTACTCAAATTGATATACAGATTTAATGCAATCCTGATCAAAATTCCACCCGCATTAAAGAAAAAATTGAAAACACTATCATTAAATTTATTTGGAAGGGTTAGGAGTCCTGAATAGCCAGAAACATCATAAAAAGGAAAAATGAACCCTCATCTCCAGACTTTAGATCATAATACCTACCTATAGTGGTAAAAACAACATGGTACTTGCCTAAAGACAGACAGAAAAGATCAATGGACCCAAATTTATGGTACAGAAACAGACCCTCACAGGTATGGTCAAGTGATTTTTGACTAGCCTGTCAAACACACAGCTCAGGCAGAACAATCCATTCAACAAATGGTGCTGAAAGAATTGGACATCCATAGCTGAAAGAAGGAAAGAGGACCCCTATCTCACATCTTATCCAAAAGTTAACTCAAAATGGATCAAAAAACTAAAAATGAAAGCAAGAGTCATAAAACTTCTAGAAGAAACTATTGGAAAATATCTTCAAGACCTGGTGATAGGTGGTGGATTCTTAAAGGAGATATGAGAAGGACTGAGTGGAATACTGATGTTTAATGGATATAGAAGCTTTAATTAGCTTTACTGTAAAATTGTGGAAATGTATAGAATGGACGGTAACACACAGTAACAGCTAGTTTATAAATGGGGATGTGGACTGAAAATAATCTAGTTATGTAAATGCCAATTGACAGTATGCTTGAGAATAATCTAGGAACTGAATAGCCTAGTAAACCAAGAAGTGGCTGAGAATTGTGGTTGATGGTACAGATGCAAGAGTGTCCTTTGTTAGCTAGAACAAATGTGTATCACTACTGCAGGGTGTTGAGAATGTGGAGAAGCATGGGAAAAACTGCTGGAGTGACTTCTGGACTGTGGTTAGTAGTAATAATATAATATTCTTGCATCTATGCAAAAGATCTACTGTGCTGATACTGAGACAGTATGGGAAATGTGAGCCAAATGTACACTATGGACATGGTAACAATCAGATGATATTATTTTATCTGTAACAAGTGTTCCACCGCTCTGTGGTGTGTTGATGGAGGGGTGTTGTTGGGGAATTCTGCACATGTGCATGATTGTTTTATAAGTTTACAACTTCTGTCATAAAAAATATATTTAAAAAATAATAATAGGGTGGGTTGGGGAAAACATTCCAAATGTAAGTAGGGACTATGATTAATAGTAAGATTTTGGCAGTGTTCTTTCATAGTTTGTAACAAACATCTCATGACAATGCAAGGTGGTGGAGGGTTAATGTATAAGACCCCTGTATGATGTTATACATGTTTGCTTTGTAAGTTCACAACTTTTACTTTACAATTAATTATTTATGTATTGTCATATATAAGTGATATAAAGATAATAATTGGATTGGTTAGGGGAAAACTACTTTGTCTAGTAGTAATATTTTGACAGTGCTCTTTAATCATTAGTTAAAAAGGTTTAAAACAATGCAAGTTATTGGTAGGGTGAGATGTTTTATATGTTTGATGTTATATATATTTGTTTTGTAAGTTCACAACTATTATACACTTATTGTTTATGTGTGTTTATGTATGAGTGATATATTTCTATAAATTTTTTAAAAATGTATTATAAAAAATTCAATGTTATTACTGTCAAGGGCTTTCTTACATAAGCCATATTTTCTTTACATTTATGTATGCCATATGTTATTTTTATTTCTCTTTTTACCTATTGTTCTTACACTCCCCTCCAATTAACTCTCTTGTTTCTTCCTTTCAACATGCAAAACTCCTTTTAGTATTTCTTGAATGGCAGGCTTCTTATTGACATACTCTCTTAATTTCTGTTTACCTGTGAATACTTTGAACTGTACCTCATTTTTGAATGTCAGTTTTTATGAACGGAGTAGTCTTAGCTGGAAATCTTTTTCTTTTAGCACCTTCACTATGTCATACCACTGCCTTCTTGCTGCCATGGTTCAGATGAGAAATCTGTACTTAATCTTATTGATGTGGTGGATCTCTTTTCTCTTGCTGCTTTCAATATTCTTTCTTTGTCTTGAACATTGGACAACTTGATAAGTATATGTGTTGTATTAGGCCTGTTGGTATTTATTCTGTCTGGGGTGACAGTGCTTCCTGGACATGTACATCAGTTGTCCCTCAATAGAGTTAAAAATTTTCAACCATTATTTTCTCTAGTACTCCTTCTGCTCCCTTTCCCTTCTCTTCTCTTTCTGGGAGACCTATAATATATATGTTTGCCCATTTTGTTTTGTCATTTAAATCCCTAAGTCTCTGTTGGATTTTCTCTATCTTTTTATCTATCTGTTCTATCTGTCTGATTTCAGCTGAACTGCCTTCCACATCACTGATTCTTTCATCTGCATGATCAGTTTTTGCTGCTCTGTGCATCCTGTGTATATTTGAGTTCTTGCTTTGTGCCATCAGTCACCTTCAGGTCTGTTTTCTTTTTATGTCTGCTTACAGTGTTTTCAGTATGTTCCTCCAGTGTCTTCTTATAATACTTTCTCTCTTCCTTCACTTTATTAAGTTGATTCTTGATATTTGTTTGGACATCCTTGATTAGTCATTCTACATTCTGCATCTTCTCCTTTTTTGTTTTTTTAGACAAGGATAGGTTTTCCTGTTTCTTAGAATTGCTTGTGATTTTTTGTTGGTGTCTGGGCATCTGTTTATCTTGAGGGGCTTATTTGGTGAATTAGCTTCTCTTTTTACTTTAGGGTTATATTTTGTTGTTTCTTTTTATGTTAATTTTTTGATACTTGGCTCCTTTTATTCTATATCCTTCCAATTGTCTTTGTTTCCTTGGGAAAAAACATAAGGACCATAGAAAAGTCAGAGATAAGAGAAAAAGAATAATGGCAATATAATACAAAAAAAAAAAAGATACAAGAGGATATGTGCAAGAGCTAAGAAACTAGGTAATACAAGTAAAAAATTACAAAAAGAATACAAAGGAAAAAGAATAAAAGGTGAAATAGAAAAAATAAATGGGACAAAATATAGGGAAAAATATAATGAATTAAAAGACTGGACAGATGAGCAGAAAAGATACAACTAGAAACAAAACAGAGAGAAAAAAATAGAATTAATTAAAAGACAGGCAGATGGGAAGAGAATAGATGGAGAGAATAAAAGGAGAGAGAGGAAAGGTAAAAATGAAGACCAAGCAAGAAGTGATGAAATGGAAGAAAAGCAGAAGACAGAAAAATTAAGAAAAGTAGAGAAATAAAGCCGGTAAAAAAAATAAGCAAAATATAAAAAGGAAACAGAAAGGGAAAACAAGTAACAAAAAACAAAACAGCAACAAAGAAGCAGCCCAGGAAAAACAGTCTTCCCTCATAGGACCATAGAGAGCTTCTCAGGATGCTAGTGCTCAAAAACTAATCGCCCTGCAGCCTGCCCTCCCCAGGAGATATATCCAGTTTTAGCAAATAAAATGAAAGATAAAAAAATCCAAAAAGCAAAACAGTAGAAACTCATTCATATGTTCTCTATCATAAGGTATCAGTTGCATGCCTTAACTGTTCCTGGATCCCTTCCCTTGGTGGTATCAGGATTTGAACCAGAGACGTACATGGAAGGCAGGAATTTTCCCACTGTGCTACTGGAGCTATATAGACTAAAGAGGCTTTTGAAAGATTATTGGGCTCTTTCTGCCCCCTTTCACTTAGGCAAGATGGACTTTTCATAGTTTTCAGTGACTGGACTAGTTATTGTCTTATCTCTGCCCCCTCACCGGTCAAGTTCTTTTCTCCCATTGCAGCTGGGTGTGACAGCCTTTCCGAGCAGATTCCCCTTTCCCCTTGCCCTGGGGCTACCTCAATAATAGCTGGTATCCTCCCTGAGACTCAAATGGAACTCTTGTATCCAAACACACAGAAAGGAAATGACTCTCCACACTTTGTCAGTCCTGTATCCCTCCCAGGGAATATTCCCTCTTAGCTGGCTGGTGAGAGCCAGGTCATCCACAGAGCCTATTTGCCTTGAAGGGGGCTTAGCTGCCCACTGTTTCCAGCCACAGGAGTGAGCAACTCATGGTTTTCCCTTGTACTCTATCCCTTTGTCCAGCTTCCTTCAGATCAATGTCCTCAAGCCTCCTGCTCTGTGGATTTCCAAAACAGCTCACTCATGTAGGATTTTGCCTCTTTGCTGTTTTTCATTAAAAAGCTGGGCAGTGCCTAATTGCAATAATGCCATTTTCCTGGAAACTCCAGCCTTTCAATTTCAATCTATTGGTATCCTTGGGACTAAGGTAAGTCTCTTATTGACAGCATATAGATGGCTCTATTTCCTATCAATCCACCAGTCTATGTCTTTTGATTGGGGAGTTTAATCTGTTAGCATTCAATGTTATTACTCTAAAGGCAGTTCTTTTTTTTTTTTAAGGTAATTGTATGCTATTTTTTTTAATTTTATTCATTTTGTAAAAATATTACATTCAAAAAATATGAGGTCCCATTGAACCCTACCACCACCACCCCACCACTCCCCCCACAGCAACACTCACTCCCATCATCATGACACATCCATTGCATTTGGTAAGTACATCTCTGGGAATCTCTGCACCTCATGGTCAGTGGTCCACATCATAGCCCATACTCTCCCACGTTCCATCCAGTGGGCCCTGGGAGGGTTTACAATGTCCAGTGATTGCCCCTGAAGCACCATCCAGGGCAACTCCAAGTCCCAAAAACGCCTCCACATCTCATCTCTTCCTCCCATTCCCCATACCCATCAGCCACCATGGCCTCTTTTCCCACACCAGTGCCACCTTTTCTCTGTGGACCTTGGATTGGTTGCGTCCGTTGCACCTCTGTGTCAAGAGGAGGCTCAGATTCCACATGGATACTGGGATGCAACCCTCCTACTTTCAGTTGTAGGCACTCTAGGCTCCATGGTGTGGTGGTTGTCCTTCAACTCCATCTTAGCTGAGTGGGGTGAGTCCAATAAATCAGAGTGTAGGAGCTGAAATCTGTTGAGTCTCAGGGCCTGGCTATCATATTGTCAGTCCAGAGATTCAAATCCCCTAAATATATCTTAAACCCCAAAACCAACTACAATTCCAGTAAAGTAGCATGAAAGTCTTGTGAAAAGAGATCCCATCTGAGTCCAGTTCCATCACGCAGAAACACCAGCTCCAAAGAAGGGCCATCTGACATGGCAGTGAACCCCATTTGCCATGACCATAGAACCCGTGGGTCTCTAGCCCTCAAAGGAACCAATACCTGGGGTTGTATCTACTTTATCTGTATCTTAGACTCTGCTCAGCTGTGCATAAGGGCAATCCTTCTGACAACCTCCAGACTCTTTTTTAGAGACTCATAGCCATATAAACTCATTTCTCCTTTCCATTTCCCCCTTACATTAGGTCAAACAGCATTTTAATGTCATGTTATTATATGTAGACAGGGATATTCTGCTGATCCACATTGAACCTTTAATTCAAGGTCATTTTCTAGTTGCATCATCAGTTGGTACTTGGTAGTGATCCCTCGGTGCCAGGGAGGCTCATCCCTTGGTGTCATGTCCCACGCTGGGGGGAAGGCATTGCATTTACATGCTGAGTTTGGCTTTGAGACTGGCCACATTTGAGTAACATGAAGGCTGTCAGGAGGAAATTCCTAGGCACAGTGCTTCTCTAGACCTTGTTCTTATTTCAGGCATATAGGCTCACAAGCATAGTCATTAGTATCATGGTCTCACTGTTGGACCCTCATTCCCTCCTGGGGGACTGCCACTGCTCCCCTAGGGACCACGACAGAGCACCCCCGGCCAGGAACCCAGTACCCCCCCCAGCTGTAGTTTTTAATTGTTGCCATTATCAGTATATCCAAACATTACCATGCACCCTTTACATAAGGCAGTTCTTATTTCACCTATTTTGACTGTGGGTTTTATCTGTCATATTTTATTTTTACCAATCTTTTAATACTTTTAGTTACTTGTACTGATATAATATTCATTTCTAGACTCTCTTTCAAGCATCTCTCTCAGTATCTTAAATACATCATGCCACTGCCTTCTTTCCTGCATGGTTACTCATGAGAAATCAACACTTAATCTTATCAGGTATGCCTTGTAGGATATGCATCATTTTTCTCTTGCTGCTCTCAGAATTCTCTTTGTCTTTTTTATTTGACATTCTGATTTGTATGTGTCTTGGATTTGGTCTATTTGGATTTATTCTCATAGGAGTATGTTTTTTTTGGACATGGATATTTATGTCTTTCAATACGTTGGTAAATATTCTATCATTATTTCTTCATATATTCCTTCTGCACCCTTTCCCTTTTCTTCTACTCCTGGGACAGTCATACTAGATGAGATGTTTGCACATCTCTTGCTGTCATTTGGTTACTTGAGACCCTGTTCAATTTTTTCCACTTATCCATTTTTTCTTCATCTTTTTGTATGTTCACTCTCATAGTCCATGTCTTCAAGTTTTATTCATTTATTTTCCCTTTCCCAACATCGCTCCCTCATCTGTCTGCTCATTGTTTTGTACTTGTGTCTGCTCACTATGTGTGCTCATCTTCTTTAGGAGGCCCCTGGAATTGAACCCAGGAGCTCCCATGTAGGAGGTGGACACCCAGTTGCTTGAGCCACATGTGCTGCCTGCTTGTTTCTCCTCGTGTCAGCACATTGCATCATCTTGTTGCATCAGCTCATCTTATTTAAGAGACAATGAGAACTGAACCCAGGACCACCCATGTGAGAGCCAGACACCCAACTGCTTGAGCTACATCCATTCCTTCCAGTGAATTTTTTATTTAATTTATTGTGCCTTTTGACGTTTGGGGGGTTCCTCTGGCTCTGCCCAAGCTGCTTGAGGGGGAGGTGTTAGATGGACGCACAGCGGGCACGAAGAATGCTGCGGAGACGGCAAGTGGTGGTAACATGCAGTCTGCTTTATTCAGGAAGTGCTGGACAATATATATTGTGGGGTGAGGGGATGGGGCAGGCAGGAGATGGCGTGTGGGGCATTGGTCGGTTGGGGCTGGTGGGAGTTAGGCAATGTGAAAGTTGGCCAGCGGGGATTGGCCGGTGGTCGTTGGATGGCATGGCCCCGGCGAGGGGGAAGAGGGGGAGGCAGTAGGTCGGGTTTGGCGGTTAGGCAGGAACGGTCGAGAGGGCGTGGCTTGCCCGTACCTCGGCGAAGAGCGGGCGGCCCATTCGCCAGACAGGGAGGGCGGGACTCACCCATGCCCCTGCGGAGAGCAGGAAGCCGTCCGTTCTACCAGTTCCCTTGGCCCACCGCAGCTCGCCTAGATAGCCTTCCCTCAATTCCCCCTCTCTGAGTGGCAGGGAGGTGGGCGAAGTTTGCATTGGCAAAGGAAAGAGGGGGAGCGGGAGGGCATAGTGGCAATCTGGGGCTAGCAGGTAGCCAGTCGGCAGGTCCGCAGCTCGAAGGTGGTCTGGCGATGGGACAGGCGAATGGCTGCTTGGTTCTGGAGGGCAGCGGCGGTATTGGCAGGGCCCGGGGCAAATGAAGTTTTGGAAGATCCATCTCCTGAAAAGTTTGTGGGGGCTAAAAGGCAGGTAAGCCATGGGCTGGGGGAAGTGGGAGCGCGAGGTGTCGTGGACAGTTTAGCGGGGCCGTAGCTGCTTGAGAGAGAGGGCAGCAGGTGAGCTGAGGTTACAGGAGGCGCGGGGCACCTGCGGGGAGAAGGGGCGGGAGGAGGCCAGGAAGACAAAATGGGGGGGCGTTCTCCGTGGTGGCGAGTCGCTGATAGTTGACCTGTACGTGTGAGCTAAAAATTGCATTAGCCTGATCCTTGGCGAGTTGTCCGACTGCCAAAGCGAAGAGGAGAATAATTAGGGGGCCCAAAATAGGGAGGATGTAGGGGAGGATCCAGTTGAATCCCCAGGAGAGGCCTCCTTGGGTTTCTCTTTCTCTTTTATGTTTTGCTAGCCCCTCCCTCACTTGGGCCATGTTATCTCTAATGAGGCCGGAATGATTAACATAAAAACAACATTCTTCCCCTAAGGCTGCGCAGAGCCCTCCCTCTTTAAGGAAGAGAAGATCTAAACCTCTGCGATTTTGGAGCACTACTTCGGACAGAGAGTTTAGGGATTTTTCTAGGTGGGAAATGGAGCTTTCCAGACGAGTTATGTCTTTGTCGATGGCTCTCCTGATAGAGGAAAAGGAGGTTTGTTGTGTAGTGAGGGCTGCAATCCCAGTACTAGCTCCAGCAAGACCTAGAAGTGAAGCAATTGTAATGGCGGTGATAATTTCTCTCTTCTGTACGTAGGTTGGTAGAAGGTGGCGCTGCCAGGAGTCAAAGAATTGGTTATCATTGTGAAAATAAATGCGGGGGAGTATAATAGCGAGCATGCAGGTTTCACGGGTAGAGTTGAGGGTTTGGACACTAAGACATGGGGTGAGGCCAGTGGAGGAACATAGCCATCTTGTGTCATTATGGGGTATTAGGAACTGGGCAGTTGCTTCAGGGGTAGCGGTGAAATTGCAAAGAGTTTTCATGGAAAAAACGATAGTACCCCCGATCTTAGTGATGCAGAGCCCGCTCTGAGAGACTGACCGAATTGTCAGCCCTATTCTCGTTTGATTCCAGCTGCAGGAGGCAGGATTGCTACTTGTGGAGGTTTGGTAAGAGGCATTGGTGGCTATAGCCTCATAGTATGGTGCCGCGGAGGAGTAGCATAACCAACAATCTTTTGTGAGATTGGGGTTGGAAGAGTTTAGAGAGAGAAATGAGGCATTAAGGAGGGCGATGAGCGGGTTATGCAGACTCAGTGAGGGTTCGTCAGAGGAGACATTAGAGGAGACGCTAGAACGAGAAATGATAGGGCGAGTATAATGAGGCAATGGATTGAGGACTGAATTAGGGACGACTGGGATGGGGGACGGTGAGGAGATGGCCGGGTTTTTTCTTATAAGAAAGAAGGCACCAGCGTCATGCCCATTCATGTAGAGCCGTATTCCCCATGTGCGGCCAGCAAGCCATTGGACGTCACTGGGATTTTTTACTTGTAGGGTGACGTTGGTTTGCTGCGGGGAGAGTTGACGACCGAGTAACTTAAGGTTGGGGTCATTATTCGGGGCTCCCTGCCATCCGACTGCCATGGATTCGCACCCCCAGGCGGGGCAATAATAGTGTGCAGGGTCATGGCAGGAACGGGAGGAGGAGCCTGCTGAAGAAGGACAGATATAATAGCCTGAAATTGGAGGTCCCCCGGGGCCTGGGACAGCACCTCCCCCACCGCCATAGCAGCCCTGTCCCTGGCATCCCGGGTAACAATTGGGACTTTGGCCTGTAAGGCGGCAAAGGTGAACAGAGAAGATAGGGGAGGTGGAGGTGACCTTGTATTGAAGTAATTTCTCCTGTTGCCAGAGGCTCAATGTCCAATTAAAGGGTTGGTGTGATGGGTTAGAGAGGACAGGTGCAGGGTTGGATAGGAGCGCGAGCATTAAGAGGAGCAAAGATTTAAGTGGAGGAGTACCCGTTGGGGGGGGTGCAGCCTGAGATGTCACTGGCTCGGTGGTAGAGCCAGATTAGCTGCAAGAGTTGGGGGTCATTGGTTGGGGCGATTGGAGAGGTCTCTTCGCTCAGCGTCATCTTGGACACCTGATGGGCGAGGAACCACAGCTTGCGCTTGTCTCGTCGTGTCATTGTGGGCGGTGGTGGCGGGCGGATGTTGCCTCCGGGGATCCAGATTGGCTGTGAGGCGGTTTCTGGAAAGACACAAGCAAAACCTCTCCCTTGGGTAAGGAGGGGGCATGGCCCTTCCCATGTGTTCTTCTCTGGGTCTTTCCAATAGACCATGGGCATGGGGGTGGGCAGATAAGATGGCCCCCAGTGCTTATGGGTGGGCGAGAGGCCCTTGTTGTCGAAGGTTAGAAGGTTTAGGTGGATGAGACATGTTGTAATGATTTCATCTGCAGAATTTTGGGGGGCAATTGCCTTCTCTTTCTCTATTTGGGTTTTTAGGCGGCGGTGCTTATTTTCAACGAGCGCTTGCCCCTGTGGGTTGTAAGGAATGCCAAAATGGTGCGTGATGTTATAGGCTTGCAGGAATAATTTAAAGCTGCTGCTGTGGTATGCGGGCCCATTATCAGTTTTTAGATCCCAGGGGACGCCCATGAACAGGATGGCCTGTCGGAGGGCCTTGATGCAGTATTTGGCTGATTCTCCTGGGAGGGCGGCCGCATAGGTGAGGTGTGAGTAAGTGTCAATAGCGATGTGGACATATTTGAGCCTCCCGAATGAGGGGACGTGGGTAACGTCCATTTGCCATCGAGAGTTGGGTTTTAGACCTCAGGGTTTACTCCTTGAGGCTGCAAGGGCCGAAGCGGAAGGAAAGGCGCGCAGGTCTGACATGAGCGCACGAGGTGCTTGCACGTTTCAATAGGTAAGTCTGGCAGTAGATGCCTTAGCGAGGCGGCCGAGAAATGAGAACGGGCGTGTAGGGACTTACCCTGGTTAATATGATCCCCAGCGGTGGCGAGGGCAAAGGCAGAGACTGCCCGATCGGCCTCCGCGTTGCCCGCGGCCAAAGGGCCAGGCAGGGCTGTGTGACTCCAAACGTGAGCAATGTACCAGGGGTGGGACCTCCCTTTAAGAAGGCGCTGGAGCATGGCAAGGGCCGTGTCAATGGGTGTATCTCTCGGGAAGAATACCGCATAGGCAAGGGACTTGCATACCTGCAGCGTATATAAGCTGTCTGTGAAGATGTTAAGGGGCTGGTCTGCAAAGCTTGGAGGCAGGCGACAACTGCTGAGAGTTCGCCCGCCTGTACCGAGTGAGGGTTAGTAAAGACTCGCCTAATGGGCTGGTTTTGGTGCTTGACATAGGCAACAAACGCAAACTTAGTTTTAGAGGTGTCGGTAAAGGCCGTGGTACAGTGAGGCAGCGGTGTAGAGGAAGGGAAAGAGTGCTGCTGGGCTGCCAAGGGCGTACGAGTAAGTCCCTGGAGGAGTTTGTGGGAGGGGTAGTGGTTATCAAAGGACCCCTGGAAGCGTGACAAGAGGATTTGAGCTGAAGGTTCCTCTTGAAGAAGCAGGCTGAACCCTTGCGATGTGAGGGGCCAGACTATGGTGGAGGGTGTGGTATTGTAGGTGTGGAGGCTGAGTGTTAGGAGGTCATGTGCCAGGCTGAGCCAGGTGTGGGTGCAGTGGCAAATTTTGGGAAGTCGGCTCTTGGATAAGTGCACCCATTGGAGTGGACCCTCTTGCCAGAGGACGCTGGTAGGCGTTCCGGGGGTGTGGAGTACAAGGGCCAAGATGGGCTTACTGGGGTCATGCCTCTGTAGAGACATGCTGGTTAGAGCCTCATTGACTAACTTAATAGCGCCCCTAGCCTCAGGCGAGAGCTTGATGCTCCGGGCAGCTGCGGATGTCATAGGTCCTGGGTGCCTGAGGAGGGAGAACAGCGGCTCGAGTTGGGCAGTGGTGATTGGGATAGCAGTGTGAACCCAATTAATATTGCCGCACAGTTGTTGCAGCTCGGCTAGCGACAAGCGATCGGGTACGCGCAGTTGCGGGGCGGTGGGCTGCACATGAGAGGATATACGGAACCCCAGAAATGTAAATGGGGGTGCATGTTGGACCTTTTCCCTGCTGACGGTGAGGCCTAGTGCCAACAGGTTATCAATGAGCTTAGTCATAATGGTTTGTAGATGTTCTGCGTCCTGATGGGCTAGGAGGACATCGTCCATATAGTGGATGATATATGCCTCTGGCCGAAGCGGGGCGACTGTGTAGTTGACAAAATTCTGACAGATGGTGGGGCTGTTGCGCATGCCTTGTGGAAGGACGCGCCATTGATAGCGGGGGTTAGCCCCCCTGTGGTTGCCCAGGGGCACCGTGAAGGCGAACTTGGGCCTGTCCCTAGGGTGTAATGGGATGGAGAAGAAACAATCCTTGATGTCTAGGATGAGTATATGATAGTGTGCAGGGATGGCTGATGGGTGAGGTAAACCGGGCTACGCGGAACCCATGGGAATAATGTGTTTGTTAATCTCCCTGAGGTCATGTAAAAGCTGGTACTTATCTGTGGATTTCTTGTGGATAATGAAGACAGGCGAATTGTAGGGGCTGGTGGAAGGCTCTATGTGTCCCTTTTTTAGTTGTTCCTGCACTAGTTGTGCCAGAGCTTCAAGCTTGTGAGGCGGTAAAGGCCACTGCTCAACCCATATAGGCTCCTCTGTGTCCCACTGCAGAGGGGCGGGTTTTGGCCGAGTGCCGCGAGCAGTGGCCCACTCTATTGGTGGGGGGGCCATGGTGATGGATGCTCCAGCCTGTGAGAGGACATCTCTTCCCCAAAGGACAGTGGGGAGCATGGGGAGGAAGAGGGGCCGAAAGGTGCCAGAATGTCCCTCTTCATCCTCCCAGGTGAGGGTATCGCACGCCTGCTTAGAGGCGGCGGCCCCTGTGGCCCCTTGGACGGGGGCGCCGTCCACTAGGTACCAGTAATTTTCATAAAGGGAGGGGAAGCAGGAAACTTCCACTCCCGAGTCCAGGGTACCGTGAAACCATTGCCCATCTACTTTGAGCGCTAGCGTCGGGCGGTCGTTCCCGATGGGGAGCGCCCACATCAGGGTTTTGGAGGCCGCGCAGTGGTCTCTTGGTGTTGGGGCTGAGACCTGCCCCACTGGGAGTTTAAAGGCGGCGCAGGCTGGAGGGAGGTTACGCGGCATTCTCGGGCCCAGTGGTAGCCGCGGCCACAGGCACCTGGAAGTTCTGCCATAGGATTCGATAGCCATGATGTCCATTTTCCTGTGGAGTCACTACACTGCTTCTTGGCTTTCAATGATATGGCTCTGTATCTTCTGAGGGCATCTACCTCAACAGTCTTGAATGGGATGTTAGAGGAGTGGGCAGAGACATGGTAGAGAGTTACTTGCTGCTGCTGGTAGGCAATCAAGTTGTCCTTCCACAAATTTCTCCCACACAGAGGGCAGCTCATGACAGTCCATTGTTCCTGTTTCATTTTTAGTATTTACAGTCCACCTCTTGATAGGGATGGCATGTTCAGAGTGACTGGACACTATTGGGTTAAGCCCTTCACTTGCATCAAATCTTAGGCTGCACATAGTTGCTTTTATAAGGGGCTATATTGTACTTTGGCCCTTTCCACAATTGTGACTAAAATGCAAGGGTTACTTGTTTAGAATGTTGCCTGTGTCACAAACCCCACCCAAAGCCATTATTCATGCTGGCCACATTCAATTAGCAGGGTAAGTCAAGGTCAGCCCCCATTACTGCTTGAGACTTTGCTATTGCCCTCTTTAACTTTTTTTAAAAAGCAGCCTGTGGGGTGTTCTCATTTACATGCATAACATTTCCTAATTAACACATACAATGGTTTTAATATCTGAGCTAAAAGTGTCTTCAATATGCCAACAACCTCAGAAAGACCATGAACTTTTTTAGAGTTTATGGTGTGGGAAAATATACTTTAACAACAATGGTTTGACAGAGCAGCAAGGACCTTGTAGTTTGTCCCAGTTGTTTGCCCATTCCAGGCACTTAAGATACCATTATTTCTGATGCTTCTTTTAATTTTGAAAGAATTAGTGGTTAATATATCATCAGTATAATGAAATAGGGTTACAACCACAAGTTTTTTTCCATGCAGCGAGATTCTTTGCCACGAGGCCAGGACAAATGGTTGAGCTATGCACATTGCCTTGGGGAAGCAGTGCAAAATACACCATTGCCCTTTTCACATGAAGGTGAATGTAGGCTGGCTTCACTTTCCTAAAGAGATAATAAAGCCTTAGCATGTTCTAAAACAAAGGAGTAATGATATAACTGGATATTAATTTCTTGCAACAGACTAGCAATATTTGGGGCCACTGCATACAGCAGTGTTATTACTTTAATTCATGATAATCTATTGTTATGCACCACCCCTGACTGTCCCCAATCACCACTCTCTTTCTGTAACCAGAGAACTGCTGCTTAAGTAAGAGGTGGAATAAATCAGTTACATACAAGCCAAACCATCTGCTGCTTGATTTTCAGAAAGAGAGGTTGTTTCTGTGACACATAACATTGTAAAAAAAATCATTAAAACCATAATTAACAATGTTGTACTTTTATCTGATATTATGCTGAAACATTGCTAAATTTCCAGGAATTTTATATACTCTTAAGTATTCATGTGAGCATTTTAGTCAAACAACTTTCATTAACAGAGAGTTAAAGAGTCTCTCTTAAATAAACATTTTTCATTCAACTCAAAACATATCAAATGAACTTAACCATCTCATTAGTTTACTTTTGTCTTTTACACCTTTACCATGATTACATTAATTAACAGGTATTTTATTTTAGCAGAACAGGAAAAAATACTTTCTCCTTAATTTTATGAAAACCTAAGGTTTCTAATGGAATCAAGATGTATCTCTCTACCACCACTTCAATATGCAGATTCAGATGGCCTCTTACAAGTTTTCCTTGTATGAAGCTACCTTTTGTTATTAGCATCAATTCAGTTCCTGTTTGATAATGACTTCCTGGAATTAGCCATTTAAATATTTCACTTTAAACAATACTTCTATAAACTCCTTATAACTATTCATAACCACATAGGTTATATTACTTCATCTTAAGACAAATTCCACCCTCACAGCACACAGAACACATTCCGTTTCTTGATGGTCCCTCTTACAATACATTCTACAAGTTTTGTTCCACATATTTCCATTCTGCTTTTATGAAAACCAGCCATTTTTTTTTCCTTGTCTGCACCTGTTCTCATGCTAATTTTGGTTTCTTAGTTAAATTCTCCCTCTGATCCACGTACATCAGTCAGAGATCCTGCTCCAACTATTAACTCTTCCTCCACTCACCTTGCCTTTGCTTTGGCTGCTAATGGATTGTTAGTACTATCGTGCAAGGCAAAGAGGAAGGACCAGGCAATGTCTACAACCACTATACATTGCTCTTTCTTAATAAAAGTTCCCTTTACTCTTTGCTCTAACTGCACTAATCCAGCAGGAGTGTATGGGGCATCCCCCAACTCCCTCATGGTCCTCAATCATCTCTCAGCTGGTCAAGCTCATATTACATGGAAGTGCCTGATTGCCCCAGGATCCTACCCACAGCAGACACCCGATGTAAAGTAGGGTCTCCCTAACACTATCTGGAATGGCTAGCATGCTTTCAACTGCCTTATCCTGGTGGGATTCTCTGGAAAATCCTGCAAACTATGCCATTTCTAACACAGGAGGATCAAGCCTGGTAAAGCCAACAAAATATTTTTGATATTCCGAAGAATCCACATAGAAGTTATAAAGCCAGCAGAAGCCATGCCATTTTATTTACTCACATAACCCAATGATGGCCATCAGGCAGTGACTGTGATGTGGGCTATGGGTGGAAGGCTCTTTGTCTTTTCAGAGATAACTAAGCTGTTTGACTTGTGAGTGTGGAACGGTAATAGGCTGCAGTCCTGCCCTTAGGGAAAATGGCAACAGGCTCCAGTCCCAGGAAATGTTTAACAATGCAAAGGCTATAAACTTTAAGTATTTAGGGGAAATGCGAAAAGTAAATATGCTAAAAGCTTATCTAGAATATCTGGAGTCCATGCTAAAAGCTTAACCTAAGATATGGAAGATATATGCTAATTGAAGCCTATTGAGAACTGGAACAAAGGGACCATTTGGCCTTTCCTCTCTGTATAAAAGACGTTTGAAAATCTTGTTCGGGACTCAAGATTCAAACAGAAGTTCCCGAGTCCGGCCGGCTGTCAATAAACCATTTTTCCTTCTCAAAATCATTCCTGAGTCCTGGCCTCTCTATACTTAAATAATTAAACTTCTCTTAAATTCCACAACATTTTTGGCGACCACGAAGGGACAACAAATGAAGGCCAGAGACGGTAGCATTTTGCTGCCCCTTCCAAATCCCCGAGGAAGCCGGGAGGACTCAGGTGAACCCCAAATCTGGGCGCCCCTGGATTAAATTTAATCCAGAAAAGATGTGGGCTCCACCAGAATCTTCCCAACAAAAATCGAGGGCAATGAAAGGTCTGAAGAGAAAGATTCTGGGAACGAAAAAGAACTCCGAACTTGGAAGAAAGTAAGACTCCCTGGGTGAGCACAGTCTGGAAGGCCCTAGCTTTAATTGCTAGGAAGGGGAGGCTGATCACCTCCCGAGAGAACCCTAGTAGCCCCAAAAGGCTGGGAAGAAGCCATTCTCTCTAGGCTTGGGAAAAGGAGAAAAACCGGGGAAAAGCCCTGGTGTTTTGGGTTTGTCTAACTGCATGTTAGAATCTGGTACTTGTCTTATATCCACTAAAGGAGTGGAGTCTCGATTTTAATAGGAAGGGCTATTTATAGGTTCAAGTCCTAATGTCCTGAAAATTGGTCTAGATTAAGGAAAACAAAACTTGGTTACAGGAAAATGGATCGGCTTTTCTAGTGGAGCTTGGTCTGGGTGTAAACTTTAAACAGAAGAAAAGTCTAGCTGAAATCTTTTGTTATGGTGCTAATTTGTGAATGAATTTGCTTTATACCAAATGTTAAGTGTTCTGAGGTTTGTGATGGCTGTGGGGGCAGCCATGGTGAAAATAAATATATAAACTTGTGGGTCAGATTAGTAACCTTTGTGCTTCTGTCTGTGTCAGCTCAATGCTAATGTTGGAGTTGTGTCCTTATGTAAAGTGAAATTACAGCTGAGCTGGAGCCCTCCCTTGCCATTGGCAAGGGGGTGAAATGATTCTGGGGCAAAAGCTGAGGAGTCTGGATGTTTGCAGAGTCTAGATGTTTGTGCATGCTCTGCTGTCTTGTCTCTGGTCTGGCCCTTTGCCGGGGCTTGGAGGCCATCTGTGTCCACGCCAAGCACCCAAGTTTGTTGGGAATGTCCCAGTCAGGGCGGCTGGGTTCCTGGGAGAGTTGCCAAATTTGAGTAGGTTTTGTCTGCCCATTTTGGCTGAAAGCTGGAAAGGGGGGAGTGGCTTGCCCCTTTCCAGTGAGTCCACCCTTCTATTCATAAGCTGCATTCCTGTTTGTTGTGCACCCGACTGCCTGGAAGGGGGGGAAGTGAAGGGGGTAGAAAGCAGAATCAGAATAAATGCAGTAAAGTTTCCTCCTTAGGGTGTCAAAGCCAAAATACGTTTGCATTCTGCTCAGGTTCTTAGAAGGTATTGTAGTAACTTTAAGTAAGAGAATGTGTTCTGTGAAAGTAAAATTTGTCTTAAGGGTATAAATAATTATAAAAGTTTTACAAAGCATTGTTTAAATTAAGGTTTTTAAATGGCTAATTGCAGAAAGTCATTATTTAACAAAACTGAATTGATAATAATAATAATAAAAGGCAATTTTATAACAAACTTATTCGGCAGCCAATCTCCCCTGCCAACTTGCTTCCAAAAAAAACTGTTTCTAGTATTACATGCTACTAAGTATTTAAAGTGAAAAAAAGTTCATTATTTTAACAAGCTTGTTTAGTATTAATGGCAATTATATGTTGTAAGAAGTTTGCCTGGTAACTTAGTATGTGGGATATATGGAGTGTGTTTTTATTGTTAAGGAAACAGAAGATGATTTTGTCCTAAGATAAAATGATTGATTATTGGAAAGAGTAGAGTGTGAGACAGAACCTGAATGAATACTGAAAGTGTAGAAGGTTTGTGGAAGAAAAATTTTTATGATTAAAATTGAGTAAGATCAATATACAAAGAATCTTTTATCAATAGCTTCTTGTGCTTTAACCTCATCATTTCCTCAGTGTTTAAAGAAGAGTCTTACCTCTTTTAAAAGAACATTTATGTTCTAGAAATCAAATCCTGAAAAGTAGCTTTTTATTTCAAACTAACTGCAAGAGATTTATTCTTTTACTTTAAAGAAAAAATTAAAGTAATAGTTAAGTTCATTTAATATGTTATAAGTCAAATGAAAGGTATTATAAAATTAATAAGTTTTTTTAAAAAATTAATAAAAACTGTAACTAAGAGTTAAAATCATTTATAAATGCATTTATATTATAAAACAGTGGAAAGACAATAACTAAAATTATACCTGAGTGAATTTAGCCTGAAACTATTATTTAAGTGTAAATTCTAAACTAACCTTTCCTTTGTTTATGGTTACTTCAAGCCTAACCTCACCCTTTCCCTTTGCCTATGGTTATTTCATAATTAAGAAGAGCTGGGACATCACTGTCTCCTCTCCTGGTATTAGTAACCCTTTCTCTCATGAATTCAAGTGTAAACTAAATAAATTGCTGCCTGATAGAATAAGGTTAAATGACCACTAAAGTTTTATTATCTCCAAAACCAAAAAGGGGGGTAGAGGGGAAGAAGTTTCCTGCCTTGACGGTCAGTGTTCCTAAGAGTGGCAATTCATGAGAGAAAGCAGTCTGTCTCCCTGAGGCTTCAAATAGCCTCAGTAAATATATATAAAATTAATCTTGTTGCTTATCCAAAATTCTTCTAATTTCAAAGTAAAATATAAAGTTCTAAAACAAAATAGTGCTAAGGCATTGAGAACATTTTAGTTATTACAGTCCATTAAGTAAGAAGGAAAATTCTTGTAGTAAACTGCATAGTCATAATGCAAATTAAAAAGAGTTTCAAGAGTCCTTGAAATGTTTGCAGTCACACTTGTTTTGTAAAGATTAGAAGTTTAAAGTAATTAAAGTTATGTTTTTGTCTCAAACTATTTATATCTGCCTATTTGCTCAAATTGTTGAAGTTAAATATGCAGTTATATAAGTAATATGTATTTCTGGACCCCTAATTAATTAAGCTAAACAGTATATAAAATAATGCAAACTATAAGTAATATCAATGAGTTGTGTTTGTGTCTAACCCTTTGTGTCTGCCCATTTAAAAAAAAAAGTGCTCAATGTATGTCTTCATACATCAGGATAATATCAAATTAACAAATAAAAATTCTTAAAAGAAGTCTATTCAAATTGTTAAAAATTAGATATGCAGTTATATGTATAAATATTCTTAAAGCCCAAATTAAACTAAGCAAGATAAAAAAGTCATAGAAATCTGATTATAGAAACAATTAAGAAAGGGCCTCCTCTTTGCAAGAGCTTTTAAAACAAGACTAGGTGTGGCAGATTAAACCTATCTACTAGGCTAGAGAATTAAGAATCAGTTTGCCTAGTAATTTCCCAGTTTAAACCTTTGTCAGCCATAAAATGCAAAAAAAAAAAAAAAAAAAAAAAAAAACAAAGATCAGGTTAATTTTCACATAAAAAAAATGTTAATGTAACCTAGTGGCCTGCTGCCTCAGTCTCCCACTCCCGGGTTGGACAGCAGTAAAAGAGACCAGTTTAAGCCAGTCCTATGGGCAGTAAAAAAATGCCCAAGAAGGAGCTAACTAAGTTAGTGCCATTTCAGCACTAAATTCTATTCCTTATTTGACAAAGAGGAGCAAGTAAAAACTAAAATAGTTGGAATGTGATAGAAAAAGCAGTTAAATCAAACTTTTGCGTGAGAAAGTTAAATCTCAGATAAGCTGTAACTTCTGAAGTATCCAATCTATAGAAAAACAGAGGAAGAGCTTGCATGCTAAGCTTAGGGGTATAAATTGTGTCATTTTTCTTTGTTTGTGGCACCAGCCATATCTAGCTCTGCACCCCTTCTTGCAAGATTGAGAATAAATTATTTTCTTCTCCACAATCTAGTGAGCCTTATTTTCTTCCAGAAGATTTCTTTCCAACAAAATAAAAGTAATTAGTGGCTCTATTAACAAATTTCAGTAAGTAAAAGAAAGTCCATAAAAACTATGGAGAGATCTTTCCTGAGTTATGATTTAAAAAATTAAGTAATTGTGTAATGTGTTTTAAAACCTAGTAGTCAGTATGCATGTGTTTTAAAACCTGGTAGTCAGTATGCATGTGTTTTAAAACCTGGTAGTCAGTAAGCTTTTAAATTAATAATTTTCATAACTTAAAGAAAAGAAGTTTTTAGCTTCCTGTAAAAGAAAAAGAGAACATTCCTTGCATAAACTATTATAGTTTCAATTTTATTTAACTTGAGTGTAATCTCCCATAGTTAATTTATAAACCAAATTAACATTATGTACAAAATCTTTAGAGTAATAAATATTGTAAGTTCACATTAGTGAAATTATGCTAAAGGAAAAAGATTGTAGATATGCTCTCTTAAATAGTGAATTTCTTTCATTAGTAATTGTAATTTAGTAAGTTTATTTAAACATGAAGTGACTAGTCAATGTAGTTATAGTCAATTATAAAGAGTTTGTAAAACATCTTCCAAACTAAAAATGTTTAAATAGTTCTAGTTGTAGAAGTCATTGTTAACTAAAAAAACTTAGATTAGTATTAGTAGCAGAAATAACTTCATGATAATAAACCTGTCTGAAGGCCACTGCAAAGTACACATTTAAGTAAATGGTAATAAAAAGTTGTCTTGATTCTATTGGAAATATTCTGTTTTCATTCTAACAATGAAAAATAATATTTTTCCTCTTACTAAAGTAAAGTACCTTCTGTTATCTTCATAGTAAAATTGTGTAAGTAAACAGTCATTTGATATATCTGTTGCATTAAGTTGTTTAAAATATATATAAAAACAAAGAATAAACTTTAACATTGTCAAACTCTTGTGCATTCACACCAGACCTTGAATACATTACAGGTGGCCTCTCCATGTGAGTTATTGGCTAGGCTGGTCACTGACCCCTCAATTAAAATATGTGCTATATCAGTCTCTGGTTCTGCTCCTAAAGTCAATGAAAACTATATTGCAGTTTCAAGCTCCTGCAGCAGCCAATAATGACTCAGTACAGCCAAGTGTACAATAGATATCGCCTCCAGACTGGCACTGTTCCATAGTGCCAGAGAGCACTATGCACCAGGCTAGTAGAATACTAGAAAATCTCTCTAAGATGAAAGATGCTGCAACTTGCTCACTGCGTTGCAGAACATGCTAAGTAGAGCCATGATACCAGGATACTGTAAGTAAAACTTAAACACAATTGGCATTATAGCCTGCTCTCATGGAGAGATAACATGTAAGGTATTACAAACCTGAAACTCAAAACTAATAATTGCAACTCTGAATCCTTATGCATTAAGTAATACATTAGTTAATATTAAGTGCTGTACTTTTATCCTGTACTAAATATATGCCTAATAATTGTAATGTTATCTTTTCTATTTTGAATCAAGTGCAAAAGTATATTAGACATGTTAAATTCCTAGTAAAATCATTTTCTAAACAGTTAATAACATGTCTATAGAATAAGGTGGCAGTCTCAGCCAGTCTCAGTCACCTTCTATATTCTGCTGTACTCTGCTGTGTAGCAAAAGTAAGGCTTGCTTGCTGATAGTGAGTCACCTATTGAACAAGTCAAAATTGCTAGAAATTGTACAATAAAAACCAAGGTGTAAAAATCTTTATTCTGTAGTTCTGATCACTCCCACAAATGAAAACTAAGAGTATTTCCAAATTAGTGTTCTAATCCTGAGTGAAGCCAGTTGCCCAAGGAGTGCCAGTTCACCAGGAGCATCTGACAGAGCGAATGAGTGTCAATCATTAAACAGCTTAGAATGTGTCTTCAGACAAAGCTAAGTGTCTGTTGCAATTTATCTCTAAAGATAAATAACTTAAAAAAGAATATATATGCTGTTCCCACCAGCTTTTAAAAAGTGCCATCTTTATAGGCATCTAACCTTGTCTACCTCTGTAATCCAATGGGTCCTCTTTTAAAAACGGGTATTCCAAATTTTTAATTAAGTTTGTTTCTTTCAGAGTGAACATCTTATTAACCATATGAAAACTTCATCCAACTTTGTACAAAATGCCAGATCCATCTTCCTCCAGTTAGAATAAATTAAGAGTTTTACACCTTATTAAGCAATGACTACAGCCCATGGCCAGCAGGAAGCAGTTACAGAAAAGAGAACGTCTCCCTTCAGCACCCCTTTTAAATTAAAGGTGTAAACTCTTTAAGAGTAAAATAAAAATAATAGATGGATCTGGAACCTGACTAGAAATCCACGTGAGTGCCAGTGGCAGCAGAATAACTGCAAGAGGCCCCTGCCCAAGATTCTGCTGTCCAGAATAAAAAGTTCTAAACTTCTAAAAACAGTCCTGGATGCTGTACTAAAGACTGATAAATAATCAATCAAAACAACAAGCAGCCATCCACCTCATAGCTCCAACAATAATTATGCCAACGCTTAGCAAGTTAACTTTGGCAAAAAGAGGAGAATAATGTGGGCTATGGGTGGAAGGCTCTTTGTCTCTTCAGAGATAACTAAGCTGTTTGACTTGTGAGTGTAGAACGGTAAGAGGCTGCAATCCTGCCCTTAGGGAAAATAGCAACAGGCTCCAGTCCCAGCAAATGTTTAACAATGCAAAAGCTATAAACTTTAAGTATTTAGGGAAAATGCGAAAAGTAAATATGCTAAAAGCTTATTTAGAATATCTGGAGTCCATGCTAAAAGCTTACCTAAGATGTAGAAGATATATGCTAATTGAAGCCTATTGAGAACTGGAACAAAGGGACCATTTGGCCTTTCCTCTCTGTATAAAAGACGTTTGAAAATCTTGTTCGGGGCTCAAGATTCAAACAGAAGTTCCGGAGTCCGGCCAGCCGTCAATAAACCATTTTTCCTTCTCAAAATCATTCCTGAGTCCTGGCCTCTCTATACTTAAATAATTAAACTTCTCTTAAATTCTACAACAACTGCACCCATACAGTAGGGAAACAAAGCAGCACAAAGTGGGGTGCTAGCTAATACCTAGCATATGGAATGATTAACAGTGAGTACTTATCTGTGTGGGTTCCCAGGACAGTAAATCAATGGTTTGAGCAATTAACATTCTTTTGTAGGAGACCAGTTGTGCTCTTGGTGCCAGTCTATCCTGAGGGGGAATGATCGATCAGCCAGTATGGCCTTCCCCTCCCAGCCCTTCTGCAGACAGCTCAAGGAAAGGGCATTCCTTCTATATACTCTACATTTACATTTTGGTCTGTACACTTTGATAACATTCAATGAAATTTAAAACAGCCCATACCCGTTATTGGAAGATTATGTAGAACAATTCTAATGCCCTAAAAAAAGCCCTATGTTCCATCTATTTTATTCTTCCTTCCCCTTCCCATCAGAACTTTTGGTAACCACAAAGTTTCACTTTTTGAAGAACAATAACTCAACACTAGATAAGGGAGGTGACAGTGGGCATCCTTGTCTTGTTCCAGATCTGAGGGAAATCTGGGGGAAGGAGCAGGTGAAATCTGGGGTTTTGCAGGTCCATGGTTAAAACTACAATATTAGTAATGTCCTCTTGGCAAATATATCATAGGAGGATTACTGGTGTACGGCGTTGGATGTAGGGGGTATGTGGGTCAGTGTGCACATGGGCAGCAGTCTATGGAATATGTTAGTGTTCATCTTGTCAAAGCATGTAATATCAGTTGGTGATATCTCATTTATTGATATCTCAATAAATGAGAAAATATTCAACTCCAATCCTGAGGAGTCCTGCTATATTCTAAATTAGATGGACAACAATCCCACCAGAACAGAAGTAGTGCCTAATAAAAAGAAAACAGACCAATATGTCAAGTTGTCAATTACCCCTCCCTTTGCTAATTCCAATGGTTGGGACCCCAGCTGCCATTGGCTACCCCACAAATGGGTAGCCATGCTAATCGTGAGGATTACTTTAACTTTAAACAAGCTTGTTAAAAATTACAATTAGTAATCAAAGAAATTCACTTTAACCATTTTAAGAGATGGTAAATCTCCATTTCCTTCTATAACATAATTTCATTAAACATGAATGTGCAACTTCCATCATCCTAAAGATTTAATACATATAATGGTAATTTATCTCATTGGTATCCTATAAAACTAGGGAGATTATACATAAGCTAAATAAGATTAAAACCATTATATTTCATGCAAGGAATATTCTTTTCCCTCCCTTTACAGGAGGCTAAAACCTCTTTAATAAAATTGCAAATGTGTGAATAATCTTGAAATATACTGACTGCTAGGTTTTAGAATATACTTGTTTAAATTGTTTTAAAAGATATTTCCATAGTTTTCAAGGACTTTTCCTTCATTTATTGAAATTTGGTAATTGGGTTATTAACCACCCTTATTTTAAGGCTGGTAGTTTTAAATTGGGGAATTACGGGCAAACTGATTCTTAATTCCACAGCCTAGAAGATACAATTTTAATCTTTCACACCTAGCCCCTCCCTCAGAGCTCTTGCAAAGAGAAGGCCTTGAGGATTGGATAGGTCAAAGATCTTGGAAAATGTTTTTCCCTTTCCCAATTGTCTCTATTTTCAGATTTCTATATGACATTTCCTTCCTGCTTAGCCTAATTTAGGTTCTAGGAATACTTATTCACATATATAAGTGTGCATTTAATTTTACAATTTGAATAGATCTCTTTTAAGAATTTTCAGTTGTTAACATGATATTACCATCTTGGTCCAGTTCCCAGGGTGAATACTCAAGCTGGGCTGACCCTAGGAAAGGACTTGGCTAGAGATATTTCTTTTGCCTTCTTTTCAGAGGTGTTGGGAGTCAACCATGAGCAAACTAATCTCGTGGTGACTCTCAGAATCTGAGTTCTGCAGTTAAATCCAACATTAAAAGCCGATTAAAAAAACTAGAGACTAATTATTCTGTGGCTTTCCAGGAAGCAGCTTCAGGGAGCTACCAATGGTGGGACTTATTCCTTGCTTACAAATACATTTTTGGTTTCTAAGGCATCCTAAAGCATCTCACAGGCCCAAAATGAGGACAGCAGTAGTTGGAAGATTAAAGGCATTTCTAGTTAAACAGTTAACTAGTGGTCTAAGAAAATGATATGATGGCCAAGTAAACTCCCAGTGGACTCCTGTTTGACTTAGTCCACTTGCCTAGTCATGTCACAAGGACTTTTTCACCTATCACCCAGAACTTCCTTGGATCTACATGGCATCAGTTCTTGCCCCTACCACCTCTGTAGAGGAAACAGACTTAGTTTTTGTCATGTGGGAAACTATCCAGGAACCCCTTTAAAATGGCAGAACCAAGAGTGCACAGACAGGCTTCAATTAAAACTCACCCATCTCTGGTGGGATGGGGCCCACCACTTGTCTGCCAACTGAAGCTGGGGAAGTGTTGGATTCCTCTAGGTCCATGGCTATATTGCATGAAAGAATTTTAGAGCATGCCCGTTGAGTTAGGCCAATAAAAGAATTTATTAGGAAATGGAGGAAAAGAACAGAGCTTGCTAAGAAATGGTAGAGAAGGATAGAAATATGCATTGATATTTTCTGAGGGCTCCTCTAGGCAAAAAAAGATTCTTCTTTTTTAATGTAAGCATTTATGGTTTTAAATTTTCTTCTCAGTATTCTTTGCTGTGTCCCAGATGGTGTGATATGTTATGTCCTCATTTTCATATATATCAAGATATTTGCAGAATTCTCTTGCAACTTCTTCTTTGACCCAGTGATTATTCAAGTATGTTTTTTTAATCTCCATATATTTATGAACTTTCCCATGTTCTGTCCATTATTTCTTTCCAGCTTCATTCTGTTATGAAAAGAAAAAGTATTGTGTATCATTTCTATCTTTTTCAATGTACTGAGACTTTTTTTGTGACCCAATATAGGGTCTATCTGGGAGAATGATCAATGAGTCCTTGTAAAGACTGCTGTTTTGGGGTGTAATGCTTTATAGATGCCTGATAGACCTAGTTTATTCACCATATTATTCATGATCTCTATTTCTTTATCTTCTGCCCAGGTGTTCTGTTCTATACTAAGAGTAGCATATTGAAGTCTCCAACTGTTATTGTAGAGACATCTCTTTCCCTCTTGTTTTGCCACTGTTTGTCTCATGTATCATGTGGCACTCCATTTAGGTGCCTAAATGTTTAGTATGGTTTCTTCCTTTTGGTGAGTTGCCCCTTTAATTAATATATAATGACCTTCTCCACCTTTTATAACCATAGTGCATTTAAAATCTATTTTGTCCAATGTTAGTATCACTACTCTAGGTGGGTTTTCTTTTTTGGGTAGATAACTAGTACTAGGCAAAGTGAGATCATAGCCAGGAGATGACTTCTAACCTCCACACCTTTTCAAAAGGGCTTTCAGTAAAACTTACTCTAGGGAGACTAAAATGAAAAATAAATATTGTGAGAGAAGCAGAAGGCTACTGTCCTTAATTTCTTTCATTAATTGTCTTATCTTAAAAAGAATTAATTGAAAATGACTGACAAATATTACCTGTGAATGCTATAGATTTTGTTCTTATGTTCTTGTTTTGCATTAGGTATTTGCTCCCTTAATGTCATGGTTTACTGGTACTGCTAGTAGGTTTCAATTTGTGCACTAACATCCATTGTCACTGAGTATTGATTAAAATTACTGGGATGCTATCATTGCTTGCTTTTTTATATGCCTTGAGGATTAAAAAACAAATGAAAATAAGCATATTAGAATTTTAATACCTGCTAGATATTACAATTTTTTTGAGAAATGTGTCATTGACTTCTTTTTCATAAAGGTCCATGCTTATGGAAACCACTCATCTGGAGGAATGGATTATAGAACCATATGTTACCAACTGGATATTCTGTTAGAAATCAATGCATAGTGCCTAGTATTTTAAATAGGCCTAGGGCCTTAAAATATAGAATGTATCTCTGATTACACTCATGCATCTAAATGGTCAAAAAGGAAAAATATTTTCTGGAGCAGGTTCTCTGATAGTGCTAGTAATTATTTAGCACTACTAAAATAGTAGGCTTTGTTAAAACTCAAAATAAACTGAATGTATTGTTAAAACATATACAGCATACACTAATTTTAGTTTACACAATTCTTTAAAACCTGACTTCTTCATAGGAAAATCAACAATGAAACAATCATTTCTTTTGGAAACGCCTAAGATTTTGAAGTTTGAATGTAGATATGACATAATGAGACCTATACTGGATAGTTTTTCCATTGCTTGATAGTAAAATATGCATACTCTAGAATAACTAAAACTTTCCTTGTATATTTCTTCAGCACAAATATTTCAACTCGTTTGGAGTCCTATGGATGACTGAGAAAGTAATTGTAGTTTTAAGTTCTTCTCAGATATACAGATTAGTAAGAATCTTCTTGGTATAGGTGCTTTAGAGTACTTCCCCAGGACAACCAAAATCCATAAAAAATGTGGGGTGTATTTGAAAAAGCAGGAAGATTGGTTGTGAGAGTTTTAGAAAGAAGTGAATGACACAAGGTGTGCCTTGAGTAGATCTTGACTAACATCCAACTTAATCGAGATATGTCTTTTGAATTATAAGACTTATGATGTTATTAACTACATAAAAAGATAGTTTGCTATCAAAGTGGTGCTTTTTCTAGAGCAAAAGAAACTCTGAACTACACATGTTGTGAAAGCAGGTTCATTAATACTTGGGTTCCTTGCATTCTCAGTCCATTTGTTTTCTCATGAATAAGGGAGAGAATTTTCACCAGGTGGAAGAGTCCTAATTTATTTTGTAAATGATTTTAATCAGAAAATATTATTTAATTTGACTGCAGGCCCAGGGTATGTGAGGTCAGGTTAACTTATTGAGGATATACAATATTTCTGGATTTAAAATTATTTGATCATTTTCAAAGGGTAACATTTAATCTATTACCATTCAAGGAAGTGTTTATGCAGTTAGACAAGGGAGAGAGACCAAAATATGAACAAACAAATAAATGTACAGTGAAAAATTATATGAGTGAACTGAAGGAATAGTAGAATTGTAGTATAGGCTATTGGAATGGCAAGGAGTTGGGCTCAATGAAGAGATCTCCAAGGAGATGGCAAAATAGAGACTGAAGGAACATGAGGATAATGTGTAAAGTGTTTGAGGGGATTTCCATGAAAATGAAGGATTATTGTAGTGGTCAGTGCTGAAATCATAGCTAAGTGACTGTATCTGTGTTTTTCTGAGTGATGAATTCTTATTCAATTCTTGGATGCCTGGTGGAGTCCTAACTTAAAATTACTTAATTTGAAGTGAAATACTTTGTTAAAGTGGAAAACCCAATTACATCAATCTTGATTGACATCTAGATTAATTAGAGAGTAAGCCTTAGAAGAGAATTTATTTTAGATTTCTGAGATCATGGTTGTATCCTGTTGTTTTGGAGCCAGCAGTGGAATAATTTGGAGTAATTGAATAGTTGTCTGAGATTATCATGATAGTGTACAGTATGCAAAAATGGGAGAGAGGGTGGGCTACAATTCATCCTTGAGATGTTAGAATATTGTTAGAGTAATGCCATTTAGAACACAAGAGGAGTGCCTAGAATATCTTGATTACACTCAAGGGACTGAGATGTCTAAGGAGTCTAAGAAAAAGAACATTCCCAAAAAGTCCAATTTGTCTATACTTTCAAGTTAGAGACTGAAGCACACACACTTCATTTATTCATGGGATACTTATTGGAGATGGTAGCATGATTTACTTCAGAGGAAGTCCATGAGGTTATTAACTCATCACTTAAGGCTGTGTAAGAAAAGTGTAAAGATGCTTATGTCAATTGAAGGAAAAGATCAGGCATAGGGGGCCTTTAAGTTCATAAGGTTAAATGATAAGGTAATTGTGGTAGATTTTAAAAAGATACAGGAAAAACAAGAATTCAGTTGGAGACATTCAACTTAATCAGATGACAAGCCTCTTCAATGAGAGAGAAGGAGTAACTAATGGGTATGAGTGCATGAGTAACTAGACATTATGGTATTAAGTTTAGGTGATTTTTTAAAATTACATCATTCTCTGGTTATTATGGTAGTCTCATGTGACAAAATTAATGTGAAATATAAGAATATGTTATATTCAAACTATCAGATTTGAAGTGATAAAGGAAGATGGAAGAATAATTCATTAACCAAGACAGCCCTTTTCCCAGATATATTTGAAAGCACTAAGAGTTGTGATTCAGTATTTAGTCATAAAGCAAGATCTTACTAATGTGCTATGTCACATGCAATAATAAATATGACAGGAAATTAAAATCACCTCCTATGTAGGCAGATGTGGAAAATATTAAGATATTTATTGACACATTAGTTAAATAGAGTTCTCAGGAAGCATAAGCTGAAATATGTATGTTCAAATACATCTGGCAGTGAATATTACATGAGGTGGAAGCTAATGTTTGGAAAGTGGGTTCAATGCAATGGAGGTTTCCTTGTGACAGGAGAACTTGTGCATGGGTTTAATTGTAACAAAGTATATGAAGTTGTAGTCTTGACAACAGAGAGAGTATCTGATTACTTAAATGAGGCATGACAATTCATGCCATACCTAGGTGTGACATGTAACCATTAAGATATTAGAAATTGGAATATAGGAAGAAAAAAATTAAATCTAGTTGTGTCTTTGTCTGGCCATATAAGATTGTAATATTACTTCAGCTTTCTGAACCTCTTTTTGGGACATTTCCTAAATGAGTAAATTAACCTTTATCAACTGGGTTAATGAGAAGATTTAATGATTAAAAATATGTAATTCTATAAACATGTTGAATACAGTCATTTTCTTCCTAGACTTGAGGCACAAATGGCTAAGTTAATCCTAGATCTGATCAACCCCATAATAGTATAAATTCTTTTTTTCCCCTTTTCCTTTTAATAATATCTATGCCTAAGTTTCTTAGTTGATTTCCAGATACATTGATATGAGATATAGAACTCAGCTTTAAGGAGGTGGCATTGTTATACATCACATATGGAAGAACTAAGATGTTTAATGACAAACATCAGGTCAGGTTCGTGGTAGAGCAGGAAGTGAACAAGAGAACAGAAGACAGAAATGCATGTGAGAGAACAAATACTACTGCAAAAACAAGTAATAACTGAGTAAATTCAAGTCTGCTTCCTCTTGTGGTGAGGACCCAGTTCCAGATGTGATTTTGGTCAGGGTTTCTTATGTTTTGGAATCAGGGATGAATTAAAAGTCTCTGAACATGATGGGCTAATTAACAAATATAATTCTTGGATATTCATGTACTTATCTGTAGAATGAAGGTAATAATACCATATTCACTACCCAGAGAAGACAAGACTTCCAGCATCTTGTCTCATGGAAAGGAAAGTCTTTCCCTTATTTTTCTTGAGCACATCCATATTCTTTTTATTGATTGGGCTGGTGATACTCCTGGATGAAGTTTTAGGTATTCATGACAAGTGGGGCAGAAAGTTGTGATCAACACTTGAATCTTAAGATTCTTTCTCCATTCTCAGCTTATGCGACCTTCTGCTCATCTCATTGTGAGTGAAAATCCAGAGGAAGGTAGATGCCAGCTAAGGTATTGATAATGCAATCATGCAATCACACGTGAGTAGAGAATTCTTCTTTAACTGAAATTCCACCTCTGTTGCCAGCAGATGGGAAGATTTCTCCTATTGGTGTGGGTATTCCAAGTGTACTCAGGAGACATTCAAGGATCTGAGCTTAAATTAAGTTTATACAGAACTCTAATAGTTATGGCAAGTTAGGGACTGAGCATTGAGTAATATTCCAAGGTAATTGCAAGAGTTGGTTCCAGCTTCTACAAAGACTGTATTCTCAGTATTTTCTTTTTCTCACACACCCTATGGCCTCATTGGATAAATAATGAATTCTTGAATCATGTTAGCACCTGAGATTGACCCTGGCATGTAATGAATTCAGTTGACAGAGATGAACAAGATGGGAAGTTTATAGTTAGTAGACTGGCTGAGTTGTTTTCATCTGTGGAGTTAATCCAACATTAGATGTAATTTGTTGTAGGGGTAGGCATATCTACCAGAAGCATGGGAACAGTAGTAAATTAAGGGAAATGAGGAACAACTTATTTTCCCCAAATTAATTTTCTTAAAATTTTGATGGAATATATTTGCACATTTTGAAATTTTTCTTAAAAGAAAATAGAAATTCACCTTACCACTGTTGTTAAAATTTCCAAACTTCAATTTTTTATATAAAATTTCTTCAGATTTTATTAATGAATGCAATGTATAGGATTTTTTCCCTTCATTATGGCTGTGGTTCAGGAGCTTTATTATAGGTAGAATAAAATTTATTTCTCTGTGAAAATTTTTGAAGTCTTGGAGAGACCAGAAGCAATGAACAGGATTCTATTACTCTTTTACACACAGATGAGATGGAAATAAAAGTGAGACAATGAAAATGTATTTGTAGACCCCAGAAAAAGTTGAGATTGTGAAGTCTTCATCCACAGGAATGGTCCTCATAAGGCAATGAGTGTATATATCAGTACAATTCTCTCAGAAGTGCCTGGCCCATGATCCTGAACCCTCTGTATTTATACATTATAATGCATGCCTGAGTTATGTATCTCTGAGGAAAGCAGGACTTACTGTTTTGATACCTATTCAGTTAAGCAGAATTCTGGATATTTCTTCAAGTTTCTCTGTCATTTCAATGAATAATAGACTTCTGAATTGAATTTGGATAGAAAGCAATTCACACATTAACTTGCATTTGTGAAAATGCAAAACATACTCAAATGATTTTATGAAAGAGAGGAAAATGAATTCATCTGTACAGGGGAATATGCTAACTCTACTCATTTTTTAAAATGACATGTGGGGAATGGACTTGGCCCAGTGGTTAGGGAGTCTGTCTACCACATGGGAGGTCTGCAATTCAAACCCCAGGCCTCCTTGGCCCATGTGGAGCTGGCCCATGCGCAGTGCTGATGCACGCAAGGAGTGCTGCGCCATGCAGGGGTGTCCCCCACGTAGGGGAGCCTCACGTGCAAGGAGTGTGCCCCATAAGGAGAGCTGCCCAGCGTGAAAGAAAGTGCAGCCTGCCCAGGAATGGCACTGCCCACACTTCCCGTGCCACTGACGACAACAGAAGCAGACAAAGAAACAAGACGCAGCCAATAGACACAGAGAACAGACACCCGGGGGAGGAGGGGGAATTAAATAAATAAATAAATCTTAAAAAAATAAAAATAAAAATAAAAAACTAAAAAAAATAAAATGACATGTGGATCTTGCTTGTCTTACAATAAGTGTGTAAATTTTCTTAAAATTGTTTGGAAAGATTGGTTTAGTTTTGAATGTTTAAATGAAAGCTTTATAATCAGCAGAAAGAAGGCATATTTGCAAGTTTATTGGGAAATTTTCAGGTGTATATAACATCCCATGTCATGGGATTTTCTTTTACAATGGGGTGTTATGTATTCAGAGTGTTTGTGTCTGAGAGTGTATCTGAAAAGCAGATGACAATTGAACATTGGTAATGCTGTTACCCTAACCCCATACACATTTTGAGTTTTATATATACAGTTTCTGCTTCTTTAGTGCTATTATTTTGTACATCACAATGTAGGATATTGGTTAGGATAATGCTGTGTGAACACAAATTTCCATGGTGTTTTAGGAGTATGTGACCTTCAAGGATGTGGCTATAGACTTCACCCAGGAAGAGTGGGACCTGTTATATACATCGCAGCAAAAGCTGTTCAGAGATGTTATGGTTGAGAATATAAAGAATCTGGTCTCAGTAGGTGAGACTCTCAAAATATGTCTACCATTTATATCTGTCTCATCTATCTACCATCTATCTAACCTATCTATCTACTTATATATTTATCATAACTCAATGTCTATTTATTCAAATATAAGCTTCTCCATATTTTATAATCTTTATTTTCTCTTATATTTTATAATTTTAATACATTTATATTTTGTAATAAAATAAGTCTGCCTAAATGAATGTTTCCTTATTTTTTTATTTTCTAAGTTCATTTTTATTTATTTTTGTCATCTTTTTAAAGATACATAAATCACACAAAATGTTACATTAAAAAATATAAGAGGTCCCTATGTACCCCGATCCCTACACTCCTCAGTCCTCCCACATTGACAACTTCTTTCATTAGTGTGGTATATTCATTGCATTTGATGAGTACACTTTGGGTCATTGTTCTACAGTATGGATCTTAGTGTCTGTTGTAGTTTACACTCTCTCCCAGTCCACTTAGCGGGTCATAGCAAGATATATAATGTCCTGCATCTGTCCCTGCAATATCATTCAGGACAACTCCAAGTACTGAAAATGCCACATTATCACACCTCTGTTTTCATCTCCTTGCCTTCAACAACTCCCATGGCCATGGTGTCCACATCAATGATACAATTTTTTTTCTACTAGAGTCACAATAATTCTATAGTGTAATACCAGTAAGTCTACTCTAATCCATATTTTATTCCTCTATCCTGAGGACACTGTGATGGTGATTATATATATATCCAGTTCACCCCAATAGAATTTAATCTTCTTGAGTACAACTTAATGCCTTCCTTGAATCTCAATTTCAACTCTCAGTGCTCTTCTGAGAACTCAATGAATATATTTTGACTAGATAAGTTAATTGACTATACTGAAATAAGTATTCTGCTCCAACAGCTATGCTGATGCTTCAGAACATAGTAGTAAAAACATTGCATATATAATTTTCCATATAGAATTTAGATCATCCTTTTGGGACTTATGTTAATTGAATTATTTTTAACATAATATTCAGTCACTTTGGAAACATAGATTTCTCCCCATTTAGAATACTGATGACACTGCAGTTTCTTTTTGTACTAGTGCTTGGGTAACTAACAAATAGTCCTTACTGAAATGGGAAAAAGTTCAAGAGTTACAATTTCTGTTGAGACATTTTCAATGATTTGAGTTCTAGGTTTTGTTGTATTGCTACCTTCAATGCTTACATTATTCTTTGGTAACTTGCCATGTACATCATGATCATGCTCTGTTACTATCACAATTCAAAATCCAGGTAAATTTTTTTCCATACAAAGAGGATATCAAGTCTGCAAAGCAGATGTGCTTTCCCAGCTGCAACAAGGAGAAGTGTTGAGAGAAGGAATAGGATTTCCTCAATACCACATTTCAGATGAGCTATAAGAACCTGTGCATCAGAAGAGGGGTCTCATTAAATAGGGTGTATGTGATTTGTCTAGGTTTCTTCTTAAGACTTGTATTTCTAACATGTAGCTAAGGATATTGGGGAAATTTTAGTCACATGGGCTTATTCCAAATACTTCTCAAGCTTTATCAAGTGTCATTGGCATTGTAAAAAGGATATTCAGTTGTTATTGCAATTAAACCTTCATATGATCCTCTTCCTGGTTCTATTATTGGAATATTTTTCCCTGTCTTTATCTCCCTAATATCCCAACTTCTTTTTTCTCATATTCCATGCCTGAAATTCTTTTCTGATCATAATGTCCTATAATGTTAATTTTATTATCCCTAAAATATTCATTAACTAAATATTCTCTCCTAGCTAATTGTGAATGTGGAAACATACTGAAGGAGATACTTGGAAATTTCCAAAATTTTGTCCCTCTAATGCTTTTCTAACAATCTTTTCTCAATTACTACAGGGAGGAAAAGTGCCTTTAAAACATATGATATGATAGAAATGATAGACTACCAGCCTACTTTTAGGAAAAACCCTTCCAAAATCATGACATTGGTAAGCTTAATTTTTTGAATCCTAGTATTACAAGTAGATACCTAAGGATGGGATGAATTAGGAATTCAGTAAAATGAAATTCTAATTAATGTTGGGATTAAGTACTAATCCAGCAAAAATCTGTGATAGTGTGAATTAAGGTGACAACTAACCTAAACATGAACTCTTGCCTGAGTTCTTATAAAAAGCAAATTGCTTAAACATGTTTCATTTACATAATCTTTGAAACATCATGAAGCTAAAACTTGATCAGATATCTCTGCAATTAGATTGTTATAATAGAGAATATCTGTGTATGGAATAGAATAAAGTGTATATGAAACAAACATGGCAGATATTTTCATTGAAGACTATCCCTAGAGGATTGGTCTTGGTTTCATATGTGGGGAAATGGAGAAATTCATTTCATGGACAAATATTTTACAGTCTCACATCTCATTCCCCACAGCAAAGATTTTACACCCAAAAGAATTCCTTTGAATATAACTATTTGCAAGAAGATTCCTCTCATACATTCACAGTGAACCAACATGCATTAATTCACATGACAAAGAAATCCTGTTTCAGAAAACCACCTTCAGAGGTCCACAGTGATCATTCATCTTTTAATCAACATAAGCATATTCAACCTAGAAGTAAATCATATGAATGTTCCCAAAGTGCTAAAAAATTGTTTGCAGTACTCTGATCTCAGACAACACAATGGAATTCCCATTGAAGAGAAACCCCATGAATGTCATCTATGTGGGAAAGTTTTCAGTCAACATTCCCAACTTCAATGACATGAGAGAACTCACCCTGTAGAGAAACCCTAAGACTGTCATTTATGCAGGAAGTCATTTAGTCATTCTTCTTCCCATAAATATCCTGAGAGAACTCACATTGGAGAGAAGCCCCATGAATGTCATCTTTGTGGGAAAGCCTTCATTTACTCCTTTTCCCTGAAAGAACATCAGAGAACTCACACTGGAGAGAGACCATATGAATGTCATCTTTGTGGGAAAGCCTTCACCAGTGTACTTCCTTAAGATGACATGAGAGAACTCATACTGGAGAGAAACCATATCAATGCAATCTTTGTGGGAAAGCCTTCAGTCACTCCTCTTCCTTAAAATGACATGAGAGAAGTCACACTGGTGAGAAACACCACAAGTGTCATCTATGTGGGAAAGCAATCAATTTGCTCATCTTAAAGAACATGAGATAACTCACACTGGAGAGAAGCTTCATGAATGTCATGTGGGAAACCCTTCAGTCACTCCTCTTCCTTAAAATGACATGAGAGAACTCACACTGGAGAGAAACCCCATGAATGTCATCTATGTGGGAAAGACTTTAGTCATTATTCTTCCCTTAAATAGCATGAGAGAACTCACACTGAAGAGAAACCCCGTGAATGTCATCTATTTGGGAAAGCCTTCATTAAATATTCTCATCTTAAAGTACATGAGAGAACTCACACTGGAGAAACCTCTTGAATGCCTTCTATTTGGGGAACACTTTAGGCACTCCTCTTCCTTAAAACATGAGGACACACACTATGAGAAACCCCACAAATGTAATCTATGTGGGAAAGCCTTCAGCCAATATGTTCATCTTAAAGAATATGAGAGAACTACACTGGAGAAGCTTCGTGAATGTCATCTATGTGGGATACCCTCCAGTCACTTCTCTTCCTTAAAATGACATGAGAGAACTCACACTGGAGAGAAACCCCATGTATGTCATCTGTGTGGGAAAGCATTTCATCATTATTCTTCTCTGAAATATCATGAGAGAACTCAAGTTGGAGAGAAAGCCCATGAAAATCCTTCAGTAAATATGCTCATCTTAAAGTACATGAGAGAACTCACACTGGAGAAACCCCTTCAGTGCCGTCTTTGTGGGAAACCCTTTAATCATTCTTCCCTTAAACACCATGAGAGAACTCACAAACTGGAGAGAAACCCTACGAATATCATCTTTATGGGAAAGTCTTCACTTGTTCCTCTTCCCTAAAAACAATCAGAGAACTCACACTGGAGAGAGACTGTATGAATGCCATCTTTGTAGGATAGCTTTCAGGCAATCCTCTCACCTAAGACAAGATGAGAGAACTCACACTGTAGGGAAACCCTAAGAAGGTCATTTATTTATGGAAGCTTTCAGTCAACATTGACATCTACAATAATTTGAGATAACTCACATTGGAGAGAAACCATAGCAATATCATTTTTGTGGGAAAGCCTTTGTATTAGCCAAAGGAGTACTGATGCAAATACCAGAAACTGGTTGGTTTTTATAAAGGGTATTTATTTGGGATAGGAACTTATAGATAGCAGGCAATAAAGCATAAGTTACTTCCCTCACCAAAGTCTATTTGGAGAAAGATGGCTGCCAATGTCTGTGAGGGTCAGGCTTTCTGGGTTCCTATGTTCCTGGGGTTTGCTTTACTCTGGCTTCAAGGATCCTTCCTTCCTGGGGCTGGCTTCTCTTCCTCTGTGTGCTGACTTCCTGCATCTTCAGCATCAAACTCTAACATCAGAAATCCCCAAATCTGTTCTTCATTGTGCCTTTTATCTGTGAGTCCTCACCCACCCAGGGGTGGGGATGCAATGTCCTAAAGTCAATAACTCAATCATGCCCAGATACAGATCCGATTACAAGCATAATCCAATATTTCTTTTTGGAAGTCACCAGTTATATCATACTGCTACCCTGTACCCTCTGATTCCAAAAGGACATTACAATATGCAAAAAAAAAAAAAAAAAATATATATATATATATATATATATATATATATATATCAGTTACAATGCAAGTACTAAATCGTATCACAATTTATTTTCTTAAAGATTTATTTATTTTTATTTATTTCTCTCCCCTTCCTCCCCACCCCCCACCCCAGTTGTCTGTCCTCTCTGTCTATTTGCTGTCTTCTTCATCTGCTTCTGTTGTTGTCAGTGGCACGGGAATCTCTGTTTCTTTTTGTTGCATCATCTTGTTGTATCAGCTCTCCATGTGAGTGGCACCATTCTTAGGCAGGCTGCACTTTGTTTTGCCCTGGGTGGCTCTCCTTATGGGGCACACTCCTTGCACATGGGGCTTCCCTATGCAGGAGACACCCCTGCATGGCATGGCACTCCTTGTGTGCATCAGCACTGCTCATGGGCCAGCTCCACATGGGTCAAGGAGGCCTGGGTTTGATACGCAGGCCTCCCATGTGGTAGACACCCTAACCACTGGTCCAAACCCACTTCCTGTATCACAATCAATTTAAGGAAATAATTTGTCCTGGGGCAATGTCATATCCGCTATACACCTCTGAAATTAGAAAACAACTGATCTGCTTCCAATACACAAATGGATAGAAAATGGATAAACATTTTCATTACAATAAGGAGAAATTGGAAGGGAAACATGAGTTACAGTTTCTCTGCAATAGACCTGCAGGACATCCTCTATTTGATCTTTTTTTTAAAAAAGATTTATTATTTATTTATTTCTCTCCCCCCCACCCCAGTTGTCTGTTCTCTGTGTTGATTTGCTGTGTGTTCTTTTGTCCACTTTTGTTGTCAGTGGCACGGGAATCTGTGTCTCTTTTTGTTGTGTCATCTTGTTGCATCAGCTCTCCGTGTGTACGGTGCCATTCCTGGGCAGGCTGAACTTTCTTTTGTGCTGGGTGGCTCTCCTTACAGGGTGCACTCCTTGCGTGTGGGGCTCCCCTATGTGGGTGACACCACTGCATGGCACGGCACTCCTTGCATGCATCAGCATTGCACATGGGCCAGCTCCACACAGGTCAAGGAGGCCCAGGGTTTGAACCGCAGACCTCCCATGTGGCAGACGGATGCCTTATCCATTGGGCCAAGTCTGCTTCCCTCTTTGATTTCAAAGTCTGAGAATCATTCTCAAGATGATGGTTTCTTCTCCTTTGGGCCATGTGAGGACCCATCTTTTCCACTGACTTGCCCAACAGTCATTTTCTTGGTTCCACCTTCATCAAGCATCTGAGTGTCAACCAAGTTCCAGACCTCTCCTTCCAAGACTGTTGGGGTGATTGCCACACCTTACCCAATCTCTGGGTTAGTCTTAACCCCCCTAGCACGGTGAGGTAAAGATATTCCCTCTAATCTTTGGCATACAGGGTCAACCCTTTCAGAGCAAGGAGTTGACCACCTGGCCTCCCCTAACCTTTGTGGGACAGGTCCACCCTTCTCAGACCTGTGGGGTGCTAATCTTAACTGCTTTAATCCTTGGGGAATGTGCTCCATCCTCTCTGCACTCTAGGGGTGAAAAATCCCCTAGAGCATAGGTGGGAAAACCCACCCTCTTCAACTGCTGGGGCAAACTCACCCTCTCTGTACACATGGGTGGGGTTCCTCTCTTGGCCCAAGATGATGTCCTAATTTCATGTCTCAGTTTCCATGGTTTTCCTCTTAAAGCTCTTTCTCTTTAAATTTCTCCTTTCTATGTCCCTTTTATTCAAGGCTGGCAGTGGTTCTTTTCATACAGCTCTCTCAGAAAGTCTGCTGGGTTTAGCATGCAGGAAGCAGGGGTCCAAGCCATCAGACAATAAGACTTTCCACAAGTCTTTCCAACATAACTGCATCTTCAATCCTGATTTACAAGTTCCGAGTTTAGTTAAGTCCTCCAGTGGGGTACTTTCAACTGGGAACCTGATTTCCAGGGGATTGGAATTTTCAATATCAGTTTCTGTTTTCTTTGTTCCCAATATTTCAGTTCTCAGCTTATCTTGTTCATCTAGCATTTTGCTATAAGCTGCAAGCAGAAGCCAAGCCGCATTCTCCAGGTTTACATTGGAAATTGCTTCAGCTAAATGCCCAGGATCACCATTTTCAAATTTTGCCTTCCATAAAACACCAGGAGTTAATCTTGCTTAATTCTCTGCAACTTTAAAACACAGATTGCCTTTCTGCCATTTTCTGAAAATAGTTTCACCATTTACTTCTCAGGCATCATAAAATTCTCTTTGGCATCCATATTGCTATCAACAGTCTCTTCAAAGCACTGTAGGTCTTTTCTTCCAAGCATCTCACAATCCCTCCAAAACATATCCTTTACCCATTTATAAAACCATTCCAGCATTTCAGTAATTGCAAAAGCACTCCTCCTCCCTTGTTACCAAATTTTGTATTAGCCAAAGGAGTGCTGATGTAAAATACCAGAAACTGGTTTGTTTTTATAAAGGGTATGTATTTGGGGTAGGAGCTTACAGATAACAGGCCATAAAACAGAAGTTATTTCCCTCACCAAAGTCTATTTGGAGCTAGATGGCTGCCAATGTCTGTGAGGGTTCAGGCTTCCTGGGTTCCTATGTTCCTGGGGCTTGCTTTACTCTGGCTTCAAGGATCCTTCCTTCCTGGGGCTGGCTTCTCTTTCCTCTGTGTGCTGACTTCCCAGGTCTTCATCAAATTCTAACATCAGAAATCCCCAACTCTGTTCTTCACTGTGCCTTTTATCTGTGAGTCCCCACCCACCAAGGGGTGGGGATGCAACACCATAATCTCAATTACTCAATCCTGCCCAGGTACAGATCAGATTATAATCATTATCCAATATTTCTTTTTGGAATTCAATTATATCAAACTGCTACAGCCTTCATTCAAGCCTCTTCCCTAAAATGTGAGAGAACTCACACAAGAGAGAAACCTTAGGAATGTCATATATGCAGGGATGCTTTCAGTTGCCATTCCCATCTTCAGTGACATGAGAGAACTCACACAGGAGAGAAATACCATGAATGCAATCTATTTGGGAAAGTTATTTCATCCCTCTTCCATTAAAAAAAAAACATAAAACAATTTACTCTGGAAATAAATACTGAATATTATCAATGTCAGAAAGCATATAGTAATTATTCTAAGAGGACATGAAAGAATTCCAACTGGAGAGAAACATGAGTTTCATCAATGCAGGAAAGCTTTTAGTCATCATTCCCACCTTCAAGAACATGAGAGAACTCACTCTGGGAAAACTTCAATTTTCTAATCTTAAACACCGTGAGAGAACTCACACTGTAGGAAAGACACATGAATGTTGTCTATGTAGGAAAATTTTCACCTGTATTTCTGCCCTCAGGCAACATTACAAAATTCCTGTGGGATGGAAATAATAACATACTTACGGGAAAGCCTTTATTTTTCTAGCCTTAAGCCATAGGAGATTACTCAAATATTCAAATGGAGAGAATCCCTATGACTGTCAACAATTTGAGAAAGTCATCAGTCAATATTCTTATTTTAAATGTAATATTCACACTATAAATCTTTTGCATACTTAAGAGACTTCAGTCATAAATTTAACTTTAAACATACCAGGGAACTCATATTCTGAAGAAACATTTTTTTTTTAAGATTTTTAAAAAATTTATTTCTCTCCCCTTCCCTGCACCTCCCCAGTTGTCTGCTCTCTGTGTTCATTCACTATGTGTTCTTCTGTGTCCACTTGTATTCTTGTCAGCAGCACCCAGAATCTGTGTCTCATTTTGTCGCATCATCTTGCTGCATCAGCTCTCCATGTGTGTGGCTTGTTCCTGGGCAGGCTGCACTTTTTCGTGCTGGGCAGCTCTCCTTATGGGGCACACTCCTTGCACATGGGGCCCCCTATGTGGGGGACACCCCTGCATGGCAGGGCACACCTTGCAAGCATCAACATTGCACATGGACCAGCTCATCACACAGGTCAGGAGGCCCTGGGTTTGAACCCTGGACCTCCCATGTAGTAGGTAGATGCCCTATCCATTGGGCCAAATCCACTTCCCTGAAGAAACACTTTTTAATGTGTTTAGAAGTTCTTGTTGTCATCCATGCTTCATCAGATAATCTAATAACATTCATAGTCTTGAGAATCCATGTGCATGTTATTTATGCAGCAAAGCCCTTAATAGGCAAATGATATTCTATGTGAGAAAGCACATAATGTAAATATAATGGAATTGGAGGGTGCTCTTCTACTACCTAATAAGCTAATCAGAAAATCACATGTGAGGAAACCTACAACTGTACTCAATGTCGGATTGCCTTAATTGCTAATTTATCCTTTAAATTAAATGAGTGAACTCCAAAAGAGTGAAACACTAGGTCTGTAATCACTGCACTATCATTCAGCCAAAACTAAGCCTTGTGCTAAAGGAAACTCAGTTTAAGAATAACCACAAAGATACAACCCCAGAATGTGGTGCTCTTGGGTTACAGAGACACCCAGGTCCTATAGTTATGGCAGATGGCTCTGGAGTTCAGGGCTTGCCAGTGAACCCAACTTTGGAATTTCTGCTCCTGCATGTGATGTAGTTAGACTCACATGTGACCTGGCTACACATGCCTTTTCTGTCACTTTTACTGGAACTGTGATTGGCACTGGGGTTGGTGTATGCTCAAGAGACTTGAATTCTTGGACTGTCCATGTGACAGCTGGGCCCTTAGCCTCAGCAGAGTTACAACACCTATTCACTGGGTCATTGAACTTATCCACATCAGCCAACAGGGAGGTAAGGATGGTCAACCACCACACCAGGGAACCAAGAGAGTCTACAACAGCAAGCAGGAGATTTAGTTTAGAAGTGGAGTGGACATCATCCCAGGGTCATCCAGATGGAGGAATACAATATGGATTAGGGTGGACTTACTAGTATTCTACTATAGAATCATTGTGATTTTACAATGGAAGAAACTGTATCATTGATGTGGAAACTGTGGCTACGGGATTTGCTGAGGATAGGAATAGAGAAGAAGAAGTGTGATATGGGGACATTTTCAGGACTTGGAGTTCATATGAATAATAGTGCAGGGACAGATGTAGGACATTATATATACTGCCATAACCCACTGAATGGACTGGGAGAGTGTAAACTACAATGTAATCTATAATTCATGCTGTGTAGCAGTGCTCCAAAATGTATTCATCAAATGCAATGAATGTGCCATACTGATGACATAATTTGGTGAAGTGGGAAGAGTGGGGGATAATAGTGAGTGGATATATGGGAACCTCATATTTTTTAATGTAACTTTTTTGTGATCTATGTATCTTTTAAAAAAGGTAATAAAATAGGGGGGAAAATTATCACCCATACCAGAAACCCTTTTAATGCAAATTTTTAAAAAAGAGGAAGAAGACTGTTAGGAGGATGAAACCCCTTGAGGAATTTCCAGAATATTCATTGTGAAGAATGTAATGAAAAGTCATGGGAAATCATTTATTCACTGATTGGGATGTTGCATGATTCAGTAATTTTGTTTCTGTGATGGATATTATTAGAGGGGTTTTGCAAATGGGTATCTGATAGCTGACTTTGTGGATATCAACTAGAAGTTTTATAGGTTTGGGGATAAGAAAATGTGTGAAATCTGTGATTTAGGAGTCTCCCTCATAAATAACTGTGGTTCTCTTGTTGCCTTTCCTGTCTCAGCGATTAAATAGCTGAAGGTGAGCAACAGGTATGGTCACGTATTCCTAATGGTAGATGAAACAATACTTCACCTCTGTAACTAGAATTGTTATCAGTGAGTGTGATAATCATGAACACAGTAGTTCACTGTGCCAGGCAGAGGTACAGATCATTTGCACTTCCCATCACTAATTTCCCAGTATGATATATCTAGGAAAAATGCACTGCCATAATGATTTTGTTAATAAAATAACTAATAGATTCCAAAACCTTCCATGCCCATAGGCAATGCCCTTATGATGGATGACATTTAGAAATCATTTCCTTGACATTAATTATTAAAATATTAAGTTCCAGATCATGCAAATATGGAAAACAATAAGCAAAAAACAAAAACCAAGCAAAAATGCATCATCTCTCACTTTCTCTGATTCCTCTGATGTACATAGCTGCTCTTTTTGACTATTCTTGCAGATTTATTTATTTTAAAGTTTAACTGAGATAGACACAAATACAATATATCCTAATTCTGTAATTGATAGGTCTTAATATAATCAAAATGTGCCTTCATCACCAAATAGTTTTAGAACAATTTCATTACTCCATTAAAAAAATACCCCACACCCCTTAGCAGTCTCCTCACTATCCCTCTATCCTGTCAAAATCCTACATTACTAATTTCATCTTTATAGATTGATATATATTTGCAAATTAAATGTAATCATACAATTTTGCACTTATTTTTGTATATGGTGTGATAGAATGGTCTACCTATTATACTTTTTAAACATATTTAGATCATTAAAATGTTACATGAAAAATATAGGGGGTTACCATATGCCCCACTGACTATCACTCCCACACAATCTAACATTAACAGCATCATTCATTAGTGTGGTACTAGTGAGGTTTCCTTCTATTCCAATCTTTTGAAGTGCTTTTATCAGGAAAGGATGCTATATTTTGCCAAATGCTTTTTCTTCATCTGTGGAGATTATCATGTGATTTCTTTTCTTTTGATCTGTTTATAAGGTGTATTACATTGATTTTCTCATGCTGAAACTTCCTTGCATAGGAAGGATGAAACTCATTGATCATGGTGTATAATTTGTTTGTTGTGTTTTTTAATACAATTATCAAGTATTTGGGTATTTAGCATCTAGGCTCATTAGAGTGATTGGTCTGTAGTTTTCCTTTTTTTGTGACATCTTTGTTTGGCTTTGGAATTGGGGTGATGTTGGCATCATAGAATGAGTTAGGCAGTGTTCCCTCCACTTCTATTTTTTGGAAGAATTTAAGCAGGATTGTTGTTCATTCTTCCTGGAATGTTAGGTAGAATTCACATGTGAAGCCATCTGGTCCTGGGCTCTTATCTGGGAGGTTTTTGATGACTTATTCAATCTCATTACTTGTGATTGTTCTGGTGAGTTCATGAATTTCTTGTTTCATCAATGTTAGGGTGCTTGTGGTTTCTAGGAATTTGTCCATTCCCTCAAAATTATCCACTGTTGGCATACACTTTTTCAAAATTTCCTCTTATGATATTCTATTTCTGTAGCATCTGTGGTGATACCTCCTTCCTTGTTTCTTATTTTATGTACTTGCCCCTTCTCTCCTTTTCTCTTTGTTAGTCTAAGTATTTGTCAATTTTATTAATCTTCACAAAGAACCAGATTTTGGTGTTTATTTTTCCTACTGCTTTCTTATTTTCAATTTCAGTTAGCTCTACTCTAATTTTTGTTATTTCCTTCTTGATACTTCCTTTGGGATTAGCTTGTTGTACATTTTCTAATTCCTCCAGATGTCCAGTGAGTTCTTTGATTTTACCTCTTCTATTTTAATATAGTGATTTATGGCTAAGAACTTCCCTCTAAGTATAGGTTTTGCTGTAACCTATAGATTTTGATACATTATGTTGTCATTTTATTTAGTTTCAATTTAGTTTCTGATATCTTTTGCAATTTCCTCCTTGACTCACTGATTGTCTAAGAGCAGTTTTACTTCAATATCTTTGTTTGTAATATTCTTCTCTGTACTTGACCAATTTCCAGCTCCATCCTGTGGTTGTCAGAGAAACTACTTGGTATAAGGTCAATCTTTCTGAATTCATTGACAGTTTTTCTAGGGCCTAGAATATTATCCATCCTGGAGAATGATCCATGTGCACTTGAGAATAATGTTTATCTGGATATATTTGGGCATAATGTTCTGTATATGTCTTTTCGGTCCAGATCCTTTAATGTATTATCCAAAGTCTTTGTTTTATTATTGATTCTCTGTTGAGATGTTCTGTCTAATTCTGATAATGCTGTTTTAATGTCCCCCACTATAACTGTAGAGGCATCTATTTCTTTACTTAGTTTTTCCAATATTTACCTCAAGTATTTTTAGGAGTCTTGGTTAGGTCCATAAATGTTTATGTTTGTCCTTTCTTCTTCATAGGTTATCCTTTTTTATACAAGTTTTATTTTTTCTCCCCCCCCCCCCATGGCTTTTTACATGCTGTCTGCCCTCTGTGTCCATTCACTGCAGTCTCTTCTGTGTTCTCCTTTGTCTCCCTTTTTGTTGTGTCATCTTGCTGCGTCAGCTCTCCATGTCATCTGTGGGCCAGATGGCACTACATGGCATTTGCAAGTGGCACTCCATGGCATCTACAGGCCAGGCAGCACTCTGTGGCATCTGTGGGCCTTGCAGTGTTCTGTGGCATCTGCAGGCCAGTTGGCACTCTGTGGTGTCTATGGACTGCACAGTACCATGCAGCACACGGGTAAGCCTGCCTTCACAAGGAGGCCCCAGGACGTAAACCAATGGCCTCCCATATGGTAAACGGGAGCTCATCTGATTGAGCCAGAGCTGCTTCCTACAATAGTTTTCTTTTCAAGTGTGTTTTGTCCGATATTAGTATAGCTACTCCCACCTGTTTTTGGTTATTGTTTGTATGTAAAATTATTTTCCAACTATTTACTTTCTGCATCCTTTCATCTCTGTGTCTAAGGTGAGTTTCTTGTAGATAGCATATAGATGGGTCCTATTTTTGCATCCATTCTGCCAGTCTCTGACTCTTGGTCAGAGAGTTTAATCCATTAACATTCAATGTTACTACTGTAGAAGAATTCATTTATTAGCCATATTTTTAGGTTTCTGATGTCATATATTGTTTATATTTCTCTTTATGTTTTTTTTCTTACACTCTCATCCAACTCTTTCCTGGTTTTCCTTTCAAACTGCAGAACTCTCTTTCAAAGAGAGTGCAGGTTTCTTATTGACAGATGCTCTTAATTTCTGTTTATCTGTGAGTATTTTGAGCTCTCCCTCATTTTTAATTGTGAGCTCTTCAGAATAGAGATTTCTTAGCTGGAAGTTTTTCATTTAGCACCTTAACTATGATATACCACTGCCTTCTTGCCCCTATGGTTTCAGAAGAGAAATTACCACTTAATCTGTATTAGTCAGTCAAAGGGACACTGATGCAAATTATCAGAAATGGTTGGTTTTTATGAATGTTATTTATTTTGTGTAATAGCTTACAGTTCCAGGCCATAAAACATGAGTCATTTCCTTCACCAAAGTCTATTGCTACATCTAGGGGCATGATGGCTCCTGTTGTCTGAGGGTTCTGGCTTCCTATGTTCCTCTCTTCCTGAGGCTTGCCTCTCTGGGTTCAACTGCTCTGCCTGCTTCACAAGGTCAGCTGTAGACCATCAGGCAAATGGCTCTCTCTCTCTCCCTAGGACTTGATTCTTTCTGGGTTCAATTGCTTTGCATTCTACTGTGTGTTTACTTACTAGGCTCCAGGTAAAATCTCCCAACTCTGTCCTTTGCCATGTCTTTTCTCTGAGAGTCCCTCCCCACCAAGGTGAAGGGACTCAACACCCTACTCACATGGCCCAAAGTCCTAATCATAACTTAATCAATTAAACATGATACTTGTGACAGAGCATTTTACAAATATAATCCAATAACCCTGTCTTTGCATGAAATCTGGCACTTTAGTTGGATATGATGCACCCCGATGTAAAAAGTTATTATCATTTTACATGTGGCCTTCAGAGAGAATGCATTTTCCAGATTACTGGCAATTTTGGGTCATTTCGTTGGAACCATCAACCTGTTCAAATAATTACATCTAATAGTTATAGAGAGTCCTTAGCATGTACCATTTGGAATTTATTGAGCCTATTCCAACATATAGTATATAACCAAGTCCTTGTAGTAAGAATGCTTGGTTGCACAGAAACGGTTTACAATTTTAAGCAATAAACGCAGGAGTGTTCTTCTTCAGATGCACGTATGCCATAATAGTGATACATTTCAGAAAGAGATGTTGAAAATGGGAATTCATATTCCTAAAAAAGATGTGTCTTGGGAACTAGAGGAAAATGATTATTGAGAGATTTTGCAGCACCATGAGCCTTGTGATGTACAGGGATGTTGCTGTAAAGGGCAAGAATAGAATGCACCTGACAGCAAATGAGAAATAAAACACTGTCAATGTTGTGGTTCTAGTGAAACCCATTTAGACTGTTGCTCACCACAATCATGGGAACAAAATTGGGAGTGTTCAGAATGTGGAAGGTATCATCTACAATTCAGGGGATTTCAAAAGAAGCCAAAAAACACACTCAGCCCAATTCAAATAACATGGACATTACTGATTGTTTTTTAGAAGAGTCATCACCGAAATTACTCAGTCACCTGGAGCCCAGATCTAATGAGAACACCCCTGGAAGTCCCACTGGTCTGGACAGGAGCAAGGAATCAACCTGTTAGAAGAAGGCAAGGCAGCAAATTTAGAAGAGTTTTTAAAATGTATTAATAGAGTTAGGATTCCCAATTAAAAGAAAAACTAAAAAATTATATATCAACAAAGCCAATATCTGGAATATTGCCTTAGATAGATTCAGAAATCAAAGCTTTAATCCTGTATACTCAATTGAAATAGCCTATGTAAGCGAAAATGATGAATTTGGCCAAGAGCATCCTGGATCAAGACAAGAGTTTCTGAGTCTTTCAATGCAGCATCTTGAAAGCTCATCACTGTTTGAAGGGTCCTTGTCAAAGAACTTGTCCCTTAATGCCCAAGATAAATACTACAACAAATATGGCTGACTTTATCTCAGCAATAAATGAATGCTCTAATTACCTACAGATTATTGGATGTCTTAGACATTAAGTGGTAAATATATGTTGGTAAAAGACATACTTTTCTACCGTGTAATTAAGAGAGCCCAAACAACCTTTGGGAGTTTTAAGCAGGGTCTGAAAATTCTTCACATTTTAGATAAAATTCTGACTTCTCCAGAAGCATTTTGCAGCATCCTCTCTCATAAACCTTATAATCTTTCTGTAAAAATTCTTAGTGATCTTTTTACAGTCTACCCATTGTCTAACATAAAACTTTGGGATTTTGGAACAGTTACTTACAAGCTATTGAAAATTGTAAATCTGCAACAACAATGGAAGATATTCTTATTTTTGCAACTGGTTGCAGTTCCATTCCACCTACTGAATTTAAACTCACTCCTTCAATTGAGTGCCTGCATATGGATTTTCCTATTAGAAACAAGTGTAGTATCTCTTCCAATAACTAATACATTTAAAGAATTTCAAGAAAATATGCAGTTTGCCATAAAGAAAAACACTTTAAGACTAGAAAAGGAAGAAAGTTCTCACTATGTGGGACATTAAAATGTTTCTTTGAACAAAGATATTTCTTTTAAAGTTGCTATTGAGCCTTTCTTTTGTTTCAGAAATCTGTCCATCATCACTTTTGAATAAACATGTCAGCTTCTGGGTCCAATAAAATTTGTATGAACATGAAGGAATGCTTTGGAAATTTAAGCTAAAAAAATTTTTGTTGAAGTGTACTAATCAAAATTGGTGAATTTTTCATTGTCTTAATATACATGCTTCATAAATTTCAATATAAATACTTACAGAATGACTGTAAAGAATTCTTGAAGCATAGTAGTATAATATTTAAGGAAAAAATGTTTTGCTACTTTTGTAAATTGTTAGCTGGAAGATGCCACAATGATTTTTCTCTTTTTATACAGTTTTCAAATTATTTCTTATTTAACTAAAGCATTTTGTAGAAAAGCTAAATGGATAATTCCTCTTATATAAATCAGAGGTGTATATTCTGGGCTGTATGTTTATGTGTGCTTTTCTAAAATGGCACTCAGTAGATGGTTAAACTGCATGAAAATTGTTGACTTATATTAAAACAGAATCATACTGCAGTTAGATTATGCGTAATGGGAAATAGTATTATATAAAAAGCAAAAGTGCACAATATTCTGAAAGCTACAGACATTCCATTGGCTTGAAAACACTTTAGAGGTGGATATAAATTGTATTTGAAAATATCTAAGAAAGTCTGTCATTTTTAAAACCTTAATTTTTTTTATTTATATCCAACATGTGGTATTAAACCATAGTTATGACTGATCCCCAAAAAGTTTAGGTATCTGAATGATCTCAGTAGATTGTCATATTGTAGGTTTGGCTATTTGACATTTATTTATTATCAGGATGTTTGTATGATAGGTAACCTGGCACCATAGCACTAGTTATTTTCTCTGGCTTTGAAGGGTATCTGTTATTACATAAGCAATGTAGAAATAAAGTGAAAACAACAACAACAAATAGACAAAATGAAAAATCCACACTAATCTCACCATACAGAGATAACTACTGTGTTTGTGTATGTCCTTCTATAAATTCTTTAATAAAATATTTGTATTTCCTTTCTAAGCTCTTTAAAAAACACCTGTTGATAGATTTAAATATGAATAATTATATTAATAGGAAAAAGAAATTGAAGGCATAAGTTATAAATAAAAAGGCATAATCACAAAAGACCTGGGATATTTTAAAAAGAATGAAGTTAGACTCCTGGAAAAAATAAATAAATAAATGCATCCTCAGAAGACAGATTTAGTACATTTGAATATGTATGTGATGAAATTACCCAGGAATGAATACAGTTAAATAGAAGACAAGGAAGAAAAGTTAACAGACCTTGAAGATAGAAGGGGAAGGTCTAACAAATTAATTAGAGCATCTGAAGAAAAGAATCCAGAGAACAGAAAAACCTGATATCAAAGATTACTACTGAGAATTTCCCATAACTGATTAAAGATAAGGGTCCTTACTAGGGAACATATTTAATAAAATATAGAAAAAAATAAAGTAAAATGTACACCTAACCACATTGAAATTAAACTGTTGAGTAAAAAGGCAAAGAACAGTTTGTAAAAATAGTCAAAGAGAAAGAAACAGACTAATTTTCTTGAAAAAGAAATTTTACCTTTGCTAATATTTTAGTAGCAATAATGGAGTCCAGAACATATGGGAATAAAATTAATGTGGTAAAAGAAAATTATTTATAATCACGATCCAGCTTAACTTTGATTCTGAAATAAGGAAAAAGTAAAAAAAAAAAAAAATTCTAAATCAAGAACAAAAGAGAGAAGATTTCCTCTAAGTAAGGATATACTTCATGGTAAAAGAAGTTAAATTCAGAAGGAAGAAATGTATTGCAAGAAGGAGTGGTGAGAAAGGAATGTACTGGATAGAGTGCTACATCTAAAGAAGGATTGACTATATCAGATAATAATAAAAATGATTTCTAGTTGGATGGGGCAGGGAGTAAAACTAAAATGCCAGAAATCAAATAACATATAAAAGCATTTTAATCTTTGTATTCTTAGGAGAAAAGGATATAAATTGCTTTAGAATTCATGTCAAATATGTATGTTATCGTTTTTTAAATTTTAGAATATTTTAAAATTGTAGAATTATAACTTCCAAGTCAGGGATGCAAAAATAAAATAAAAATGATAAGGAAAGCTTATCCAATCCAATAGGATAAAGATAAATAGAATCATAGAATAAAAATTAATTTGCCCTAACAGTTCCAGATGAAATATACATATATCTTCTTCAATATATTATGTAGGGCATATTTGGGCCAAAATCCAGAGAAAGGCAAGAACCTACAGAAATAAGTAGAAGTTCACATTTGCATTTAAGGCATTGATTGAACCCAGGAAACTTAAGCTTAGATTTTATGGACTCAGAAGTATATCAGAGAACAGAGACAAAGACCAGGACGCACTTCCAAGATGGGGAATATGACAGGACACTCATTTATAAGCCTGTGGCCCCTACAGGGCTACACATTTCAATGCAAGGTAGATCAGGAAAAAAGCTCTGCTCCCTTGTCTTCTCCTACCAACAGGGACCTGCAAGAAGACTGGCTATTTCAAGTTCTGTCACTATCAAGGGGGAAAGACCAACAATGTGAATGTACTTAGTACTACTGAACTGTACACTTGAAAGTGGTTAAAATGGGAAATTTTGAGTTGTGTATATGTCTCTACAAAAAAAGTTAAAAATTAAAAGTTTCTCTTTGAGAACTAATAACCACAAACAGCCTTCCCTTGAATAGTTCCTCAGATTTAATGGTCTCATTTTGGGGGTGCTACCAGTCATATAGCAGGACCTACTGGAAATATTCTCTGAAAGAACCCATGTTCATTCCAGGCTGAAAAGTATTCACAGTGTTAAAATTCCAAGAAGTATGGGCTCATAGCAGACAATACAAGATTCAGGTGAAAACAATGTACTATGAATAACAACCAACAGAAACAAGAGAGTAAAATCTGACCTATGAAGAATTCCAATATTAGAACTGTCAAACACAATATAAAACAAGTATTTTTTAATATATAAATATTTTTTAAAACATTGAGGTAAAGTATATTGACTAGGAGTAATTGAAAAACAAAGTAGAATGTTCTAGGAATGAATATTTTTATAACTGAAATATAATATATGATTATGATTTATAAATATATATGAAATAAAATATATAATTGAAGCAATAATAAGCTCAATAGGGTTAAAAGCAGTTTAGGTGCAGACATAATACAGCTGAATAAATTAACAGCCTGAAATATAGAACTGGAAATTATCCAGAAATGAAGTTCCAAAAGAACAGAAAGATGGAAAATATTTTTAAAAGGAGTGTATTGAACATGGAGGAGAGAATGAGGATGTTCAAATACAACTACTAGGGGCTTAAAATGAATAGCTGAAAATTATTAGATTGGAAAAAATGTTTTGATGAAATAATGAAGAAATGTCCAGAAATGATTAAAGGTAGTAACCCACAGAATCCAAATTCCCAAATTAATCCCAAACAGAATAGATGAAAATATACTATCAAGTTAAAAAAAATGGTAGATCAAAAATACACAAGTGGTATCTCAAACAAGGAGTTAAAATGTTTAAAATAGTCTAAGGTCTAATGTCCTCATATTCTTCAAGAGGAGCATAAACAGTTATTAAATAACTTTAGAGTTGAAAAACTTAAAAACACTTGACTTTCTATGATAAACACTAAAATGTGATTACACGAATAAAAAAATGGAAAAATCTAATAGTTAATGGAGAAAGAAGAAACATAGAAAGAGCAAGACAAATAGAAATCATGAAATAAAAATAGTAGAAGTAATTATAAGAAATGTAGATGGACTAGGTGCACTTGTTAAATGTGAAAGATTACAAACTGGAATTAAGCAAATCCAGTTATATACTTTATGATGACATTTCAGACAAAATAGGCTAAAGAACAAAAAGTTTGAGGGGAGGTAGAGAGGATCACTTCTTAATCAAAAGAGAAAATACTCTGGTAGGAAACAAAAGCAATTCTGAAATATAATGCACATAATGATAGTCTCAAGAGTATATACTGCAAAACTTGAAAGAATTATCAAACAGAATAGATAAATTCACCTCCACAGTCAATTATTTTTACACAATCTTTCAGTAATTGTTAGATCAAGCAGTCCAAAAAAAATCAGAAAGGATATAGAAAATTTGAATAATAGAATTGATGAACTTAAACTGACAGACATATATGGAATACTGCATCCAATAACTGTAGATAAGATTTTGGTATAATCCAACCTCGGATTTAAGGATTCCTTTTTTTTATTTATTAAGAGTGTTTGGAAGAGCAATGTTCATAATTTGCCATAAAAATGCTAAAACAAACGAACATTTTTTTTCAGGCTCTCATGATCTAATGTTCTATAAGGAGTATTATTGGTTGCAAATTATTAGATTCCTATAACTGATGTACCAATTAGATTTTTTAAAATGGGCCTCATTAGGTTAAAATCAAGGTGTCAATAGGGCTGTTATTTTCTGGAGGCTCTAGGGGAACATCCATTTCCTTGCTCTTTCCAGTTTCTATAGACTGCCCGCATTCCTTGGCTAGAGTCCCTGTAGCAGTTTGATATAGCTATGAATTCCAAAATTACATACTGGATTTTGTTTGTAAACTGGTCTGTACCTGGGCATGATTAAATTATGATTACTGCTTCTCTTGAGCCACATCAGTAAGGTGTTGGTAGGTGGGGACTCACAGATAAAAGACATGGCAAAGGACAGAGTTGGGGATTTTCATGTTGGATTTTTAGGTGTTGGAATTTTGATGTTGGAAATTGGAGCTGGAGCCCAGGAAGTGTACACACAGGAGATGAACACAGAGGAAAAGAGACGGCTCCTGACACATGGCAGAAGCACTGGGCAGAGAGATGGAGCCATTTGTCTGATAGTCTACAGCTGGCCTTGTGGAGTGAGCACAGCAACTAAGTCCAGAGAGATATGCAGCCCCATGAAGAGAGGAACCCTCAGCCAGAGAGAAGCAAGTCCCATGAAGAGAGGAACCTAAGCCCAAACCGTGGCAGACGTGGGCAGCCATCTTACTCCAACACGTGGCAAAAGACTTTGGTAAGGGAAGTAATTTAAACTTTATGGCCTGGTAACTGTAAGCTTCTACCCCAAAATAAATACCCTTTATGAAAGCCAACCAATTTCTGGTATTTTGCATCAACACCCCTTTGGCTGACTAAAACAGTCCTCTTCCAACTTCGAAAACCAGCTCTAACTGATTAACTCTTTCTCATATCCTAATACTCTCGCACTGACCTTTTTGCTTCCTTCTTCCATCTTCAAGAGCCCTTGCTACATCCACTGTGTTCACCCAAATAACCTAGAATAATCTCCCTATCTTAAGGTTAATTAGCAGCCATATTTCTATTGGCTACTTTAATTCCTCTTTATCATGTAATCTAATATATCCACAAATTCTAGGAATTGGAATATGGACATCTTTGGGAAGTCATTAATCAACTTACCACATATGGTATAAATATTTTTCAGCTTGAGTAGATAAAGTTAATTTGCTTTACAAAGCTTTATATATTTTTACAACTTTATTTATAATGCTGTGTAATATAAACTTATGAATGTGTCATAATTTCTTGTGCATTCTGGTTATTTCATATTTTTGTGATTGTATGAAATAGTGAAATGTAACTCCTATGGTTAATCATAACACACTTTTTTTAAATTCCCCTCCCTTATGGCTCTTTTTTTGCATACCGTCTCCTCTCTGTGTTCATTTGTTGGGCGTTCTTCTGTGTCTGTATTTATTTTTATTTATCCCCCCCTTGTGGCTCATTTGCTGTCTGCTCTCTGTGTCCTTTCACTGCACTCTTTTGTGCATTTTTGCTTTTCTCCCTTTTTGTTGCATCACCTTGCTGAGTTGGCTCTCTGCAGTGCTTGTGAGCTGGGTGGCACTCCACAGTGCCCAGGCTTGTGGCACTCTGCAGCATGCAGGTGAGCCTGCCTTCCACTGAGGCCCTGGGATGGGAACCCAGGACCTCCCATATGGTAGATGGGAGCCCAGCTGATTGAGGCACAGCCAATTCCCATATCATAATTTTTAGTATGAACATTTATAAAGTTTAAATATATGTGTGTATTTTCTATACTATTCCATAATTTTTAAATGGAGATGAGGGAAGTTGATACCGTATCAGCTATAAGACAAAGATGCTGCCATCTGGTCACCTACATGATTCTAACCACATCTAAGCTATTGGTAAATATGAACCAACAACCAGCCTATCAATTCCAGCTCATAGTACCTGGCACAACTCTGATGTTGACCTGCAGCTCTAGGACCTATATTCAAGTCTATGGAACTTGTGTAGAACCTATATGCTAGGGTGGAAAACTTTTTAAAAACTCTGAAGACTTAGGGTTCAGTGCTGGATTAACCATGTATTAAGTTATGCATTGTCTGACTGAGTTTACTCAATCTTTTTTCACCAGTAGTCAATGCAATCTCATATAATCATTAAAGAATTAAATCAGATAGCAGTCATGAAACTCTTGGAAATTATGCCAATAATAAAATGAAATTTTCCAGATTTATAAATTGGTAAAAATCACTGGCAGTTTTTTTTAAACTTTTTATCATAGTAATATATATACAACTCAAAGTTTCCCATTTTAACAATTTCAAGTACACAACTCAGTGGTATTAATTACATTCACAAACTCAAAAAGATAAATATTATATGAACTCACTTATATGAAATACCTGGAAGACTTATTTAAGGTTTCATCAGTAAAACTTAATAATGTGATATAGGCAATCATAACTTATCAGTTATGTATAAAACAGAGATTAGTGAGTATATGGCAGCTGTTCAACACATTGAATGAAAATTAAGCCATTTTAAACATTAAATTCTGAAATTTGAAAGAGAATATATTTACATCAGAAATGAAACCAAAAAATCACATTTCACCATTTACTCCTCCTGCTCATGTGGTAAACATCACAAATTAATCATGGACACTCCTTTAAAGAGTAATGCAAGAAATATGAAAGGAATGATAGAAATATGATATGCTAGAAATATATACTTTGCAGCTCCAGAGTAATAATTGAATCAGGCAAGGATTATTGTGATCACCCAAACATTACTGGGGAATACACTATTTATATCTTGCCACAGTATCATCCTACAGATTATTTTTTAGTTAGGAAAAAATCATAAACCAAAAATGGGCTTCAATGAAGTGGTCACCACTTTAACCAAATGATCATAGGTAGCATCATATATACTGAGACAATACGGTAGTGACAGCATGAAATTCAATATTTCTTATGAAGTATTCTTTTCAATAATTGCAACCCCAATCTAGGCAAACCTTCAGATTAATCTTTTGGTTTACTAAAAACACATGGCATAGAAAACAAGTTAATGACATGGCAGAACAATAAGACCAATACAAGAAGGGGAATTTCTGAAAGACAACTGGCCAGGTCTTCTCATAATTCAATATCATTTTCAAAAATATAAAGGAAAAAGTGGGGGACTAGTCTGGATTAAATGAAACTAAAGAAGAAATTTTAATTTTGTCAGCATTTAGATAAGATTAGAGAATTAGAAAGTTATTGTTGGTTTTCTTAGGTGTGGGAAAATATTCTTATTTTAGAATATGCAAACTAAAGTATTTAAAGGTGAGGTGGTTTGATGTCTGCAATTTACTTGCAAATGGTTCACAGAGAGATGAACAGATCAGTAGATAAAATAGATACAACCAAATGATAACAAGGATAAAGTTAGGAGGATAGACTTTAGAGTCAAACTGGGGTAGTGTCAAGTCCTAGATCCATCTCACTCTAGTTCTATGGTCTTGAGAATTTTTAAAAAGCTCTCCATGTATTCCATTTCCTCTCTGTGCAATGAGATTTATACTGGTATCTGTTTCATAGGATTGCTGTTAGAATGAAATGAGCAAGTGCATACTAAAGCACTCAACTTCAGGCCTAGGACAATAATGTTAGCTAAAACAATAATTATCATTAATAGTTTAAAAAAACTCAATCTTTTAGTACCCTATGTGCTGTCCAACGTTCTACAGTATTAGTGATTTGATTAATCCGTGTCATCAACAGAATCCAAATGCAGTCTGTGGTAAAAGATAAATAAACTTGCATACCTTAAACTCTATTATCTAATATGGCAATGGGATCAGGACTCCCAATTTTAGTTGCAAGTTATCACAGTATTTATTGAAGTATAAATTCTCAAAGTTTTGTTAGAATATCATGCACTGATGATTCTGAAGGCACTCGGGATCTTGCCATATGAAGGTTATCACAAAAAATGTGTATTACTTTATTGCTTCACATAAATGGTATAGATGGCATGGATTTCTAGCTGATAATAAAAGGTGGAGAGAGATAGAACTGGAGAGAAAAAGGAAGGGAGAGATACAGACCATGAAGATAAAATTATTTATTCTGTATGAAAAATAAGCAAAACGAGACTGCATCAAATTACACCTGGGAACACTGCAGAGAAGCACATTAAGATTTTATAAGAAAACAAAGTCAAAAGAGTGGAAAACTGGATAGGCAAGTACACAGCTAATACCAACTCAAAAAAGGAAAGAAAAATATGTGATTTCAGGCAGTTTTGTTCCACATGATAGCAAAATCTTAACTTATCATCCACAAAAAGTGAGGAGAGTGTCAAAAAGCACAATCTTTCAGTCTCTATTGCATGTTTGTTTTTTAATATTTCCTGTTCAGGACATGAATTGGAGGAAATTTTCTTCTTTATTAACATAGGAACATTTTACATGCTTCAATTCATTAAAACATATTTTGAGAGAAGCCGATGTGACTCAAGTGATAGGGCTTCTGCCTTACCATATGGGAGGACCTGGCTTCCATCCCTGGGGCCTCCTGGTGCAAACAAAGAGAAAGCATGCCTGCGTGGTGAGCCAGTGTCTGCACAGCAAGCTGAGTGCCCACACACGTTACCATGCCCGTGCCTGCACAGCAAGCTGAGTGCATGCATGACAAGCCAAGTGCCTGCACGAGTATCTGTGTGGTGAGCCAGTGCCTGTGGGGCAAGTCAGTGCCCATGCGGTGAGCTGAGTGTCCACAAAATGAGCCAGTGCCCATGCAAGTGAGTCACCTAGCAAGATGATGATGCAACAAAAGAGAGGCGAAGGGGAGGGTCAAGGTGAAGAGCAACAGAGACCAGGAACTGAGATGGTGCAGCTGACAGGGAGACTCAGGGAAACTCCCTCCACATCAGAGGTCCCCAGGATTGAATCCTAGAGAAGAAATGAGAAAACATGACAAAAAGAGAAATAGATACAGAAGATCACACAGTGAATGGACAGGCAGCAAAAATAGCAGGGTGGGGTGGGGAGGGAGAGGGGGTGGAAAGGGGGAGGGGAGGAAGGGGGAGGGGAGGGAGGATAAAGAAATAAATCTTAAAAAATATATTTTAAATGTTCAAGTCACCAATTTTAATTTTAATTTTGGCCCTTAAAGTTAATATTTTAGTGAGTTAGTATTTAGAGTTTATATTTATCTTTCAGTTGGTGCCCTGATTTATGAAGCAAAAAAATGCAGAGGAGAAGGCCATAGAATGACAACGGATGCCCTGTGCAGGAAAGGGTGGTCTGGCAAGGCCACTCAGATTAGGTGGCTTTTGAGTTGTCATGTAGAACTGAATATAAACACATAAATGGATAAAAAGTAATGAAAAATTGCTAACTTTAGTAACATAGGAATACCAAGGCAAGAAAACCTAGTAAATTTTCTAAATATTTTATTCTTCATCTAATGTGGGAAGAAATAGGAATTACCCATGGAATATAGCACTTAGAAATGAAAGAGCATCTGGTTTTGTTCCATCAGTTATATCTGTCCATTCTTTTCATGCTTCCTGTCCTCAAACCACCATATTCAAGATGTCTTTGTTTTTCTTGCCTCTCCTCTGTTTACCAATGCCTCCTGAAAACTGTTATTTTGAGTCTTCTGCCTATACTTGACTCTGTATATAAAGAATAACTGGGATTATGTTTGGATTGAATTTCAGAACTGCATCTTGAAGTTCATACAACTAATATCACCTTCTCATCCATGGAGAAATGATGCAGAAGTACATTCAGTCACTGGTTCAATTTCTCAGAGACAGTAACAGAGCAGGAGCCCCTACTACTGCTTGTCAGTTCCTAAAACAGTAATCTTCCCACTCATATTAAACATTTTCTACCTTAGTAATCTTCCTACTTCTATTAAATAAACTAATTCAGTATGTCTTACTTCCTGGTTGTTCCAAAAATACTGCCTTAATTCTCACCTCAGAGTTTTCCCCATAGAGGTGTCCCTTGCCTGGAAGACCTCTCCACCACCAGTGAAGTAATCAGTGGTCTAGTTGCAGCCCATCTTGCAGCCTTTCATGACCCCTCTGCCATCACAGGTCTCTTTCTATGGCCAATCTGCCTTGATGCTTCCTGATGGGAAAGGTCTTTGAAAATTCCCCACTATCCTGCTTTGTTTTGAATATTACGTTCCCTGTGTGGCAGTGATGCTGACTACCCCCAATTCCAAAATTCTCAGTCTGCCTTGTTTTCACAATGATGTACTTACCTCTGGATTCTGAAATTTTGCCTAGGACTTACATTGCAAGTTATAACCCAATTAAGCTTATTCCAATTCCCTATGCCTATTCACTCCCATTTTTAAGCCACAGTAATAATAGTCTGTATGATCAAAGAGTAAAGAGAGAGATATAGAAATGTATATATTGTCATTTGGGTTACATAAAATTTACCCATTCATTTCCAATGAAAAAATCCAATTTTTTATACCTATGACTCTACTTTTATTTTTAAAATTAATCTTTTATAGATTACATCAAACTTCAAAATGCTTCTCAGTATAAGAAATGATTCTGAAATAATCTCTGACACAGAAGGAGATTTCTGCTTTTATGTGTACAGATAGTGGAATATTAATTGCTAATAATTAAGTACAATCTGCTTATGGCAATTTATTATTTTTTAATTCATTTTTTTAAAAATATTACACTCAAAAAATATGAAGTCCCATTCAACCCCACCCCACCCACCCCCCACTCCCCCCACAGCAATACTCTCTCCCATCATCATGACACATCCATTGCATTTGGTAAGTACATCTCTGGGAATGGCTGCACCTCATAGTTAATGGTCCACATCATAGCCCACACTCTCCCACATTCCATCCAGTGGGACCTGGGGGAATCTACAATGTCCCATAATTGTCCGTGAAGCACCACCCAGGACAACTCCAAGTCCCGAAAACGCCTCCACATCTCATCTCTTCCTCCCATTCCCCACACCCAGCAGCCACCATGGTCACCCTTCCAACACCAATGCCACATTTTCTCTGTGGACATTGGATTGGTTGTGTCCATTGCACATCTATGTCAAGAGGGGGCTTAGATTCCACATGGATACTGGATGCAGTCCTGCTTTCAGTTGTAGGCACTCTAGGCTCCATGGTATGGTGGTTGACATTCTTCAACTCCATGTTAGCTGAGTGGGGTAAGTCCAATAAATCAGAGTGTAGGAGCTGAAGTCTATTGAGGCTCAGGGCCTGGCTATCATATTGTCAGTCCAGAGATTCAAATCCCCTAAATATATCTTAAACCCCAACACCAACTACAATTCCAGTAAAGTAGCATGAAAGTCTTGTGAAAAGAGATCCCATCTGAGTCCAGTTCCATTATGCAGAAACACCAGCTCCAAAGAAGGGCCAACTGACATGGCAGTGAACCCCATCTGCCATGACCATAGAACCCGTGGGTCTCTTTAGCCCTCAAAAGAACCAATACCTGGGGTTGTATCTACTTTATCTGTCTCTAAGACTCTGCTCAGGTGTGCAATCCTTATGACAACCTCCAGACTCTTTCTTAGAGACTCATAGCCATATAAACTCATTTTTCTTTTCCATTTCCCCCTTACATTAGGTCGAACAGCATTTTAAAGTCATGTTATTATTTGTAGACAGGGATATTCTGCTGATCCGTGATGAACCTTTAATTCAAGCTCATTTTCTAGTTGCATCTTCAGCTGGTATTTGGTAGTGATCCCTCGGTGCCAGGGATGCTCATCCCTGGGTGTCATGTCCCACACTGGGGGAAATGCACTGCATCTACATGCTGAGTTTGGCTTCGAGACTGGCCACATTTGACTAACATGGAGGCTGTCAGGAGGAAACTCCCAGGCACATTGCTGCTTTAGACCTTGTTCTTATTTCAGGCATATAGGCTCACAAGCATAGTCATTAGTATCAGGAGCCCACTGTTGGACCCTCATTCCTTCCTGGTCCTTACCGTTGCACCTGGGGGACTGCTGCTGCTCCCCTAGGGACCATGACAGAGCACCCACAGCCAGGAACCCAGTACCCCCCCAGCTGTTGTTTTTAATTGTTTCCACTATGAGTATATCCAAATATTACCATGCACCCTGGACATATGCCATGTATAACTCCCTGTCAACCATATATCACCTGTCAATAACATCCCATACCCGTATTCCTCCGCTGCCATTGTTGAACCACTCTGTGATCCAAAACTTCCTGTAAATTGAAGCCCAATATAATGTCAGGTTCCCTTACTAGTAAAATGGAATATAGCAATGAGTTTAAAGGTTAGATCTAGACAGCAGAATATCCATGTCTACATAAAATACCATGACTTTAAAATGCTGTTTGACCTAAAGTAAGGGGGAAATGGAAAGGAGAAATGAGTTTATATAGCTACGAGTTTCTAAAAAAGAGTCTGGAGGCTGGCAGGATTGCCCTCATGCACAACTGAGCAGAGTCAGAGAGACAGATAAAGCAGATACAACCCCCAGATATTGGTTCCTTTGAGGGCTAAAGAGACCCATGGGAGTTATGGTCATGGCCGATGGGGTTAACTACCAGGGCAGATGGCCCCTCTTTGGAAATGGTGTTTATGTGTGATGAATCTGGACTCAAATGGGATCTCCCTTCATAAGACTTTCATGCTAATGTGCTGGAGGTGCAGTTAATGTTGGGGTTTAAGATATATTTAGGGGATTTGAATCTCTGGACTGACAATGTGATAGCCAGGTCCTGAGCCTCAACAGACTCCAGCACCTACAATCTGATCTATTGGACTTACCACACTCAGCTAAGATGGAGTTGAAGAAGGACAACCACCACACCATGGAGCCTAGAGTGATTACAACTGAAAATGGGAGGATTGCATCCAGCATCCATGTGGAATCTGAGCCTCCTCTTGACATAGAGGTGCAATGGACACAACCAATCCAATGTCCACATAGAGGAGGTGGCATTGGATTGGGAAAAGTGGACATGGTGGACGATGGGTATGGGGAACGGCAGGAAGAGATGAGAGGTGGAGGCGTCTTTGGGACATGGAGCTACCCTGGATGGTGCTTCAGAGGTAATCACCGGACATTGTAAATCCTCAAAGGGCCCACTGGATGGAATGGAGGAGAGTATGGGCCATGATGTGAACCATTGTCTATGAGGTGCAGAGGTGCCCAAAGATGTACTTACCAAATCCAATGGATGTGTCATGATGATGGGAACGAGTGTTGTTGGTGGGGGGAGAGGGGGGGTGGGAGGGTGGGGTTGAATGGGACCTCACATATATATTTTTAATGTAATATTATTACAAAGTCAATAAAAAATAAAAAAGTAAAAAAATAAAAAAAAAAAGAGGACAAGGCAGGAGTGCCTTGGGAGACTGAACACTACAGGCTCTGTGTGGATGGAAAAGACAAGGTCCTTTTCAAGTAGATACTGTTTACTCTGTGATGTGTGACCCAGGATTCAGTACTGTATGTATCAGTTTACCATGAACTAAATGGGCATAAGACACATAATTTGTTGTTTAAAATGAATGTTTAATCTAAATACAGGAGAAGCCAATAAAATAACATTAGGCTCAAAAAAAAAATAAAGGTTAGATCTAGAGTATGTATTGATTTGGAAAAATTCTACATCCTATCTTTTTCTTTTATTTTTTCCTAATTATTGAGCTTCTCTTCACAAGAGTCTCAGATCACAGTAATTCATATATACAATATACAGTACTCCCACACATCCACCATAAAACCTGTTCCCTTCCACAGCAATAATCTTTTAACTTATTCATATCATATTTACTGAAACTGATGTACAGACTCCAAAACAATAGCTTTCAAACAAGGTGACATCTGTGCTTACAATGTGGTCCATACTTCAGGATATACAGTTTTCTAAATTTTCTAGTTATCCTATGTTTTACATTATGGTTTACATTATTAGTCTGTCATCCCCTATATGTTTTTGGTGTAATATGACATGTTTTATATTCATCCTCATATACTCTTGCAAAACTCCTCTCTTGCCCCCACATTTACCTTGGTTCCATCCATTCAACATCCATTTTCCTCTCCCCTTGGGGCCCACAGTGACAGCCAGTCTCCATTTCCTGAGGAGTCACGTCCAGAGATACTTGCAACAGTGTTCAGGGCCTGACTTGCTCAACTGCCCTTGTGCCCTGGGAGCCACCCTTTCTCTCGAGAGATACAGTTCTATTTGATGGCATTAGTCCTCCCCAGGATGTGGGTCCACCCCAACTCTCACTACTAGGGTCTCTACCCAATGGTACAACCCACCCTGGCAAAATGAGCATTCAGACATTCCCCAGGAGTCTGTCCCGCATCAGACCATCCCCTCCAAGCATCCTAAACAGGTAACCCTCCTAATTATATTTTGATACGATTTTCTCAGCATTTTTCTCTCAACCACCACATGACATTCTCCTATGTTCATATGTTGCCCCTCTCTGCCCCCAAATTTTTGGGAAATATTACCCATCCACCCATCCCCAGCCCCCCTCAAACACGCAAAGCCCCACCCAAAGGCAACCCCTTGTCCCCATTTTATCTCTTCTTTGTGCTCATACCTACCACCAGCTCATCATAGATTCCACCCCTGCAGACGTCGGCTCACATCCTTCCTCCACCCCCCGATTTCTTGTAAGCCTATGTTGCAGTATCTAGCTCTCTGAGGCAGGTTACTTATTTCATATCATTGAGGTCATGTAGTGTTTTTACTTCAATGCCTGGGTTGCTTCACTCAACATAAGGTTCTCAAGATTCATCCATGTTATCACGTGTGTTTTTAGTGTATTTGTTCTTAAAGCCAAGTAGTATTCCATTGTATGTATATACCACATTTTATTGATCCACTCATATGTTGATCGGCATTTGGGTTGATTCCAACTTTTGGCGATAGTGAACAATGCTGCTATGAACATTGTTGTACATATATTGGTTTGTGTCCTTGTTTTCAGTTCTGCTGGGTATATATCCAGCAGTGGTATTGCTGGGTCATATGGCAAATCTATGGTTAGTTTTTCGAGGAACCGCCAAACTGTCCTCCAGAATGGTTGAATCCTTCTATATTCCGACCAACAGTGGATGAGTTTTCCCCTTTCTTCACATCATCTCCAGCATTTGTATTCTTCTGTTTTTTCATAGCTGCCAATCTTATGGGAGTAAGATGGTATCTCATTGTAGTTTTGATTTGCATTTCCCTGATAGCTAGAGATTTGGAACATTTTTTCATGTGCTTTTTAGCCATTTGTATGTTTTCTTTGGAGAAGTGTCTGTTTAAATCTTTTTCCCATTTTTTAAATAGGTTGTTTATCTTTTGATTTTCAAGATATAGGAGTTCTTTATATATGCAAGTTATAAGTCTGTTATCAGATATATGGTTGCCAAATATTTTCTCCCATTGTGTGGGTTCCCATTTTACTTTCTTGACAAACTCCTTTGAGGTGCAGAAGGCTTTAATTTTGAGGAAGTCCCATTTATGTATTTGTTCTTTTGCTGCTCGTGCTTTTGGTGTGATATTCCTGAATCCATTTCCTATTACAAGGTCCTGTAGATGTTTCCCTACACTGCTTTCCAAGATATTTATGGTTTTGGCTCTTATATTTAGGTCTTTGATCCATCTTGAGTTGATCTTTGTATAAGGTGTGAGATGGTAATCCTCTTTCATTCTTCTACATATGGCTATCCAGTTCTCCAGGCACCATTTGTTGAATAGGCCATTCTCTCCCAGTTGAGAGGGTTTGGAGGCTTTATCAAATATTATATGGCTATATATATGAGGTCCTATATCAGCACTTTCAATTCGATTCCATTGGTCTGTGTGTCTGTCCTTATGCCAATACCATGCTGTTTTCACTACTGTAGCTTTGTAGTATGTTTTGAAGTCAGGAAGTGTGATTCCTCCTATTTCATTTTTCTTTTTCAATATGTCTTTGGTTATTCGGGGCCTCTTTCCTTTCCAAATAAATTTCATAGTTAGTTTTTCTAGTTCCTTAAAGAAGGCTATGTTGATTTTTATTGGGATTGCATTGAATGTGTAGATCAGTTTTGGTAGGATAGACATCTTAATAATATTCAGTCTTCCTATCCATGACCAAGGAATATTCTTCCATTTATTTAGGTCTTCTTTGATTTCCTTGAACAGTCTTGTATAGTTCTTGGTGTATAAGGTTTTTACCTATTTAGTTAAATTTATTCCTAAGTATTTGATTTTTTTATTTACTATTGTGAATTGTATTTGTTTCTTGATTTCCTCCTGATCTTGCTCATTATTAGTGTACAGAAATGCTACTGATTTTGCGCATTGATCTTATAACCTGTGACTTTACTAAACTAATTTATGAGTTCTAGAAGCTTTGTTGTAGATCTCTCAGGGTTTTCTATGTATAGGAGCATGTCTTCTGCAAATAATGAAATTTTGACTTCTTCCTTTCCAATTTGAATGCCTTTTATATCTGGTTTTTGCCTCAGTGCTTGAGCAGGTACTTCTAAGACAATGTTAAATAGAAGGGGAGACAATGGGCATACTTGTCTTGTTCTTGAGTTTAGAGGGAAGGGTTTTAGGATTTCTCCATTGTAAACAATGTTTGCTGTAGGTTTTTCATATATACTCTTTCTCATGTTCAAAAAATTTCCTTGTATTCCAATCTTTTGGAGTGTTTTTATCAAGAAAGTGTGCTGTATATGGTCAAATGCTTTTTTCTGCATCTCTAGATATAATCATGTGATTTTTTTTCCTTCATTCTGTTGATATGGTGTATTACATTGATTGATTTTCTTATGTTGAACCATCCTCACATACCTGGAATAAATCCCACTTGGTCGTGGTGTATAATTCATTTAATGTGTTGTTGAATACGATTAGCAAGTATTTTGTTCAGTATTTTTGCATCTAGGTTCATTAGAGAAATTGGTCTGTAATTTTCCTTTCTTGTGGTGTCTTTGTTTGGCTTTGGTACTAGGGTAATGTTGGCATCATAGAAGGAGTTAGGCAATATTCCTTCTGATTCGATTTTTTGGAAGAGTTTCAGCAGGATTGCTGTTAGTTCTTTCCGGAATGTTTTGTAGAATTCACCTGTGAAGCCGTCTGGCCCTGGGCTCTTCTTAGTTAGGAGGTTTTTAATGACTGCTTCTTTCTCTTTGCTTGTGATTGGTTTGTTAAGATCATCAATTTCTTCTTTCATCAATATGGGCTGCTTATAGGTTTCTAAGAATTTGTCCATTTCCTCTGAATTGTCATTTTTGTTGGAATATAGGTTTTCAAAGTGTCCTCTTATGATAGTCTTTATTTCTGTGGGGTCAGTGGTGATATCGCCTTTCTCATTTCTTATTTTGTGTATTTGCATCTTCTCTCTTTTTTCCTTTGTTAGTCTCACTAAAGGTTTGTCAATTTTGTTGATCTTCTCAAAAAACCAGCTCTTGGTGTTGTTTATTTTTTCAAGTGCTTTCTTATTTTCTATTTCATTTAGTTCTGCTCTTATCTTTGTTATTTCCTTCCTTCTTCTTCCTGTTGGGTTACTTTGTTGTTGTTTTTCTAATTCCTTGAAATGTGCAGTTAGTTCTTCAATTTTTGCTCTTCTTTTTTGATATATGAATTTATGGCTATAAATTTCCCTCTCAGTACTGCTTTTGCTGCATCCCATAAATTTTGGTACGTTGTGTTATAATTATCATTTGTTTCAAGGTAGACATTGATTTCTTTTGAGATTTTTCTTTGACCCACTATTTTCCTAAGTGTGTGCTGTTTAATTTCCAAATTGTGGTATGAAATCTGGGCCTCTGTCCCTTGCAAATTTCCAGCTTTACTCCACTGTGGTCAGAGATATTGTTTTGTATGATTTCGATCTTTCTGAATTCATTAAGCCTTTCTTTATGGCCTAGCATATGGTCTGTCTTGGAGAATGATCCATGTGCGCTTGAGAAAAATGGATATCCTGCTGTGTTTGGGTGTAATTATCTATATATGTCCATTAGATCCAGCTCCTCTAATATACTATTCAAATGTTTTGCTTCTTTAGTGATTCTCTTTTGAGATATTCTGTCAAGAATTGATAGTGGTGTATTAAAATCCCCCACTATAATTGTAGATGCATCTATATTTTCACTTAGTTTTTCCAGTGTTTGCCTTACGTATTTAGAGGCGCCCTTGTTAGGAGCATAAATATTTTTGATTGTTTGATCTTCTTGACAGATGGTCTCTTTCATTAAAATGTAGTATCCTTCTTGGTCTCTCACAATTATTTTGCATTTAAAGTCTATTTTGTGTGATATTAATATAGCTACTCCTGCCTTTTTTTGGTTATTGTTTGCTTGTATGATTGTTTTCAGCCATTCACTTTCAACCTCCATGACTCTCTGGGTCTAAGATGTGTCTCTTGTAGACAGCATATAGATGGATCATATTTCCTTATCCAATGTCCCAGTCTGAATCTTTTGATAGGTGAGTTTAATTCGTTAACATTCAGTGTTATTACTTTCAAGGAATTATTTGTGTTAGCCATATTTTGATTGGAGTTGTGTTTGTCATATTTTGTTTGCATTTTTTTCCTTCTATTTTTGTCTTTTTTGTTGCTCTTACACTCTCCTCCAACTCTGCCTGTCCTTTTTTTCCCTTTCTTCCTGCAGAACTCCCTTTAGAATTTCTTGAAGGGGAGTTTTCTTGTTGGCATACTTTTTCAGTTTCTGTTTATCTGTGAATATTTTCAACTCTCCATCATTTTTGAATGCTAGTTTAGCTGGGTAGAGTATTTTTGGTTGGAAATTTTTTTTCTTTAGTACCTTGACTATATCATACCACTGCCTCCTTGCCTCCATGGTTTCAGATGAGAAATCCGCACTTAATCTTACGGAGCTTCCCTTTTATGTGATGTTTTTCTTTTCTCTTGCTGCTTTTAGAATTTTCTCTTTGTCTTGTGCATTCGATAATTTGACAAGTATATGTCTTGGGGTGGTCCTGTTGGGGTTTATGACCAGTGGGATGCACTGTGCTTCTTGGGTATGTACATCTGTCTCTTTCAGTAGATTTGGGAAGTTTTCAGCCATTATTTCCTGCAACACTCCTTCTGACCCCTTTCCCTTCTCTTTTCCTTCTGGAAGGGAAATATAATATATATGTTTGAGTGGCTTGCATTGTCATTCAGGTCCCTAAATCCTACCTGGATTTTTTCTATCTTTTTATCGACTAATTCTACTATCTGTTTGATTTCTGATGTACTGTCTTCCACATCACAAATTCTGTGCTCTGTCTCTTCTAGTCTGCTGATATTTGCTGCAAGTGTAGTTTTGATTTCTTGAAGTGTGGTGTTCAGTCCCATCATATCTGTTATCTTTTTGTGTATGTCTGCAATTTCCCCTCCAAGTGTTGTCTTCATGTTGTTAACCTCTTCCTTTACTTCATTAAATTTGTCGGTGATAAATATTCTGAGATCTTTCATTGCTTGTGCAAATTTCTGCTCCCCTTCCTGATTTTTAGTTTGTTCATTGGATTCAGCCATGTTTTCCTGATTACTGGTTTGGTTTGTAGTTTTTTGTTGCTGTCTGGTTATCATTTTATCTTGATGGGTTTAATCAGTTCCTTAGCTTCTTTGTCTAGTCTTGGAGATTAATTAGCTTTTGTTTTTGCATGAGTGTTATATCTTCTCTTTGTCACTTTGTTCTTCTTATTCTAATTTGTTATTGCTGGTTGCGTTCACTTTAAAGGAAAGTATTAGTGCTGGGGAAAGGCAACTATGTAAGCAAGGAAAAAGTGTAAAGTAGTATTGGTGATATATATTAACAAAGCAACAATATGAGATCTGGGAGGATGGAGGTTAGATTCATATAAATTGTGCAGAGTTATAGTAGTCGGTAGAGTACTTATAATGAAGTAGTTGACTGAATATGGGAGGAATATGGTATGAATTAAAAAGCTACTTTTTTCGTGAGAGAGGGAAAGAGAAAAGAAAGGCAATTGTTTCAAGAATGGATAACAGAAAACAAAACAAAGGTATTAGAAATTAAGAGTTAGACACTTTGTGGATCAAAGAAAAGGAGGTGGAATATAGGAGAGACAGTAGATGATGGAGGCTATTAAGATGTAGGGGAAAAGGGATAGTGTAGATAGCCAAAATCTGTTCACGCAGAAATGAGGCAGCGGAGGATGAGGAAACCCAGCAAATGTGAGGTGTTCCCTGTAGCACCTATTATATAGTTAAGATAAAATAAAATAAGAAGAAGATGAGGGACAAGAGAGAGAGAAAAAATAGAAGAAAGGAAGAAAGAAAAAGGGGGTGGGTAAAGGACGGGGAACAGATAGGGAAAAGAGAAAAAAGATATACACCAACCACCACAGCCACAATACCAATAAAAAAAAACCTAAATAACTGAAAATAAAGATTTTGGGGGATACACTGGGAGAAAAGACTAGGGGATAATGCAATGTTAGCAATCAGAACATTAAAAAAATAAAAAAATAAAAAAATAGAATAAAAATAAAAACAGAACAAACAAAACAAAAAGGAAAAAACGCAAATGCTGAGGGCTAGGACATTCAAGGACCTCAGATGGACCTCAGGGCATGATGCAGTCAGGGATGGAAATCTGAGATATTGAAGACTCAAGAGGTGTGAGTCTCTGGGGTGTGGGCCACCGGGGTTTAGGGGACTCAGACCTGGCAACCTCAAGTCCGGTTAACAGGGAGCCTGGGAGCACCGCAGTGCATCACAGCCTTCAGGGATCCCCACAGCTGGGTGCCAGTCCTATGGGTGAGGTCACATCTGCAAGCTCTATCCTGTGTTCTGTACCCCCCATTTCACTCACTCACTGGGGTCTATTCTGTGGATGTATCACCAATTGACTTCAGGACCCCTCCCACCCTGTGATCCCCCGGAATGGCCACCTGGGGGCACCTCTAGACTGCAGCCAATTTAATGATGCAGATCAATAGCCAGGTCCGGGGGTGGGGCTCCAGCCAGAAATGCTAACAACAGAGTCCAAACCCAAAATTTCCACACTTCACAAAATATTCCCCTAATCAGCTTCCAAACTTCTCCCACCCTGCGAGACCCGGTGGTGTCTCTTTATTGCTATCAACCCAAGTCCACTGCAGATCGGCAGCCAGGTCTGGGGGAGGGTGGGGCTCCAGGCGGAAGCACTACTGTTTGTGTCTGCAATCAAAAATTCCCCCGCTTCACAATAAAACTCCCGTTTGTCTCCCCAAATCGTTCTGCAAGCTCCTCCTGTCCTATCAACCCCCCAACAGACCGCCCGGGGCTTATGAATTCCCCAGTACCGCAGAGCCTCCAAAAACAAAAAACAAAAACACTGCAGCTCCGCCCACCCAAGGAGGGAGATTTCTGCGCGGAGCCGGGACATCCGTGTATATTTTATAGACATATTTTCTCTGTTACCTTCCCACCAAATCGACGTCCAGACACCTCCCGTCCTGCAAAAATCCCAAAACACCCCAGTCCCGAAGAGCCTCCAACGCTGCCCAACTGCTTCTATGCATGAGATATTATCAGGTGAGCTCACTCAGCCCCCATCTTGCCCCGCCCCTGTTTATGGCAATTTAAAAGCACAGGCAGCAGTGTGACAGCCTTGAAGTGGGATCTAGAAAGTTGATTGCACAGGATTCTTGAGTGTGACACTTGTATGGCCAAGTTATTTTAGATGGGGAAATGATTCTCCATAATGTTAATCTGGAAAAGTGACTAAAGTAACAGTTTATCACTGCTTTTAGACAAAACCATCATTGTATCTGTATGAAAGCAACATTTTAGCTAGATTAATATTAATCTATGTTTCAGATCTTTTTTGAATTACTGAAAATTATACAGTTCCTCACATTTTTAAATAACCAATAATTTGGATTCATGTGATCCAGTGGTTAAGAAAAGTTTTCTCAAACTTCATGTACATGCAATAGAGCAGGTGCTTATTATGTGCTATTGTCCTTTCCTTTTTTATCTAGAAAATAGAACGCATGGATGTTGAGACATCATAGCCAGAGGTTGCATTTGAGAATCCAGACTCTGGAATCCACTTCCACTACTTGCTAACCCAATATATTAGGAACTCAGAAAACAGTAATGAGTCGATCATAATTTTTGTTATTAGTAACAGAGCTCCAGAGTTTGTACAGGAATTAGGAATGGAAATAACACAGGGCCCCAGTAGAGGAGGGTCTGTAGTAAAAGGCAGGAAAGCCAAGGCAAGGTCACAAACTCAGGAGGCAAGCCTCTAGATTTCTTAGATTAGATCCCATGGGGGCTTTAGAAACAAAAAATAAGATAAAACTCAATTATTAGAATAAACAACTTTTCTAGGCTTATGTTTCAGGAGCTGGGACATGTGGAGGCATTGGGGTGAAGCCAGGATGTACCCCATTAGCCTCTAATTTGCCAACCTATCACCATAAAATTTAGCACTGATAAGTTAGGGAGGTCTGGTGGCTTCTCTCATAACCACTCATGGGGACCTTCCCACAAAACATTTGCCTCTTTAGCGGTTCCCACCCCTTTCATAACTTCTTTGCCAGCAGCAACTCCAATTGGCCTTTTAATGTCTTTAGCACAGGTGACATGGAGATGAAACAGATGGAGACCTGGCTACTTTGGTGCCAAGGTAAGTCCCAGAACCACTGTACCCAGAGGAAAAGCTATAGGACCCACATGTGGACATGAGCTGAGGCTGGCCCTGGGAAAAATATGTCATGACTCCCCTGTACTCATCAAGATCACAAGGGGAGAGCCTTGATTAGGAGATTAGGGACCTGCCTCCTTCTTCTAACATCTCAATGCTCTTTTGGATTCTTCATTCTCTTTCCTCGATTTCCACCATACCCACATTTTTCCTCACTCTGCCACATTTTCCCTTGGGCAATGTGAACATTTCCAGGATGAATGACTGAGTAATTCCTTTACCCACAATAAAAGTCATCAAGCCATATCCTGGCAAAGACTTGATAGGGATGGAATTCCCCTCCAGATAGAGTACACCCAATGGGTGATATCATTGCCCAGTTCAAACATCCCCTAAGCCAGGGGTTCCATGGACCACTTTGCCAGTCAGGGGAAAACCACAGACCCCTTACTAAGTCCACACTATACAGTGTTTTAATATGTCACATCTGCACCACACATCCCCAAAATAATACTTTTTAAAATTTAAATTAAAACTCACTGCCCTAAGCTAATAGTCTGTTCTTCAACTTTACACCATCCATCCCAGAGCACATCATACACAACCCCCCCACCAAATACAGTATATATTTTGTGAAATGATAAAAGCCACAATGTTTCAGAAAGTGTTCCCATCCCTGAACTCCTCTACAACTGGGTTGACTTGTGCTGAGGGAACAGTGGGGACACCTGACCCAGGCCTGAGGTCAGTTTTCATATTTCCACTTTTGAATCCAGTTCTCATCGTATGGCCATAAACAAACCTGTGAACCATTTGAATATGTGAAGAGATGTCTTGGCCAAGCTTATAAATAGCCTCTCCTCTTCTCAACCCAATTTGAAAGGCTCATTCCTCTGAACCACTCCCTTCTATCACATACACTTTCATTTAGAGGAAAAAAGAACAGAGAAAGGAAATTTCTCTGTGTCCCCACAACCCACTACCTAGGGCTACCGTGTGCAGCAGTCAATAGCCAAGGTCACCACACCTGTGTGTGCAGTCATCACCATTCATGGACCTGCCTGCCCAGACTCTGGGCTTGAGAGAGGTTACACGATCATTGAACTTTTCATTGGGGCTGAGAGGAAAACAAGTCCCACAGTAGACTCCCTGGCTGTTCCCTGTGTACGCACATAGATACAATAGCTCTAGAGTGTGTTCAGGGGTAGAAGAATTACAAATGGTGGAATGTTTTCCATTTCATTAAGGCTAAACAAAAAAAGTGGAAAGCAGGGCCTTCTCCCCCATCTTCATCAGTAAAGAAAGGAGACTTGGGTGAAGGTGTCTTCTTTTCTCACAATAAATAGATAGACATAGATTTGTTCCACCTTTCTGATCTCAGCACTGAGGCAGCCCCAGACTTCCCCTTCTCACATTGGAGATATGTGATGCTGCAGGTCTCCCATCTTCCTGGATGGCAATTTCTGTTTCTAGTAAACCTGTGTATCCCCATCCATCTCATCCTTCTGAAGAATGGGAGGATAGGGAGGAACTTCCTGAGGCAGGACTGGGATTGGATCTCTATGAACTTTATAGATTCATAGAAATTTTAATGGATGCTTTTTGAAATTTTTAAAATGAAAAGGTAAGGAAAACATATTTTAAATGTAAGATATCTGAGCACATGAAAATGAACTGCCTGGTGGCAGTGGATGTGCAATGTCAGTATTAAATTCCTTCCATGAACACGGGCTTCTTTTAAAGGCCAAAACAGGCACCTAATAGGTGTTAAAACTACTTTATTTAAGCTCAAGCTATTGGAATACCTTAAACCTCAACCCAAATGTGGCAGACAGACACGACACTCTTATTTGAACAAAGAAATATATTTTTAAAGATTTTTTTTTTAAGTTAGAACAGAAAATGTGGTATGTCACTGGGGGCGGGGAAGAAGATTTATGATTCGGTGGGGGAGACACAGGACATGAAGCATAGCAAGGGGAAGTGGTGACGGTGGTCTCAGGGACCTTGCACTCTTGGTACATGCTGGTGGGCCCTGATGGGAGTCATCAACTCCATGGGTGGAATGGTAGAACTACGGCTTGGATGCAATTGCTGGGAGACTAACACTGACCTAGTTGATTTCAGTGCAGCTTGGTGGCTATTTCTTTTTCTCCCTAGACAAATCCACTGTAGCATATGGCTAACCCTCTTCCGATGTTTGCTTTCTTGAGGTCCCTGTCCCCTTTGGGGCAAGAATTGGGGCATCAGACACTCTGTTGATCCCCCATCCTGAGAATGGTCGTCCATCATCTCTATATCAAGGGAGGGTCCTGACCCTGACTCTCTTTCTGGGTATTCTTCCAATGGGAAATCCTCGGGGTCCGCTTTTCCTGAATTTAGGTTTAAACTGGCATCTTCAACCATCCAAGAGGTCTTAACCTTAGAATCCCTTTGCTCCTGCAGGCCCAGGTTGCTCCCTCTGTCCTCTAGGTGGATATAGGGGCCCTGGGAATTGGCCATGTTTCCTCTACACACATTTGGGAACCAGGGCTCATAGTCCTCAGAAGACAAACTAGATGAATTGGGGAACCCTTCAGCAGCACAGCCAGGAGGAGACTGGCTCTGTGGCTCTCCCTCCAGTTGGAGCTTTGGCTCACTATCAGGATAAACTTTCAGAGGTGATTTCCCTACATCCTGCTCCCCCATTAGGTTCAGTATTGTGGGGCATTCACCAGGTGATATATTCCTTATATTGAACAATTCATCGATAAATTGGGAATCTGCAAAATCACTGGCCCATGGGGAATCTCCTGATTTGGGTCTGAAGACAATGGTCTCCCCAGCCTTGATGGTTTCCTCATACAACTGCTCTGGTTGATCGCCAGTGCTCAGGAAGGGCGGGGGCCCTGGGAAGTCCCCATCAATATCAGGCAAATCTACAGTTTTTTCAGAATTGAGTCCACATTTCCATCTGCATTTTCTTGGAAATACTTCTTCCTCCTTTTCTTTCTCTAACACCACCTGGACAACCACTATCCTTGTTCTATCAAGGGGCTCCTGAAGAAAATGGTGAAGGCCAAAGAAGCCACTTGATGCCTTATGACAGCATTCGTGGTATGCCCAGGATGAGGCCTGTGAAAGATGAAAAGACACGCTTTATGGAGCACAGTGTGGGAACGTGGAAAAGACAAGCTCTTGTCAGGTAACTGCCTCCAGGAGAAGGCTGAAATGAGCAAACCTGAGTCCTCCAGACCTGATATTGTTAGAACAGAAGGCTCTAATCCAAAGGGAAACTGTGGAGTTGAGCTCTCTGGGCCAGTGTTCAATAGAAAAGGAAGCAAGTCAGACTGAGTCAGTATAAGATGCATATGTGGTATTGGAGTGGAAGAGCGGGTGGTGGAGCATGGCAGGCGAGTGATTCGTGGGATTCATGGGATGGCAGACTTGGGGGAGAGAGTGATATCCTGAGATTGTGGGCCCAGCTAAGGACATCCTTCTCTTGACTCTGAATTGACCCAGAAAGAATGAGGGCCTGGGACCCAGTTCTTACTGTCATTTCTTAGGCAAACTGCAGACCTTCATTTTTCATAAACTATATGACTTTCTACCTAGAATGCAAAGAACTGTGTTCCTTTCTTTTTATTCTTTTAAAGGGGACAAAATGTTTTCTACTTTTCCTTCTTTGAAAATCTCAACATACTTTATGCACATGATCCTCTATTGATACTGCAGTCAGTGCTCTGTGTTGAGGAGAGTGTAATCTCCAATCTTTAGGTGTCTGGGGGGCCTTGTAAGATTCTGCTCCAAGGCCAGAGCTTGTGCTTAGCATCTGACTAGAGGTCTTCCAAGGCTCAGTCTCACTCTCCAGGTCAGCTTCACCCAGAGACACCAGACTTGGGAAGGAGAATGATGAATAATTATCATAGCGGTGTTGGGGGCAGTAAAAATGAGCACACACCGAATTTAGCAGAGCCAGTAGCATGGCCACTGGAGTGGAGCCAACTTTCCTATTTGAGTAAGCTGTAATTAGTTCACCACAACATGGCGGGTCCCAAATCATGGCAGAACTCAAATCTGCCCTGTTACTTCCTCATTCTTCTCCCCCCTCAGTTCTTTGTTCTCTGTCTTCCTGCCACTGCCCAGGCTGATAAGATAGTGCGCAGGCGCAAGGCACGAAACTAAGGTTTGCCTCCCACCCCTGAAACAGCAACAACCAATCCTTAGCCTCTACTACCTCACTCCCCGCTCCTCCCCCACCCAAGGGTATATGTACTTTGCCCCCTTTAATAAAGTTGCAGTTTGATCAGAACCCTCTCTTGCTGTCATTCTTTGTGTCTCTTGTCCCACCATTCTTTCTCGGCAGGTTTTGGGTCTCCGTTGCTGTCCCGCAGGCCGGGGCAGTTTGGCGCCCAGCGTGGGGCCCGACGATTCCCTGTAATCTAGAATAGAACATCGCTTCACCCAGGAAGGGAGTACTCCCAGCACATCAGCCGATGAAAGGCTCCCAGCGGCGGAAAGGGAACAGCTCTGCACCAACCCGTAAATTCTTCAATCATTGGCGGTAGCCAAGCGGGTAAGTGAAATACTCTATTTCGCTTCACTTCTTTGTAATCATGGGACAAGCAAAATCCTCACACTCATTATTTCTTTGCCAAGTAAAGGAGGCACTCAAGACACGAGGAGTTAAGGTTAAAAAGAAAAGTTTAACTGAGTTCTTTAAGTTTGTTATCAAACCTGTCCATGGTTTCCCGAGGAGGGCACAATAGATGAAAAATGTTGGAACAGAGTAGGCAATTGTTTAACTGATTATTACAAAACTTTTAGACCTCAAAGGGTCCCCGTCACCGCCTTTAGCTACTGGCGGCTAGTACAAGATGTACTAGGAATCACCCCCCAACTAAATATAAAGAATTTAGTTACAGAAGGGGAGACTGCTTTAAAATTAAGTTCTCAACCCCCTTCGGGTTGCAGTAAGAGGTCTGAACATCACTCGCAACCCCATCATTCACGCCCAGACTCACCGTTTAGCTTAATTTCCTTTGACGATAAACCCCCTGATATTAAAAATATTATTATGGAAGGAAAAACTGTCCTGGAAGGAAAAACTATCCTTAAATCACAATCACCTTCCCGCCCTGCCTCATGTTGCAGTGGCTGAGACAAGGAAAATAGAAACTGGGGTGGGGAAAGTACAAAAGAGAATAACCCTGAACATTCTCATTCACCCGTTAGCCTCATCTCTTTCGAAAACGAGTTCCTAATCCCTATTGCCTCCTCTCTCACTAATATTAAGCAGGGGCCAGAATAACCCTTTTCAAAGTTTGTAGTCAAATTGTGCACAGCTGCAGAAAAACTGTTTGGGGATACCAACACAGAAACAGACTTTGTTAAGCAATTTGCCTTTGTAAATGCAAATGTGGCTTATCAGGACGCAGTTAGATCTTATAGAAAGTAGGAGAACTTGTCTAGTTACTTCAGGCTTTGTTCTGAAATTGGCCCCGCCTATCAACAAGGGCAGCCACAAGCCCCAAAATCCAAACAAGCTTATAAGGCAATCAACTCTGTTCCAGCAAAAGCTCACCCCTTTCACAACTCGTCGGGCTCCCTACTATCTACATAACAATGTAGCTCTGGGCTAGTGATTTAATCCACTGGTATGAGAGAAAAACGTAGCAACATTTGTGTTTTGTTTTATTTCCATGCTAATTCTGATTGGGCTTAATTTAACCAAGATAATAAAATGAGTACAAAATTTTTATCAAGGTCTAAAAGGAATTTTCAGTTTTAAATCAATAATTATCTCCAGAACTTCAAGTCTCAATATAGTCTTAACAGTAATTATCCAAAAATGTGTGCTAATAGTCTGCCTAACTGCTGCTCAAGTTATTTTAACTGATTGCTGATAACTAATAAAAATGTTTCCAAGCACAAGCTTGCATATTACAGGCAACATGAATTCCAGAAGAAATCTTGAAAGGTACAATCTAAGATGTGCTATATAACAGAAGATTTAAAAGCAGCTATACCAAGAAAGTAAAGAATTATGAGTCAGTTGTAAATAAATTGTATGTTTCTGTTAATGTGTTGTAATTATTCTGTGTTTGTCTGTCTGTTCATTCAATGTCGATATATATTGTGATACCTCCAGATGGTAAATATAAATTGCTAGAAATTTTTAAAAGAGCTCTATTCAAATGGCCAAAAATTAAATAAGCGCTTATATTAATACTTAAGTTTATTATATTAATACATAAGTTTAAATGTTAATAAGATATCTACAATAATAAAAATTGTGAGTCTTAATTCACAAAATTACTATGCCTTTTCATAAAAAATGGTTCTTGCCTAGATTGAAATAAATAACTTATCTTTCTTCACAGGATAATATGAAGGATGCAAAACTTAAATGAACATTTGGTTAAAAGTTTGTGAAAATGCTAACTGAAATGTAATAAGTTTTGCAAAAAAGGGGTATTTTGTCCTAAAGTAGAATGGCTAATTTTTCATAAACTCTTGAAACTTAATTTGCATGTGGCAAGCTGTAAAAGGTATTGTGATAACTTTAAGTAAGGGAATGTGTTCTGTAAAGAAAATTTGTCTTCAATAGTCTATATGGTTATAAATAAAAGGTTTAATAAAGCATTGTTTACATTAAGGTATTAAATGCCTAATTCCAAAAGGTCATTCTTAAATATATATAAAACTGAATTGATGATGATAATAATAAAAGGTAATTTTATAACAGGAAAGATTGGCAGCAACCAGCCTCCCCTGCCAACTTGCTTCTAGGAAACTGTTTCTAATATTGCATGCTACTAAATATTTAAAGAAAAGTTCATTATTTCAACAAGCTTGTTTAGTGTTCATAGTATTATAAGAAGTTTGCTTAATAACTTTGTATGTAGGCTATATGGAATTTGTTTTTATTATTTAAGAAACAGAAAATGATTTTGTCCTGAAATAAAATGATTAATTATTGGAAAGAGTAGAATATAGGATGAAACCTGAGTGAATGCTGAAACTGCAGAAAGTTGGTGGAAAAGGAATTTTTACAGTTAAAGTTAAATAAAATTTAATGGGTCTATCTATAAAATTTTACAGGCTTTAATGTCGGGTAGTATGCTGATGCAAAGTTAAAAATTTTTGTTCTTTCTCAAGGCCTCTCACCATTAATGTGTTTTAGTAAAAGTTCTTATCCTCAGTCAGTATACAAAGAAAGTCTGTCTTGTGTTTCTTGTGCTTATCATTTCCTAGGTATTCCAAGAAGGAAAGCTTTATCTCTTAAAGGAACATAACGTTCAAAACTGCTTTCTCAAAACCTAATCCTGGGCAGTAGCCTTTTATTCCAAACTAATTATAAGAGATTTGTTCTTTTACCTTGAAAGAAAAATTAAAGTAATAATTAAGTTCATTTGATATGTTATAAGTCAAATAGAGGGTGTTTTAAAGTGTTATAAAATTAACAAGTTTTTTCTTTCCTTTAACCCTCTGTTAATTAAAGTTGTCTGAGTGAAAGTTTTCTATGGATGCTTGAGAGTGTGTAAAGTTACCAATATTTCAGCATAATATCAAAAAAAAAAGGGGGGTACAATGTGGTCGATTGTGGTTTTGATTATTGTGGAAGAGTATGTGTCATGGAAACAACCTCTTATCATAGATTAAAGTAACAACACTGGTGTGCAGCAATCCCAAATACTGCTAGTTTGTTGCAAAAAGTTAAAGTCCAGCTGTATGGCTATCACTTTGTTTTGAAACTTGCTGGGACTTTCTTTAGTGTCGTCTTAGACAAATCAAGCCGGCTGCATTCCTCTATCTGTAAAAAACCCAACAATGAACTTGTGTGGTGCTTTTCAGGGCTGTGTGCATAGCCCAACCATCCTGTACAGTATTTACTGATAGTAATAGTAATAGAAGGGCAGCATACGTTACTTTTCAAAAAGAACAGGTTTAGCCAACTCCTTATTCATCTGCTCAATGCACAGAGCTTTGAGCCATCATTAAAGTTTTACAAATGTTTTAAGAGCCCTTGAATATTGTCTCTGATTCTGAATATGTATGCCTTACTGTCAAGCATATTGAAACAGCTCATATCTTTGCTACTGATGAGTTATCTCAACTTTGCGCTGACTTGCAACATCTCATTAGGTTAAAATCTATTTACATTATTCATATATCTCTCATGCCTCTTTGCCTAGTCCTATGACATCAAATAATGCTCGAGCTGATTTATTGGTAGGGTGTTTACAAAGTGCTCGTAATTGCCATGCTTTAACTCATATTAATGCTAAAGGCCTGTGAAATAAATATCAAAAGTTAACAAGACTACAGGCACAAGGAATTATCTGTACCTGTCCCACCTGTGGACCCTTAACTACAGTGTCTTTTCAGGCTGGGACTAATCCCAGAGTCCTGGCTCCTAATCAATTAAGGTAGATGGATGTTACTCACATACCATCCCTTAGTAAACTACAATCTGTTCACGTTTATATTGACACTTATTCTCATTTTATGTGGGCTACTGCTCAAAGTGGGGAACAGTTTCATCATGTTCACTCACACCTCTGGTCTGCTTTTGCTGTAATGGGATGCCCTCTGAAAATTAAAACTAATAATAAACCTTCTTACATTAGTAAATCCTTCAAATCTTTCTGTTTAAAATATGGTATTGAACATGTTACCGGCATTCCTTATAATCCTACAAGTCAAGCCATAGTTAAATGCAGCCATCATACTCTAAAAACTATGATTTTAAAACAAAAACGGGGAGATAATGGTATTATGACACCAAAAGATTAATTAGCAAAAGCTTTATTTACTTTACATTCTCTTAATGTTTATAATTCATTAACACCTGTGGAATGTCACTTAGAAAATGTCAAACATCTACAGTAGGCACAGGAAATGAAGATCAACCAATATTCTAGAAAGATATTTTAAGCAATAAATGGAAAAAAAGGCAGGATTAAAGTAAGGGGGTAAGGCTATGCTCTTATCATTTCAGAAAATGGAGAACAAATTTAGTTATCTGCGAAAAGGATTAAGCTCCAGAATGAAGAGATGGAGTTGTCTACAACTTCTGATGATGGTGATCGTAAGTAATAAGGAAGCTGCCAGCAATTACACTTCTTAGGCCTATGTACCTAACCCCCCATTACTTAGAGTGTTAACCTGGAAAAGTCCATTCTTTCATATGTATCTGAATAAAACCCACATATTCCCTATACCAATTGATAATCGATTGCCAATTAAACCCTATTAAGAAAAAGAATCCATAATCTCATATTACCATTTGATTATCAACGCTTATGCATTGGTAATCATCCTTCCTGTATGTATGTTAAAAATCAGGCCATAGCTATCTTCAAAAATAATAATACTCAGTTTATTGTGACTTTATTTCCCTCTTACGATTTAATCATGACTAAAAATCCTATTTACGATTTGTCCGCAAAAAGACAGTAGGGATAAAGAAGGATGGCAAAAATGCCATATAAGAAGAAAATCTGTCATTTTTTAATGATTCCTATGGAATAGTGTGGGAAAGTGCCCCTATGGGGAGTCCCATTGAATATAATGACAGATTTATTTGGCACGGTCTAAATAGTAAAGGACAAAAAAAATAATTTTTACTAAAAATAATAGTGTTTGGAAACAGAAGGGGAAATAAATCCCTTCTCCATGGTGTAATATCACATCTATACGCAAGCAGAAGTATCTGTGGAAAGTTTTTCTAGGAATAGCTCCTACTATAGAATGGATTGGGAATAATAGTAAGAATAGTCAATATCTGCATTTAAATCAAATTCATCTTCAGGCATTTGTAAGAAATCCTTATGTGTTAGTGGTTGGAAAATTACTATAACCCAAAAATGTACTATTCTATAAAAATGAGGCCTTACATCCTAGTAGCCATTACCCCACAACTAACATACTATGGAGAAGGCAAACTAAAAAATTTTACTATCCCCATCTGTGTCAAAGAGAGCTGCCTTCCTCCCTATATTGGTAAAAAATTAGCCTCACAGGTTCAGTCGCTGCAGCTGCCACAGCACGTGGTGCTCTTGGTCATGGCCTCATCAGCTTGCAATACTTTGAACAACAATGACAAATTAGAATAGAATCCAGTGCGCAGTCTCTTAACTCTATGCAGCAGCAACTAACATCCCTCACCCAAGTTTCTTTACAAAACCACAAGGCCCTTAACTTACAGCTGAAAAAGGGGGAACCTGCCTTTTCTCCAGGAAGAATGTTGCTACTATATAAATAAATCTGGTATTGTTGAGCAAAATGTTAAAATACGAGAATTGCAGGAAGGGATACTGCCCTCCCAGTCATCCTCCTCCCCGATGTCAGTGTTATTATTGGAACTGAACCTGTACCTATCCCCAGCATGGACTACATTGCCGGCCACTCTAGAAGAGCTGTGCAACTTATTCCACTTTTTGTTACCTTAGGCATTTCTGGAGCCCTAGCCACTGGTACTGCGGGGTTAGGACTCTTTCTCTTACCCAATATACAAAATTATCTAAGCAATTAATTGATGATGTCCAGGCTTTGTCGAGCACTATACAAGATATTCAAGATCAAATAAACTCTCTAGCTGAGGTAGTGTTACAGAAGAGGGTTAAAGCTGCTTACAGCAGAACGTGGAAGAAGAATATCTAGCTCTGCAGGAACAGTGCTGCTTTTATGCCAACAAGTCTGGCATTGTTCGAAATAAAGTTAAAAGTCTTCAAGTGCGACATTCTTAATACCCCATAATAATACAAAATGGCTGTGTTCCTCCACCGGCCTCACCCCATGTCTTAGCGTCCAAGCCCTCAACACCACCCGTGAAACCTGCATGCTCGCTATTATACTCCCCCGCATTTATTTTCACAATGATAACCAATTCTTTGACTCCTGGCAGCGTCACCTTCTACCAGCCTATGTACAGAAGAGAGAAGTTATCACCGCCATTACAATTGCTTCACTTCTAGGTCTCGCTGCAGCTGGTACTGGGATTGCAGCCCTCACCACACAACAAACTTCCTTTTCCTCTATCAGGAGAGCCATCAATGAAGACATAGCCCGCCTCGAAAGCTCCATTTCCCATTTAGAAAACTCCCTAAACTCATTATCCGAAGTCCTCCAAAATCGCAGAGGCTTAGACCTCCTCTTCCTTAAAGAAGGGGGACTTTGCGCAGCCCTAGCAGAAGAATGCTGCTTTTATGTTAACCACTCTGGCCTTATTAGAGACAATATGGCCCAGGTCAAAGAGGGACTAGCAAAGCGTAAAAGAGAGAGGGAAGCCCAGGGAAACTTCTCCTGGGGATTTAATGGAATCCTTCCTTACATCCTCCCCATACTAGGTCCATTAATAACCATACTTCTCATACTGTCTTTCGGACCTTGGGTAATAAAAAGAATTTTTCAGCTAGTCAAAGACAAAATCGACTCCGCTCTTGGCAGGCCCATTCAGGTGCATTACCACCGGCTCCACCTTGGGGATCAGGGTATATCTATGGACCATCCAGACTGCCTCCCCTATGAAATCAACTCCCCCCGCCAATAAGCTGCTAAGTGCAAGGCACAGCACTGCAGGAGACAGTTAGAGGTAAGCACAACCTAGCTGTTCTCTGAGAAGCACGCCTCATTGATACAGGGGTCCGCTCTGTTCACAAAGGCCACTAGGCAGGGTGCCTTGACCATATTCGGCCTGCATAGACAGGCGGGATGCGTCAATAGCATTCTGACTGCTCAGGGAACTGGGCTGGCTAGCCAATGATGGGCAACTGAACCAACCTAACAGTCAACCTAAGACAGGGACATGGCCTTTTGCTGCCATGCCTCCTGATGACGGGTAAGACTGGTCACGTGTGTGAGTGAGCTGAAACAGCTCACCGGGTGTGGTTCCGACCTAAGACAGGCACATTCCCCCCTCATTTGCCTTTGCTGCGCACTCAATAAAGCCCCTTCCCTAAAAACCAGAGCCGTCTACATCAGGGGAATGAGGCCTCTACTTCCCTCAGCTAGCCATACGAGAAAAACAGTGCAAATAAAGAAAAAGGGAGGAGATGTTGGGAGCAGTCAATACGAGTATACACTGAGTTCAGCAATGCAAGCAGCATGGCCGCCAGAGCGGAGCCCACTTCCTTATTCTTCCTCCCCACTCCTTTGTTCTCTGTTCCACCACTGCCCAGGCTGATAAGGCAGTACACAGGTGCAAGGTGTGAAACTGAAGTCTGCCCTCCACCCTAGCAACAGCAGCTACCAATCCCCAGCCCCTACCCCCTCACCCACCACCCCTCCCCTTCCCAAGAGTATGAATGCTTTGTTCTCACAATAAAATTTTACAGCTTGATCCTCACCCTGTCTCGCTGTCATTCCTCGCGTCTCCTGTCTCACCATTCTCCTCCACACAACCACAAGCCCCCGTCCCATGCCCCGCTGGCCAAGGCAACCACAAGGTTCTATATCAGAGCTTTCAATTCGATTCCATTGGTCTGTGTGTCTCTCCTTATGCCAATACCATGCTGTTTTCACTACTGTAGCTTTGTAGTATGTTTTGAAGTCAGGTAGTGTGATTCCTCCAATTTCGTTTTTCTTTTTCAGTATGTCTTTGGCTATTCGGGGTCTCTTTCCTTTTCAAATAAATTTCATAGTTTTTCCAGTTCCTTAAAGAAGGCTGTGTTGATTTTTATTGGGATTGCATTGAATGTGTAGATCAATTTTGGTAGGATAGACATCTTGATAATATTCAGTCTTCCTATCCATGAAGAAGGAATATTCTTCCATTTATTTAGGTCTTCTTTAATTTCCTTGAACAGTCTTGTATAGTTCTCAGTGTATAAGTTTTTTTACCTCTGTAGTTAAATTTATTCCTAAGTATTTGATTTTTTAATTTTCTATTGTGAATGGTATTTGTTTCTTGATTTCCTCCTGATCTTGCTCATTATTGGTGTACAGAAATGCTACTGATTTTTGCGCATTGATCTTATAACCTGCAACTTTACTAAACTCATTTATGAGTTCTAGAAGCTTTGTTGTAGATCTCTCAGGGTTTTCTATGTATAGGATCATGTCATCTGCAAATAATGAAATTTTGACTTCTTCCTTTCCAATTTGAATGCTTTTTATATCTGGTTCTTGCCTCAGCGCTCGAGCAAGTACTTCTAAGACAATGTTAAATAGGAGCGGAGACAATGGGCATCCTTGTCTTGTTCCTGAGTTTAGAGGGAAGGATTTTAGGATTTCTCCATTGTAAACAATGTCGGCTGTAGGTTTTTCATATATACTCTTTATCATGTTCAAAAAATTTCCTTGTATTCCAATCTTTTGGAGTGTTTTTATCAAGAAAGGGTGCTGTATTTTGTCAAATGCTTTTTCTGCATCTATAGATATAATCATGTGATTTTTTTCCTTCAATCTGTTTATATGGTGTATTACGTTGATTTTCTTATGTTGAACCATCCTTGCATACCTGGAATAAATCCCACTTGGTCGTGGTGTATAATTCGTTTAATGTGTTGTTGAATATGATTAGCAAGTATTTTGTTAAGTATTTTTGCATCTAGGTTCATTAGAGAAATTGATCTGCAATTTTCCTTTTTTGTGGTGTCTTTGTTTGGCTTTGGTACTAGGGTAATGTAGGCATCATAGAAGGAGTTTGGCAATGTTCCATCTGTTTCGATTTTTTGGAATAGTTTCAGCAGGATTGGTGTTAGTTCTTTCTGGAATGTTTTGTAGAATTCACCTGTGAAGCCGTCTGGCCCTGGGTTCTTCTTAGTTGGGAGATTTTTAATGACTGATTCTATCCCTCTGCTTGTGATTGGTTTGTTGAGATCATCAATTTCTTCTTTAGACAACATGGGCTGCTTATGTGTTTCTAGGAATTTGTCCATTTCCTCTAAATTGTCATTTTTGTTGGAATATAGTTTTTCAAAGTATCCTCTTATGATAGTCTTTATTTCTGTGGGGTCAGTGGTGATATCGCCTTTCTCATTTCTTATTTTGTGTATTTGCATCTTCTCTCTTTTTTTCTTTGTTAGTCTCCTAAAGGTTTGTCAATTTTGTTGATCTTCTCAAAAAACCAGCTCTTGGTCTTGTTTATCTTTTCAAGTACTTTCTTATTTTCTATTTCATTTAGTTCTGCTCTTATCTTTGTTATTTCCTTCCTGTTTCTTCCTGTTGGGTCACTTTGTTGTTGTTTTTCTAATTCCTTCAAATGTGCAGTTAATTCTTCAATTTTTGCTCTTTCTTCTTTTTTGATATATGAATTTATGGCTATAAATTTCCCTCTCAGTACTGCTTTTGCTGTATCCCATAAATTTTGGTATGTTGTGTTATCATTATCATTTGTTTCAAGGTAGTCATTGATTTCTTTTGAGATTTCCTCTTTGACCCACTGTTTTTCTAAGAGTGTGCTGTGTAATTTCCAAATCATGGTGTGAAACCTGGGCCTCTGTCCCTTGCAAATTTCCAGCTTGACTCCACTGTGGTCAGAGATATTGTTTTGTATGATTTCAATCTTTCTGAATTCATTCAGCCTTTCTTTGTGGCCTAGCATATGGTCTATCTTGGAGAATGATCCATGTGCACTTGAGAAGAATGTATATCCTGCTGTGTTTGGGTGTAATGATCTATATATGTCTATTAGTTCCAGCTCCTCTAATATACTGTTCAAATGTTTTGTTTCTTTAGTGATTCTCTTTTGAGATGTTCTGTCCAAGGTAGATAGTGGTGTATTAAAATTCCCCACTATGATTGTAGATGCATCTATTGTTTCACTTAGTTTTTCCAGTGTTTGTCTCATGTACTTAGAGGCACCCTTGTTAGGAGCATAAATATTTATGATTGTTCGATCTTCTTAACAGATTTTCCCTTTCACTAAAATGTAGTATCCTTCTTTGTCTCTCACAATTGTTTCACACTTAAAGTCTATTTTGTCTGGTATTAATATAGCTACTCCTGCCTTTTTTTGGTTATTGTTTGCTTGTATGATTGTTTTCCAGCCATTCACTATCAATCTCCATGCGTCTCTGGGTCTAAGATGTGTCTCTTGTAGACAGCATACAGAAGGGTCATATTTCCTTATCCAGTGTCCCAGTCTGAATCTTTTGATAGGTGAGTTTAATCCGTTGACATTCAGTGTTATTACTTTCAAGGAATTATTCATGTTAGCCATATTTTTATTGGATTTGTGTTTGTCATATTTTGTTTGTATTTTTTTCCCCATCTAGTTTGTCTTTTTTTCTTGCTCTTATACTCTCCTCCAACTCTGCCTGTTTTGTTTTTTCCTTTCTTCCTGCAGAACTCCCTTTAGAACTTCTTGAAGGGGAGGTTTCTTGTTGGTATACTCTTTCAGTTTCTGTTTATCTGCAAATATTTTGAACTCTCCATCATGTTTGAATGTTAGTTTAGCTGGATAGAGTATTCTTGGTTGGGAATTTTTTTCCTTTAGTACCTTGACTATATCATACCACTGCCTCCTTGCCTCCATGGTTTCAGATGAGAAATCAGCACTTAATCTTATGGAGCTTCCCTTGTATGTGATGGTTTTCTTTTCTCTTGCTGCTTTTAGGATTTTCTGTTTGTGTTGAGCATTGGATAATTTGACGAGTATATGTCTTGGGGTGGGCCTGTTGGGGTTTATGACTAGTGGAGTGCGCTGTGCTTCTTGGATATGTACGTCTGTCTCTTTCAGTAGATTTGGGAAGTTTTCAGCCATTATTTCCTGCAACAGTCCTTCTGACCCCTTTCCCTTCTGTTTTCCTTCTGGAATACCTATAATATGTATATTTGAGCGTTTTGCATTGTCATTCAGGTCCCTAAGTCCTAGCTGGATTTTTTCTATCTTTTTATTGACCCCTTCTACTATCTGTTTGATTTCTGATGTACTGTCTTCCACATCACTAATTCTCTGCTCTGCCTCTTCTAGTCTGTTGATATTTGCTGCAGGTGTATTTTTGATTTCTTGAACTGTGGTGTTCATTCCCATCATGTCTGTTATGTTTTTGCGTATGTCTGCAATTTCCCCTCCCAGTGTTGTTTTCATGTTGTTAACCTCTTTCATTACTTCATCAAATTTGTTGGTGATAAATGTTCTGAGATCTTTCATTGCTTGTGCGAAGTTCTGCTCCCCTTCCTGATTTTTAGTTTGTTGATTGCATTCACCCATGTTTTCCTGATTACTGATTTGGTTTGTCGATTTTTGTTGCTTTCTGGTCATCCTTTTATCTTGACGGGTTTTATGAGTTCCTTAGCTTCTTTGTCTAGTCTTGGAGATTAATTAGCTGTTATTTTTGTGTAAGTGTTATATCTTCTTTTTGTCACTTTGTTCTTATTCTAATTTCTTGTTGCTGGTTAAGTTCACTTTAAAGGAAAGTATTAGTGCCAGGGAAAGGCAGTTGTGTAAGCAAGGAAAAAGTGTAGAGTAGTATTGGTGATATATGTTAACAAAGCAAGAATATGAGATCTGGGAGGATGGAGGTTAGATTCATGTAGATTGTGTAGAGTTATAGCTGTAGGTAGAGTACCTATTATGAGGTAGATGACAGAATATGGGAGGAATATGGTATGAGCTACAAAGCTATTGTTTTCGTGAGAGAGGGAAAAAGAAAAGAAAGGTAATAGTTTCAAGAGTGGATACCAGACAGAAAACAAAACAAAGGTATTAGAAATTAAGAGTTAGACACTTTGTGGATCAAAGAACGGGAGGTGGGGGGTGGAATATAGGAGAGATAGTAGATGATAGCGGATATCAAGATGCAGGGGAAGGGGGATAGTGTAGGTAGCCTAAATCAGTTCACACAGAAATGAGGCAGTGGAGGATGGGAAATTCCAGCAAGTGTGAGGTGTTCCCTGTAGCACCTATTGTATACTTGAATTAAAATAAAATAAGTGGAAAATGAGGGACAAGAGGGAGAGAGAAAAACTGAAAAAGAAAAACTAATAATAATAAAGAAAAAAAGAAAGACAAGAAGAAAGAAAGAAAGAAAAAGAGGGTGGGCAAACGGTGGAGAACAGGTAGGGGGAAGAGAAATACAGGTATACATGAGCCACAATTGCAACACTATCTAAAACAACAATGAAAAAAACCCTAAATAACTGTATAAAAAAGGACTTTGGGGGACACGCTAGGAGAATAGGGGATAATGCAATATTAGCAATCAGGGCATCAAAAACAGTAAAAAAATAAGATAAAATGAAAATAAAAACAATATGAACCAATAAAGATAAAATGCAAACGTTAAGGTCCAGGGCACTCAAGGACCCCAGGTAGACCCCAGGGCATGATGGATTCAGGGGTGGCAGGTCTGAGACACTGAAGACTCAAGAGGTGTGAGTCTGGGGTGTGGACCACCAGAGTCCAGGGGACCCAGACCTGGCAACCTCAAATCTGGTCAACAGGAAGCTTAGGAGCCCCGCAGTGCAACACAGCCCTCAGGGATCCCTGTAGCTGGGTGCCAGCCCCATGGGGGAAGCCAGATCCACAAACTCTATATTTAATGTCTGAACCCTGCAATTCACCTACTCCTCAGGGTTTCAGCCTTTGGACAGCTCCCTCCCTGTGCTTTCACGCAATGACCACTTGAGGGTGCCTCTACACCACAGCAAGTTCAATGACCCAGATCCCAAGCCCCGCCGGGTGGGCTGGGCTTCAGCTGGAACCGCCGAAAACAGACTCCAAGACCGGAAGTCCCAAACTTCGCAAAATATTCCCCAATCGGCTTCCAGACGTGTCCCCCTCCCTCACTGCACCCTACAACAATCTCCCAATTGTGTCCCCTTATTGCCAAAAATCCAATTCCATTGCAGATCGGCAGCCAGACCTGTGGGGATGGGGCTCCAGGCGGAAGGGCTACCACCCCTGTCCACAACCAAAACGTCCCCCCCTTCACAACAAAACACCGTCTGTCTCCCCAAATCAATCTGCAAAGGAGTCCTGTCCCATCAACCCCTCACCAGTCCACCCAGTACCCGCAAATTCCTCAGCACCACAGAGCCTCCAAAAAAAAAGGGAAAAAAAACCCTGGCCGCGGCGGTTCCCCGAGCTGCAGCAGCGCCCGATACAGCGGCTCTGCCCACCCAAGGAGGGAACTTTCCGGGCCCAGCTGGGACCTCCGTTTATATATTATAGACGTATCCTCTCTGTTACCTTCCCACCAAATCGACCTCCAGACACCTTCCAACCAGCAAAAACCCCCGAAACAGCGCGGTCCCAAAGAGCCTTCAACGCTGCCCAGCCGCCCCCCGCAGAGACATTACCAGGTAAGCTCACTCAGCCACCATCTTGCCCCAACCTCTGTCACAATGTTCATTTTTGATTTACACATCTTCTAGTCTATCATAAGAACTATTATGAAAAGTCACACTTCAAGTGCAGGGAAAGCTGCACTTGCCACAAGAATTAACAGTAAATGATAACAGTTGAAATATTATGCAATTACTATTAAAGTACATCTTGGAGTATGTAAGTTTTTACCTGATATAGTATATTCTTCCAAAAATTCACTACACATGAAATTGTTGCAAAAGTTACATAATAAAGGAAGAGATTGTGTGTGGGGTGGGTGGTGATTCAGAATATTTAAAAGAAAACATCCCCATGGAATAATGAAGTAGCATGTTGGGAAAACTGAATACAGATTCAGAATCAGAGAGTAGAATCATTGGGGACAAGTTATAATTTTTAAATTTTTTCTAGTTAGAGAGATGGTAGTCATTTGAAATATGCTGCTAAAAAGAGATTGGTATATTTAAAATATTATAGTGTAGAAATGTCCACTTAGAACTGAAGTAGATCAAACAAGAATGTGAAAAAGATATTTTTGCTTTTTTTAGAGAGTGTTTGAGAATCTGAAAAAATCTGGTTAACTGGTAGAAAATTTAATAGATTTTTGTACTGTAGATGGAAGTGTGTGTGTGTGTTTTGTTTGTTTGTTTGGTATGTGATCATTTCTACTGGGGATTTTGTCAAGAAAAATTTTGGGGAGAGCACCCTTATTTCTTTAAGTTAAGGGCATAAGATTTAAGTTGAGACTTTCGTTAACCTTGGAGCAGTAGAGGAATAGCCATTGGAAAGAAGAAAAGCATGTGTCCATTTTTTGTTCGTAATGTGGAGTTAATAACTTATTGGATTCTGAAGTATCCTAATAATGTTTCCTCAACTTTAAGAAACATTTTCTTATAGCTTTCTATATATTTACATTATAAAGCAGATGTAAAGTTGTAAATTCATAAAAATTTTAAACAGCAGCATCAGTTTGTCCTAATGAATATACATTGAATATTATGCCAAAATATAGAGAAACACATTTTAGCTCCCACAAGACACATAATTTATATTTACATATATACATATATTAACATTACCTTGTACATATGTATGTGCATATATATAAAACTAGACTATGTTTGATATGCAGTAATATTGAAAAAGTATAAATTGAGGAATTAAAATAATAACAAATTTTGTTTAACTGTGAAATATATTTAAGCTGATGATTTATAGCACCAGGCTTGTTACTTTGTTAAAATTATAAATATGTGCATGTATATATACTGAAATAGTTAATTAACTGAACTAATGAGAAACTTTTTAATTTTCCTCATTTTCTGTTATGCTACTTGTTTAATTGATTAAAATGATATGATGACATGAAATGTAATGAAAATGAGGTAAAAACTTTTCTACTTTAATTATGTATTAGTAATAGCTCTTTAAAAATATCCAATTTAATATATGCATTGTTTGATATTAATAGCAATAATATAATTATGATCAATATAATGATGCATATATTTGGGATTGTATGTACCAACTTGATGCATGATCTTCATTACATCGCACTTAGTTTTTATTTTTTGTATCTTCTATTTTTTAAATTCTGGATATTGCCTCTTTTCTTTGGAAGTTGTATACTCACTCCGTTTCTCTTAGTTTATAACCTAGACATTAAAGCATATTTTTCAAAATTAATCAGAGGGTAAAGTTATCCAATATGTTCAACTGCATTACTGAAAATATGAAGACAAGGGCACACTAATCTACAAGTTAAATTTGTTTTATTGTACTTTGCCTCATTGCATTTTGCAGATATTGCATTTTTTCACAAATAGAAGGTTAGCAGCAAGTCCATCAGCACCATTTTTCCAAAAGCATGTACTTGTTTCTGTCTCTGTGTCATATTTTGCTAATTATACTAATATTTCAAATGTTTATTATTATGTATGTTAGGTTATCTGTGTTTTTTGGCACCACTGTTGTAATTGTTTTGGGGAACAACATGATCACATAAGATGGCAAATTTTATAAATGCATGATCTGACTGCTCCACTGGACAACTGTTCCCCGATACAACTATATTGAAATCGGGCCAATTAGTAACCCTGTAATGTCCTCTATGTGGTCAAATGAAGAATTGCACATCTCTTACTTTAAATCAAACCTTGAAATTATTAAGCTTAATGAGGAAGGCATGTTGAAAGCTGAGTAAGGCCAAAAGTTTGGCCTCTTGTGCCAAGTTAGCCAAGTGGTGAAAGTAAAGGAAAAGTTCTTGAAGGAAATTAAAAGTACTACACCAATAGGCACCCAAATGATAAGAAAACATAAAACCCATATTGCTGATGTAAAGAAAATTATAGTGATCAAACCAATCACAACATTCCATTGAAGCCAAAGTCTAATCTGGAGCAAGGACCAGCTCTCTGCAATTCTATGGAGGCTGAAAGGAACACAGAAGCTGAAAAAGAAAAACTTAAGTTAGCATAGGTCACTGCATGAGATCTAAGGAAATAAGTCACTTCCAAAACATAAAAGCGCAATGTGAAGCAGCAAGTGCTGAAATAAATGCTGCAGCCAGTTATCCAGAATATGTAGCTAAGTGCAGATTGAAGGATTTTTTATGTAGAGGAAACAACCTTCTATTGGAAGAAATTTCCATGTAGGACTTTCATTGCTGAAGAAGAGAAGGCAACTTGATTTGACTTAATGCTTGAAAGCACAGGTTGACTCTAATATTAGGTGAAAATACAGCTGCTGACTTTAAGTTGAAGCCAGTGCCATTTACCACACTGAAAATCTTAGGGCCCTTAAGAATTATTCTAAAACTATTCTACCTGTGCTCTATAAATGGAATAACAAAGCCTGGCTGACAGCAAATCTGTTTATAACATGATTCACTGAATATTTTAAGCCCATTGTTGAGACCTACTGCTCAGAATAAAAAAATCCATTCTAAATATCACAGCTCATTGACAACACACCTGATCACCCAAGAGCACTGATGAGCATGTGCAATGAAATTCATGACTTTGCCAAAACATCCATTTGCAGTGTATGTATCAAGGAGTTCATTTTGATTTTCAAGGGTTATTATTGAAGAAATAGATTTTGTAAGCCATAACTGCCATAAACAGATTCCTCATATGGATCAGGGAAAAGTAAATTGAAAACTTTCTGGAAAGGATTACTTATTTTGAATGCCACGAAGAACAAACATGGATCATGGGAGGAGATCAGAATATCAACATCAAAAGTCATCCAACCATCATGGATGACTTTGAGGCATTGAAGATATTAAGGAAGGATGTCACAACAGATATGGAAATAGTAAGATTACTAGAATTAAACATGCAATTTCATATTAAAACTTGAATGGATAAGGAGTTGCTTTTTATGTGTGAGGAAAGAAAGAGGTTTCTTGAGATGGAATTATTTTCTGGTGAAGATGCTGTGAACATTACTGAAATGACAACAAGAGATTTAGAGGATTATAAGAACTTCACTGATAAAGTAGCAACAGGGTTTGAAAGGATTGATTCCAATTTTGAAATAATGTCTACTGGATGTAAAATGCTATCATACAGCGTGCATACTACAGAAAAATCTGTTGTGAAAACGTCAATCAATGTGGCAAAAGTAATTTTTTTTTAAGATTTATTTTTTATTTCTCTCCCCTCCCCCCAGTTGTCTGCTCTCTGTGTCCAATTGTCTTATTTTAATAAATTGTTATAGCCAATCCAAACTTCAGCAACCTCCACTATTAACATTCAGCAGCGATTTACATATAGGAAAGGCCTTCAACCAGGAAAAAGATTGACTTGTTGAAGAATCAGATGATGGTGAGCATTTGTTTTAGCAATAAAGAGTTTTTAAACTAAGGTATGTACATTTTTTTAGACATAAGGTTATTGCACACTTCATAGACTATAGTACAGGATAAACATAGTTTATAATCCCTGGGTAACCAAAAAATTTGTTTGATCACTGTATTGTGATATTAATTTTATTGTGGTGGTCTGGAATCAAACCCACAAAATCTCTAAGTTGCATCTGTAGTTACCTTCTACCAACTTTTTACATTGCTTATATGTATTTAAGACTATGTATAAGATGTATGTACTGATGTTACATGGAGAACTCGATGAACGTCCAAAACTTGAGCAAACCAATTGTATTAGTCTGCCAATGGAGTGTCAATGCGAAATACCAGAAATCTTTTGGTTTTTGTAAAAGGTATTTACTTGGGGTAAAAGCTTACTGTCACAAGGCCCTAAAGAGTTCAACTCAAGGTTGATTTCCCACCAAAGTCAGTTGCCAAGTGTTGAAGCAAGCTGGTCACTGATCTCTCCAAGGGTCCAGTCTTCCCCTCTGTTCTTCCTCTCTCTCAGCTGCAGGCTGGCATAAGGCCTGTCTCTCAGGGCTTCCTCTCTCTCTCAACATAGAGCTCATTTATTTCTGGGCCTTCTATATCAGTTTCAGCTGTATGGCTCTCTTCCCAAGGTCAGCTGCAAATTATCAGATGAAATGCTCATCTCTCCCTGTGGCCCCAGGATAAACTTTGACAGAGCTCTCTCTCTTCCCAATGTTTCTTCTTGAGTGTCAATTTATATCAGCCCACCAGGAGTCAGGGTCTCAACCTGAGTCAAGCTTTTCTCACATGGTAAAATCAAAAACCTACTCTTAAGAGGTAAATTAATTAAGGGTCCCTCAAATGAATCTAATATAATCAAAGGGTAATACATCCAGAAAAATAGAATAGTTTACAAACATAATATTTCTCTTTCTGGGATTCATAGAAATGATTGCAAGCTGTCACACCACTCAAAAGTCAGAATATTGATATGCTGTAGTATCCTCTTATGTTTCCTCCATGCCACTATCCACATTGGTAACAGTAGTCTGACCGCTAATACCATTGAACAGTTCCTTCTGTGTTTTGCTTTATTTAAATGGAATCATTTAGCAATAAAACCTTTGTATGTTGAGTTTCCATTCCATATGTTGTTTGTATCTTGATCTGTACAGTTACAAGTTATTGTGGATCATTCATTAGCATTGTTGTATAAGATCCCATTGTGTCATTATCAAATATTTAATATAATTCCATTGTTTATGTGCATGTAATTTTCACTATGGAGCTATGATCATTAGTGTAGGTATTCAAATGGCAGAATTTGTGTTTTGGTGAAATGTATGAATTTTTGTTGCATATATGTGTATTGATGAAATTATTCATTATGTTTACATCCTTTCCAACAGATGATGCTGCCAAACTGTTTTACTATAATTTTGTAAGAATTTTCACACCAACTATCAGTGTATGATATTTCTTATTTAACCACATCATTGCTCATATATGATTTTTTTTTCCATTTTCGTTTTAGCCTTCTGGTTGTTGTGTCATGCTAAGAGGTAATGGTTCACTAAAGGAGTTGAACATGTTTTCACATGTTTATCAGCCATTTTCTGACTCGTTTTGGGAAACACCTGTTCATTTACTCTGTTCATTTTTTCTTGATTGAATTGTCTGTCATTCTCTTATCGGTTTGTAAACATTCTTTATGAATTCTGAAAACAAGTGCTTAACATCCCTGTCCCCACATCTCTTTCTCTCTCTCTGATTAACTCTTAATTCAACCACAATCTAATCTGCCTTTACCCCTCTAATTGATTTGTTCCTGTGTAAATATTTTCCTGCTCTAAGACCACAAAAATGTTCTCCTTTGTTTTCTAATAAATATTTCATTATTAGTTTTTAAAATTTCAATCAGCCATTCATCAAGAATTGATTTTTTATGCAGTAGGAGTATGGATTGATGTTTTTCCAAAAACAACTGGAAACTCAGTGTATTCTGAAAGTGAATCATAATTTGATTTCATTTGCTCTCACTTGCTATTTTGTCATATAGATTAACATCTCCCCATCCTTGGAGCTGTTTGTTCTTACTATTTCTACCTATCATCTTAATTTTTAGCAATCCCATTTGCCACACCAGAAAGATGAAACTTAAAGAAAAAAATCCTCAAAAATTTTTGGTCATGGGATTGATTTTTCCCATCTTTTAAAGTGAAAGGTGTTCCTATTGGGATATATTTCTCAGTGGGTACCTCAAATTTCTAACATCCTGTATCAGCTTTATTCCAAAATAAATTTCTTTCTTTTCTTTTCTTTTCTTTTCTTTTCTTTTCTTTTCTTTTCTTTTCTTTTCTTTTCTTTTCTTTTCTTTTCTCTCTCTCTCTCTTTCTTTCTTTCCTCATTCAAAAAATATGAGGTCCCCATATACCCTACTCCTCCCACATCAACAACCTCTTAAAGATCTTGTACTGCAAGACAGTCTTCAAGAGGGTATTAATTTATATTTCTGGGGCACATGTCATTATAATTACCTGATGACTGTAATATAGGTAAATCCTTCTGCTGAGGAAAAAGTATTGCAAACTTGATAGTAACAGAGTTAAAATTTGGGGGATTCTTATGCCCAAGCTTCCTCACATGTGGCACAAATCTATTTTTTGTGCAGCATATACCTGAGTCCCTTTGTGTTAACATCATGGAGCTTGCAGGAGACAGGGAGGCTCATCCCCAGAAGTCATGTCCCACATCAGGGGAAATGTAATGCATTTATATGCTGAGTTTGGCTTATAGAGTGGCCATATTTGAGCAACAAGGAGAATCTCAGGAGGTAACTCTTAGACACCCAATGATACTAGGCATAATTTCAATTTCAGAAGTAAAGGTTCGTAAGTAGAGTCATCAATATCAAGAGCCTATCAATGGTCCATCCTCCTTCAATAGTTACTGCTCCTGGATTCATGGGATTCCTGCTGTCCGATTAAAGAATGTGGCAGAGTTCCCCAGGGTGAGAAATCAATATTTTTACTATGCGAATCTCCACCCATCGTGACAATGCTCCATGAACACTTGAACACATTCATATGCCTTATAAGTATGCCCCAGGTGACCATCTTCCCATGCATCCCCTGTCATTGACAACTTACAATAATGATCCTCCCCTGCAACATTTGTAACTCCTCTGTGATTGAAAAACTTCTTCAAATATGAAGGCAGCAGGGAAGAAGATTTGCCTCAAGGGATTGAGCTTCCATCTATGACATGGGAGGTCCCAGGTTTGGTTCCTATGGCCTCCATGGCAAACTGGCATGACAGGCAGGCATGGTGAACTAATGCAGGAAGAAGATGCAACAAAGAGACCCAGAGGAAAGATAATGAGATACACAACAAACCAGGTAACTGAGGTGGCTCAAGTAATTGAATGCCTCTTTCCCACATCAGAAGTTCCATGATCACTTTCCAGTGCCTCCTAAAGAGCAGACTAGCAAATACAGAGAGCACACAGCAAATGGACAGAGAGAGCAAATCCCAAGCACAGAAACAAGGGGAGAGGAATAAATAATGGAATAAAATAAATCTTAAAAAAATGAAGCCAGCAAAATAACCAAATGAAATTAACACAAAAAAGAATTATGATAGTTTTAAAAATAACAAATAAAATGCAAATAATTTTTAAAAACATTACTGACTAATAAAAATAAATAAAAACATAAAATTAAAATAACTTCTTGACATTATGTCTTTCATCACTCTAAGATATGTTGTTTTGTATGTGCGGTAACAGTTTTTTCTGTTTATTCCCCTGCCATCTTATTTTTTTCATATGGTCTTCAAAGAACATTTAGGTTACAGAAAAGTCACATTCAGATTGTAGGGGATTCACTTACAGCTGTTTTCCCCTTTCCCCTATTAATAACATTTTACATGGGGGTGGTACATTTGTTACAACTTATGTACAAATATTGAAACATTGTTTGAACCATGGTCAATGATTCTATTATGGTTTACATTTTGGAACATGCACTTTTATAATTTTTTAAATTTAATTTTTTCACTATCTTTTTTTAAAGAAACAGAGATCACAAAAACTTTTACATTAAAAAATATGAGGTTCCCCTACATCCCACACCCTACTCCCACACTCCTCCCACATCAACTACCTCTTTCATCGTTGTGGCATATTCATTGCTGTTGGAGATTTGGACCTGAAGGGTATCGGGAATGAAAAAAAGAGAAAAGGGAGAAAGAAACAGGGAGAAAGAAGGAGAGCTGGGATCAGTGGGTTTGCGAGTAATGACTCCTCAGACAACTTTATTGATTACAAGGGGCTCTTATATGCCCAAGTGTACATGCCTATACACACAAACACTAGCCTATGTGACATTAAGCATAAACATTAGCATTAACAAAGCGTACGTGACATTAAGGAGCAACAGTATTAACTATCAGCATTACCCATAGTCTAAGGAATTTAAAAAAATCTTATCTCAAGGTACAAAGTCTAAGTGTTCTATACAGTACAAAAGGTATGAGCTCATCTTTTCTTTCAGCCTTTAACAGCTTCAACCCATTTGCAGGGGGAACTCCCAATTGCCGCATTCCTTAGGTTGCAAGCATAGTCATGGAGACAGCACCAACATGGAGACAGCACGTCTCTCCTTGAGAGGCCACTGTGCCTCAGTTTCCAACACATTGCATTTGGTGAGTACATTTTGGAGCACTGTTGTACTGCATGGATTATAATTTACATTGCAGTTGACACTCTCCCCCAGTCCATTCAGTGGGTTATGGCAGGATATATAATGTCCAATATCTGTCCCTGTACTATCATTTAGGAAACACCAAGTCCTGATAATGTCTGCATATCATTTCTCTTCTTCCCTCTCCCTGCCCTCAGCAACTACTGTGACCACTGTCTCCACATCAATGATACAATTTCTTTCATTGTTAGAGTCACAATAGTTCTATAGTAGAATATCAGTAAGTCCACTCTAGTCATATTTTATTCCTCCATCTGTGGACCCTGGGATGATGAGGTTCACTCCACCTAACATGGCCTGTATCCATCATTGTGAGATCATGTTGAACAATTCCGTCAACACTCAAATCCACATGTTCCCATACAATTATTTCTTCCTCTCCCTCCCCTCAAAACCCATGACAACCACCAACTTCATTACTACTTGCAACAACTTTGAGGGCTTGACCTACTGGCCCATCTTTCCCCAGTAGGCACTGCCTATGCTCCTATTAAAATCCAGCCCCATTATTTGAGAACATAGAAGGACTCCTCAGAATGGGAATCCAACAAATTCCCACTCACTCTGTGGGCCTCCACACAGAGATACAGCAAACTCTGACAAGGTAAACTTTCACATACTCCCTAATAGCCTGCCCCAGGGGTGCCCAGTCCTGCATGCCACACACATCCCCAACCTAAACCAGTAATCCTTCCCTGCAATATTTCCCAAAAGAATATTCCCAATGTAGTTTCAACCATGTACCCACAAATCCCCAGAGATCACCTGTTCCCTCCCCTAACTCTCCTCTCAGTTTCATGGACAACCCAACCCACCTTCCCACAGTAACTCCCTCAAACTCTAGCACCTCCCTACCCAATATCACTGTACCACTATACCACTTTCATGCCCATCCACTGCACAATAGCTTTCCACATTACCATAAATTTTGCCCATCTGGGCATTGGCTCACAAACTTATTCTCCCTTTCTATCTGCTGATATCTATTTTCCAGACTCTATCTCTGTGAGTCAGCTCAAATGCCTTAATTCATATCAGTGATGTCATGTAATATTTGTCTTTCAGTGACTGGCTTGTTTCACTCATTATAAGGTCTTCAAGATTCATCCATGTAATTCTGTGTGTTAACACTGCATTCCTTCTTACAGCTGAGTAATATACCACTGTATGTATATACCAATATTTGTTAATCCCTTCATCTGTTGATTGACATTTGTGTTAGTTTCCAACTTTTGGCAAAAGTGAATAATGCTGCTTTGAACATTGGTGTGCCTTTAACTCTTCTTGTTCCTGCTTTAATTCTTTTGGGTATATACCCAGCAGTGGGATTACTGGATCATATGGCAGTTCTATAGTATTTTTCCTGTGGAACTGCCAAACTGTCCTCCATGATGGCTGCAACATTCTACATTTCCACTAGAAGTGGATAACTGTTCTCATTCCTCAACACCTTCTCCAACACTTGTAGTTCTCCGTTTTTTTAAATAACCACCAGTCTAATGGGTGTAAGATGATATCTCCTTGTAGTTTTTATTTTCATTTCCCTAATAGCTAGTGATTTTGAGCATCTTTTTATGTGCTTTTAGCAATTAGAATTTCTTCTTTAGAAGTGTGTATTCAAATCACTTACCCATTTTTAAATAGCTTTTCTGTCTTTTTATTTTTGAGGTGTAGGGTTTTTTATATATGCTGATATTAGACCTCCATCAGATACATGGTTACCAAATATTTTCTTCCATGGAGTATGCTGCCTTTTCACTTTCTTGACAAACTACTTAGAGGTGCAAAACATTTAATTTTAAAGAAGTCCAATTTTTTTTCATTTATTGATAATGCTTTGTGTATAAAGTTCATGAAACCATTTCCTAAATTTGATCTTGTAGATGATTCCCTACATTATCTTTCAAGAGATTTATGTTCTCATTCTTATATTTCAATCTTTTATTCAACTTGAGTTAATTATTGTATGAATTGTGAGATGGTGTTCCTTTCTCAATCTTTTGGTTCTGGATATCCAGTTCTCCCAGCTGCATTTGTCAAAGAGGCCATTCTTACCTAGTTTAGTATGCTTGCTCGGCTTGTCCAATATCAGCTGACAGTGTATGTGAGGATCTATATCAGAACTCTCAATTAGATGCCATTGGTCAGTATGACTATCCTTGTGTCAATGCTGTGCAGTTTTGACCTCTGTTGCCTGTTAGTATGTTTTAAAGTGATTCCTCTGATTTTATTTTATTTTTTTTCAATATGTCTTTGGTTATTTGGATCCCCTTGCCTTTCCAAATAAATTTCAAAGTTTGCTTTCCCAATTCAGTTAAAAAACTCTGTGGTAAATTTTACTGCAATAGTGTTTAATCTGTAAATCATTTTGCATAAGATAGACATCTTAATGATGTTTAGTCTTCCTCTCCAGGAACAGGGAATATTCTTCCATTTTTTAAAATGCCTTCTTTGATTTCCTTTAACAGTGCTGTGTAGTTTTCTGCATATAAGTCTGTTACATCTTTAGATAAATTTATCCCTATTTATTTGATTCTTTTAATTGCTATTATAAATGAGATTTTTAAAAATTTCCTCCTCAGATTGCTCATTATTGGTGTGTGAAAATGCTACTTACTACATTAATCATATAACCTACTACTTTACTGAACTCATTTATTGTAGATTTCCCTGGGCTTTCAATATAAACAATCATGACATTTGTAAATAGGGAAATTTTTACTTCTTCCTTTCCTGTTTGGATGACTTTTACATATTTTTCTTACCTAAGTGCTTGAGCAAGTATTTCTAACAGTGTTAAATAAGAGCAGCGACAGTGTGCATCCTTATTTTTTTTTCCAGATGTTAGAGGGAAAGATTTTAGGAGTTCACCTTTGAATATGATGTTAGATGTCTTATATATATATATATATATATATATATATATATATATATATATATATATATATATATACCCTTTATCGTGTTAAGAAAGCTTCCTTCTGTTCGTACCTTTCATTCTGTTTTTATCATAAAAAGATTCTTTATTCTGTGAAATGCTTTTTCTGCATCTTTTAAGATGATCATGTGATTTTTTTTTCAGTCTGTTTATATGGTGTATTCCATTGATTGATTCTTATGTTGAGACATCCTTACATTACCAGGGATGAAATCCACTATGTCATATAGTATAATTCACTTGATGTGCAGTTAAATATGTTTAGCAAGTATTTTGTTGAGGACATTAGCATCTAAACTCATTGGAGAGACTGGTCTATAGTTTTCCTTTCTCTTGGCATCTTTGTTTGGCTTGTTATTAGGGTGATGTTGACATCCTAGATTGAGTTAGGCAATGTTACCTCCATGTCTTTTTTTGGTGTTAGTTCTTTACTGATGTTTGGTATAATTCACCTGTGAACCCATGGGGTCCTAGACTCTTCTTATTGAGTGGTTTTTCATGACTGATTCTATCTTGTTACTTGTGATCGGTTTGTTGAGTTCATCAATTTCTCCTTTTGTCAATGTAGGCTGCTTGTGTGTGTCCAGGAAGTTTTTCCTTTCCTCAAAATTATCCATGTTATTGGCATACAATTTTTGAAGGTATCCTCTTATGATACTCTATTTCTATGGGGTTGGTGATCATATCCCCTTCCTCATTTTTTATTTTATTTATCTACACCTCTCCTTTTCTTTCTTTGTTAGTCCAGCTAAGGGTTTGTCCACTTTATTAATCTTCTCGATGAACCAGCTTTTGGTTTTGCTTATTTTTTCTAGCACTTTCTTTTCTATTTCATTTAGCTCTGCACTAATCTATGTTATATCCTTCTTTCTACTTGCTTTGCAGTTAGTTTTTATTCTTTTCTAATTCCTCCAAGTGTGCAGTTAGGACTTTCATTTTATCTCTTTGGTCTTTTTTAATATAGGCATCTATGTCTATGAATTTTCCTCTCTGTACAGCTTGTGCTGCATCCCTCAGGTTTTGATACTTTGTGTTGTAATTTTCAATCATCACAAGATGGTTTCTTATTTCTTTTGCAGTTTCGTCCTTTTCCAACAGATTGTTGAAGAGTGTGTTTTTTACTTCCCTATCTTTGTGACTAATCTGCTTCTCTGCCCCTTACTGATTCATTCCCTTGAGGTCAGAGAAGTTATTTGTATAATTTAAATCTTTCTGAATACACTGAATGTTGTTCTGTGGCCAAACATGGGGTTTATCCTGAACAATGATCCATGTACACTCAAGAAGAATGTCTGTCCAACTGTATTGGGGTGTAATGTTCTGTATATGTCTATTAGGTCCAGCTCCTCTAATGTAATATTCAAGGTCTCTGTTTCTTACTGATCCTCTGTTGAGATGGTCTGTCTAATGGTATTAATGGTGTATTAAAGATCCACACTGTAATTGTAGAGGCATGTATTTCTCCACTTGCTTTTATCAATGTTTGCCTCATGTCTTTTAAGGTGCCCTCATTAGGTGCATAAATGTTTGTGATTCTTTTTTCTTCTTGATAGAGTACCCCTTTTATTAACATATAGTGTCCTTTTTTCTTACAATAGTCTTGCATTTAAAGTCTATTATGTCTGGTATTAATATAGCTACTCTCACCCTTTTTTGGTTATTGTTTGCTTTTAAAATTGTTTTCTAACCATTCACTTTCTGCCCCCTCAAGTCCTTGAGTCTAAGATGGGTTTCTTATAAACAGCATATAGATGGGGCCTATTTCCTTATCCATTCTGCCAATCTGTGGCTCTTTATTGGAGAGTTTAATCATTATATTAAAAGTCACTACTGCCAAGGAATTACTTACATTCACCATATTTCATTAATTTTATGTGTGCCATGTGATGCTTTTATTTCTCTTTTTATCTTTTGGTTTGTTCTTACACTCTCATCAACTCTCTATCTCCTCTTTTTCTTTTCCCATTCAACTAGCTGAGCACCCTTTAGTATTGTTTGAAGGGCGTATTTCTTATAGACAAGCTCTCTTATTTTTTATCTGTGAATATTTGGAAATATCTCTCATTTTTGAATGCCCACTTTGCAAAATAGAGAACTGTTGGCTAGAAGCTTTTTCTTTTAGGACTTTAACTATGCCATACCATTTCATGCTTCCATGGTTTTAGATGAGAAATCAACACTTAATCTTATCAAGCTTCCATTGTATGTGATGGATCTCCTTTCTCTTGCTGCTTTCAATATTCTATCTTTGTCTTGAGCATTGGGCAATTTGACAAATACATGTCTTGAGGCAGGCCTATTAAGATTTATACAGTTTGGTGTGTGCTGTGATTTTCCCTCAGGCTAGTTTGACTTCTGTTGGTTTGTTGGTTGCCATCCCTGGCTTCACTCTCTCCAGGACTGTTAGGTGCCTGTCAGTCCACCCTCTCACTCACCCAGTTTCTCTCTCTTCCAGGACGGGTAGGTATGACAACCTTTCCCTCTCCCTGGAGCCATTCGGCTCTGGCCAGGTTGTGTCTTTCCTCCTTTTGCCCCCCTCTGGACTGCCTATCCTACCTCCTACATCCCTCCCCGAGTTGGCTGACTGCTGGTCCCAAACTCTTTGCCTGGCAGCTCCCCCACTTCAGGAGACTGCTGTGTAACCGGATGCTTCCTTGGCTGCCTGAGGGCTTCCTTCACTCTTTGATTTGCTGAGCACTGGTCTTCCAGCCAGTAAACCTCTAGCTTCTTTGGCATTATGAGCCATCTGTCTGCTGGTTTGAGTCACCTATGTTCTTCACCTTCCCTTTAGCCTGGCCATCTGGGCCCACTTGCTAGTTTAATCTCCAATTGTTCCCATGATTCCATGACTTTCCTTCTACTAGGTAAAAGTGCCTACCTTCCTGCAGTTTTTGGAGTAGCAGCCTGTCATTTTCTATTCTGCCATCTTGCATCTTATTGCAAATGTTTTGTGATGAGTCTTGTGAGGGAACTGATAAACTATAGATTTTGGTTGAGAGTACGTATAAGGAGTTATGCCTTCAATTCATAAAAATTCAAGCCAAGGGATGGGATTCCCTTAAGACAGACTCTTATTCCTTTGGCCCTTGGGTGTCTGCATATTGCTTCCACACTTATGTCCTTTCCCACAGATAACATAAAACCTCTATAATATTGAAAACAGAACTTCACAATTAAATCATTAGTTACTTAATCGAGAGAATATAGATTAAAATATAACAAGTTCTATATGAGTAAAATCATCATTAATAGTATATCCAACAAATACATGTGTAATCAGCTGTAATATTGTGGGAATGAGCCAGAAGATAAGGACATCTCAAGGAAGAAGAGACTAGGCATGCAATATATCTTACTATACTATGGTACCATGCTCCTAGAAAAACAATATTTTATTCTGAAACATTGGAAACAGAGATTTGTTTCACTCTTATATTGTCTTATTTCAAATTAAAACTGAAATAATTAATCAAATTATTTAATTCATTCCAGAAGCAGAGGTCATAAGCAATGAGAATTATCACAGTATAAATTTTTGAAACGTGGATAGAAACTAATATTTCATAGATTCTCTTAACATAATGATGACTAATAAATTGCTTTAGACAGCTAAGGAAAAGTTTTTAAAAATTCAGAATGGGCATTTATTAAATGCCTCTAATCAATGATAGGGGTTTGAAATGATTGTGTTCAGTTATTGAACACCTATGCTACCTAATGTAACATTCTAGATGCACTTGTGGGGATTGCTAAATCAAGTAGAAATTGAACCCGACTTTAGAAAACTCACTGACCAAATTAGAATAGAAGAAAATATATTACAATTGTCATGATGGGGACAAAGAATTTTAAGAGATGAGGAAGGAAAATAGTATTTAAAGTTACTGTAGGGAGTGTGTGAGTGCTCAGTTTGCCATAGTGGGTTATATCATTGGATAGAGACCCATATAATGAGAGTGAAGGTATACCCACATCCTGGGGAAGACTGATGTTCTCAAATAGAGGGAATTGTATCTCTCGAGAGAAATGATGACTCCCAATGCATTAGGGCAATTGAGCATGTCAAGCCCTCAACATTGTTGCAAGTATCTCTGAACATGGCCCTTCAAGCAATGAAGACTGACTGTCACCATGGACCCTGAGGGGAGGGGGAAAGAGGTATTGAATAGATGGAATCAATGTAACTGTGTGGGCAATAGAAGTGTTACAAGGATGGATATGACATGTTAAATTACACCAAAAATATATAGGGGCTGATAGGCTAAAATGTAAATCATAATGTAAAATATAAGATAACTAAAAATTTAGAAAATTGTGTAGTCTAAAATATAAACCACAATGTAAACCCAAATGTTACCTTGTTTGAAAGCTATTGTCTCAATATCTTTACATCAGTTTCAGTAAATATAGTATGAACATGTAAAAAGATTATTGCTGTGGAAGGGAAAAGGATTTTATGTTGGATATGTGAGAGTACTGTATATTGTATATATGAATTACTGTGATCTAAAACTTTTGGGAAGACAGGCTTAATAATTAGGGAAAAAAGAAAGAAAAAGAAAGGATGTAACACTGAGGAAAATGTGGAAGAAGTTGTCTTGCCAATTTGCATACAGGGCAACATTTACTGCAGTGATGGAAGGCAAAACATCAAAAACAAAGCTTTTGCATTTTTAAGTTTTTTGATACCCCTATTTATTTTTACCTTAATTTTTCTAAATTAATATGTATTCTATATCTAACCTTTAAAGTCATCACTATATTCCATTTTACTATTAATGGAACCTGGCAATATATTGGGCTTCCTTTTTGAAGAAGTTTTGGATCACAGAGAGTTTCAACAATGGCAAGGGAGGAATACTGGTGTGGGATGTTATTGACAGGGGACACATGGTTGGCAGGGAGTTCTACAGGGCATGTATCCTGGGTACATAAAAATGTTTGGATATTTTCATGGTGGAAACAATTAAAAGCAACAACTGAGGGAGTGCTGAGTTCCTAGCTAGAGGAGCTCTATCACAGTCCCTAAAGGAATGGCAACAATCCCCCAAGTGCAATGGCAAAGACCAAAAAAGAAGGAAGGTCCAACAATGAGCCCTTGATACTGATGACTATGTTTGTAATCCTGTGCACCTGAAATAAGAACAAGGCCTAGAGCTGCAGGGTACCTAAGAGTTACCTCCTGAGAGCCTGCGTGTTGCTCAAACGTGGTCATTCTTGAAGCCAAACTCAGCAGGTTAAATGTGTTGCCTTCTCCCCAGTGTGGGACATGACTCCCAGGAATGAGCCTCCCTGGTGCTGATGGATTACTACCAAGTACCAGCTGATGATGTAAATAGAAAATGACCTTGAATAAAAGGGTCAACTCGGACCAGCAGAATATCTCAGTCTACACATAATACCAGGAGTTAAAAATTGTTTTTTGACCTGGATAAAAGGGGGAAATGGAAAGGACAAATGAGTTTATATGGCTATGATCTCCAAAAAGAGCTGGGAGGTTCTTACAGGGGTTGCCCTTATGCACATCTCAGCAGAATCCCAGAGACAGATAGAGTAGATACAACCCCAGGCATTGGTTCTTCTGAGGGCTACAGAGACCCACAGGTTCTATGGTGATGGCAGATGGAGTTCAGTGCCATGTCAGTTGGCCCTATTTTGGAGTTCATGTTTCTGTGTGATGGAGCTGGACTCTGATGTGATCTTTGTCCACAAGTCTCTCCTGTTACTTTTACTGGATCTGTAGTTGGTTCTGGGGTTTAGTGTATACCCAGGGACCTGAATCTCTGGACTGACCATGTGATAGCCATGCTCTGAGCTTCAACAGACTTCAGCTCCAATGGTTTCTTAATCACCTATGTTATGTGAGTATGGCTTGGCACTATGTACCCCAGAAAAATGTTCTTAATCCATTCATCTATGTGTGGACCCATTGGAAATATGATCTTTTCAAGATGTTACTTCAGTTAAAATAACATCTTGAGTGGCTCAACTCACTCAGGATGGGTCTTAATCCTATTCCTGGAGTCTTTTATAAGTAAATTGAAATTCAGACAGAGAGATATCAAGAGCTGATGGTTAATGGAACCGGGAAGAGAAAGAGAGGTCCAGAGAGATAGCCCTGTGCTATCAGAGAAGTCCAGGGCCAAGGATCACTGGCAGCCATCCCCAGAATTCCCATCTTCAGAAGGAAACCATTGTCTGATGACCCCTTGATTTGGACTTTTCCTAGCCTCAAAACTGTGAGCTAATAAATTCCCATTGTTTAATCCAATCTGTTGCATGGTATTTGCTTAAGCAGCCAAAGAAACTGAAACATTATGAAAGACTTTCCTAGACTTCTGTTGAAACAGGTCAGACTAGGAAAGGGGGGTTTTCACATATTCTAAGACATCTTAAAATATACAAGTATCCAGGAAATTATTGTCTGAGAGTATGATTCTATTTGATGGTTTTTTATTTACAGTCATTGGACCTTACATAGAAAAAAAGAAGAGTAGTCCAAGAATAACAACGTGTCATGAAGGTGATTTAAAGATTTTTGAGTGGAATAAATGTCTTCATTCTAATGAAAGACAAAGGAGGAGAATTGTAATCTTAAAATATTCTGTGGCTTGGGGATATATTTTATCCATGCATTCCTTATCATCAGCATTTCTTAATATGATTTTTAAAAATTACAATAACTCCTGGAATTTTAATAATCTAATCATTGTTAGTAACACCATAATTGAAAGTAGCCAAATGAATGGTTTAAGTTCCAACATCAAAATTCAGATGTCTCTTTGTATTTATAAGGATTTCTAAAAAAATACAGACTGAGATCTGACATATTTAAGGGTAGTTTTTTCTTCTTTATTTCTTCTATTACACAACCTTGCCCATGAATTATAGCTATTTTGGTAAATTTCCTTTTCATGGTAAATTCATCATTTTTAATAAAATCTACTCACTATGTGAGGCACTTTAACCATAGTTGCTGTCACCATGGCAACCTGTTGTTGCCATTAACAGTGCCAGATTTATGGCTTTTATTCCCAGAATTGACTCCTTAATATTACACCATTTCATGATTCCAAGTACACCGCAGCCAATGTATCCCATGTGTATGTTTCAACAGAAACTATGGGAGGCATTATAAATGGATCCACCCACTCTATCCTTGGGATTTTACTCCAAAGTGTGGTCTGCCGAACTCTTTCTATAAATCCTGGAAGTGCTGTTAAAAATGCAGATGTAGGAGTCACAAAGACAACCTGCTTAATAAGAATCTCTGGTAGTCCCAGAAATTGCGTATCAAACAAGCATGTCAAATATAGTCTGCTTATTGTGGGAGAAGAAAAATAAGACATCTTTTCTTACAGAGGTCAGCAGATTATTATTAAATCTATTAGTGATAAATAGTCAACCATTCAAATGCTTCCTTCAAATCCCAATGCCTTCCTAATTACCTGTGGAGTAAAGACTGTCCTCGACTTTTAATGGAGTAGTTCTGATTGGTAAAGGGGGATAACCTTCTATGGTCCAGTCAAATAGGCAAAATGGTATAAATGAAATGGTCTGTTTAATTAACAGCCCATCAAGTAGGCATAAATAGCCATATTTATTTTACTTTCCTTGATTCTGTTATCTTTTACCAATATTAACCAATTGAAAGTGGTGTTGTATTTGGAAACAAAATCAGAATGAGTGAGAAAATATATAATTGAGAGTCAGTCCAGGAATCAGAGTAAAACTCATGAGTTATGAGTTACTATTTCTTTTGTATAGCAGGCTAGACAAGTGCCAGGTAAATCTAAACAAGTAATAATATCTGGCATTTACATATGGTTTCATCTTTCTTTGAGGATACATTTTCATTGTTTTCTTATGCCCAGTAGGTATATGGTTATTACCTCTTGGGGGCAGTGTCTGCAAAAATAAATATACATAATTTCATTTCTGCTCAGCCTTCTACAAAGTAACCAAATGATATGACAACATACCAGCATTTAGTAATTGTCTATTAAGCATAACCTAGACAGTGATAGTAACTTAGTGGGTTGCAAAATATGCTTTACACTAAAGAAGTTAATATTATTGAAAGAAAGATGGAAGTTTGCCTCAGGTCATTTGACTTCTTAGGATTAAGATGAAAACTCAGATTTTTCTGAAGCCAGACAATACTATGGAATTGTTTTCTGATAGAAAACATACCCATTAAACAGTGCTTTCTGGAACTGAAATTCAGACACTTTAACAAAAATGTATTGATCTTTCTATTCTTTTTTATGCAAATGAGAGCAGTGGGCAATGAACAAATTATAAATCCAACAAGTACACAATATGCACATAGATTTCATAACCCTGTTGAAATTGAAGACCAGGGGAGGTCATTGCTTTGGCACTTCCAGTCACATAAAATAACCTCTTCTTTTTCTTTTCATCCATTTAGAACTCTTGATTTTAGACAAATGTGCAGAGGATTCTGCTAAATTATAAGGGTGGCTCATTTTAAAGGTTAAAGGATGAGATGCAGTTAGCCTCTAAATTCAGACCTCATTATTGAAGTCAGTTTATCCTTTGGTTTGGAACAATGTAACTAGACATTTCAATGCATAAATGTGTCCACTAGTGGACAATTAGAGCTGTCAGTTTAAGTAGTCCATTGAAGAGGCAGGTTAAACTGAAATTGGTAGTGGCTCTGTGACCTTGTGCTTAGAAATGTTTCTCTGGAAATACAATCATAAGCTTTGAAATGGTGAGGAAATTTGCAGAATCAAATTATGACTAAAGTACTAATACAACATGCTTTCATATACATCACAAATAACTGACCCATGAAAGGATGGCTTTTGCATGGATATTCTAGAAAGGCAGCAATAACTGGCATTCAGGTAACCATGAGGAGCAAGCAAATTTTGTAGACTACTATGATTTTGAAATAGAGTCTTAATCAGTGCTAGAAAAAACAACAAAAGAAAATTCTATTGAGAGTTTTTGGTAGAAACTTTTACCCTATGTTTATTCCTCTCCTCCATTTTATGTGCAGGTATATGAAATCTGGAAGGAGAATTGTGATTCTCACCTGAGCATGAAAATAGCAGCTTCATATCTGATGGTTAATTAGTCATTTTTAATGATATTTACTGACTCTGACATTCTTTGTCCAAAGTGCCTGCCACCATGGCAGCCAGTTATCTGGAAAGTGCCTTAAGCTAAAAGCAAACACTTGTGTGGGAACAAAACTACTTTTTCCTCATTCATATTTGTATTTAATTGTGTGAGTGTTAGTGAGAGGTGAGATGAGAGATAATTAACCCATACAATCAAGACTTTCTCAGAGCTGAGACCTGGGTTGAACATCCCTAGTCTAACTTTAGTCCGCAAATAGCAGCTGGGGGAATGTTAACTCCAAGTCACGCAAGAGAACAAAGGCAGGGACTTTAAATAGGTGTCACCAGCCAATTTAGGGAAGGAAAAAAATCAACATTTTGATCCATATTCTGGATAAGATTAACTGTAATATGTTTTTTATTCAGAAGACAAAATTATTCTTAGTAATCACATGTCACGATAGCATTTGATTTTGCACCTTTAAGGAATTTTGTATGTTCCTAAGATTAAGGCAAATGTGAAAATGGCACAAAGGGAATATTTATAAGGATGGATAGGTTCATTACTACTACTTTAAATAGTATTCTTTACCCCCTTTTCTTTTTCCCCAAGATATTATATTTTGTTTCTTTACAACCTTTAATATAGCAATTCTCTACTACCATGTAAAGTTAAGTCCAAATCATAAAGTTAAACTAGGTCAAGGCAACGGTTACCTAGTAATTAATTCATACTTTGCCAAATTTGACAGTAAGTAATGTAATTTCTTGGATTGAGTAACATATTTAGCTCTTTATCTCCTCTAATTTCCCTCCTACATTAATACCTAATAAATATTTAGGAAATTCAAAATAAATGTTTACTTTTATTTTTATGTGAAGTTGATTTATAAACTAATAATTGGACCACATGTTATAGATGTTATTTTTCGAGATTTTGTTATAAGGGAATAAAAAAATCTACCAGAGAAGAGAATTCTATATCTTTATATATTTCCCATTGCATTTAGGCTCTGTTAGGTGATATTTTGTCAAAAGATGAAGTTGCAAGAAATAAGTATTTAGACCAAACAAAAGACAGTTAGGTTTTGTAGGTGCTTCATTAAAGTGAATTTTCTGAAAATGAATCAGAAGGCCATTTTGTTTGTTTACATTTTTGTTATTAAAGAGTTTCAATTTCAAATTTCCTCCAACTTTTTCTTAAAATGCACTAATGTAATTTTTAATTACATTCTTTGGTAAATGACATTCTTCTATGGGTAGGGTATCATAATTCTGAACAGTAATTTTTATTGTACACTAGAGAAGTAAATGACCAAGAGTTCGATGATGGATGTAGTCTGACCCCTGAACTTCAGCATACCAAACTGGTGGCCACCTCTTCCTGAGGCATGCCTGATTCCATAGCCTTGTCTGCAGGACATATATTTCCTATGTTGCGAGTATAAACAATTCCCTAATTGTTAATGAATGTGCTTTAAGTGTTACTGAATTCATTTTAACTTGGTTATGACATTTCCCCTTAGATAGTTGCTTAAAAGTATAACACCTAATAAATGTGAGGAAAACAGTCAAGTGATAACAATTGATAAGTTTTCATGACTAATGTATATTGACTGTTTTCAATAAGTCAGATACTTTTCTATGCATTTATATGTACTATGTTATTTAAATTCTCATTAACTCTATGAGACAGCTAATTTCAACACCATTTTACAAGTGGAGAAAACAAGACACAGGTTAATTATCTAGTCCAAGTTCGTATTGCTAGGAGAAAGGAGATAGTTATACATTAAAAAAATATATAGGCCTTCCACAGGGAGGGGCAAGATGGCATTGGGGTAAGCACATACTCATCATCTCTCACAAAAAAATGGGTGAGTGGGGCAAAATCCTGCCCAAGTGAGCTGTTTTGGGAACCCACAAAGCAGTAGGCTTCAGGACATCAATCTGGAGAGTGTGCAACAGAAAGATTGATTGCTCAGGGTAAAACCCTAAGTTTCTGGCCCTTGAGGCTGGAACTGTGGGACAGCTAAGCCCCATGCTCAGGCCAGGACTCTGCATCGAGCCCCAACTCTCACTGGTCACCCAGCCTGAGGAGGCATACTCTGAGAGTGGGAGGGGTATGGTGAAGGGTGGAGAGAGGTTTCCCCTTTGCAGGTTCAATTGCCTGGACCCCCTTTTTTGAGCTTTGAGAAACACACCAGCTGGCTCAAGGTGACACCAGGGAGAGGGGAGAGGCAGATCTGCTGAGGCAGCCTGATTTACCTAACTGCCCTGGAATAAGGAAAATTGGTTTGGGAAAAAACCAAAAAGCTGAGTAGGGCAATTAACTAGTCAGGAGGTTAAAAATACCAAAATTTCAACTCCCATAAGGGAGGGGGACAGTAGGAAGGGCTTAATAAACTTCTAAGAGCATATTTAGGGTTCCCTGTGAGGAGTGGGTGCTATTGAAGATGGTTGAGAGTCATTTTTTCTGCGGTGAGTTAAATCATCAGTCTCATTTAAATTTCAAAAGGGAACTCTCATACAGGCTATTGCATCCTCTGTCCTGGGAGAGAAAGCCATAAGAAAGAAAGGGGGCAAGGACAGATTCCTAATCAGCAGGAATTCATCCAATTGCAAAGAGTTAAACCTGCCTGAGGGAAAGGGACTAGATAGCTTTCTGAAGAGCTAATCTACCCAACAAGGAAATTTAGCTCAGTGGAGAAGGTTCTGCCTTAAATATGCACAATCCCTCGTTGGATTCCTGACCCCTCTTGGTGGTAACCCACAAGAATATTAAACATCCAGCTTATACTTTAGGATAGGAAAACATAGACATTATTCCTATATTAGCTTCTTTTGGGTCTCTTATTTTTCCTAAAAATAAAAAAGGGTTACTTTTGTTTTATAATTTAACTTAGTTTACTTGCTTAAACCCACTTCAAAATCTGCAGTGGGAAGGCTGCAGGGTAATTGATAAACACCAACAGCCTGAGAAGCTCCACAGGGGTTTAAGGGGGAAGGCTGTTTTGCCTTAGTGTTTGTTTGACTGCTTGCTTGTCGATTTGTCATTTTGTTTTCTTGTCTTTCTTTCCTCTTTCTCCCTCCTCCCCTTTTTTTCTCTTTTTTTAATTATGTGCCACTGGCTTGTTTCTTGTTTGCTGTGTTTCCTCTTCCTCAATTTTCTCTTTTCTGCGTATACTGATTTTGGCTACCAATGCCCTTTTTCCTCCTACATCTGTCTATCTTCTGCTTTCTGTTGTTCAACTTACATTCTACCTCTCTTTGTTTAGTCCCCAATTTTTCTATTTCTTAAATTTCTAACCCTTCGATTCTGTTTTCTATCTTTTATTAATTCTTTTTCTTTTTGTCCTTTCTTTTCTCTCTCTCATCACTCTGGCCTTCTAATTCATTCTATATACTTTTCCATATTCAGGTTCCCATTTCATTGTAGGTACTTCACTTTTTTATTCCTATTACTCTACACTGCTTACATGAGTTAAATATTCATTTTCCTAGGTCTTATGCAGTTCCTCTGCAATCTTTTACTATTATTATTACTATTATCCTTTTTCTTACCTCTTCTGCTTTCTCTGGCCATAATCTTTTTCCTTGAAGGGAACATAGACAACAAGGAAACAGAATAAGAAGAACAAAGTGTCAAAGAGAAAATTAACACTTTACACAAAAACAACAACTAAATAAAACCCGAGACTAGAGGGAGAAGATAGACAATTGAATAAACCCATAAAGATGAAAGATGACCAGACAAGAACAAAAAAAATTACAAACAATACCAAGAAACAGGAAGACGTGGTCCAGTCCAGAGAACAAACTAAAAACCAAGAAGAGAAGCAGAAAATTGAACAAATCAAAGATGTCCAAACAAATATCATGGACCAACTTAATGAAGTGAAGGAAGGGATTAAATATTAAGAAAACCTTGGGAGAGCATACTGAAGAAATTGTAAATACACATAAAAAGATAACAAATATGGCGACAAATGGCACAATCCAAGAAATAAAAAAAAAACACTCAGCAAATTACAGCAGATTTGAACAAGCAGAGAAAATAATTAGTGACGTGAAAGACACTGCATCTAAAATAAGACAGATAATAGAACAGATAGATACAAAGAGAGAAAAAATCCAGCAAGGACTTAAGGATTTGAATGACAACACAAAATGCACAAATATTCACATTATAGGCAACTGAGAAGAAGAAAAGGTTTGGCAGAATGGGTTTGGAGGAAATGATGGCTGAAAACTTCCTAACCCTATTGAGGGAGATGGATATACATGTTCAGAAAGTGCAGTGCACCCCAAGCAGTATAAATCCTAACAGGCCTCCTCAAAGACATATACTTGTCAAACTCTCCAATGCTAAAAACAGAGAAAATGCTGAAGGAAGGAAGGGAAAACAGAACCATCACATACAAGGGAAGGGCAATAAGATTAAGTGCAAGAATTCTCTATTCAACAAAGCTGGCATTCAAAAATGATGAAGATATCAATATTCACAGATAAATAGAAACTAAGAGAGTATGCCATTAAGAAACCTGCCCTTCAAGAAATACTAAAGGGAATTCTGCAGGCTGAAAGGAAAAAACAGGAGAGAGAGAGAGTTGGAGGAGATTGTAAGAGAAACTGAAAAGACAAAAAGAAATAAAATCAACATCTGACATACATAAACCCAAAGAAAATATGGCTAATTAGTAATTCCTTGAGAATAATAACATTGAATGTTAATGGATTAAACTCACCAGTCAAGAGACACAGATTGGCAGAATGGATAAGGAAATATGACCCATCTAGATTCTGTCTAAGAGAAACCCACCCAAGATCCAGGAATTCACAGCAGTTGAAGGAAATGACTGGAAAACTATCTTGCAACAATTACCAAAAAAGAGTGGGAGTAGCTATACTAATATTGGACAAAATAGACTTTAAATGCAAAAGTATTGTAAGATACAAAGATGGACAGTACATATTAGTAAAAGTGGTAATCTTTCAAATGAAAGAACAATCATAAACATTTATGCACCTAAGCAGGGAGCCTCAAAATATATGAGGCAAACACTGGAAAAATTAAGTGGAGAAAGAGATGCCTCTACAATTATAGTGTGGGACTTTAATACATGATTATCACCATTAGACAGAACATCTTGACAGAGAATCAATAAAGAAACAAAGACTCTGAATGATCTGGATCTAAAAGACATATACAGAACACTACACCCAAATACAGTACAGGATATAAATTTCTTCTCAAGTGTACATGAGATCATTCTCCAAGATAGACCACATGGTAGGCCACAGAGAAATTCTCAATGAACTCAGAAAGATTGAAATCATACAAGGTAAATTCTCTGACCACAATGGAATGAAGCTGGAAATCTGCAAGGGCCAGAGAACCAGATTAGTCACAAAGATATGGAAGTTAAGCATCACACTGTTAAGCAAACAGTGGGCCAAGGAGGAAATCTCAAAAGAAATCACTAATTATCTTGAAATGAAAATGACAACACAACATATCAAAACTTCTGGGATGCAGCAAAAGCTCTACTGAGATGGAAATTCATAGCCATCAATTCATGTATCTAAAAAAAGAAAGAGCTAAATTTGAAGACCTAACCACATACTTGGAGGAATTAGGAAAATAACAACAAACTAACCCCAAAGGAAGAAGAAAGAAAGAAATTAAAAATCAGAGCAGAACTAAATGAAATAGAAAATAAGATATGAAAGCAGTGTAAATTTTTTTAAAAAAAACAAGAGCTGGTTCTTTGAGAAGATCAATGAAATTGACAAACTCTTGACTAACAAAGGGAAAAAGAGAAAAGAGGCAAATACAAAAAATCAGAAATAAGGAAGGGGATGTCTCTACTGACCCCACAGACATAAAGAGTATCATAAGAGGGTACTTTGAAAAATTATATGCCAACAAGGACAATTTAGAGGAAATGGACAAATTCCTAGAAAACTCAAGCAGCCTACATTGATGAAAGAAGAAACTGGTTCTCTCAACAGGCCAATCACAAGTAAAGAGATAGAATCAGTCATTAAAAACCTCCCAACTAAAAAGTGCCCAGGACCAATGGCTTCACAGGTGAATTCTACCTAACCTTGCAGAAAGAACTAACACCAATCTTGCTTAAAATCTTCCAAAAGTTGAAATAGAAGGAACATTGCCTAAATCATTCTATAATGCCAACATTACTCTAATACCAAAGTTAAATAAAGATGCCACAAGATAGGAAAAGTACAGACCCATCTCTCCAATGAACCTAGATGCTAAAATACTCAACAAAATACTTGCTATCATATTAAACAACACATCAAATAAAAGATACACCGAGACCAAGTGGGTTCCATCCCTGGTATGCAAGGATGGTTCAACATAAGAAAATCAATGTAATACACCACATTAACAGATTGAAAGAAAAAAAATCACATAATCACCTCTATAGATGCAGAGAAAGCATTTGACAAAATACAGCACCCATTCCTGATAAAAACACTACTAAAGATAGAATAGAAGGAAACTTTCTGAACATGATAAAAGGATACATATGAAAAACCCACAGCTAACATTATATAAAATGGTGAAATCCTAAAAGCTTTTCCTCTAAGATTGGCAACAAGACAAGGATGCCCATTATCACTGCTCCTGTTGAACATTGTTTTAGAAATACTTGTTTGAACACTGAAGGAAGAAAAAGATATAAAAGGCAGCCAAATTGGAAAGAAAGAAGTCAACATTTCACTATTTGCAGATGACATGATCCTGTATGTAGAAAGCCCTGAGAAATCTACAACAAAGCTTCTAGAACTTAAACATGAGTTCAGTAATGTCACAGGCTATAAGATCAATATACAAAAATCACTATCATTTCTCTACACCAATAGTGAGCAATCTGAGGGGAAATCAAGAAAAAAAAAACCATTTCTAATTGTAACTTAAAAAATCAAATACCTAGGAATAAATTTAACTAAAGATGTAAATGACTAATACACAGAAAGCTGTACAACACTATTAAAGGAAATTGAAGAAGACTTAACGGAATGGAAGAATATTCCCTGTTCATGGATAGGAAGACTAAATATCATTAGATGTCTATCCTACCCAAACTAATCTACAGATTTAATGTGATCCCAATAAAAATCAACACAGCACTTTTTACTGAACTGGAAAAAGTAACTATGAAATTTATTTGGAAGTACAAGAGGCCCTGAATAGCCAAAGACATATTGTGAAAGAAAAATGAAATCAGAGGAATCACACTACCTGATTTTTAAACACACTACAAAGCTACAGTGGTCAAAACTGCATGATATTGGCACAAGGATAGATATATCAACCAATGGAACCAAATTGAGAGTTCTGATACAGATCCTTGCATATACAGTCATCTGATATTCGACAAGGTCACCAAGCCCACTCAACTGGGAGAGAATGGCCTCTTCAACAAATGGTGTTTGGAGAACTGGATATCCAAATGCAAAAGAATAAGAGAGGAATACCAAAGCACACATTATACAAAAATCAACTCAAGATGGATAAAAATCTAAAAAGAAGATCCAAGATCATAAAGACCTTGGAAGATAATGTAGGGAAGCATCTACAGGAATTTGTAATAGGAAATGGCTTTATGAACTTCACACCCAAAGCACAAGCAGTGAAAGAAAAAATAGAAAAATGAGACCTCCTCAAAATTAACACCTTTTGCACCTCAAAGGAGTTTGGCAAGGAAGTGAAAAGATAGCCTACCCAATGGGAGAAAATATTTGGTAACCATTTATCTGATAAGAGCCTTATAACCAGCATACATTAAAAAATCCTATATCTTGAAAATAAAAAGACAACCCATTTGAAAAATGGACAAGTGATTTGAACATATACTTCTCCAAAGAAGAAATACAAATGGCTAAAAAGCACATGAAAAGATGCTCATCATCACTAGCTATTAGGGAAATGCCACTCAAAACTACAATGGGATACCATCTTATACCCGTTAGGCTGATGGTTATTATAAAAACAGAGGGCTACAAGTGCTGGAGAGGATGTGGAGGAATGGGAACCCTCATCCACTGCTGGTGTGAATGTAGAATGGTTCAGCCATTGTGGAGGACATTTTGGTGCTTCCTTAAAAACTAAAATAGATTTGCCATATGACCCAGCAATTCCACTGCCAGAAGAACTGAAAACAAGTACATGAACAGATATAGGCACACCAGTGTTCATAGCAGCATGATTCACTATTGCCAAAAGTTGGTATCAACCTAATGCCCATCAACAGATGAATGGATAAACAAAATGTGGTACTAACACAGGGGATGATATAAATGAATCTTATTGTTGATTAAAGCAAGGTAGGCATTGGAGGACAAATTGTACCTGACCTCTCTGATACAAGTTAAGCAAATCAAGCTATCTCAGAGACCTAGAATCTGGAATATAGGCTTACAGGAAAGAGAAAGTGAAAAGAACGTTGTGTGCCAACGCCCACAAGGACAAAATCTACGATAAGGTGGAAGGGAGTAGTTGTGCAGTGAAGAGATATGACAAGGGTATAGGGATGCAATTGGGTTGGGCAGTGCAAGCCTGATGGGGCTAGGGTTAAGAGGATGGTTTGGATGGTCCTTAGAACTGGATGGAGTGTTGGGAGAAGGAGCAGATGAACACGGGGTTTTGGTGGGTATGAGGTTTAAACTATAATATTGAGAAACCCTTTTGGCAATATAATAAGGAAAGGTTACTGGTTTAGAGTGTTGGATGGGGGCCATTTGGCACAGGGCACACCTGGGGCAGGCTTCTGGGGAGTGTATGAAAACTCATCTTGTCATAGTATCTTATATCAGTGGGTGAGACCCATATGCATGGGAAGGTGTTGTACTCCCATTCTGGGGATGCCCAATGTTCACAGAGGGGACGGTGTCTCTCAAGAGCATGGATGGCTAATAGGAGAGGATATACTAGTGTGTCAAGTCCTCAGCATTGTTGCCAATTCTATGAATCTTGTCCTTCAAGCAGTGAAGCCTGGTTGTTACTTTGGACCCTGAGGGGAGGGGAAGGGAGGAATAGAATAGATGGAAAAGTGGGTAATTAGGGGGCAAGGGAAGTGTTCTGCATGATCATGCAATGATGGATACAAACCATGTTAAATTTCCCAGAAATTGATAAAAGTGTATCGTCTAAAATGGAAACCATAATGTAAACTACTGACCATAGTTAGTAGCTATGTTTCAATATTTATGTCAGTTGTAGCAAATGTAACATCCACATGTAAAAAGATCATTGGTGAGGAAGGAGGAGAAGGAGGAAGATGTTGGGTATATGGGAGGCCCCTATGTTCTGTATGTGACTTAACCTAAAACTTCTCTGAAGACATTAAAAAAAAAAAAAAGAGATAAGACACTGAGGAAGAAATGGAGGAGACTGCCTTGCCACTGTACATAAAGGACACCTATTAGTGATGAAATGCAAAAAGTAAAAAAAAAAAAATTTAATAATATTTTTCATTTAATACCCCCCAATTTATTACCTTATTTTAGTTTTCCTAAATTGTTAAGTGTTTTATTTCTAATGTTTAAACCTATCATTATTACTTCATTTTCCTATGAATTGAATTTGGCAATATATTCGGCTTCATTTTTGAAGAAATTTTGGATCAGGGTGGAGTTCAACTAGGGCAGGGAGGAGCATTGGTGTCGGGTTTCATTGATGGGGGGATGCATGGGAGGGAGTTCACCTGGGCACATATATAGAGTATACTGATACGTTCAGATGTTCATAGGGTATTGACACAGTGGGTAGAGAGATTCACACAACTGAGGGAGTGCTGGGTTCCCATCCTGCGGGGGCTCTCTGCATTTACCAATGGAACAACAATAATCCCCCAAGTGCAAGGGCAATGACCAGTGAAGAGAGATGGTCCAATGATGGGCCCTTGATACTGATGATTATGCTTATGAGCCTATTGCACTTAAAATTTCCATTTGGCCTACTGTTGCAGGGTGCCTAGGATTACCTCCTGAGAGCCTCCACGTTGCTCAAATTTGGTCACTCTCTAAGCCGAACTCAGCATATAAATGCATTACCTTCCCCACAGCATGGGACATGATTCCCAGGGATGAGCCTCCCTGGCACTGAGGGATATTACCAAACATCAGCTGGTGATGCAACTGGAAAAAGAATTTGAATACAAGGGGGAAATGGTAAAGACAAATAAGTTTATATGGCTAAGAGACTTCAAAATGAGTCAGGGGTCATCAGAGGGGTCATGCTTATGCACATCTCAGAAGGATCTCATAGACAGCTAATGTAGATGCAACCCAAGGGAGTGGTGCTCCTGAGGGCTTTGGAGACACCCAGGTCCTACAGTCATGGCAGATGGCTCTGGAGTTTGGTACCTTGCCAGTGAGCCCTACTTTGGAATTTGTGCTCCTGAGTATGAAGGAGTTGTGACTTCTCTACACAAGCCTCTTCTGCCCCTTTTATTGAACCTGTCATTGGTGCTGGGGTTGGTATATGTCCAGCAGACTTGAATCTGTGGGCATTCATGGGCCAGCAGGACCCTGAGCCTCAGTGGAGTTGCAACACCTACTCTCCAGTTTGTTGAACTTACCCAGGTCAGCTAAGAAGGAGGTGAGTTAAGGACAACTGCCATACAAAGGAACCAAGAGAGCCTACAACTGGAAGCAGGAGAGTCCCATCCATCAGCCATGTGGGATTGAAGCCCCTTCTCAATTAAGAGATGGAGTGGGCATCACCATCCCTGAGTTCAGGACTGGGGAATAAAATATGAACTAGGGTGGACTTACTGCTATTCTATTATAGAATTATTGTGACTTTAGCAATGGAAGAAATTTTATCATTGATGTGGAGACAGTAGCCACTGGAGTTGCTGAAGGCAGGGAGAGAGGAAAGGAGGTATGTTAGGTGGGCATTTTTGGGACTTGGAATTGTCCTGGATGATATTGCAGGGAGAGATGCAGGACATTATATATATCCTGCCATAACCCACTAAATGGACTGGGAGAGAGTGTAAACTATAATCTATAATACATGCTGTGTAACAGTGCTCCAAAATGTATTCATCAAATGCAATAAATATACTACACTAATGAAAGAAGTTGTTGAAGTGGGAAAGCGTTGGGGTGTGGGGAGTGGGGCATATGAGAATCTCCTGTAACTTTTTAAGGTAACATTTTGTGTGATCTATGTTTCTTTTAAAAAGAAATAAAAATAATTTTTTTTAAAGGAAAATAATAGGTCTTCCTACTTCAAAATTTGGGGACCCATTATTCTAGATGGCAGCATACATTTTAAAAAAATGTCCTTGGAAGACTTTGTTTTGGCCATTCAGCTTTAAAGTTCAAAGAAGGACAAGTAATCTGCTTGGTAATATGGAATAACTGGGCTCAAGTTAGCTGTGGTTTATTCTAAGAGGGTATGACAGAGGAGTATATTTACTGGTCTCCGTAGCAATCAGGAAATGTCTGTTGATGGGGGACATAACTGTGTCACATGGCGTGCATCTGCTTAGTATTCCTTGGGGTTACCTGTTTTTAGCCCTATTTCAGGTGTTCAGCACTGCAGCAGCCAGTCTCTGGGGGCTTAGCAGAATCCAGGCACTTTTTTGCCAGGCAGACCTGAAATGACTGTTATTTATTTATAGCCTCTGGCCCTGTCTGAAACATTCTGCAACACAACTAGGTTAACAACTTCAAGTTAATGTAAACACTCTGAAAATGAAAGCACTGGTGCTGAACTGCAAATATGGCCAGGCAAAGCAGAAAAATGGGGAGGGGTCGAGGTACAGGCCACACACAGACTCCAGAGTCCATGAAACATTCTCTTAGGGAAAGTTTGAAAATGGATGTTGGTCAGTGCTTGATGCTATAAAGGGAGTCTTCTGTAGGCTTGTGGTTCTCATTATTTGGGAACAGATATTATAAATGAAGGGAGTAGGACTGAGAGACAATTTCATGACAGAGTATTTTAATGGTGATTGCTTGAAACTGCAGTTAATTCAGAGTAAATGCCAAAGTCCTTACAATGGCTTTCATGATCTGCTCTCCTGCTTCTTCTTTCGGCTCATTTTAGACCACTTCACTTAAGGCACATGAATCACAGGGCTGATGATCCTTGAACATGTCCACCATGCTTTCACATAGCCTTTACTTGCTCTGCCTCTACCTGATATTGGCCTGGCTAACTACCTCATTTCTTTCAGATGTTTGCTGCATGTCCTCTTACCATAAAAACATTCCTGACCACCCATTCAGGTATCTTTTGCTGCATATCAAACTACCCCAAAACTTAGTGGCTTAAAACAGTAACCAATTTTATCATAGCACAAAATTTTGTGTCAGGAATTTGGGCAGGGCTTGGTTGGATGAATCTTCTATTGCAAGTTGCCCTGACAGAGGTCAGGTCTTTCAGTCAGTGGATGGAATTGTAGGAAAGTTCCAAAATATCTTCACTCACATGCCTAATTTTCTGGCAGGAATGTATGGAAGGCTGTGCTCTACTAGGATTGTCTCCCAGTATATTAGTTGCCTGTTACTATGTAACAAATGATCCCAAAACATAGCTGCTTAAAAGAATATTAGCTCCGTTTCTGTAGGTCAAGAATCCAGCACAAATTGGTTAGGTCTTCTGGCTTAGGGTCTCTCTTGAGGCTGCATAGAAGGTGTTTGCTAGGGTTGCAATCATCTCAGGAAGTAATAATACTTGCAAGGTGACTCACATGGTTGTTGACAGACCTTAGCTCCTTGCCTGTTATTTGCCTGAGACATTAGTTTTTTGATACCTGGGTCTCTTTATGGCCTTACCCACTATTGGCAATTTGCTTCCCCCAGTCTGAGGGTTTTGGGGGAGAGAAAGCAAGACAGATCAAGAAAGACAGAAGACATAGGTTTCTTGTAACCTAATTTAGAAGTGCCATCCCAGCACTTTGCCATATTCTATATGTTAAAAGCCAGTCACTAGGAATGCCCTGCATTCAAGGGGATAAGATTACAAAAGGATGTGAACACCAGGAAGCAGGGAACAGTGTTAGAGGCTGCCTACCCCAGCCAGTGTGCCTGCACCTGGTGTCTTCAGCATGGTTCTCTCAGGGCTCCCAGAAAGTGAGCTCCAAGAGACCTCAGCAGAAGCTGCAAGGCTTCTTGTGACCTAGCTTCAGAAGTCTCATATTGGTCAAGCAAGTCACCAAGTCCAGCCCAGATTCAAGGGGAAGGAAAGCACTCAACCTGTCAGTACAAGGAGTGGCAAAGAATCTACAGTCAAGATCCATCTACCACACCATGTAAGATAGTATGTCCCCACCCCCTACACACTGTATAATAGTTATCTTATGCTACTTTTTCTCCATAGAAAATTGTATTATTATTATTTATTATCTATTACAACTAGAAGGTATACTCCCTGAGATCATGTAATTTTGCCCTTTTTGGTCACTGATATCCATAGGGTTTAGTAAAATACCTGGCAAATAGTAGCTTTAAAATAAATAATTATTACAAATACATGGGCCTACCAGGTCTTATAGGATCTAGTCCCTGCCTACTTCTCTGACTCTTTCCTCCAGGTCAATATTCTCTAGTCCCATTGGTCTTCCACCCTCCCCAAAAAATGGTAACTTTTTCCCTATCTCACAGTCATATACAACTTCCCCATATCTGACTAGATCTCTAAATGGCTCCATACTTTTCTTTCATTTGTGTCTAAGTTTAAGTGTAACACTTCAAGAAGAACTTCTATATTATTCCTTGCTCATTTTCAAACACCTCACCTAGTTTGATTTTCTTCATAGCACATGCAACTAATGAATATTTTCTGGTTTATCTGCATATCCTACTTGTGGTAGAATGAATTCTGAACCCCAATTTAGAGATGTTCTTTGTATTGCTCCAAATTCCTGTCAGTGTGAACCCATTATAAATAGGTTCTCTTGGAGATGGTATTTTAGTTACGGTGTGGCCCAAATGAAGGTGGCTGGGCCTTACTCTGGATTAACAGAGTGCCTTACTAACAGAATAAATTAAGACATAGTAGACAAAGCCCTAGGGAGGAGCCAGAAGCCTGAAGTCAAGGGAAGCCATATGAGAAAGGCATGGATATTGCCATGTGATAGCAGGAAGCAGACATACAAGCCAAAGAAGCCCAGAATTGCCAGCAGCCAGCAGCAGAATGCTACAGACTTTAGGGTGAAAGCATTACCATGCTGTTGCCTCAGTTTGTGGCTTCTGCTAGGCTCAAAACCACAAACCAATAAATTCCCTTTGTTTTAAACCAATCTATTTTGTGGTATTTGTCAAAACTGCCCAGGAAAACTAAACTACCACTTGAAAATAAGTTCTGTAAATGCAAAAGCCTTGTCTGCTTTATCCACTGCTCTATCATTCAGCACCTAGAGCAGTGTCTGTCTAATTGCAGGCACTCAACATAGTTTTGTCTATTGAAACAAATCTACCAATAATGTATACAAATGCTGATTTTCTTCTTAAAATTTTTCTTATAAAATTTAGCTTAAATTCAATGCCTAGATGTCTTTCTCACTGACCCCCTCCCACTGTCCCTTTTATTGCTCTAATCTTGAAATCACTGAATGTCATTATACTCCTTTTCACAATGACAGTAAAATATCTACTCAAGATGGGCCTAATGACCTGGGAGTAATTGGAAGAGTGTGCAAAGAGAGCTGCCAGTTGGCCAACAAGGTCGCTAGTTTATGCACACAGCCTTGTCCCTACAGCAATAAATCTGGTTTGGCACCTGGTTTTAGATCTATCATGTGAATTGATAATTAAATCTTAGGAGAGCTTGGAATAGCCACCTGGTGACTAAGATCCTTTTAGAAGGTATATGTACAAAGTAATGAAGAAGAAATAAAGAACAACATTTAGCAGGTACAGAGACTTCATGTTGAACCTAGTAAATTTTTAAATGGATAGGGATACCCTCTTATTTTAAAAACCGTCCTCTTGCTCCTTCTTTCCTTCCATGCTACAAAGGCATTTTGGGGGGACAATATATCATTCCTTTTGGCACCCTGAATTTTAGGGGAAGTGATGAGCTCAGAATCAGTGCAAAGTTCTTGCTTCACTGGGTAGGATTATCCAAATGACTGTGGGGGTCCTGGCCAGGTAAAGAAACAAAGGTGAATGGAATTCAGGAAAATCTCATGTCTAATCTTTGGAAACATGGTCTCTTAGGCAGTTGTATGCCTCTCACCTGACCCAAATCATTTTTCAAAGGGTACCTCATGTCTAAAACCAACATCGACTAGTAAGTCATACATGTTAAGAAATAATTGTTTAAATCAGACATAATTTTCAAAAAAAAAAATTAAATGATAGAAAATGATTGTTGGATCACAGATACCAATTCATGAACTCAGGCTCAGATCACTCACTTGAATCTGCCCAGGGGACCTCCTTCTCCAGGAAGAAACACACTGCTGAGAGAGGAGAATATTTAGTGAGAGCTCTTTGAACTAGAGCTTGGCTGGTACTTCTTTTGTACAATGATAGTCATATGTATTGAAGTAGGGAAATCAGTAATGTCAATTATAAACATATTAAGTGACTTCTTAAGGTTTACTAATGGGTGATGATGGGACCACTTAAACAGAGTGCTACCAAACCAAAAGCAAAAGTCACCACTCACAGAGGTGTAAGGTGTTGACTTAGTTTTTATTTCAGTAGGTAAACAGTGTCAGAGGTTAGTGACTAGAATTGCATATAGAATTTAGCCTTCTGATTTATTAATAGTAGCTTTTTCATCCTTTTCAAGAAGGCAGTATATCTTTCACTCTTCTGTTCTTTCTCATTTCTAACCTCCCAAACTTCTGTCTAAATGTTTCTTCAGAGCCGATCTGAAAATTGACAAGGTATAAGAGCATTTAGAAAGCAATGAGATCATGGTAAATAAAGATAAAAATAAAAATAAAAAACTGCAGCAGGAGTTGGAAGTCTTTTGTTCTAGTCTCCCCAGGTCGATATTTTGGTGCTTTGGTAAATTATTTAAGCATACTTCTCTTTCACATTCATACATTTTGGAAATTATTGTGAGGTTAAAAGAGAGATGCAGAGAAAGTGTTTTGGAAAATGTAAAAAGATAAACACTACATCATAATTTGGATGCATGTGGATGTATGTATGTATAATGTCTGCTGATAGAAATGGCTGAGAGTGATACTGGAGAGGCAGGAAAAAATAGCACTGAATTATGTATTTGAATATGACCAAAAGGGGGAAATTTTAGGTTGTATAATATGTTACTAGAATAAAAATTACATAGAACTATGTAATGCAAATAGAGAATCCTAATGTAAACAATGGATTATAGTTAATAGTACGATTATAAAACTGTTCCTTCATGAATTGTAACAAATGTACCCCACTATGTTAACAATAGGGTGGTAGATGAGAACTCTGTATTTTATGCATGATTTTTCTGTAAATCTACAACTTCTCATTAAAAATAAGCTAAATTAAAGAAATGAATAAGATCCAAAGATAAAGACAATATTTTCCATAATGGAATTTAATACATATATGACTTTTTGTATATCCCAAGGTCTAAGGGCTATGATGAAAGTAAAAATGACTGTTACCAGAAAAGGAGGGCATGTAGATTCAGACTACTTGGGTGTGTTGGAAAATGTTTCCTGAGTGGAGAAGGTAGTAGATAATTATGTTCAGATTAAAGGGGCAATGTAAACAATGGTATAATATTGTTCTTTCCCAGATTGCAAACTCTATAAGGACAGGGTCCAAGTTGTATCATTGCTTTACTTTGGTGTCCTGGAAGCTAGTCGATGCTTAAGAAAATATTTGTAAGTGAATTAGTTAGGATTAATTAGGTAGCAATTCATATTTAGATGCATCTGTAATGTAGAAGGAGTTGAGGGCAATTTTAGAAGAAGCTAGAAAGGAAGAGTAGCAGGCCATGGCTTCCTAAATCTAGTTTTCCTTTTATTCTTTCTTTTTAATGAAGGTATTTAAATAACAATTATAATAGTGAAAATTATAATTCCTGTGAAATTTATGAATTAACTTTTACATTACCAATTTTACAAGCAGGATAGGTAATTTGCCCATGACCACAATACTGGTAACGGCAACGCAAGAGGAGACAGAGGCAGGTGAGTTAATTCATCCCTATGTGATACTTTCACTCTTTGGGCTTTTAGCTCTCCTCTAATGATATGCCCTACATGATCTTGTGAGGTTATCTACTAATAAGTGAACTGCTTCTGTATTTAAAAATTGTTGCTGACACAGAATCTCTCTTAATTACAAAAATGACCAGATTTCTTGTCAAGTGTTAAAGAACACCAACTTATTTTAATATCCAGAACTCAATTTTTATGTTAAAGAGAAGGGGAAAACTGTTTCTTGGGTAATTTCTGGACTACCAAATTAACTTTAACTATCTTAGTTCAAAATCATCATGAAATTAGGAAATCAAGAAGCTCCACGACTAGTTAAAATCCCTTTTCTTTCATGCCAGTGATATATTTTTAAGGGATAAGGGGGACATCATCCAAATCATGTCTTATTGATTATCCACCAAAATAGAATGCTGTCATCATTTATGAGTCTGTTCATTACATAATCAGCATCCTTACCTTCATCGTAGTCTTATTTAGTATTTATTTAGGGCTTTACTCTAAATCAGGTACTTTAAATGCACTATAGCCTTGTGTGCAGACAACCAGCTATGAAGTTAGAGGTCTTATGAAGAAACCAGTACTAACACAAGCTTCCTTGTAGGTTAGATTGTGATCCTGAATTAGGCAAGGATATAGAATCTTTGGGAAAGTGAGATGGATGCTGAGGGAGAGCAGAACCAGATGCCACATATCTCAGCATAGTTCCCATGTGTCCCAGAGCCCCTAACTGGAGTCACCCAGCCCTTATTAACAAGGGAGTATCCTGCCAGACCTGAGAATCTTTGACAAAGCACAGCCCTTTAACACTCTGGTCTTCTGTGTCATTCAGAAAGTTACACAAAAAATATGTACATTCTCTTAAAGAAATGTTCACAGTCATGGGACTCTCCTGATTCCTGAATCAAACTTAGGAGAATCAAGTCCATATTATTATCTGAAACCAGAAAGTAGATTTATTGTTTCCTCCAGTTTTCTTGTTCTCCATAAAATCCATTTTCCTGAAGTCTTCCTATGCTTTGGTCTAATAGTCTTTTATGAGGGTAGTTTTAATACTGAGTTCATAAGGTGACCATGAAAACAAATCCATTTTTCCACAGCTGGATATAATTATTATTATCCTTACTTTAAGATGAGAAAATTGAGACTCAAAGAGATTACTAAACATGCACAAAGTCTAAACATATTGTAATTGACAAAAGTTTGGGCTTTGAAATGAGCCTCAGCTCTCAACAATTACACGATTCTGTCTAGCTTTAAAGGAAATAATGCCTGGGCTTATCCTATATTGTTTTGTGGCATGTTCATCTTTGTAGCTAGGGATATAAAATTGTGTAAAATGTAAAATCATTTTATGCATTTGGATTTCTTATAAATAATTATTGCTTACATAGGAAAAAGTAAACTATGAGAGTCCTTGTGAATCCTCACCCTTTAGCTAAAAAAACTGCTATATTTTCATCATCTTTATCTTGAATGATGTGCAGATATTTGTATTGGAAATATGTGTGACTTATGAAAGAAAAAACATGGAACTCATTCTTTATTTGTATGCTTTTATGGAGGAGATATATGTTTCAAGTATGGCTAAAATTAGGAGCACATAAGTAGAAACAAAGGTAATGAAAGTATAAGGAATGAGTAGAAATTCTATAAAAAGTGCCTGAAATTGCTTTCTTGTTTTTTCCCCCAATCTGTACACTGTCCATTCTTCAAACACTTATTTGAAAATAAACCCCACAAAGTCTTCTTTGACCATTTCAGAACCTCTTGCATGAATTTGCAATAAGATTAGATCTACGTAATACAAATTATTTTCTATTACAGTCCTCAGCTTTATTTTGTTTCTAAAATTTCAAGGATGACTCATAAGTTCTTATAAGAAGTGATAATCTACATTAAATAATACATTGATTATAAGATCTATCCTAATTTTAGACATTTTAGACATGTTAAGATAAAATAAAACCTGAAATTCAGGTCTAAGTAATGTGGGAAATATGTTTGCTAGTATGTAAAATATGTATACATAAGTGTGTGTATTCCTTCTATAGCTTTTACAATACATCTCAAAAACAAGGAACTAATATATTTTAAATGCTTATAGCACTTAGCCCCAGTGCTAAGCACATGTACCATATGAGTGTATTTTGTTTTTGCAATGCTTTATGGAGATATAATCCACATGCCATAAATGTCATTCATTTAAAATATACAATTCAGTTGTTTTCAGTATATCCTCAGAGTTGCATGACCATCAATACAATCAATGTTAGAGCTTTATCACCCCAAAAAGAGACCCTGTGCCTTTTAGGTATCACTCTGCAAATCATTGATCTCTATCCCTCAGCCTTAGGAAATCACTAATCTACATTTTGTCTTTATGGATTTGCATATACCAGACATTTCATATAAATGGAATCATTTAATATGTGGCCTTTTGTAACTTGCTTTGTTCACTTAACATTTTTAAGGTTTGTCTATGTTATACCGTGTATCAGTACTTTTCATTGCTGCATAATATTCTATTATATGACTATATATAACACATTCTGTTTATTCATCAGTTGATAACATTTGCACTATTTCTACTCTCTATTATGAATACTGTTGCTATGAACATACTGACACAAGTGTTTTTGTGGACATGATTCCATTTCTCTTGGGTATTTATCTAGAAGAATTCCTGGGTCAAATGGTAATTCTGTTTAACCTTTTGAGGAACTACTAGACTTTTTCCAAAGTGGCTGCACCATTTTACATTCCGACCAGCAGTGTTTGAGTGTTCTCATTTCCCCACATCCTTGTTAACATTTGTAATTATCTCAATATTTGTTTATACCCATCTTAGTAAGTATGAGGTGGTATCTTATTATGGTTTTGATTTCCATTTCCTTGATAACTAACAGTGTTGAGCAATTTGCATGTGCTTCCTGGACATTTGTATGTGTTCTTTGGTGAAATGTTAATTCATATCCTTTGAGCATTCTTTTAATTGGTAATTTGTCTTTTTATTATTGATCTTTAAGAGCTATTTATATATTCTAGATATAATTCCCTTATCAGATATGTTTTTTGTATATTATATCCTACTTTGTGGATTGTCTTTTTACTTTCTTAATGGTGTCCTTTGATACACAGTTAAAAATTTTGTTTTTACAATATCCAGTTATCTATTTTTTTCTTCGTTGCATTTGCATTGGGTGTGATATCTAAGAAACCTTGCCTACTCCAAGATGACAAAGATTTATACCTATGTTTTCTTCTAAGAGGACACATATTATAGTTTTAACTATTACATTTCGATCTTTGATCAATTTGGGGTTAATATTTGTATCCGTATAAGGTAGGGGTGCAATTTCATTCTTTTGCATGTGGTTATCCAGGTGTCCCAGCATAATATGTAGAAAATCCTATTATTTCTCCACTAAATGTTTTTTGTACCCTTGCCAAAAATAGTTGACCATAAGTGTGAGGGTTTATTTCTTGACTCTTGCTTTAGTTTCCTAGGCTGTTTAAGCAAATACCATGAAATGGGTCAGGTTAAACAATGGGAATTTATTCACTCATAGTTTTGAGACTGGAAAAAGTACAAATCAAACTATCATCAATGCAGTGCTTTATCCCTGAAGACTGTGGCATTCTGGGGCTGGCTGCTAGGGACCCTTGATTCCTCTGTCACACTGCTAGGCACATGATGGAGTCTCCTGGTCTCTTTCAGGTTCCGTTTCAGCTTCTTGCTTCCTGTGGCTTTATCTCTGTCAGTCTCAATTTCATTCTCTTATAAAGGACTCCAGTATAGGATTAAGACTCATCCTGATTGAGGTGGGTCACACCTTACCTGAAGTAGCCTCATCAAATGGTCCTACTCAAAATGCATTCACACCCACAAGAATGGATTAAATTTAGGAATATATTTTTTGGGAGGCATACACAGCGTCAAACCACCACAACTCTCAATTGTCTATCCTTATACCAGTACCACATGATCATGATTATTTTTGCTTTCTGGGAAGTTTTTAAATCAGGAAGTGTGGGTTTTCCTGTTCTGCTTGCTCTTTCAAGATTGTTTTGGATATTCTAGTATTCTGGGTCCCTTCCAATACCATATGCATATTAGAATCAACTTGTCAATTTTTAGAAATAAGTAAGATGACATTCTGATAGGGATTGTGTTGAAACTGTAGATCAGTTTGGGGAGTGTTACCATCATAATAATATTAAATTTTTTGATCCATGAACATAAGATATACTTTCATTTATTTAGAGCTTTTAAATTCTCTTTCAAAGTCTTTTGTGGTTTTCAGAGTACACATTTTGCACCTATTTTGTTAAATTTAACCTGTGGTTTTTTCATGCTCTTGTAAATGAATTTGTTTCCTTAATTTCTTTTTCAGATTGATCATTGCAATGTATAGAACTACAATTAAGTTTTATATATTGAGCTTTTATCATGAAAACTTGCTGAACTTGTTTATTCAGTCAAATGGTTTTTAGTGGGTTCCTTGGGACTTTCTATATGCAATATCATGTAATCTGCAAACTGAGCTAGCTATATGTCTCATTTACAATTTGTGCCTTTTCTTTCTTTTTCTTGAATAATGACCATGGCTAGAACCTTCAGCACAATGCTGAAGAAAAGTAGTGAGAGTGAACGTCATTGTCTTTTTCCTTATCTTAGAAGGAAAGCATCCAGTCTTTCACCATTAAGTATGATATTAGCTGTGGGGTTTTAAAGATGCTCTTTAACAGGCTGAGGAATTTCCCTTCAATTCCTATTTGTTGAGTGTCTTTTATTATGAAAGGGTGTTGAGTTTTGTGAAATGCTTTTTCTACATCTATTGAGATGATCATGTTATTTTTTTACCCTATTGATAATGGTATATTACATGACTTGACTTGATTTTTGAGTCTTAAACCAACTTTGCATCCCTGGTATAAATCCTACTTGGTCATGGTGTGAAATCATTTTTATATGGTGCTGCACTCAGCTTCTTAGTGCAGTGTTGTCATTTCCCCCCCAATTTTATTGATACATGTAACAAAGCAAAAATCCATCCAAGGAGTACAATCAGTGGAACTCGGTGTAATCACATGTTTGTGCATTCATCACCCCAATCACTCCCAGACCACTTTCACTGTTCCCATAATAATAAACAAATTAACAAACAAAACTCATTACCTCTCAATCTCTCTATGCCTTGCCTGCCTTACTACGTAACTGCTGTTCTTTTTCTTTCTCTCTAATATATATGTATTTACATTTTTAAAAACAGTCTTACATATTCAATATCACCCATATTGGTGTTTTCCATGAGGTTTTACTATCGTATAGTGTCCTATGTTACAGTTTTTAGCTTTCCATCTAGTAATATACATGACCTTAGATTTTCCTTTTCAACCACTGTCATACCCATACAATGCACTGCTAGTTACAAACATCATGATATGCGTTCACCATATCTATTCATTTCCAAAGACTGACAAACAACTTTTTTACCAGTTCTGCACAGATTAACCCTCAGCTCTCCATTCTCTACCCTCTTCTATTTTCTGGTGACCTATATTCAAATTATTAACTCCATGAGTTTACAGAGTATATTTAGATCACAATAGCACAATCAAACAGTATATATCCTTTTGTGTCTGGCTTAGTGCACTGTTTTGTTGAGGATATTGATGTCTATCTTCATAAGTGGTAGTTCTCAAGTTTTCTTTTTTGTGGTATCTTTGCCTGATTTTGTCATCAGAGTAAGAAATACCTTAAAGAATGAGTGGAGAAGTGTTCCCTTCTCTTGTATTTTATTTGGAAGAGTTTCTGAAGAGTTGTTTCTAATTCTTCTTTAAATTTTTGTAAAATTTACCAGTAAAGCCATCTGGGTCTGGAATTTACTTGGAGGGAAAATTTTTATTACTAACTCAATCTCTTGTTTCAGATTTTCTATTTCTTCTTGCATAGACCAACTTTTAAACTTTTTGTATTTATTTGACATGACAAGAAGTTCTATCCCATATTTATTTCTTGCATTCCAGTTTACAAAGTATTTTAATGTAAAGGACTCAATCCCACTTATTAACCCTTTTGAGTTAAAAACTAACACTCAAAAAGTTTGTGTCTGGGATTGGCCTTGTTCCCAGAGCTTGTGACTCTTATCACAGGGATGTAAAAGTAACTTCTTTTATTCCAAATCCTATAATTTCTCCTCCCATATTCATAATAAATAAATTGATTATCAATTTGGGTTTAGAGATCTTCCCACTTCCAATTTATTTGAATCTACATTATTATGAGAAGTAACAAAAGATACACTAATTTTTGTCCCAGTACATAATATTGCTTCAAACTTTGATAAGTGCTGTTGAAGTTTTACAAAGAGTTAATATATTTTTGCTTCTGGCTATGATAGAATAGTTTATATCAGATCAATCCATCTATGGAGAATAACCATAAAACTGAGTATAAATATAAGACATAGTGAAAATATTCAAAGAAGCCAGGACTTGAGGATTAAATATTGTGTACAAAAGGGTGTAGTGAATTCAACATTCTCCTCCACTTTTTTCTTTTATTCCTTTAATTTTTTTAAAGATTTATTTACTTCTCCCTTCTTCCTCTCACTCCCCCCCACCCCCCAGTCTGCTCTCTGTGTCCATTCACTGTGTGTTCTTCTGTGTCAGCTTGCACTCTCATTAGACAGCTCTGGGAACCAATCCTGAGACCTTCCAGAGTGGGAGCGAGGCGCTCATTCTCTTGCACCACCTCAGCTCCCTTAACTGCTACATCTCTTATTCTCTCTCCTCTGTGTCTCTTTTTGTTGCGTCATCTTGCTTCATCAGCTCTCCATGTTGGCCGGCACCCTGCACAGGGTGGCACTCCCAGGCGGGGTGGCACTCCTCCATGGGCCGGAACTCTGTGTGGGCCAGCTCGTCTTCCCCAGGAGGCCCTGGGCATTGAACCCTGGACCTCTTATAACGTAGATGGGAGCCCAACTGCTTGAGCCACATCCATCTCCCTACTCCTTTATTATTATTATTAATTAGAAAAGTTGAGGGTTCCAGAAAAATCATGCAGAAAGTACAATGATCTCATATATTCCCTCCACAGTTTTCCCATAATAGCACTTTGTATTAATGTGCCATCATTGCCACAATTAATAAAACTATCTTATTATAATGATACTATTAACTGTAATCCATATTTTTCATTAGGGTTTACTGTGTTGCACAGGTCTATGTTTTTAAAAAATTTATATTCTGGTAGCATATATACAAACTAAAAGTTTCCGTTTTAGCCCCTTCCAAATTCAGTGGTGTTAAATACATTCACCATGCTGTGCTACCATCACCACCATGCGTTACCAAAACAAGGTATTCACTAAGTAGTAAGTGATATGGATGGAGAACAGTGCCTCAGAACTTTCCAGCACAAATGATGGAAGCCAAAAGGCATTAAAACTTTATGCTCAAAGGAAATACTTTCCAGTCTTCAACGTCTAAAGTGAAGAAAATGCCATCAGAAAGAAAATAAATTGTCCAAACGAAAAGAAAAATTTAGGGGAATTCTACAGGTAGAAAGAAAATGATCTCAAATGAAAGCATGAAAATGCAGTAAGTAATAAAGAGGATTGAAAAGTATTTATGTGCATAAATCTAAATGATATTATTTATAAAACAAATATAAGTACTTTCAAAATGTGACACTGCCACTTCCGGTTTTTAATTCCGGAAGTTGCTTTCGGGGGTGTTGCGTGGATTTATCTGGTTTTACGAACTTCCACCGTGGCTTACCGTGGGCAGGGCCAAAAAGCGCAGTCGGTGATGGTGCAGCTCATCGTATCCTAAGCAGAGTGTCAGGACCAGAAGGTTCAGACCGGAAGCCGGGACGCAGGAGTCAGCAGAGCTGGGTTCAGAGGGAGCGGAGTGACTCCACCTCCCGTCAGCCCCCGGGGCTGCTGAGACGGTGGAAGCGCCTGAGGTGAAGACCCCGCGGCGGGAGGTGGGCAGGGCAGGAGTGCGAGCAGCGGCTGGAGAGCAGACGGCTTATTAGGTAATGAGTAAGACTCGGAGTTATAGGTTGGGGGAGGAGGAAGAGGTCAGGCAAAGGAAACCCCTGGAGAATAAGGGAGTCTGAAGGGATTCTTCCAGGATCTTGGGGAGCCCCTATTGACCGCCGATTGGGTCCTCGTCCTCGCGGAGGTACCGGCCTTGCTTTCAGAAAACTGAAAAGAGCGGTCCCGGATTCAGGTGTGGCTCTATGAGCAAGTAAATATACGGATAGAGGGGTGCGTTACTGGTGTTGATGAGTACATGGGCCCTGTATTAGATGATGCAGAAGAGAGGCATTCTAAAAGAAAGTCAAGGAAACAGCTGGGTCAGATATTGCTAAAAAGAGTAATATTACTCTGCTACTAGAAATGAAGTGACAAGTTATTGAGAAGTCAGTAAATTTTTTTAAGGTGTCCTTTCTTGTAAGTATAGTTCTAAAACGATTGTTCATATTGTTTTTGATTACCCTTATATTATTACCAGAGCAAAATAAATGCTATGGGGATATTTTTATTAAAAAAAAAAAAGACAATTATGGTAGAATTAAATAGGCCCTAAACAGTGGTGTAATCTTTAGGGTAACAATAATAAATAAACATAAAAATAATAAAATTAGGTATAACTAACAATTTAATGGTTGAATGAAAAGGGAATAACATGTATTTGGTTACTGAAAAATACAAGTTAAAGGAAGAAAGTACAGATGGTCCATTAAAAAATAAAAAGTAAGGTAGTAGATACACCCAAATATATCAATAATCACTTTAAATATATATTGAAAAATATTCCAATTGAAAAATATTATCAGTCTGAATAAAAGAAGGTTACCCCAAGTATATTCATATACAGGACATACCATAAATATATGGACTGGGAAATGTTGAAAGTGAAAGGATGAATAAAGATAGAAAAGGCAAGTACTAACTGAAAGAATGCTGGCATAGTTATACTATCATCAGACAAAATAAGCCTTAAGACAAAAACCATTGCTGTATATACCGAGACAATTCACGATGACGAAGAGTCAATCTACGAGGAAAATACACGAGTTACTTTTGCATACACAATAATATAAAGCAAAACAAATAAAACCAAAATTTTAAAAAGTGAAATTCACAGTGAATGTTGAAAATTTTAACTTATGTTTAGCTAAAAAAAAACTGCAGAAAATCAGTAGAGATAATAGAAAGTTTTAACACTACACAACATGAACTAGTTGACAATTGTGGAACACAGTACTAGCAACTGCAGAATTCATTCATTTCAAAGGCACATGAAATAAGCTCTATGCCAGTTCATCAAGCGCTTTTTCACAAGTTTCAGAAGTTTGCAGTCTTGCAGAGTGTTCTCCAACCATATTGGAATTAAGCCAGAGATCAGTAACAAGCAGATATATTTGAAAATATAGCTGTACACTTCTAAACAATCTATGGGTCAAAGAAGAAATGAAAGAGAAACTTAGAAAATATTTAAAATTGGATGATGGAACACTATGTTTTAAAAGCTATGAGATGCAGCTAGAGCTACAGTGTTTTGTTCCTATTACCTTGTGTGAGGTATGGTAAGACCAGACACAGATCAAGAGAGAAAGATCAGAAGAATTTGAAAGATTTCTTACTCCCATGGTTTCCTGGGGAAAGGGTATCAGGGAGAGGGCATCATGCCCTGCAGGGACAAATGGGGAAAACAACAGGATCAGTCTCAAGGCAGAGAGAGCAAGTGGAACTGAGAAAGTGTCTTTATTGTGATTTCTGTGGGAAGCATGCAAGCTGGGGCAGGAGCACACCAGAGAGGGATTGGCTGGCTATATTTGAAAGTGGTGTCCCCACAACTGGGGTCAGAATTATCTAGGAGGAACAGAAGTATAGGTGGTGCGTGGCCACGTAGTACCAACTATAGATGTTAAAGCATCAATTTACAGAAGCTAAAACGTGGTTAGTGCACATACTCATAGTAAAATGTATAGGCTTAAATGTATATTTTATAAAAGGAAATAAGGTTAAAAATGATCATTTAATTATTAAATTTAAAAAGTTATAAAAATAGAAAATTAAAAGAAGGAAAAGAAAATAGGTAAGATAGAAAATAACAGAATAATAAACAAATTTATACTACAGAAAAATAAAACCGAAAGTTGGTTGCTTGAAAAAAGACTAATATAATCAAGTATTCCTGATTATAAAAGGAGAGAAAACATCAATTACCAGTATCAGTAATGAAGAAATGAACACCCAGCCCCTTGCAGGCATTAGAAATATTTAAAAGCTTTATAAAAATGATTTACTAATACATTAGATAATTTAGTTAAAATTAATAAAACCCATGAAACACAAATTATCAGAGATAGAAAAATTAATAGAAATTCTGAATTGTGTTATGCCACAGGAAAAAATTAAATCCATAAGAAGAAATATAAAATTTTATGAAAGTATATTTTAGTTACAGGTAGTTTTGGCAATAAATTATTCCTAGAATTTAAGGAAGAAATATCAAACAAATTCTAACATAGAATAGAAAGAGAGAGTACCCTTCTGTGTTGGCTTTAGTCTTTTGTGGACCCCAGAAAATTATGTTCTTAAATTGAACCTATTGTGAACTTTTGATTAGATTAGATCACTGAAGACCATTTGATTAGATTGCTTCAGTAGAGTGTGACCCATGATGTATCTTAATACTCTACTGGTGTCCTGTATAAATGGATGAATAAAAGCTGCAGACATAGGATAAAAGCTGCAGTGATAGAAGCCTCCAGAAGTTGAAATCAACAATCCTGGAGAGAGATAAGCAACAGCGGGAGCAGCCTGGAGCAGAACTAGCACTGGGGCTCAGAGAGGAGGGGAGAGATGAGCAGCTGCTGCGGTTGTGCTCTGTCCTGTGCCTGATAGCCCAGAGCTGAGTTTAGGGAGAAAGTGAGCCTGGAGGAGAAGGCAGAGCTGCCATTGTGCCTTATCACATGGCAGGAATCCAGGATCAACAGTAGCTGACCTTCAGGAAGAGAATGCCTTGATTTGGACATTTTTCTTGACCTCAGAACTGTAAGCTTTTAACTAAACAAATCCCGATGTAAAAGCCAACCCTTTTCTGGTGTATTGCTCCCAGCAGCTTTTAGCAAACTAAAATGCCTTCTCACCTCATTTTTTGAAAGTAACATGATTATGATACCAAAACATATTCCTAATGCAACAGCATGGGTAATCTCAAACATAATATGTGAATGAAACTAGACACAAAATAGGAAATAGGTTATGAGTCTGTTTAGATAAATTTCAATAAGATAAACTAATCTTTGGTGTTGGTGATCACAATAGTGGTTATTTTGAGAAATGAAATAATTTGGAAATGAGTATGAGGGAGGTTTCTGGAATACGAATTTTTTTTTATTTCTTGATTTGGGAACCAGTTACATGGGTATGCTCCCTTCTTAAAAATTCCACTAGCTGTTCATTTATGATTTGTGCACTTTTCTGAATTTGTTATATGTCAATAAAAAGTTTAAAAACTGTAAGAAATGTTTTATAAGCTCATGGAGGAAGCTTAAGGAAAAATCTTAATTAAGAATCAAACTGCCTAAATTGCTTAAGATGTGTTGAAGTTTCCACGTAATAGATGTATTAGGCAAGTGACCTGCCCATTCCATTATCATGTAGCCCCCCTGAACCTACGTTGGTGACCCTTACACAGGTGATTTAATCTTTTTATGAAGCAGTTTCTTAAACTATAGCTATTACTTTCATATTCAAAGCAACTGTGCTGAACAAAGGAGATGGGTTAATTTATGCTTTAAAATCCTTATAAAAATGCTAAATCCTAGCAAATGAAATCTACATCTTAAACAATCAATTTTCACAAGTGAACATATAAGCTGAGGAAGAAATAGCCTGGCAAATTCACCTGGTGTTCTGTATAAATACAATTTTAAAGTGCTTCCAGTTTGTTCATGCTATGCCATCTGCCAAATGACTCTGGGAATGGAATTTTAATCTCTAATTGCAAATTCAGGGATTAAAAAGTTTACATTCAAAATGTGCTGGGAGACCAATTAACAATTCAGAAAAGAAAAAAAGTCTGTATCTGCAGGTTTTGCTGGCATAGATTTTTTTCTGGAAATGATAATCTGGCAGCAGGTCTTTTACAGTCAGAAGTGGAAAAGGAAAATAACCTGCTTCAATTGGGTCTGACTGTCTGGGCCTTGTATAACTCCAGCTGATTTTGCTTGTGGAACCCAAACAAGAATGGACAATTGTACTCTTTCATATCCTTAAAAGTGAGGGCATTCTTTACCTGGCATTTAAGCAAAACAAGGAACACTTTTTTATTAACACCTATACTAGATTTAAATGAATACATAGGGAAAAATCACAACTGGAAGTACTGAGTTCTAAAGAAAAATATTAGAAAGGTCTACATTTGGCCAACTCATACTATGCTTTTGAATTGGGTAGAAATTTATGAAAATATTTCAACTGATTTTTTTTGTTTTAATATGTTTAATATATAGCTATTTCTGTCAAATTGCTTTCTTTCTGAACATTCTCTTACTATTTCTTCACAAAGCCTTCTGTTGCTATGTGCAATCATATGTTAAATATGCACACCATGCCTCCACCCTGCTCTGTGCCTTTACATCACTTACTTGGACTGCCCTCTGCCAAACCAAATCCTTCTCTATGATGACTTGGACAAAGTGAAGGGTCCTTCTGAAAGAAAATTAAATACACTTCTGAATTCAATACCAGAAAAATTTGAACTTGATTTTATTGTTCTTCATTTCGTTTCTATGTATATATTTAGTGTAATCAACTCCAGATCAGGGATTATGTCTTGTTTTATGTGTCCTCATAAAAGAGAGAGTAAAGGAGCACTTATAAAATCAAAGCCATTTTTTATAAATTTAGCACAAGGACCATGTAAAGATTATAATGCATAATACTTTGACAGTATAAAAGATTATTTTTATAAATGTTCATTTCCACATGTTTTGTATGACTTTTTTGAATGGACCACAGATACACACATGTACATAAATGGTTCAACTACTCTTTCATCCTACAATGAGCCTATAATAAATATTTATGAACACCTATCTTCCTTTCTTTCTTTGTTTCTTCCTTAATCTCTAAATATTAATTCCAGAAAACCCAATGGAATTAATATTACATATGGTGAACAGCCCAACTGGGAAAAAATTGGATCTCATTGAATCTCAGGATGGAACAGCTGTAATGAATTAAGAGTAATATTACCTCTGAATATTGGCTTTGATCATGACCAGCTACTGAAATTTAATCAAACTTCTTCTTGGTAGGAGGTGAATGGAGGGAAAATGGATCTCTAAAACATGTACAGTTTAAATATTTCTTTCAAAAACAACTGGGAGTCATGTCCCATGCTGAGGGGAAATTATTACATTTATATGCTGTGTTTGGCTTAGAGAGAGGCCACATTTGAACACCAAGAAGGCTCGCAGGAGGTAATCCTTAGGCACCTTATAATATGAGGCTAAGTTTCAATTTCACAAGTAAAGGTTCATAAGCACAGTCATCAGTATCGAGCGCCTGTCAATAGACCATCCTCCTTCACCAGCCATTGCCTAGTACTTGGGGGATTCTTGCTGTTCCATTGGAGAATGTGGCAGAATTCCCCAGGATGGGAATTCAATATTCTTTTGGTTATTATATGAATCTCTACCCACCATGACAATGCCCCATGAACATTTTTTTTTTTAAAGATTTATTTATTTATTTAACTTCCCCCCTCCCCTGGTTGTCTGTTCTTGGTGTCTATTTGCTGCGTCTTGTTTCTTTGTCCGCTTCTGTTGTCGTCAGCGGCACGGGAAGTGTGGGCGGCGCCATTCCTGGGCAGGCTGCACTTTCTTTTCACGCTGGGCGGCTTTCCTCACGGGCGCACTCCTTGCGTGTGGGGCTCCCCCACGCGGGGGACACCCTTGCGTGGCAAGGCACTCCTTTGCGCGCATCAGCACTGTGCATGGCCAGCTCCACACGGGTCAAGGAGGCCCGGGTTTGAAGCCCCATGAACATTTGAACACATTTATATGCCTTATATGTATGCCCAGGTGAGCCTCTTCCCTTGTATCCCCCGTCACTGACACCCCACACAAATGATCCTCCCCTGCCACAGTTGTTACCCTTTTGTGATCCAAAACCTCTTTAAAAATGAAACCAATGCAATAGCCAAATACAATTAATAAGAAAATGAAATAATGATAGTTTTAAAAATAAGACATAAAATTCAAAAAAAATTAAAAATAAATACTTTTGGGATAATAAAAATAATAATAAAAATTTTTTTGACATTTTGCCTTTCATTACTATAAGATCTTTTGTCCTGTATGTACAGTGACATCATAATGAGTATAACAAACACTGCTGATTTGTGGATGTGATTGTGGCTGAAATAGGTAGTCTAGGGAGGTTAATGTTAGTTGGATAATCTAGGGAATGTATAACAGTGATTCTGGTGGTAGATGAGGATTGTGATTATAATATAAATACAGGAATGTTCTTTGACTTTGTGGTGTTAAGAATATGGTGATATATGAGGGAAATGTAACTAATGTAACTTCTAGACTGTAGTTAATAATATTGTACATTTTTGAAGCAAAAGCAAAGAAAGTGCTCTATCAATGCTAAAGGTGAAAAAAGAATATGTAGGGCTCAATTTTATGAGATATGAGTATGAATAAGAATTTGTTTTCTTCCTTATGTTCTTCATTAACAAAACCTTGTTCATGTCATTTAACCAACCTGTGTCCATCTGTGTATCTTCCTGATCACTGGAGAAACAATTGAATTTGTTTTTAGGATTAGATGAGATAAAAGTGCCTGGACATGGGGAGTGGATGGAGCTTAAATGGTTGGGTGCCTGCTTCCCATATACCAGGTCCTAGGTTCATTCCCTGGTATCTCCTAAAAAAAAAAGTACCTGGACAAAATTTTTTGGAGTAATGCTTGCATAACTGGTGAAGCTACATTTTGTCTGTTATTTTATTTTTTTTTTGAATTTGAAATAAAGCTTACTTAAAAAGCAACAGACAGTGGAAAAGTCAAAGTTTGAATGTTATATCCTTGTTGATCTGAGCATTAGATTCACCTGTCCACAAGACTTGACTCCCAAAGGGGAATAGCATCTCACTTTGAAAATCCCAATGTTATTTAAAACTAAATGGAACATAGGACATTTTTAGGGTATTGGAATTGTTCTGCAAAAAACTGCAATGGCAGATGCAGGCCATTATACATTTTGTCACTGTAAGATTGGTTGTCCTGTATGTAGAGTGATATTATAATGTATAATATATAATATATATAATGTATAAAACTGTACAGTGCAAAGTGTAAACCATAATGTAAACTATAAGCCTGATGAGTACTAATGAAGTAAGCCAGACCCAAAAGGACAAATATTGCATGGTCTCATTAATATGAACTAAATACAAATAATAAACACATGGAATTAAAACCTAGAGTATAGGTTATAAGGAGATAAGAGGAGGGTTGAGAAGAACTATGGATGCTTAATCTATGTAGATGTTTTAATTAACTTGACTGTAAAAGTGTGGAGATGGATAGAGTTGATAGTAACACATTATAGTGAGTAGCAACTAATTAATAAATGGGATTGTGACTGAAACAGGTAGTCTGGGGAAGTAAATGTCAATAGAAAGAAAGCTAAAGAATAATCTAGGGACTGAATAACACAGTGAACCCATAGGCAATCTAGGGACTGAATAACACAGTGAACCCATAGGCAATCTAGGGACTGAATAACACAGTGAACCCATAGGCAATCTAGGGACTGAATAACACAGTGAACCCATAGGTGGTTGAGAATTGTGGTTAAGGGTACAAATGCAAGAGAGTCCTTCTGTGAGCTAGAGCAGATGTACATCACTATTGCAGGGTGATGGAAATATGGAGAAACATGGGAAAAGTACAATTGGTGTAAGCTATAGACTGGTTAACAGCAATACTATAATATTCTTGCATCAATGCCAAGCTGTACTGTGTTGATAATGAAGGTGTATAGAAAAAGTGTGCCAAATGTGTGCTGTGAACCATAATTGGTAGTAATAGTCTGATGATATTATCTCATAATCTGTAACAAGTATTCCACCAGGGTGTGGAGTTGTATGGGAAATCTACACATCTGTATGATTGCTTTGCAAGTTCACAATATCTGTAACAAAAATATATTTTTAAAAAATAGTATGGGTTTGGGGGAAAATACACCAAATGTAAGATAAGGACTATAGTTGGCAGTAATACTTTGGTGATGCTCTTGCTTAGTTTGTAACAAATGTTTCTTTTTTTTTTAATTTTTTAAAAAATGTTTTTTAAATTTTTTTATTCATTTTTTAAAAATATTACATTAAAAAAACATGAGGTCCCATTCAACCCCACTGCCCCCACCCTACCACTCCCCCCACAGCAACACTCTCTCCCATCATAACACATCCATTGCAACAAATGTTTCATACTAATGCAAAGAGTTGATGGAGGGGTTATGTGTGAGACCCCTGTGTGATGTTATGTTTGTTTATTTCGTAAGTTTATAATCTTTACTATACACTTATTGTTTATATGTGTTCATGTATGAATGATGTAGTTCAATAAAATAAAAAAATTTTTATTTCTAGCATGATTCATTTGTGAAATAGAGAGTAAAAACCATTAATACAGACTTTCATATGCTAGTCTGTAGTCAAGTTAAATGTGACATATTTTATTAGTTTTATATTATTTATGAATTCCAAAAAGAGTTATTGATTATGTTTTTAAACTGGTCTGTTCCTCTGGTCATGATAATCCTTTGATTGTATTAGATTCAGCTGAGATGTCTGATTAAATTGTGTTAAGAATAGGGCTTTGGTTCAGCCACATCAGTAGCCCATGTGGTGAGCTGGCCCATACAGAGTGCTGCCCCATGCAAGGAGTGCTGCCCCATGCAGGAGTGCTGGCCCCTGTGGAGATCTGACACAGCAAGATGATGCAACAAAAAGAAACACAGAGGAGGGATGATAAGAGATGCAACAGACCAGGGAGCTGAGGTGGTGCAAGAGAATGATTGCCTCTCTCCTACTCTGGAAGGTCGCAGAGTTGGTTCCCAGAACCGCCTAATGAGAATACAAGCAGACACAGAAGAACACACAGCAAATGGACACAGAGAGCAGACAGTAGAGGGAGCAGGAAGAAATAAATAAATCTTAAAAAAAAAAAAAGAATATTGTCTTACACCTAAATATCTAGTAGGTGCTATTACAATGATTTTTGCAAAGTACATGTGATTTTTCTTTATTTACCAAGACTGCTCTTCACCCTGGGGATGCCCAGGAGTGTCAAAGGCAAATTGTGCTAGGGAAACTTTAAAAATATGTCATGAAGCAATTCTGGTGAGTTCTGCTAGTCTTCTGCAAGGTAATCACAAACCTTATTGGTGTGTGCTAGGGCAGAAACAAAAATAATAACAAAACCAAAGAAAACCTCACATAAAAGAAAAAGTTCTTAATGGTTGAAGGCACCCTTAAAATGATTGCTATGCTATAAAATAAATGGGTCTATCTCCTTAGGCTAGAAAGAAGCAAATCACTCAGAATTTTATTACCAATCATTTTTCTACTCATCCAGATCAAATTATTCTTATTAATAAGCTTTGACCTAACTATCACATGCTGGTGGTTGACATCAGAATGGAACATACTGTCAAAGTTGACTGTTTGCATGAGAGATGGGTGTGAAATGGAAGAAATAACAGAAATGTTCTCAGCACCTATGGAATGTTTTGGGAAAAAAATGGACTGGGCTACACTCTTCTATGCTGCCTAAGTGAAAGGACTTCCTAAAAGCCATGAGCTCCTGTCTTTTACTAGTCTATTTGTCAGAGCAAGAGGAGTTAGGATGCTGCAAGGAAAGCCATCAAACTGATGGAGGGGTATGTGAGAGGAATAGAAAGGCCTCCAGCTGGATATTTTGGGTAGAGGTGAAGGGAAAGTATGAGTGGTAGTCAGAAGTGACAGAATATTGAAAGCCAGTGCTAAAAGGCTGTGTGGCTCAAGGCATGCTTTCTAGTGGCTTCTCATCATCATTCATGAGCAAGGAAATGTGTACAGGAGTTTGTCTGTTTGGTACAAGGGTGAAGATTAAGAGTTGGAGAGAAGAGTCATTTACATCTAGAGTCTTCCAATCAGCTATACCAGTGAGAGCTGTCAGCTACCAAGTCACCTGTTGTTTATTATACATGGAATGGGACTTGTGTCTTCTTCAGAGACCTGTTACATTCTCTTCACAGGCCAACAGACTCCTGCCCGAGTAATTGTATACACACACACTCCTGGGTATTTGGGGGTCCTCATAACTTCAGTTGATATGAGGTGGTGACGATGGATTTACTGGTCTCTGGGTTTTTAAGTGTTGCTGATGTTTCTGAGATACATGTCTTAAATAAAGTTTCAGAATTTCTTCCTAAACATCTTCATGGAAATTTTCTGGAGAGCTTTCTTTCCAGTAGGTACCAAAATATGGACCAAATACTTTGATGTCCGAACATATTACTTGATTCTACATTTATCACCCTCACAGAAAGACACTTTTTCAATTGTCAAAATGACTGTGTAAAGCCTCCCAGCTGTGACTAGGAATCAGGAGAAATCTGCCTGAACTTAATTTGATTTTAGGGACCTTTTCTTGACAGGCATTAAAAGGACTGGGCTGAATGTCCTAATCCTAAACTATGCATATATCTGCATTTCTTTATTTCCCTAAAGCAAACTTCACAATAGATAAGGGAACTTTTCTGTAGTTCTTCAACAATTCTTGTGGCAGATAAGTTCGAGGGCAACCATTGTATGAAGAGCATTTAGAGGAGCAAGCCTCATTTGGAAATGGGACATGTGACTGAAATATAGCTTATGACTGCTAAGACTCTTGTTCTAATGCTCTGAATGTTTTCTAAAATTGTAAATCAGAGAAGGCAGAGTGGGCCAGCCTAAGAGAAAATGTATCCACTATAACAACGTTGAATGTCAGCTATAAATCAGTTTAACTTTTATTTTTTTTAAAAATTGCAACTTACGCTTTTTTTTTTTTTTCCAATACACTATTGGGGGCTCAAATTAACTTCTGGGACAAGAGAAGATAAATTGTTGTTTTTAAAATATGCTTTTGAAGTGTTCATTTAGACAGTGATAAGGTGAGATACCATCAGCAAACAGTGAACAAATCGAGATAAATGATTTGCGATTTCCAAAAAGGTGGGAGTAGAGGAAAGACTGGTTTGTGGGAGACTGACTTAGAATTTTATCTCTCATTTTCAAAGGGCTTTCTACTTTCCGTTCACAACTGTGAATTCCACCTCAGTGAACTCTTTAAAAAGAATATCAATAAAGATGCTTTTCTTTGCATCTGTAAGCCACACAGAACTTAATGTTCTGCTATCTCTCACCTTCCAACTCTTCTAACTGTGCTTGACATCAGCAAAAGGAAAGCAGCTGATACAAATCAAGGAAGCAATTAAATGGAAAAGTTTCTTTCCCTCTACTACTTACTGGATAAGATAATTTTGACATAGTGAAAATAATCTCTTGGGTGCTGAGGTAAAATAAGTTGCTTCCTGGCAGTCCTCTGCTCCAAATCTTTAATTGATACTCAGAAACATGAAGGTACATCAAGTTTTTTTTTAAAGTATAGTGAAAGTAAGAGGATGGTCTTTTTCTGCCCTGGATATAGAGGAGTGGATGGTGAATCACTGTATATATACATAAAATGCATTTTCAAATGCTCAAAATGAAAGATAAACATTTAACATGCTAGCTTTTTGCACTGCTTGACAATGGTGTACTGAAAGAATAGTGAATGGTATTTCTACCCACCCAAAATAATACACGTGTAGATTTTTTGTCCACACAGTTTGAGGTCAAACAAGAATTCTCCCCAAAGTTTAGATTGTTTGCTCCAAGCAAACCTGTGAAGTTGTAATAATTACCCCATTTATGGATGATCACACTCAAGCTCAGAGAAGTTCAGCAAGTTGACAAAGTCTACAGTCAGCAATTGGTGGGTGTAAAGGTTCTGACTCCAAATTTCACCCTCTTGCCACTTGACCCTTCCATACTGGGGTTGGGTTCTTGTTATTTAGAGGAGACGTCCCGCAAGAGTTAACACTATCTTTTCCTTTTCTCTCCTTTTGGTCAACTAGATGTCTCCTTAATGAGAATTATCCAGAGAACTGGGGAGATCCTGAGATCTTGGTGGAGATAAGAGTTTACTGTGTGACCTCTAACATTAAAACACATTTGGAAGTGGCAGTGCATTTCCGTAAGGAGCTCAGCAAGTTCAGTAGCCCATTGGCTTACTGAGGGTGCAAAGTGATTTTCACCTTTTTCTCTTTGAGATGGGGTAGGAAAAGAAACAATACTTAAGACCTCTCAGCATATTTCCCTCTTTTCATCTGACCCCAGGATCTGAGAACTGAAGCTCTTTACTGAGCTCTACATATTTGTTAATTCAATATCACACTTCTGTGAGTTTGGTCTCTGGGCCTTTGGGATTCAGCCTGTCAGCATTTCAATATAAGTGGAAAGTGAATGTTGAATATTTATTTAACGCTAATGATCCCTACTAAGGACTTCCTTTGTCAGATGTGATTTTTTCAGCTTCATTCTATTGTGCTCTGTCATTTCTGTAACTTACAACCAGGCCAGTTATGTTGAATATAAGAAGACTTTTTATTTAGTTTATTTTTCCTCATGACTTCCAGCAGAATTCTAATTAATTTTTGTATTATATCCTTAGTCTTTGGCTGCACATACAGCATTTATATCGTATTTATTTCTTATGGATTTCATGGCCTATCAAATGTATTCTTAATTTTACCAATCCTATAATTTTTCTAATACAATTATGTAAATGTAGAGTGATACATATTTAGTTATTACTTTGGATTCAAAATACTAAGAGTATAAATGACGGTTGTAGCAATTCAATATTTATAAATTATCTTTACATAATGCTCAAGTGCATACTTTAAGGGTAAAATGCAGGAATGTATATGTATTTGTGTATACATGTATATGCATATTTAATTAAAAACAATGGGAAAAATAAATCACAAATCACTTTTAAAATTTATTGTTTAATTTCAGTCATATACAGTGATCATTTACATGAGATCAGAACTCTCCCCCCTCCCCCTTGGTTCCTATTGTTCACATTTCACCTGTAGTTATACTCTTCAGTTTGTATGTAGTATGAAAATCTCTTTGGTAGCTTAATTGTGATATCATGAGTAGAAATCATGACTAAAGGTGGTAAATATAAATCCAAACTAAATTAAGTACTGAATACATACCAAAATTCTGACAAAATAATCATTTAATATGATCTGGAGAAAAAAAAAAGAAAAGAATTAAATTATTACAAACTATTAAAATTTATTTTTAAGTTGTTCATCCAAAATATGCTGAGGCAAATGGCCACAATTTGTTCTAGTTTTCCAGGGTAGATGATGTACATTGATTTGGATGCCTGGTATCCATTCTTCTACTATTAATTGTATCCCAATTCTCCTCTTAGCTACCCAATACAACCTAGTTCAAAGTGTTTCCAGTGGAGTTGATTCCATTCCTTCCTCAAGAGGGGTCAACCATCATCTTGCATAGTGCAGGCAACAGTGATTGGATCAGAGGTGCGCCCATGACTTTTTCAGGATCACTGATGCAACAAGACCCCATTGGAAATTCCAGGAAAGGAGCACTCATTCATCCCACTGAACTAGTTGAGGCAAGATAAAATCTGGATTTAATGCAGTCATCAAAGAAACACAAGAGAAGAGCTGTGTAAGAACAAAGCTAGCAAGCAAAAAAGAGAATAACTAGGTGGAGATAATTCTTTATAACATTAAGCTATACCCAGTGAGCTCTACCATTCTGATCTTCCCATTAACAAAAGCTCATAAATTCCCTCTTGGCATAAAGTCATGTGAATTGAACTTTCTGTCACGTGTAGCTGAGATCCAATATGATTCACCAATATGAAGAGGGCAAATAAGGGGATGGAAATTCTTAGTTTCACTATGGGGAAGAGACTGGATTCTCATCACAGAAGGGCAAATGACTTTCCAGTATACCAGTAAATCCTGAGCCTGAACAATGCAGACATTATTGAAGGGAAAAGAAAGTTTTGCCATGTGCAAAGGCACATCTGCTCTGCAGGAGGTAGGAAGCCAAGGACTGCCTTTAACATCCACAATACTATTGCACAATCCCAGTTACAAGTATTATTCACTTGAGTATATGTATATTACATAATCCAATTGTCTGTCTAGATTTTCTAATATTTAATCTGTTGTCTTGGTGCTGTATGGATAGAGACCTCTTTAGATGCTAGAAGCTATTGTAAAAAAATTATCAATATAAAAGAATAAAAAATGATAAATATAAAATTTATTTTTCTTATTTTTAATTGCTCTGAAAGATAATAAATTCCCTATAGCAAAAACAGAAGAGTAACAGTAGCAAAAACAAACTAGTATTTTGTATCTATAGCATACATAAAAGTAAAATGTATGACAACAATGGCCCAAAGGATGGAAGGGAGGAATTGGGAGAATACTCCTATTATTTATAGAAGGTGTATAGGAATAAGTGGAAAGGATATGGATATAGGTAAGACTTCTCTGAAAATACTTCTTACAAAGCTTTGATTTTGTTCTGTGTCAATGTTTTACATATTCAAAATATGATTGAATTAGAAAAGGTGAAAAGTCAGTCAATTGAATACAAATAGTTAAATGAACCTAAATGCATTTAAAATCACTACCCAGAAAAAAATAATTTAGTTAGGCAGCTTTCAGACTCTTCACCCACAGTGAATATATTGTAAGAGTAATAAGAATTGAAAAACTTAAAAAATTTACAGAGTACATTTTTTTGTGTGTGGTATAATGTTTGTACATTAAGTCTGATTTTTTGGAATGTTATAGAACATTTAAGTATATACATTTATGTTAGGAACTATAGTTCTCACTGGGGGAGAAATGAGGAAAATATGAAATTGGGTATAATCTTGAAGCCTGTGATATTAGGGTTTTTTGTAGGATAAATTGATTATTGAAATATATTTTCTTATCTGACTGCTAAAAGGAAGTAGGATGAATGACATTACTGAGCACCAAGATCTTGGTTTCTGAACATTATTCTTCACTAAAAGTAACCAAGGCTTCTTGGAGAAATTGACGGTTCTAGGACAAGGATATGGAAAGTATAAGTTGAACCTGGAACATCTTGTTGAAGAAATCAAAGTTTTCAGAGACAAACAGGACATTTTGAAAGACATAGTAGCTGGCTTTTCTGGCACTACCATTGGCATTGAGCATCACCATAATAATAATTAATATGGATTATGAAACAATGGATAATGAATCTATAGAAGCATACTAATATTCAAATGAGAGGGATGGGAAATTTTTCTTTTTAGAAGAATTCTAGCTGCTAAGTGTAAAGTAATGATAAAATTAGAAAATCAACCTTTTTAAACTGTCCGTATAATCATTGATAGTAGGTAAGTATTATAGATAGATTCTCAAAGCATAGAGTACAAAGTTGCCGGGGAACAAAATATTCAGCTAGTATTGGTTGAATTCTCCCAGATTACTTTTAAAGACTTTTAATCTTAAAAAGGCACTTTCATCATAGAGAGATCTGTAGCACACCCCCTTTATTAAAAGATCAAACTGGGCATCACCAATAATGGAACAAATGAACATCATATGCCACTTGAAATGATATAATGGCAACTACACAACATCACCTATGTGGTATTTTTACCTAAAATGTTTAATCTTAATCTATTCATGAAGAACACATTAATCTGGAATCACATCAGCCCCTATTGTGAAACATTCTACAAGAAAATTGGCCCCATTGCTTCAAACATATCTATTTCATGAAAGAAAAAGAAAAATTCTAATCTAAAGGAGAATAAAGCATCATGACAATTAAATTACATTTGGACAACCAAATGTAATTCATGACTCTAATTGGATCTTTGATGTTTTAAAAAACAGTAAAGAATAATTTGAGGACAACTGGAAAAGTTTGAATATAGACTCTTTATAGATACTATCATCCAAGTTAAATTTCTTGATATGACTATTGTGCTGCAGTTTTGTTAGTGATATTTCTTGAAGTATTTAGGGGGAAAATATCAATATCTGCAACTTACTTTCAAATGGTTCAACAAAAATGTCTGTGCATTCCTATATGCCTTCGTGTGTTTGTGCGTTTGTATGTAAAGAGAGAGAATGGCAAAATATAACAATATATGAAACTAGGCGAACATTATATTGGTGGTGTTATACAATTCTTTCAACTTGCTTTGGGATGAAAATTTCAAAATATTTATATTGTTGCAAAAATATATATTAGACTAGGGATTTTCATGTGCTTGTTAGTTTTTGTATTCTGAATTCCTATGCCATTATTCCTATCATAAAGCTCAATTATATATTTTAAACAATTGAGTGAATACATATATTGGGTTCTTATAAATAAGTTATAAAAATAACCAATAGTCCAGTATATAATGGGAAATATAAAAATAAGCAGTTAAGAAGGCAAATGCAAATGGGGAAGGAACATAAAATTATGTTTAGTTTCATTGGTAATCAAGGATATATAAACATGAAATAGTTTGTTTTTCAAAATGGCAAAGATCAGCAAAATATGATAATAATAGCTAGATCTGATGAGAATATGTAAAGGAAAATTCATTCACTACTCATTGAAGTATGAATTAGTACCACATTTCTGGAAGACAATTTTGTACATTTTTTAAAAGCTTTAAAATATGTATAAACTTTGACATAGCACTACCAGAATTTATTCTATTAAACTAATCAGTAAATAATGCAAAGACATAAGTGAGAATATTCCTTGCATTGATGTCTGTAATGAATATAAAACAAATAAGCTAAATTTCCACCATTGCAGGAGTTGAGTTTACTCAAGGCTAAAGGGCTCAGTAGTGTATTAGACCTGACAAATCAGTGCATTGTATCCTCCCAGTTGCAGTGATTACTTAAGGATCAGGCACAGGACCCATCCAAAGTAATCCTAGGAATTTGCTGGAGGGTTAGAAAGACATTTACTTTGTTACTGGATTCAAACTGGAAAGAATATAACCCATGAACTGGAAGGGATACCTCATGAAGAGAATCTTTTTAAGAATGAAGCCAGTGCAAAGGAAAGTAGATCTGAGATGGAGAGAGACACATTTAAGGACCCAGCTCCATTCATGAATGAAATCTTAGAATCTTTAGTTAAATAATTTAATAAGTTTTTTTATTTTCCTAAATCCAATTTGATTTGCTTTTCTTATTACTTGAAACAGAAAGCATTCTTACCAACACAAAATTCTTAGATATATGAGAATTAGAAATATACAAAAGTAAATAATGAGTAAATTCTGTATATCAAGAATATCAACCTATTATTTGCATTTGTAGTCAGAAATGGAAATTGCAATTACATATAATTTTAAATAGGCAAAATCATATCACAATGCTTTTCAGTGTTATGTTAAATCTCTGTGTCATCACAATTATTTTTAATTCAGCTTTTCAACTGGATGTATCACAAAAAGGAGTCAATCACATTTACAGGATTTTCTTTTTGTTTGTTTGACAGATGTTACCAAGCTTATCGATATCACAATTATTCCTTCTTTTATTCCCTTCTAAGTCACCTTCAGGCATGTAGGGCAGCAATTTAAATTGCAATTCACATTGAAAATGGGCTTACACTGGCTCCAGTGAAAGCAAGATGAAAATAAGAATTTCCTATGTGTGGAGACGGAGGTTGGCATCTGAAGTATTTGGGACTCTCAACATGATTTTTCCAATAGTTTCAAATGTTTTAAGTAGACTGGTGCTGTGGGTATGCAATATATAAACTATAAGTTGATTTATTCCATCTATTGGTCTCTCTTCAACTCAGTTTTTCATCATTCTCTGAAATTGAAACATTAAAAACAAAATGGAGTAACATCTGCCTTTGAAATTAAAATCGTGATTTTCAAACGTGGTTTCATGGAATGGTGCTTCAGGCATTCCATATTTTACTTTTTTCCTTGAATAAATGTTTTAAAAATATGTTTTAGAACTTAATTTAAATAAGTTCTAAAATACTTATATATGTTAATCAACCAAATTTGAACATGCTAGAGACCCTTCAGTATGCTATTTCTGGTGGGGGAAACCATTTTTGTGCAGAACTTATATACTAGGATAAAGTTTGTCAGGTCTTTTATATTTAATGGAATACTATCCTAAGAATTCAAGGGAAGGTATAAAAATACCTTCATTTTTTGTTGCAGTTTGAAATTAATTTATGAATCCCCAAAAGAGAAAAGATTATGTTTGTGGGCTGGTCCACACCTGTAAAGAGGTGTGAGACCTTTTTAAAATTGAACTACCTCAGTGAGGTGAGACTCAGGTTCAGTCTCCACCCTCTTGCTGGGTCCGTTGAAAAATGGAGACATTCAGGAAAAGAGAGAGCTGCCATTTTCGATCCTGCCATGTGACAGAAAGGGGAGGCTCAAGCATCTGAGGCCCCCAGAGAGATAAGTCATTTGCTGATAACTTGCACCTCAAATTGGGAAGAAAGCTGGGGAGCCAAGCCTGAGAGGGAGTCCCAGTAAGAGATAAGCCCTATGCCTGGTTGCCCTTAGCTGAGCTCTGGAAGTCCAGAGGGGAAGGCAGAGACCAGGCAGAGATCACCTGCCATCTTGCTTCAACACACAGCAGCTGACACGAGCGAGAAAGCACCTCATATGGTGCCCTGAGTTGGATTTTTCACAGCCTTGAAACTGTATGGTTCCCCCCCCCCCAAAAAAAAATACCCTTTATAAAAGTCAACACGTTTCTGGTACTTTGTTTTGGCAGCCTTTTGGCAAATGAAAACACTGCAACTCATCATCAGGGTAAATCAATGGTATTAATTAGGACTCTTTCAGCTCTAAATTCAACAAACCTAGAGAGAGTGAAAAAGAATGTTCAGGTTCATGAAACATGAAAGTTATGGAGTAGTGTGCTTGACCCAGACTCATACTTAAAACAAAATCCAAGTTCCTTTCTCTGGACTAAATTCTGGTTCTTATTCACTGACTTCGACTCCTAGTCCTCATATTATCTATATCCCTCCAGCTTTAGTAAATTTTTGGTCGTTTCTGGAATACATTGTCATTTAAGCTTTATAGCTGTCTGCCTAGAATGCTTAGTCTTAGCATGGTTTGCTTCTCCATATTATTGAGGTTCTGCCCAGATGTCACTTCATCAGTGAGACTACTTTGGTTTCTCTATCAAATAGACAATGTATCTTTTATCTGTTGCTGGATAACAAACCACTTAAAAGATTGGTGTCATCTGACAACCATTTTATTACTCATGATTCTGTTTGTCAGAAATTCAGGTAGTTTGGCTCTGCTCTATGTGAGCTTGGCTAGGTGAATGGGCTAGGCTTGGAGGACCAATAGAGCTCCAGTTACATATCTAGGGCCTTGGTGCTGGCTCTCAGATGGGGTACCTCAATTCTTCTCCACTTGATTTATCTCTTCCCAGGATCAGTTACCCTCTAGAGCAGAAAATGTGCAGGGTTTGACTCTAAAGGATCTTAACTGAGTCAGATACTCTGTTTTGAAAGGATTACTATAGTCAGGAAAAGTAAGGAGCTGTGATTGTCCAAATCTGAATAACATGTCAGAGGTGGAGTCACTAACATCCCCAAATGCGTGAACTGAAAATTCGGTAAGTAGTGGCCAGAGGAGGCACATCTTACAGTTACTGGATGAAGGATGACTAGATACTTTCCAGCAAAAAAAAAAAAAATGTCCAATTGCAAGCTTTTTACCCAATATTTTTCAACTAAAACAAACATAAAGCTGAAACAGATTGATTCTTAAAATGTTATAAGACAAAACTTGTATCTGCATCATCCAACTTCTAATGCTTGATATGAAAATGACTTTATTTTTCTAATTTATGGGCATTAAAATAAGTTAATTTATACTTCTTTAAAACATATACTAATAACATAATACCATTATCTATTTTATTTTTGAAAGTTCTCTCTTTGGCTTAATTTGAGGAAAAAGAGGTAGTAGGGCTGTTAAAACATTAAATTGAATATAAGTGATTTAGGATTAATAATCAATCAGATGTGCTAGCCTTGTTTTATTGGGATTTCCTGCATCTTATTTATTACTCCTAAGTTAGTAAAATATATTGTTTCAGTGGAGAGCTTTCAGTCAGAAATCAGTTTTCTTTCTGAAAATCCATGTATGATAATTCTTCTACATAGTTTAAAACCAGTATATTTTATTTGACTAGTGTCTTGAGAAATTATTATTTGCTTTTTAAAACATGGCCTATTGAAAATCAATTTTTAAAATGTGCTGTATGTTTGATCATACATTTCCTACTCTTTCTCTAATATCTGGAACAAAATAGGTGTGGAAACCATCAGCAGCTTGTCCCTGCCTGTAGGAACTTTTATATTACCTGTAGTTTCACTTATGAACTATTTTCAGTCAAAAATTTTCAAACCAGATGAAATTTGGAATAGATTCCCCTATTCCTATTTTTAATCACTTGACAGTGTTTGCATATATTATGTTAGGGAGACACATTATTTGAGTACCCTGAGGAAGAAGCTTACTCATTTGATGTTAGATACTAGTTGTACTTTCTCAAACATTATATGCTGCAATAATAGAAGACCAGAGATGTGTGGTTCCTAATATCATTTAGAGAGCACTGATTTCAAGTTTTTTATCAAGGCTTCCATAGGTTTTATTTTTTATTTTTTTTAGTTGAAAGGTCTCATCTCTTTTTTTTTTTTTTTATTGATTTTGTAAAAATATTACCTTAAAAAAATATGAGGTCCCATTCAACCCCACCACCCCCACCGCACCCCTCCCTCCCCCCAGTAACACTCACTCCCATCATCATGAAACATCCATTGCATTTGGTAAGTACATCTCTGGGCATCTCTGCACCTCATGGTCATTGGTCCACATCATGGCCCACACTCTCCCCCATTCCATCCAGTGGGCCCTGGGAGGATTTACAATGTCTGGTGATTGCCCCTGAAGCACCATCCAGGGCAACTCCAAGTCCCAAAGGTGCCTCCACATCTCATCTCTTCCTGCCTTTCCCCATACCCATCAGCCACCATGTCCACTTTTCCCACTCCAATGCCACTTTTTCTCTGTGGACCTTGGATTGGTTGTGTCCGTTGCACCTCTATGTCAAGAGGAGGCTCAGATTCCACATGGGTACTGGATGCAATCCTCCTGCTTTCAGTTGTAGGCACTCTAGGCTCCATGGTGTGGTGGTTGTCCTTCTTCAACTCCATCTTAGCTGAGTGAGGTGAGTTCAATAAATCAGATTGTAGGAGCTGGAGTCTGTTGAGGCTCAGGGCCTGGCTATCATATTGTCAGTAAAAAGATTCAATCCCCTAAATATATCTTAAACCCCAATACCCAACTACAATTCCAGTAAAGTAGCATGATAGTCTTATGAAAAGAGATCCCCTCTGGGTCCAGTTTCATCATGCAGAAACACCAGCTCCAAAGAAGGGCCATCTGACATGGCAGTGAACCCTATCTGCCATGACCATAGAATGCGTGGGTCCCTGTAGCCCTCAAAGGAACCAATACTTGGGGATTGTATCTACTTTATCTGTCTCTTAGACTCTGCTCAGTTGTGCATAAGGGCAATCCTGACAGCCTCCAGACTCTTTTTTTTTTAGAGACTCATAGCCATATAAACTCATTTCTCCTTTCTATTTCCCCCTTACATTAGGTCAAACAGCATTGTAAAGTCATATTATTCTATGTAGACAGGGATGTTCTACTGATCCGCATCGAACTTTCAATTCAAGGTCATTTTCCAGTTGCATTATCAGTTGTTAGTTGATAGTGATCCCTCGGTGCCAGGGAGGCTCATCCCCGGGTGTCATGTCCCACGCTGGGGGGAAGGCATTGCATTTAGATGCTGAGTTAGGCTTTGAGACTGACCACATTTGAGTAACATGAAGGCTGTCAGGAGGAAATTCCCAGGCACAGTGCTGCTCTAGGCCTTGTTCTTATTTCAGGCATATAGGCTCACAAGCATAGTCATTAGTATCAGGGGCTCACTGTTGGACCCTCATTCCTTCTCCGTCCTTGCCACTGCACCTGGGGGACTGCCGCTGCTCCCCTAGGGACCATGGCACAGCACCCCTGGCCAGGGACCCAGTACCCCCCAGCTGTAGTTTTTAATTGTTGCCACTATGAGTATATCCAAACATTACCATGCACCCTGGACATATGCCCTGTATAGCTCCCTGTCAGCCATATATTACCTGTCAATAGTATCCTATACCAGTATTCCTCCGCTGCCATTGTTGGACCACTCTGGGAGCCAGAACTTCCTGAAAATTGAAGCCCCAATATAATGTCAGGATCTCTTACTAGCAAAATGGGATATAGCGAAGGGTTTAAAGGTTAGATATAGAATACGTGTTGACTTGGAAAAATTCTACATCCTTTTTCTTTTCCTTTTTTTTCCCCCTAATTATTGAACTTCTCTTCACAAGAGCCCTAGACCACAGCAATTCATGTATACAATCAATATACAGCACTCCCACACATCCACCACAAAACCTTTTCCCTTCCACAGTGATACTCTTACAACCTATTCACAACATATTTACTTAAAGTGATGTACAGAGTCTGAGACAATAGCTTTCAAACCAGGTGACATCTGTGCTTACATTGTGGTGCACACTTTAGGACACGCAGTTTTCTAACATTTTTAGTTATCCTATGTTTTACATTATGGTTTACATTATCATTCTGTCATCCCCTATATGTTTATGATGTAATATTACATGTTTTATATCCATCCTTGTGTACTCTCACGAAACTCCTCTCTTACCCCACATTAACCTTGGTTCCACACATTTAACACATCCATTTTCCCATCCCCTTGGGGCCCACATTGACAGCCAACCTCCATTTCCCGAGGAGCCACGTCCAGAGATACTTGCAACAGTGTTCAGGTCCTAACTTGCTCAACTGCCCCAATGCCCTGGGAGCCACCCTTTCTCTCGAGAGATACAGTTCCCTCTATTTGATGGCATTAGTCCTCCCCAGGATGTGGGTCCACCCCCACTCTCACTACTTGGGTCTCTACCCAATGGTACCACCCACTCTGGCAAAATGAGCATTCAGACATTCCTCAGGAGCCCGTCCCACATCGGACCATCCCTTCCGAGCATCCTAAACAGGTAACCCTCTTAATTATATTTTGATACGATTTTCTCAGCATTTTACTCTCAACCAACACCTGACACTCTTCTGTGTTCATATGCTACCCCTCGTCCCCCCACTTTTTGGGCAATATTACCCATCCGCCCATCCCCAGCGCCCCTCAAACCCGCAAAACCCCACCCAAAGGCAACCCCTTGCCCCCATTTTATCTCTTCTTTGTGTTCATACTTACCGCCAGCTCATCATAAATTCCACCCCTGCAGACGTCGGCTCACATCCTTCCTCCACCCCCCGATTTCCTGTAAGCCTATCGTTCAGTCTCTAGCTCTCTGAGGCAGCTTGTTTATTTCATATCATTGAGGTCATGTAGTATTTGTCCTTCAAAGCCTGGGTTGCTTCACTCAACATAAGGTTCTCAAGATTCATCCATGTTATTATGTGTGTTTGTAGTGTATTTGTTCTTACAGCCACGTAGTATTCCATTGTGTGTATATACCACATTTTATTGATCCACTCATCTGTTGATGGGCATTTGGGTTGATTCCAACTTTTGGCGATAGTGAACAATGCTGCTATGAACATTGGTGTACATATATCGGTTTCTGTCCTTGTTTTCAGTTCTGCTGGGTATATACCCAGCAGTGGTATTGCTGGATCATATGGCAAATCTATGGTTAGTTTTTTGAGAAACCGCCAAACTGTCCTCCAGAATGGTTGGATCCTTCTGCATTCCCACCAGCAGTGGATGAGTGTTCCCCTTTCTTCACATCCTCTCCAACATTTGTATTCTTCTGTTTTTTTTATAGCTGCCAATCTTATGGGGGTAAGATGGTATCTCATTGTAGTTTTGATTTGCATTTCCCTGATAGCTAGAGATTTGGAGCATCTTTTCATGTGCTTTTTAGCCATTTGTATTTCTTCTTTGGAGAAGAGTCTGTTTAAATCTTTTTTCCCATTTTTTAAATGGGTTGTTTATCTTTTTATTTTCAAGATATATGAGTTCTTTATATATGCAAGTTATAAGTTTCTTATCAGATATATGGTTGCCAAATATTTTCTCCCACTGTGTGGGCTCCCTTTTTACTTTCTTGACAAACTCCTTTGAGGTGCAGAAGGCTTTAATTTTGAGGAAGTCCCATTTATCTATTAGTTCTTTTGCTGCTCGTGCTTTTGGTGTGATATTCATGAATCCATTTCCTATTACACGGTCCTGTAGATGTTTCCCTACACTGCTTTCCAAGGTTTTTATGGTCTTGGCTCTTATATTTAGGTCTTTGATACATCTTGAGTTGATCTTTGTATAAGGTGTGAGATGGTAATCCTCTTTCATTCTTCTATATATGGCTATCCAGTTCTCCAGGCACAATTTGTTGAATAGGCCACTCTCTCCCAGTTGAGAGGGTTTGGTGGCTTTATTGAATATTATATGGCTATATATGTGAGGTTCTATATCAGAGCTTTCAATTCGATTCCATTGGTCTGTGTGTCTCTCCTTATGCCAATACCATGCTGTTTTCACTACTGTAGCTTTGTAGTATGTTTTGAAGTCAGGTAGTGTGATTCCTCCAGTTTCGTTTTTCTTTTTCAATATGTCTTTGGCTATTCAGGGTCTCTTTCCTTTCCAAATAAATTTCATAGTTAGTTTTTCTAGTTCCTTAAAGAAGGCTATGTTGATTTTTATTGGGATTGCATTGAATGTGTAGATCAGTTTTGGTAGGATAGACATCTTGATAATATTCAGTCTTCCTATTCATGAACAAGGAATATTCTTCCATTTATTTAGGTCTTCTTTGATTTCCTTGAACAGTCTTGTATAGTTCTCGGTGTATAAGTTTTTTACCTCTTTAGTTAAATTTATTCCTAAGTATTTGATTTTTTTATTTTCTGTTGTGAGTGGTATTTGTTTCTTGATTTCCTCCTGATCTTGCTCATTATTGGTGTTCAGAAATGCTACTGATTTTTGTGCATTGATCTTATAACCTGCAACTTTACTAAACTCATTTATGAGTTCTAGAAGCTTTGTTGTAGATCTCTCAGGGTTTTCTATGTATAGGATCATGTCATCTGCAAATAATGAAATTTTGACTTCTTCCTTTCCAATTTGAATGCCTTTTATATCTGGTTCTTGCCTCAGTGCTCGAGCAAGTACTTCTAAGACAATGTTAAATAGGAGCGGAGACAAGGGCATCCTTGTCTTGTTCCTGAGTTTAGAGGGAAGGATTTTAGGATTTCTCCATTGTAAACAATATTGGCTGTAGGTTTTTCGTATATACTCTTTATCATGTTTAAAAAATTTCCTTGTATTCCAATCTTTTGGAGTGTTTTTATCAAGAAAGGGTGCTGTATTTTGTCAAATGCTTTTTCTGCATGTATAGATATAATCATGTGATTTTTTTCCTTCAATCTGTTTATATGCTGTATTACGTTGATTGATTTTCTTATGTTGAACCATCCTTACATACCTGGAATAAATCCCACTTGGTCGTGGTGTATAATTCGTTTAATGTGTTGTTGAATACGATTAACAAGTATTTTGTTAAGTATTTTTGCATCTAGGTTCATTAGAGAAATTGGTCTGTAATTTTCCTTTTTTGTGGTGTCTTTGTTTGGCTTTGGTACTAGGGTAATGTTGGCGTCATGGAAGGAGTTCAGCAATGTTCCATCTGTTTCGATTTTTTGGAATAATTTCAGCAGGATTGGTGTTAGTTCTTTCGGAATGTTTTGTAGAATTCACCTGTGAAGCCATCTGGCCCTGGGCTCTTCTTAGTTAGTAGATTTTTAATGACTGATTCTGTCTCTCTGCTTGTGATTGGTTTGTTAAGATCATCAATTTCTTCTTTTGTCAATATGGGTTGCATATGTGTTTCTAGGAATTTGTCCATTTCCTCTAAATTGTCATTTTTGTTGGAATATAGTTTTTCAAAGTATCCTCTTATGATAGTCTTTATTTCTGTGGGGTCAGTGGTGATATCGCCTTTCTCATTTCTTATTTTGTGTATTTGCATCTTCTCTCTTTTTTTCTTTGTTAGTCTCGCTAAAGGTTTGTCAATTTTGTTGATCTTCTCAAAAAACCAGCTCTTGGTCTTGTTTATCTTTTCAAGTGCTTTCTTATTTTCTATTTCATTTAGTTCTGCTCTTACCTTTGTTATTTCCTTCCTTCTTCTTTCTGTTGGGTCACTTTGTTGTTGTTTTTCTAATTCCTTCAAATGTGCAGTTAGTTCTTCAATTTTTGCTCTTTCTTCTTTTTTGGTATATGAATTTATGGCTATAAATTTCCCTCTCAGTACTGCTTTTGCTGTATCCCATAAATTTTGGTATGTTGTGTTATCATTATCATTTGTTTCAAGGTAGTCATTGATTTTTTTTGAGATTTCCTCTTTGACCCACTGTTTTTCTAAGAGTGTGGTGTTTAATTTCCAAATCGTGGTATGAAACCTGAGCCTCTGTCCCTTGCAAGTTTCCAGCTTGACTCCACTGTGGTCAGAGATATTGTTTGTATGATTTCAATCTTTCTGAATTCATTCAGCCTTTCTTTGTGGCCTAGCCTTTGGTCTATCTTGGAGAATGATCCATGTGCACTTGAGAAGAATGTATATCCTGCTGTGTTTGGGTGTAATGATTTATATATGTCTATTAGTTCCACCTCCTCTAATATACTGTTCAAATGTTTTGTTTCTTTAGTGATTCTCTTTTGAGATGTTCTGTCCAAGGTAGATAGTGGTGTATTATAATCGCCCACTATGATTGTAGATGCATCTATTGTTTCACTTAGTTTTTCCAGCGTTTGTCTCACATACTTAGAGGCACCCTTGTTAGGAACATAAATATTTATGATAGTTCGATCTTCTTGACAGATTTTCCCTTTCACTAAAATGTAGTATCCTTCTTTGTCTCTCACAATTGTTTCACATTTAAAGTCTATTTTGTCTGATATTAATATAGCTACTCCTGCCTTTTTTTTTTTTGTTATTGTTTGCTTGTATGATTGTTTTCCAGCCATTCATTTTCAATCTCCATGCGTCTCTGGGTCTAAGATGTGTCTCTTGTAGACAGCATACAGACGGGTCATATTTCCTTATCCAATGTCCCAGTCTGAATCTTTTGATAGGTGAGTTTAATCCATTGACATTCAGTGTTATTACTTTCAAGGGATTATTTGTGTTAGCCATATTTTGATTGGATTTGTGTTTGTCATATTTTGTTTGTATTTTTTTTTCCCTTCTGGTTTGTCTTTTTTTGTTGCTCTTATACTCTTCTCCAACTCTGCCTGTCCTGTTGTTTTCCTTTCTTCCTGCAGAACTCCCTTTAGAACTTCTTGAAGGGGAGGTTTCTTGTTGATATACTCTTTCAGTTTCTGTTTATCTGCGAATATTTTGAACTCTCCATCATGTTTGAATGTTAGTTTAGCTGGATAGAGTATTCTTGGTTGGAAATGTTTTTCCTTTAGTACCTTGACTATATCATACTACTGCCTCCTTGCCTCCATGGTTTCAGATGAGAAATCAGCACTTAATCTTATGGAGCTTCCCTTGTATGTGACAGTTTTCTTTTCTCTTGCTGCTTTTAGGATTTTCTCTTTGTCTTGAGCATTGGATAATTTGACAAGTATATGTCTTGGGGTGGGCCTGTTGGGGTTTATGAGCAGTGGAGTGCGCTGTGCTTCTTGGATATGTACGTCTGTCTCTTTCAGTAGATTTGGGAAGTTTTCAGCCATTATTTCCTGCAACACTCCTTCTGACCCCTTTCCCTTCTCTTCCTCTTCTGGAATACCTATAATACATATATTTGAGCATTTTGCATTGTCATTCAGGTCCCTAAGTCCTAGCTGGATTTTTTCTATCTTTTTATCAACCCCTTCTACTATCTGTTTGATTTCTGATGTACTGTCTTCCACATCACTAATTCTCTGCTCTGCCTCTTCTAGTCTGTTGATATTTGCGCAAGTGTATTTTTGATTTCTTGAACTGTGGTGTTCATTCCCATCATGTCTGTTATGTTTTTGCGTATGTCTGCAATTTCCCCTCCCAGTGTTGTCTTCATGTTGTTAACCTCTTTCATTACTCCATCAAATTTGTTGGTGATAAATGTTCTGAGATCTTTCATTGCTTGTGCGAAGTCCTCCTCCCCTTCCTGATTTTTAGTTTGTTGATTGGATTCAGCCATGTTTTCCTGATTACTGGTTTCATTTGTCGATTTTTGTTGTTTTCTGGTCATCATTTTATCTTGACGGGTTTAATCAGTTCCTTAGCTTCTTTGTCTAGTCTTGGAGATTAATTAGCTGTTATTTTTGCATAAGTATTATATCTTCTTTTTGTCACTTTGTTCTTCTTATCCTAATTTCTTGTTGCTGGTTAAGTTCACTTTAAAGGAAAGTATTAGTGCCGGGGAAAGGCAGTTGTGTAAGCAAGGAAAAAGTGTAGAGTAGTATTGGTGATATATGTTAACAAAGCAAGAATATGAGATCTGGGAGGATGGAGGTTAGATTCATGTAAATTGTGTAGAGTTATAGCTGTAGGTAGAGTACCTATTATGAGGTAGATGAGTGAATATGGGAGGAATATGGTATGAGCTACAAAGCTATTGTTTTCGTGAGAGAGGGAAAAAGAAAAGAAAGGTAATAGTTTCAAGAGTGGATACCAGACAGAAAACAAAAGAAAGGTATTAGAAATTAAGAGTTAGACACTCTGTGGATCAAAGAAAGGGAGGTGGGGGGTGGAATATAGGAGAGACAGTAGATGATGGCGGATATCAAGATGTAGGGGAAGGGGAATAGTGTAGGTAGCCTAAATCAGTTCACACAGAAATGAAGCAGTGGAGGATGGGAAAACCCAGCAAATGTGAGGTGTTCCCTGTAGCACCTATTGTATACTTGAATTAAAATAAAATAAGTGGAAAATGAGGGACAAGAGGGAGAGAGAAAACAGAAAAAGAAAAAAATAATAAAGAAAAAATAAGAAAGACAAGAAGAAAGGGAGAAAGAAAAAGAGGGTGGGCAAAGGGTGTGGAACAGGTAGGGGGAAGAGAAATACAGGTATACACAAACCACAATTGTAACACTATCTACAACAAAATGAAAAAACCCCTAAATAACTGTATTAAAAAAAGGACTTTGGGGGACACACTAGGAGAAAAAACTAGGGCATAATGCAATATTAGCAATCAGGGCATCAAAAAGAGTAAAAAATAAGATAAAATGAAAATAAAAACAAAACAATATGAACCAATAAAGATAAAACGCAAATGTTAAGGTCCAGGGCACTCAAGGACCCCAGGTAGACCCCAGGGCATGATGGATTCAGGGGTGGAAAGTCTGAGACACTGAAGACTCAAGAGATGTGAGTCTGGGGTGTGGACCACCAGAGTCCAGGGAACCCAGACTTGGCAACCTCAAATCCAGTCAACAGGAAGCTTAGGAGCCCCGCAGTGCAACACAGCCCTCAGGGATCCCCGTAGCTGGGTGCCAGCCCCATGGGGGAAGCCAGATCCACAAACTCTATATTTAATGTCTGAACCCTGCAATTCACCTACTCCTCAGGGTTTCTTTATGTGGGTGTATCGTCAATTCAGCCTTTGGACAGCTCCCACCCCGTGCTCCCATGCAACAGCCACTTGAGGGCGCCTCTACACCGCAGCCAGTTCAATGACCCAGATCCCAAGCCCCGCCAGTGGGCTGGGCTTCAGCTGGAAACGCTGAAATCTGACTCCAAAACTGGAACTCCCAAACTTCACAAAATATTCCCCAATCGGCTTCCAGACGTGTCCCCCTCCCTCACTGCACCCTGCAACAATCTCCCAATTGTGTCCCCTTATTGCCAAAAATCCAATTCCATTGCAGATCGTCTGCAGGACCTGTGGGGGTGGGGCTCCAGGCGGAAGCACTACCACCCCTGTCCGCAACCAAAAATTCCCCCGCTTCACAACGAAACACCGTCTGTCTCCCCAAATCAATCTGCAAAGGAGTCCTGTTCCATCAACCCCTCACCAACCCGCCCAGGACCCGTGAATTCCCCAGCACCGCAGAGCCTCCAAAAAAAGGAAAAAAAAAAACCAACAAACCCTGGCCACAGCGGCTCCCCGAGCTGCAGCAGCGCCCGATACCGCAGCTCCGCCCACCCAAGGAGGGAACTTTCCGTGCCCAGCTGGGACCTCCATTTATATATTATAGACATATCCTCTCTGTTACCTTCCCACCAAATCGCCGTCCAGACACCTTCCAACCAGCAAAAATCCCCAAAACAGCGCGGTCCTAAAGAGCCTTCAATGCCGCCCAGCCGCCCCCTGCAAGAGACACTACCAGGCAAGTTCACTCAGCCACCATCTTGCCCCAACTCTCTCCTTCCATAGGTTTTAATAACAACCATTTTGGAAATGTGAGGAAAGCTGACTAGATGGTACTATTAGCAAACTAGCAAGGCTGATGAAATTACTATTTTCAGCAGTTTAGAATCAAAGCTGTATCTGAGAAATTGTAATCTGAGAAATTGCATAAGTGCTAGTTATTCCATGTCATTTCTTTTTTTTAATTAATTAATTTATTTTTAATGTTATGTTAAAAAATATGAGGTCCCTATATACACCCCCTGCACCCCTTACCCCACTCCTCCCATAACCACAACCTCCTCCATCATCATGGGACATTCATTGCACTTGGTGAATACATCTCTGAGCACTGCTGCACCATATGGTCCATGGTCCACATTACAGTTTACACTCTCCCCCAGTCCACCCAGTGGGTCATGGGAAGAAATACAATGTCCAGTAACTGTCCCTGCTGTACCACCCAGGACACCTCCAAGTCCTGAAAATGCCCCCACATCACATCTCTTCTTCCCATTCCCACCCTCAGCAGCTACCATGGCCACTTTCTCCATCTCAGTGCTACATTTACTTCCATTACTAATCACATTAGTTTCAGAATAGAGTATCAGTAAGTCCACTCTAATCTATATTCTATTCCTCTATTCTGTGGACCCTGGGATGGTTATTTCCTCTCCACCTCTGTATCGACAGGGTGCTTCAATTCCACTTGGATGATGGATGCAATTCTCCTGCTTGCACTTGTAGACACTCTTGGCTCCTTGGTGTGGTGGTTGACCTTCACCTCCCTGTTAGCTGGCTAGGGTAAGTCCAATAAACCAGAGGGTAGGAGTTGCATGTCTGTTGTGTTTCAGGGCCTGGCTAACACATGTAGAGTCCAGAGATTCAGGTCCCCTGAGTATACACTAAACCCCAGCACCAACAACAGGTCTGGTAAAAGTGACAGGAGAGGCATGTGAACAAAGATCACACCTCGGTCCAACTCCATCACACTCAGGACCACAAACTCCAAAGTAGGGCCAACTGACATGGCCCTGAAGTCCATCTGCTATGACCATAGAAACTGTGGGTCTCTGTATCCCTCACAAGAACCAATACCTGGGGTTGTATATACTTTATGTGTCTCTGGGAATCTGCTGAGATGTGCATAAGGGTGACTCCTCTGATGGCCTCCTGGCTCTTTTTTGGAGACTCAGCCATATAAACTCATTTGCCTTTTCCATTTCCCCCTTTTATTCAGTGTCAAAAAGTATTTTTAACTCCTGATATTACATGTAGGCTGAGATATTCTCCTGGTCTGAGTTGACCCTTTTATTCAAGGTCATTCTTCAGCCACATCATCAGGTGGTACTTGGTAGTAATCCCTTGGTGCCAGGGAGGCTCATCCCCAGGGATCATGTCCCATGCTAGGGGGAAGGCAATGCATTTACATGTGGAGTTTGGCTTCCAGACTGGCTACATTTGAGCAACATGGAAGTTCTTAGGAGGTAACTCTTAGACACCCTGCAGCTGTAGGCCTAGTTCTTATTTCAGGCCCACAGGTGCACAAGCATAGTCATTAGCATCAAGGGCTCATTGTTGGACCATCCTTCCTTATCTGTGTTAGTTATTGCACTTTGAGGATTGTTGTTGTTTCACCATGTTGTTTCTTAAGTCAGTCTGCAATTTTGTTATGTACTTGAACTCTTTTCATAGTTTTGTACATAACAAAAACAAGAGAATTTGTTCCTTTTTTGATAGACATTAACAATGATAACAAATAAACAATTTTTCTCCTATATTCCACATCTTTTATCCCTCTCTCACAATTTATGTAAGGACTTTTTGAATTGTAATTATAGACAACTCATCAGAAAAGACTTTTTCCCCCCCCTTTCTCAACAGGAGTGTTTTTCAAAGTGACATGTACAGAAGAGAGACTGCCAAATGGTTTTGCTTTAAAGTAATACAATCTATGGACATCTCAGAGAAACCTTACTCTATATTAAATTCTTGTTCTGTCTTTCTTTCCCTATCCCTTTCTCCTTTTACAATGAATGCTAAGTCTTCCCAACAGCCATTACAATTATGCTGTAATGCAAGAGGATTACATTGTGTTAGCTAACCCAGGAATAGAAATGCACTAACACTGCACATTGATTACTCTAACTTCTCATTCATCCTCTAAAGATTTTTGATGGTTCCTTCTCATAGACTCCAATGTACCATCACTTATCCATCAAGCCCTAGTGCAGCTTTGTGTTTTGTTTGAGCAATCTGATCTAATCCATTCTGTTTATATTGAAATTAACAAAACATGTACCCTGAGGCACATGGGGCCACAGCTACAATGGTGTGGCACAAACGACCTTGTACATGAGGTCAATCAACTGCACAAATACATCACACAGTTATTCCAAGCCTCATGCTGTGTCTATAATTGCCCCTTGTTCTGTCATTAGAGCTCCCTTACAAGTCATTATTTTGAGTCAACAGAGCTAAAGGGAATATTCTTCCTGATGGTTTGTATAAAGTTGAATTGATAAAATAAATATCTCCTAACTCAAAAATACAAGGAGCAGGTATTTAGATTAGATCTAATAAAGTTTGCAGCTGTTCAGTCACTTTATGAATCCCAGCTAAAACAATAATCACAACTTTCAATATGGGTCCTCCTTTAGTAACTCCGTAAGAGAGAAATTCTGCTTTTCTAAATGAAACTCTGCTTTTCTAAATGAAAGAACAAATGCCCTATTAGAGTTGCCTTTCAACTCGTCTCATGTATTGTTTTCATTTGGCCAAGTTCAACGTCATTTAGGTTTCATGGGAGTTTTGCCTTAGCATCGTATAATAATTATTTCCTTTAAAGTAGAAGTAGAATTCATTCATTTGTTTTGTCGAGGCCAGTGGTGTGAGTTTAAGGCTGAAATAATGTGCTAAGTTTGTGTCCACAAGCACATTTCTAGAAGTACTTCCTCTTCTGGGAAATGTAAAATTTATATCCGCTTCTCAAAAGATGGTAGCTAACAGGGCTCAGTTGAGCCTGGTGGAGATGAATGAAGGGATTTCTTCATGTGGGTGTAGCCTTTGGACAAAAATGAAGTGGCAGGAATGATGGAGAATCTGAAAATATATGTGCATTTAAATGAGGGCAGTATGATGCTTTACAAAAAGTGACCCAAGTAGGTGAATTCCTGCTTCTAAGGTCCAATTATTTGGCTCTGGGAAAGAGATTTTATCTCTCAGTCATTTCCTAATTTTAAAATAAAGGGCTCAGATAGAACAGAACATGAAATAGTACTCTGCGGTCTAGAACGGACTCATAGAAAGTTTGTGTTTAAACTGTGATGTTATTTTTAAAACTTGAATAATAGCTAACTTTAAAAAATCAGAATATTTCACTAAGAATCTGGTTTTCTGGGTTTATGTATCAGAGACCCATTACCATGATAATGCTGCATAGCAAACAACCACAAAACCTCAGGGGCATGCAGCAGAAAGTTTATTGCTCTCACATTTGGGATCATTTAGTGGTTAGCCACCTGGCTTCACTGATCTTGGCTGGTCATCCCCAGAGGTGATTGTTTTTTCTCCATATCTGATCCCTCCTACTCATCAGGCTATCACAATTGATCCACATCCTCAACCAGGCATTCTTGTGTTGATGGTAGAAGTAAAAGAGAACAAACAGAAACATGGAAGGCCTCTTGAGCTCTAGGTTTAGAACAGATATGTCATTTGTGCTTCATTCTGTTGGCACAAATGACATGGGCAAGCCTATAGTCAGAGTTTGAAGGTACCGTATAGTTACTTGGTAAACAGCATGGATACAGGAAGGGGTGGGGGAGAATTGGGTCATTTTTTTTAATCTACCACACTTTGCTTAAAAATTAAGAACTTCTGACAACACCTGGGAACTCTATTGCAGGCATGGCATGAATAGATAAGGCTGAGTAGCAGCTGACAGCTTTAGATGATCATGCTTTTGCTAGTTTGCTGACAGAGCCTACTCACTCTTATTATCTTTCTGAGACTAAGCCCCATGTTCATTTACCATTATCGTAGCACTTTTGTGGTAACTTTTCTCAAAGTAGAGAGATTATTTTCTGCATTCATGCCATTGTGAAAACTGGGAAAATGAGAGGCAGACTGAAAGAGCTGTACAATGTTTCCCATTCCAAAGTTGATTCATTTACTTATGGTACTTGCCTAGCTTCAGTGGTCATCTGAGTTTGGGGCCAGGTGACTTCTGTTTTTGAAACACTCTTCATGAGCCCAGCATAAAAATTAAACAAAGACATTGGCACTCTTGACACAACCTTGAACAAATTGAAAGTTTGTAATAAAATTGTAAAATTGGCCAAAGTATTTCTGTGAGAGCTGAAAAGAGCTATTAGTTAGAATTTGTGTAAACAAAGTGCAACCACACGTAACTAAGTTGCTCCATAAAGGTTCATTTAACTTCCATCATAGACAAATATCCATATCTTCCTTGGATAAAGTATAGAGTTTTAGAAAAGGGGAAGCTAATCCTGACCAAAAGACTCAATAAACAGATAAAACAAATGTTCTTTTCCAGAATGCTCTGTGTCATACCTCTCCAAGAACTACTTTCAGGCATGAAATCCCCCAGAGTTCCTGATAAAACACTTTCCTTTTAGCCCATGCTTATTGTCTACCAGGCTTATAGGAAGATGAGTCTGAATGTTCTTAAAGGCTGTTCTTCATCTCTCCTTCTTATCTCCTTCAGGGCCTCAATTCATCTATTAATATTATTCATTCCTTTTCATTACAGCCTTTTTGAATACTGTGTATGTATATATGTGTATACATATATACTTACATACTTACGTACAAAGTCCTCGCAACAAAACTATCATCACAAATTTTATCATATTTGCATTTTTTGTGGGGTAAAGAGGAAGAAAAGTTACGATAAAAACATTAGCTGAGGGGATGTTAAACTTAGCTGATCTTCCTGCTTCAGTTTTCTCATCTGTAAAATGGGGATAATGATTTGTAATGTGCATTGAATAGAACCCAAGTGATATTTTCGTGTTTGCTATTATTAATATGAATATTATCGTTATTTTTGGTCTTATCATTGTAGAAACACATATATAGAATTAAAGTTATTTGCACGTGTCCTATTAGCACCCTTCTATTCTTTCTTTCCACTTGTACTCTCCCCTTTCTGCCATTTTCATATTAAGGAATATTTATATGCTGTACCTCTATTTTTTTTAATTTAATATATTTTATTTTTAAATAAGCATTACTTACATAAATGTTACATAAAAAAGATGGGGGTTTCTCATATACCCCACTCCCCCTCACATTTTCCCCTCTTAATAACATCTTATGTTAGTGTGGTACATTTGATACAATTGATGAACATGTATCGAAGCATTGCTGCTCACCATGTTCTATAGTTGACATTATAATTTACATTTCACAATGCACAATTTTATAGGTTTTGACAAAATGTATAATGACCTCTATCTGTCCTGAGCTTTTCTGCTCTGCCTATAGTGTCTAGGTACCTCTGGAGCCCTCAGGAGCCTGGCTCTTGGAGGCACTGTTTACTGTGGCAGTCAATGAGATCCTGCTGAGACATGCACAAGCCTCCCCTCTGGAATGACCTCCTGACTCAGTTTGAAATCTCTTAGCCATAAAAACTCCTTTGTATTTATCATTTCCCCCTTTTGGTAGAGGGCTTTTTCCAAAGGCATAGCTAGTGGTGCTGTGCCTCTATCTTAGGACAGTTTTACTTAATTCTTCATTCTTAATTGAATACACTTAAAAAGCTATTGGGCTCTTCAAAAATATACATACCAATCATGACTAGGCTTTGGGAGGGGTCTTCCAAGGAATGCTCTCCCCCTTCTCCTCCCTCCACATCCCTCCTGACTGAGGGAGACTCTTCACTTAACTAAATATTATTGTTCTCCCGGAAGATTGTAATAAGTGCAAGGTTCCCTTTTATAGTCATTTCTGAAGATGATGCCCTGGTAAATACTATTCCTTGCTCTGGATCTCACATTTCTTCCAGAGAAGGAGTCATGTGGCCATTGATAGCCATGGTACCAATACAATATCTTTGTGTGGTGGCTTCACCATCACTAGCAAGAACATTTATCCCTCTGTGACATGAACACAGAGAGGGATGCATTATTGTTCTTTACTTGATGACTCCCAATTTGTAAATATCAGCACCGAGTCCAGTTTATGTCCCCTTAATATGTTCTCAGACTCCTCCATTAATATCTAGAGCTGTGTGTCTTCTGAAGATAGCTTGTGGTATCAGGTTATTTTTCTGAAGGAAAGAAAGACAGAGAAAGAGAGAGAGAAAACATCTATAGGCAAATGAGTTTGTGAAGTGATACAAATAATTTGGTTACTAAGCCTGAATAGAATTCAGGGGAAGCATGTGGAGTACCTCAGAACATTCAGGGTAAACTGAACCACCAGAGCTTGGGAAGAGGCGGGAAAATGGAGTGACACTTCATGGCACTGAATTTGTCTTTGTGTCCTGCTCCTAAAGTGGCAATTTCTCAGGAGGAGCCTGATTGGCTTAGGCTGGGTCATATGTCCAACAGTTTGGGAGAGGGGAAAAAATTTGAGTACCCTGATGGAAAGTCCCAAATCAAGTTTCCATCTTGTTCCCCAGAGGAAAAGTGGGCAGCTTTACCGAAAGGGGGAGAAAGAACCCTGGGAAGAATAAATAACAGGAATCTACAACACACTACTCTCTCCCTTGACAGTGCCACAGTGCACAATAGTTCTGAATATTCTCTCCAGTAAAGTAATCTATTCAGCCACATGTTGCCTGATGCTCTCATAGTCTTTGCTGTTTATATGATGTCCATTAACCTCAGGAGAAACTAGTACTCATTTGAATATCCTTAGGGATTGCTGATTTATATCTCTTGGGCATCACACTTTAATCTTTGTTTTGATCTTTCCTGTACTCTATTATTATTTTCTAGTCATTTGATAGAATTAGCCTCACAATTTTTCATATTTTAGAATATCAGCTCGTATGGGTGACATGGGTGTTTGCTTCTTAATCATTTTGAATAAAACAAATATTCCTAAAGGCCCTGCTTTAGGGCCTTCCATTTTCTTTTACTCTTCAATGCCATTATGCTCCTTCTCTCCACCTATTTGGAATATCCTTTGTCTTCTCTGGCTCACCCTGCTAGTCCTTACCCATATATGGCTCCTCACAAAGCCTTCCTTCTTAAGGATTTCTGATTTTCTGGTTGTTGTTGACCTTGAGCCCTTCCTTGCATTTCAATTGGACATATTGTATAAATACTGCCACACACAAGATGGCCCATGCCTGCGGTCCATCTCATTGCTCTCTCATTCTTTTATGCAAGTGCCACTTTACTTATTGATTATTTAGTCTTTCTTCCATCCAGGGTCTCTTATATTTTTTCAGATTGTTTCAGGATTTGACCTGTAATAGCAAATTCTGAATTGGCAGCAGCTCTGGACGTAGAGAGGAATGATTCACACAGATTTCAACAATGATAACTACTTACAAAGTGTAACGCCATCCAGTAGTCTGGAGGAAAATTCAGAACATCAAATATCTAAAGAAACCACAGGCTCAGTCAAATTATTGTGGTGTACTGAAAATAGAGATAAACTTGTGTTCATGATTAGAGCGTATTTATTAGTTGCTTATTTTTTTAATAGCTATCATTAGGTGATAATTGAACTTACTAATAAATGACAATCATATTTTATGGAGGAGTATATGCATTCATTGTGCTGTTTTCAAAAGATTTACATTTAAGTTTCATTTCTGTCACTTTCCTAATGTCATTTATTTTACATTAAAATAGGGAAGAGACATAAATTGACCACAGGAAAGGCATCAGTTTTTTCTCTGCTCAAGACCAAAATCATTTACTAATATACCACCTTTTTTTTCTTTTTTTATGGGGAAAAGAAAAAGAAAAAGGAGGAAAAAAATCCTTTCTTCTCTGATTTCTAACAGTTGCCCAGTGACATTCTCTATTTTTTACACAGTAACAGATAATAGAATTGAATGGACTTCCTTTAGTCCTGTTCCCTGCCTTTATGCCATCGACTATCTAATCTTTTCTAGCAGGCACCCAGGCTTTGTCCACATCACATCAGAAGACACAGTGTTTCAATGTCATTCTTTATGTTCTCTCCATGGGTCTTCTTCCAATGTGGACCCTGCCTTCAGAAATGTGTCTAGAGAATTTAAGATGGCAGATTATTCTTTGTGACTATTTAAACAAATATTGTCTATTTCTGATTCTGACCATAAATAACAGCAAATATTTATTGGGCCCTAAAGGGCCAAGGAGTTTGCAATTGTGTTCTCATATAATCTTCATAACAAACTGAAGAATGAGAGATGGCATAAACTACTACTTAAACCTCTCTATAGATTTTCCCCTTCATCCTTTAATAATAGTAGAAACTTAGGTGTAGTTGGACACAGGATGTCCATCTACCTAAAAACTACATTTCCCAGATTCTCTTGCAGCTAGTGTGGCCAGAGGGTTAAATTATCTTTGGCAAATGGGTGGAAGTGATACATGAAGATTCCAGGCCATAGCTTAGAAGGTGTTAAAATAAAAGCTTGAGCAAATTTTGGTTGGATCTCAGAGTTTTAGTGAATCGATTCATGAAATAGGGAAACAGAGAAATTAATTTTTACAGGTAGAATAAACAAGTATATTGGGAGACACATTTTACTGGTTAGCTCAGACTGTTTCCTAAAATGGTTTGTGCAAGTGTTGCTTGGGATGGATGAAGTTAGTTGGTGATAACTAATTGGCTGTATGTAAATTTGGTTTTCTGGGTGAGTCAGGCATTTATAGGAAATAGAGATTTGCTTAGATTTTTGGTCTTGCTGATGTAGGGCTTTGCATGGGTGCCTCCACGATGGGCTTCCTAGATTTTATTTATCAAAAGAAAGTAATGTCTTTCCTTTTTTTTCTTGCTGACTAACAAACCCCCTAAAAACTTAGTGGGGTAAAACAACAACCATTTATTTTTACTCAGTTCTGCAGCTGACAATTTGGGCCAAGATCAGTTGTTTGATTCTTCTGGCAGTCACTGAACTTTTACAGTTGTGGTAATCTGGCAGCTATTTGGGGGGCTGACTGTGAGCTGGAGCCATAAGAGCAGTGGGGCTCCACATCTGTTTTTCATCTGGTGGACTAGTCTCTGCTTGTTTACGCAGTGGCTAGCAGGTTCCAGTAGAGCAAGCAGAAGAGTTCAAGACCTCATGAGACTGTGATTCAGAACTCTCACAATGTCATTTTTGCTGCATTTTATTAGTTAAAGCAAATCAGAAGACTGCACATATTCAAGGGGTGGGAAAATTGACTACTTTATAGGAGTTGCTGCAAGTCATGTTGTAAAGGGACATAGATACAGGGAAGGGTGGAGAACAGTGACTATTTTTTGGTCTACCTCACTTCCTTTTCATTTATTCATTTTCCCACTGGCAAATATGTAAACATGAAACTAGAGCTTGGGCAGCATTCTTTGGACCAAAATATGGAAGTTATATATTGAAAATGGCAAAGCAACATGATAGAATGAGCCCTATCCCTGGTACCCTAGAGGTGCTATTTCAATCCTAGACTGCTTATGAGCAGAGTTATTATTTGAGAGAAAAATAAACTATCTTATTTAATTCAGTATCATTTTGTCTTTGCTATAGCAGTTGAACCATATACCGATTTTACAAATGATAAATTTGAGCCATAGAAAAGACAAAGTAACTTGCCCAAAGCCATACAGCAGGTAAGTAGCAGTGTCTCCATTTGAACCCAGGACCTAGCTGATTCCAGAGCCCATGTGCTTAGCACTGTACTGCATTTGTATATTGCCACAGTATTTACTTCTCTTATCTACAAGAAATAAAATTTGAAAGGTCTGTTTTTCATCTTCAGAAGGAATTTATGACTTCTATTGAATGGGTACACCAAATTTAAGGTCTCAATCATTTGTAATTCAAAACATGTTTGACCTGTATAATTTAAACATATATACACACATACATCCTTTATTTTTTTAATCAGTTTTCTTTTTTTTTAAATATACATAGATCACACAAAATGGTACATTAAAAAATATAAGAGGTTCCCATAGACCCCACACACATATCCTTGAAGCATGTAAATATTGGTGTTTTGACCAGTCAGCTTTTAGGACTTTATGTGATATTAATGTCAAACATAAATGGTTAACCAATCCAAACAGAAAATATACAAAAGAGCAAAACATACCAGATACTCTTATAATCTATATGTCAGTCTGAGTGTGATAAGAAAGAGGCTCTGTATTTGTCTACTCTTGGGATAGAAATAGCAAAATAAGTAGAAAATGGCATAAGTATAGCATTCAACCTTAGGCATTGTGTGGGTATGTCCATAGTTACAGACAACTTAAATATGTGGACATTAAGTCATCCCTGGCTTCTATCTGTAATAGCACATTCTACTAAGCTAATTAAGTTTGAGATGACATCATTTGTTGGACTTCTCTAGAGATATGTTGAAATTGGGAGTGAGTGCTGACTCTTTGTTGAAGCTTGATTTTTGTCTGTGTCACAGGTAAAGGATATTGGTGATCCAGAGAAACTGTACCAGTACAGTACTTTGCTTCCTTATATCTTGGGCCATTGTATTATTCCTTTCATTTCCAGTCCTTTCTAAACACTTAAAACTAGAAATTTATATGTTCGAGTGAAGGTTTTTCTGCGTCAAGTTATTGGGCATGGGAGTAAGTCTCAATACTGCCCATGTAGGAAGCTGAGACTCTTCTACAATTTCTTTCAATCCTTTTTGTACATGATGAGCTGGAATAACCTCACTGAACTGAATTATCCTTCCATGGTATGGTTCACTGAATACCATAATATTTTAGCACAGCTTGAGTGATTTTTATTTTTTTATTTTTATTTTTTTATTAAAATTATTTATTTATTTTTAAAAATTACATTAAAAAAATATGAGGTCCCAATCAACCCCACCGCCCCCACCCCCCACTCCCCCCACAGCAACACTCTCTCCCATCATCGTGACACATCCATTGCACCCGGTAAGTACATCTCTGAACATCACTGCACCCCGTAGTCAATGGTCCACATCTTAGCCCACACTCTCCCACGTTCCATCCAGTGGGCCCTGGGGGGATCTACAATGTCCCGTAATGGTCCGTGATGCGCCACCCAGGACAACTCCACGTCCCGAAAATGCCTCCACATCTCATCTCTTCCTCCCATTCCCCAAACCCAGCAGCCACCATGGCCACCCTTCCCACACCCATTCCACATTTTCTCTGTGGACATTGGATTGGTTGTGTCCATTGCACATCTATGTCAAGTGGGGGCTTAGACTCCACATGGATACTGGATGCACTCCTCTTGCTTTCAGTTGTAGACACTCTAGGCTCCATGGTGTGGTGGTTGACCTTCTTCAACTCCATGTTAGCTGAGTGGGGTAAGTCCAATAAATCAAAGTGTAGGAGCTGAAGTCTGTTGAGGCTCTGGGCCTGGGTGTCTTATTATCAGTCCAGAGATTCAAATCCCCTAAATATATCTAAAACCCCAGCACCAACTACAATTCCAATAAAGTAGCATGCAAGTCTTGTGAGAAGAGATCCCCTCTGAGTCCAATTCCATCATGCAGAAACACCAGCTCCAAAGAAGGGCCATCTGCCATGGCAGTGAACCCCATCTGCCATGACCATAGAACCCGTGGGTCTCTTTAGCTTGAGTGATTTTTAATGCCAAAAACATCAACAAGAAATACAAGAGTTAAAAAATATTGAAACAATACCATAAAAAAGCCGAGGATCATAAATCCTTTACTTTACAAGGTCTCAGAGGTCAACATAGCAATACTATGGAAAATTAAAATGCTCTGTGTGAGAGCCTTTCAGGGGAAAATACACACAGGCATACTCAGCAGTGTAGTATCAAGATGCAGAAAACTGTTCTCTGAATATATTTTAGGCTGATTAACAAAGAAAAAAGCAACTGTTTTCTGGGAGTAAACATTTATGAAGTTATTCATCTACATGTTTCTCTATTTGGTTTTAATTACAATCTAATTAAAGGAGAATTATAGCCCTTGATAGAGAGATGACTTTTATATAAATTATGTCCTGAATCACACAAAGGAAAACGGCATGCAGATAGAAGTGAGCTGAGGATTTGGATTTGGGCAGTTACAGTATCAAAAACCATTGACTAAGAACAGAGGCTTTGAATCTCGGAAACTCTCTTTCAGCCAAGGGCTTTTTGAGCGACCCTGCCATAGGGATATATAAGATCAGTCAGAAGAGAGAAAGAAAAAGTCTTGTAATATCTGTACACAGAGCTATGAAAAGCTGGTCTTCATGCATTCTGTGGTGCTCAGGTGTGTGCTGGCTCCTAATTGACTGTCCACTAAAGGTTAAATCTTCCTAGCCAGTTTTCCTGGGTGATGTGTCAGCTTCAGCTGAAATCAGTGAATCCATGGAAAAATAATCCACACTGATATGTCTAATAACAATATGTTGGAGTCAGGGCAAGATCCTGCCCAAGTGAACTATTTTGGGAACCCACAGAGCAGGAGGCTTCAGGGCATTGGTCTGGAGAGAGCTGGACAAAGAGATAAACTGTTCAAGGAAAAAGCGTGAGTTTCTTGCCCTTGAGGTTGGAAACTGCAGGACGGCAAAGCCCTACCTCAAGGAAAAAAGCCATGGAGAGCCCCTACCCAGCTGGAGGAATAGTTCTCTGAAAGTGGGAGGGTTCTGGTGGAGGGCAGAGAGGAGTTTTCTTTCTGTGGATTTGGTTGCCTGGACCCCCTTTGGGCTTTGAGGAGCATACCAGCTGGCTTGAGGTGGCACCAGTAGGAGGAGAGAGGCAAAGCTGCTGAGGCATCTAACTTCCCTGGGATAGGGAAACTTGGCATGGGAGAAGGTAGTCAAGCAATTGACTAGTCCTGTGCTGAAAACTAAAAATTTCAACTCCTCTAAGGGAGGTGGGCAGTAGGAAGTGCTTAATAAGCTTCCAATAGTCTAGTTAGGGTCCCCTGGGAGGAGGAGGTGGTCTGGAAGAGGGTTGGTGGTCATTTCTTTCTGCAGTGAGTTAAGTCACCAGGGTCCCATTTGAATTTTAAAAGGGAAGGCAAACTGACCTGGAGAGGTGAGGGAGAAATGCTCACATAGGCTATTGCATCCGGCTGCCCTGGGAGAGAAAGCAGTAAGAATAAAGAGGAGGCAGGCACAGACTCCCAATCAGCAGGAATTCATCCAACTACAAAGAGTCAAATCTGTCCAAGGGAAAGTGACTTGATAGCTTTCTGAAGAGCTAACTCACCCAATGAGAAAGTTTAGCCCAATGGAGGAGTTTCCATCTTGAATATACAAGGTCCCTAGTTTGAATCCTGTCTCTTCTTAGAGAGGTGATCCCCTGGGATATCTCAAACATCCAGCTGATATTTTAGGACAGGGAAATCATAGATATTATTTTTGTATTAGCTTCTCTTGGGTCTCTTATTTTTCCTAAGAAATGGTTACATTTGTTTAAAAATTTAACTTAGTTTACTCACTAAAATATGCTTCAAAACCTGCAGAGGGAAGGTTGCAGAGTAATGGATCGATGAACACTGGCAGCCTGAGAAGCTCCGCGGGGGCCGCGGGGAAGGCAGTTCTTCCTTAGTTATTGCTTGACTGCTTGCTAGTGTGTTTGTTTCTATTGTTTCCTTGTTTTTCTTCCCTCTTTCTTCCCCTCCCTCCCCCCATTTTTCTTTTTCTTTAGGTTCTGCTGATTGTTTCTTGTTTCCTCTTCTTTGATTCCCCCTTTTCTCTGTATACTGATTTTATCTACCAATGCTATCTCTTTTCTTTCCTTCATATTACTATCTTTGACTCTCTGTGTTGTTCCTACATTCCACCTCTTTGTTCAGCCCTCATTTTTTTTCTGGTTTTTGTTTCTATCTCATCTATTCTGTTTTCTCTCTTTTATCAACTTTTTTCTTTTTGTCCTCTGTTTTCTCTTTCCCTCTTCTCCTCATCATTCTGGCCTTATAATTCATTATGTATATTTTTCTCGATTCAATTTCCCATTTCATTGTAGGTACTCCATTTTTTTAATTCCTATTACTCTACCCTGCTTACATAAGTTAAATATTCATTTTCCTAGCCTTAAGTGATTCCTCTTCTAACTCTATTATTATAACCATTATCCCTTTTCTTTTCTAACATCTTTTGCTTTCTCAGGCCCTAATCTTTTTCCTACAAGGGACCAAAGAAAACAGCAAGGAAATAGAACAAAAACAAAGTGCAAAGAGAAAATGTAACACACACACAAAACAGCAGCTAAATAAAATCCTGGGTTAGAGAAAGTAATCACCTGACTAAAACCATCAAGATAAAAAGATGGCCAGACAGCAACAAAAAATTACAAACCAGATCAAGAAACAGGAAGACATGACCCAGTCCAGTGAACAAAAAAAAACCAGGGAGAGATTCAAAACATGGAACAATGAGTCAAAGCTTTTCAAACAAATCTCATGGACCAACTTAATGAAGTGAATGAAGAGATTAAGGATATTAAGACACCAGGAGAACATACTGAGGAAATTGTAAACATACAGAAAAAGATAACTGATATGATGTTGATGAGTGGCACAATCCAAGAAATCAAAAATACACTGGAAGCACACAAGAGCATATTTGAACAGGAAAAGGAAAGAATTAGCTATGTGGAAGGCAATACATCTGAAATCAAGCAGATAGTAGAACAGATAGATGAAAGATAGAAAAAAGTCCAGCAGAGAATTAGGGATTTGAATGACAACACAAAATGCAGAAACATATGCATTATAGGCATCCCAGAGGGAGAAGAGAAGGGAAATGGAACAGAAAGATTGTTGGAGGAAAAAATGGCTGAAAACTTCTCAACCCTGTTGAGGGAGATAGATGTACATGCCCAGGAAGTGCAGCACACCACAAACAGTATACATTTCAACAGGCCTACTCCAAGACATACATGTGTGAAATCTTCAAGCTCAAGACAAAGAGAAAATAAGGCAGCAAGAGAAAAAAGAACCATCACATAAAAGGGAAACTCAATAACATTAGTGCTGATTTCTCATCTGAAACCATGGAGGCAAGACAGTAATGGTATGACATAGTTAAGATACTAAAAGAAAAAAACATTCAGCCAAGAATTCTTTATCCAGTAAAATTGGAATTCAAAAATGATGGAAATCAAAATATTCACAGATAAAAAGAAATTAAGAGAGTATGTCACTAAGAAACCTGCCCTTCAAGAAATACTATAGCAAGTTCTCTAGGCTGAAAGGAAAAAACAGGAGAGAGAGTTTGGCAGAGAGTGTAAGAACAACTACAAAGACAAGAGAAATAAAAACAACATATGACATACATGAACTAAACCCAAAGAATATATGGCTAATATAAGTAATTCCTTGAGAATAATAACACTGAATGTTAATGGATTAAACTCACCAGTCAAGAGACACAGATTGGCAGAATGGATAAGGAAATATGACCCACCTATATGCTGTCTAAAAGAAACCCACCTGAGACCCATGGATTCAAGGATGCTGAAAGTGAAAGACTGGAAAACAATCTTACAAGTAAACAACCAAAAAAGGGTGGGAGTAGCTATATTAATACTGGGTAAAATAGACTTTAAATGCAAAAGCATTGTAAGATGTAAAGATGGACAGTCTATATTAGTAAAAGGGGTAATCTTTCAAGATGGAAGAACAATTATAAACATTTATGCACCTAATCAGGGTGCCTGAAAATATATGAGGCAAAGACTGGAAAAACTAAGGTGGAGAAACAGATGCCTCTACAGTAATAGTGGGGCATTTTAATACACCATGATCACCATTAAACAGAACCTCTTGACAGAGAATCAATAAAGCAACTTTGAATGATACGTTAGAGGATCTGAACCTAATAGACACGTACAGAACACTACACCCAAATTCAGTGGGATAAATTTTTCTTGAGTGCTCATGGACCATTCTCCAAGATAGACCACGTTCTAGGTCACAGAAAAATTCTCAATGAACTCAGAAAGATTGAAATTATACAAAGTAATTTCTCTGACCACAATGGAATGAAGCTGGAAATCAGTAAGGGGCAGAGAACCAGATTAGTTATGGAAATTAAGATATGGAAATTAAACAACACACTCTTAGACAAACAGTGGGTCAAGGAGGAAATTTTGAATGAAATCAGTAATACCTTGAAATTAATGAAAATGACATGGGAAGCATCTAAAGCTGTACCAAGAGGGAAATTCATAGCCATAATGCATATATCAGACAAAAAAAGAACTAAAATTCAAGACCTAATTGCACACCTGGAGGAATTAGAAAAAGCACAACAAACTAACCCTAAAGGAAGTGGAGAGAAGGAAATAACAAAGATTAGAATTAAATGAAATAGAAAATAACCAAACACTAGAAAAAAATAAAAGTGAAAACTGGTTCTTCAAGAAGATCAATAAAATTGACAAACCCTTAGCTAGACTAACAAAGAAAAAAAGAGAGAAGCTGTAAATTTAAAAGATAAGAAATAAGGAAGGTTATATCACCACTGACTGCACAGAAATAAAGAGAACCATAAATTACAACTGAAAATGGGAGGATTGCATCCAGCATCCATGTGGAATCTGAGCCCCCTCTTGACATAGAGGTGCAATGGACACAACCAATCCAATGTCCACATAGAAGAGGTGGCATTGGATTGGGAAAAGTGGACATGGTGGACGATGGGTATGGGGAAAGGCAGGAAGAGATGAGAGGTGGAGGCGTCTTTGGGACTTGGAGCTGCCCTGGATGGTGCTTCAGAGGTAATCACCGGACATTGTAAATCCTCACAGGGCCCACTGGATGGAATGGGGGAGAGTATGGGCCATGATGTGGACCATTGTCTATGAGGTGCAGAGGTGCCCAAAGATGTACTTACCAAATCCAATGGATGTGTCATGATGATGGGAATGAGTGTTGTTGGGGGGGGAGAGGGGGGGTGGGGGGGTGGGTTTGAATGGGACCTCACATATATATTTTTAATGTAATATTATTACAAAGTCAAAAAAAATAAAATAAAATAAAAAAGGAAAAAAAAAAAGAGAGAACCATAAGAGGATACTTTGAAAAAATTATATGCCAACAAGTAGGACAATTTAGAAGAAATAGGCAAATTCCTAGAAACACACAAGCAGCCTACACTAATGACAGAAGAAATTGATGAACTCAACAGACCAATCACAAGTAAAGAGGTAGAATCAGTCATTAAAAACCTACAACTAAGAAGAGCCCAGGACCAGACAGCCTCACCGGTGAATTCTACTGAACATTCCAGGAAGAACTAACACTAATGCTGCTTAAACTCTTCCAAAAAACAGGAGTAGAAGGAACGTTACCTAACTCATTATATGATGCCAACATTCCCCTAATACCAAAGCCAAATGAAGAAGCCACAAGAATTGGAAAACTACAGATCAATCTCTATAATGAACCTAGATTTTAAAATCCTTAACAAAATACTTGCTAATTATTTCAACAACACATAAAATAAGTTATATGCCATGACCAAGGTGGTTTCATCCCAGGTGTGCAAGAATGGTTCAAATAAGAAAATCCCTCAATGTAATACACCACATAAACAGATCTAAAGAAAAAAATCACACAATCATCTCTATAGACACAGAAAAAAAAAACAGTTGACAAAATACAGCACCCTTTCCTGATAAAAACACTGCAAAAGATAGGAATAGAAGGAACTTTCTGAACATGATAAAGGGTATATATGAAAAAACAACAGCTAACATCACATACAATGGTGAAATCCTAAAAGTTCCCCCTCTAATAATCAGGAACAAGACAAGGATGCACACTATCTCCATTCCTATTTAACATTGTGTTAGAAGTACTTGCTTGAGCGCTGAGGCAAGAAAAAGATATAAAAGGCATCCAAATTGGAAAGGAAGAAGTGAAAATTTCATTATTCAGAGATGACATGATCCTCTACATAGAAAGCCCTGAGAAATCTACAATGAAGCTTCTAGAACAATTAAACAAGTTCAGTAAAGTTGCATGTTATATGATCACTGTGTAAAAATCAGTAGCATTTCTGTGCACCCATAATGAGCAATCTGAGAAGGAAATCAAGAAAAAATACCATTTACAGTAGTAACTAAAAAATTCAAATACCTAGGAATAAATCTAACTAAAGATGTAAAAGACTTATATACAGAAAACTATACCATACTGTTAAAGGAAATCAAAGAAGACTTAAATAAATGGAAGAATATTCCCTCTTCATAGGTAAGAAGAGTAAATATCATTAGATGTCTATCCTACTAAAACTAATCTACAGACTTAATGCAATCCCAATAAAAATCAGCACAGCATTTTTTACTAAATTGGAAAAACTAACTAGGAAATTTATTTGAAAGTACAAGAGGTGCTGAATAGCCAAAGACATAGCGAGAAAGAAAAATGAAATCAGAGGAATCACACAACCTGATTTTAAAACATACTACAAAGCAACAGTGGTCAAAACTTCATGGTATTGGCACAAGGATAGACATACTGAAAAATGGAGCTGAATTGAGGCTTCTGATATAGAACCTCACATATAGTCTTCTGATATTCAACAAGGCCACCAAACCTACTCAACTGGGAGAGAAAGGCCTCTTCAACAAATGGTGCTTGGAGAGCTGGATATCCATATCCAGTAGAATGAAATACAAACACCATCTCACGCCTTATACAAAAATCAACTCAAGATAGATAAAATATCTAAATATAAGAGCCAAGTCCATAAAGACTGGAAGATAATATTGGGAAGCATCTAAGAGAACTTATAATAGGAAATGGTTTCATGAACATCACACCCAAAGCATAAGCAGTGAAAGAAAAAATAGATAAATGGGACTCGCTCAAAATTAAAATGTTTTGCACCTCAGAGGATTTTGTCAAGGAAGTCAAAAGACAGCCTACACAATGGGAAAAAATATTAGGCAACCATTTATCTGAGAGGAGCCTTATATCCAGCATATATAAAGAAATCCTATATCTTAAAAGTAAAAAGAAAAACAACCTATTTTAAAAATGGGCAAGTGATTTGAACAGACACTTCTCCAAAGATGAAATATAAATGGCTAAAAAGCACATGAAAAGATACTCAACATGACTATTAGAGAAATGACAATTAAATCTACAATGAGATACCATCTTACACCCATTAGACTGATGTCCATTGAAAAAAACAGAGGACTACAAATGTTTGAGAGGATGTGGAGGAAAGGGAACACATGCACTGCTGATAGGTATTTAGAATGGTACCACCATTGTGGTGGACAGTTTGGTGGTTTCTCAAAAAACTAACTATAGCTCTGCCACATGACCCAGAAATTCCACTGCTGGGTATATACCCAGGAGAACTGAAAAAAAGGACATGAACAGATGTATGCACACCAATATTCATAGTGGCATTCTTCAATTTTACCAAAATTTGGAATCAACCAAAACACCCATTAACAGATAAATGCATAAACAAAATGTGGTATCTACATACAATGGAATATTACTCAGCTGTAAAAAAGAATACAGTACAAATACATGGGATAACATGAATGAATCTAGAGGATCTTATGTTGAGTGAAGTAAGCTAGGCATTGAAGGACAAATATTACACAACCTTTCTGATATGAATTAAGGAAACTGAGCTGACTCAGAGAGTTAGAGTCTGGAATGTAGGTTTACAGGAAATAGAAAGTGAGAAGAAGGTTGTGAGCCAACACCCACACCGGCGAAATCTATGAGAAAGTAGAAGTGAGTATTTGTGCAATGAAGGGATATGACAGTGGTGTAGGGATATTGGGTTGGGTGCTGCAAGCTTGACAGGGGGCTAGGATGAGGAGGATAGATTGGAAGGTCCATGGAACTGGGGGGAGGGTTGGGGCAGGGAGCAGGTGAACATGGGGGATTGGCAGGTATGTGGTTGAAACTACTATATTAAGAAAACTCTTTTGGCAATATGACAAGGAAGGGTTACTGGTTCGGATGTTTGATGGGGGAGGGGCATTTGGCACAGGGGACACCTGGGGCAATCTTCCAGAGAATGTGTGAGTGATCATTTGGTCATAGTGTGTTGTATCAGTGGAGGGAGAGTAACATAATGAGTGGGAAGTAGTTGGACTCCCAAATTTGGGAGGCTCAATATGTTCTTAAACAGAGGGTAGGTGTCTCTCAAGAGCATGTGTGATTCCTAATAGGGCCGGACACACTAGTGTGTCAAGTCCTCTGCATTATTGCAAGCATCTATGAATCTTGCCCTTCAAGCAGTGAAGCTGGTGGTCACTGAGGGCCCTGAGGAGAGGGGGAGGGGGGGGATAGAATAGATAGAAGAGTAGTAGTTAGGGGTAATGGAAGTGTTCTGCATGATCTTGCAATGATGGATACAGGCCTTGTTAAATTTCATCAAAAATTTATAAAAGTGTATGGTCTAAAATGTAAACCATAATGTAAACCACTGACCATGATTTCAATATTTGAACATCAGTTGTAATGAATGTACCATCCACATGTAAAAAGGTTATTAATAGGGAAGGGGGAAAGGAGGAGGATGTTACATATATGGGAGTCCCCTATATTCTGTATGTGACTTTACTGTGACCTAAGATTTCTTTGGAGTAGCAGACTTGGAGAAAGATAGGGTGTCCGCTTACCAAATGGGAGGTCCTCTGTTCAAACCCTGGGCCTCTTTGACCCATGTGGAGCTGGCCCATGTGCAGTGCTGATGTGTGCAAGGAGTGCCCTGCCACGCAGGGGTGTCCCCTGAGTAGGGGAGCCCCTTGCACAAGGAGTGCATCCTGTAAGGAGAGCCACCCAGCATGAAATAAAGTGCAGCCTGCCCAAGAATGGCACTGCACGCACAGAGAGCTAACACAGCAAGATGACACAACAAAAAGAAACACAGATTCCTGGTGCTGCTGATAAGGATAGAAGCAGTCACAGGAGAACACACAAAGAATGGCCACAGAGAGCAGACAACTGGCGGGTGGGGGGAAGGGGAGAAAAATATATAAATAAATCTTTAAAAAAAATTAAAAAAATTCCTTTGAAGATGAAATGAAAAAAAGACACTGGGGAAGAAATGGAAAAAAATGCCACTGTACATACGGATAACACTTATTACAGTGATGAAAGGTAAAATGTAAAAAAAATTTTTTAAATTAGTTTTCATCTTTAATGCCCCCAATTTTTTTTACTTTTAGTTTTTCAAAATTATTACGTATTTTATTTCTTATGTTTAAACCTATTGTTATTATTTCATTTTCTTATTAATTGAATTTGGCAATATTCTTCATTTTTGAAGAAGTTTTGGATCACAGAAGGGTTACAACTATGGCAGGGGAGCATCATTGGTTTGAGGTGTCAGTGATGGGGGATACATGGGAGGAACTTCATCTGTGCATATGTATAAGGTATATAAATACCTTCAGATGCTCATGGGGCATTGCCACAGTGGGTAGAGATCTGCACAGCAACCAAAAGAATACTGAATTTCTTCCTGGGGAGCGCTGTCACATTCTCTAATGGAACAGCAACAATCCCCCAAGTACAGGAGCAATGACTAGTGAGTAAGGCTGATCCATTAATAGGCCCTATATATTGATGAGAATGCTAATAAGCCTTTTGCTCTTGAAATTTCAACTTAGGCTAGCGTTGTAGGGTGCCTAAGAGTTACTGCCTGGGAGCCTCCATGTTGCTCAAATGTGGCCTCTCTCTTAGCCAAACTCAGCATATAAATGCATTACCTTCCCCCCAGTGTGGGACATGACTCCCAGGGATAAGCGTCTCTGGCACCAAGGGATTACTACCAATAACCAGCTAGTGATGCAACTGGAAAAAGAACTTGAATAAAAGGGGGAAAAGGTAAAGACAAATGAGTTGATATGGTTAAGAGACTTCAAAGTGAGTCAGGAGGTCATCAGAGAGGTAATGCTCATGCACATATCAGCAGGATCTCACAGACAGCCAAACTAAATACTACTCAAAATAGTGGTGCTCCTGAGGGCTCTGAAGACACCCACGTCCTATTGTCATGGCAGATAGCTCCGGAGTTTGATTCCTTCCCAGTGGGCCCTACTTTGTTTTTTGGTTCCCAAATGTGATAGAGTTGACCTCAGATGTGTCTTCTCTACACATGCCTCTGCTGTTGCAACCTATAGTTGGTGGTGGAGTTGGTATGTGTATGTCCAAAAGACTTGAATCTCTGGGCTGTCCATGTGCCAGCTGGGCCCTGAGCCTCAGTGGAGTTGCAACACCTACTCTCCAGTTCATTGGACTCACCCAGGACAACTAACAAGGAGGTGAGGATGGGCAACCACCACACCAAGGAACCAAGAGTGTCTACAACTGCAAGCAAGACAGTCCTATCCATCGGCCATATGGGATCAAAGTCCCCTCTCAATTAGAGATGGAGTGGGCATCACCACCCCAGAATCCTCAGGATTGGGGAATAAAATATGGACTAGAGTAGACTTACTGGTATTCTACTATAGACTTTTTGTGATTCTAGCAATGGAAGAAATTATATCATTGATGTGGAGACAGTGGCCACTGGAGGTGCTGAAGTCAGAGAGAGGGAAAAAGAGATGTAATATGGGGGAATTTTCAGGACTTGGAATCATCCTGAATGACATTGCAAAGATAGATACAGTCCATTACATATTCTGCCATAACCTACGGAATGGAGTGGGAGAAAGTACAAACTACCATCTAAACTATAATCCATGCTTATGGCAGTGCTCCAAAATGTGTTCATCAATTGCAGTGAATGTACCACACTAATAAAAGATATTGTTAATGTGGGAAAAGTGGGAAGTGTGGGGAGTGGTGCATATGGGAATCCCATTTATTTATTTATGTAACATTTTTACATAATCTATCTCTTAAAAATAAATAAAAAATATATTTAGAAAAACAAATGCACACCTAGGCATAAAAAAAAAAATAAGAGAATATGTGGTCATGGCCTTGGCCTTTTTCTCCTTGCTCTTCCAGACCTTGGTGCTGCTGTTCATCGTGGTATGGTGCGGCTGTGCAGGAGGAACAGGCTGCCTTGGGGTGTCATTGCTCAGAGCCAGAGAGCCCCTTTCCAGGCCACTGGGTGGGTGTTAGTGGTACTGGGACCCTGTTCCAGGATAAGGTGTGTCTGATGAGACACTCCAAAAGTAATGAGTTCAAATTCTTTAAGCCTGTCTTCTCCAACCTTCTGGCCATGACCCTGGGAGGAAAACAAGGAAACCCCATCTTTCTGAAATGTGTAGATCCTTGAAACTTCCCCGCTGAGTGTGTTTTGTCTCTCTCACTTCTTTTTTTTTTTTAAACCCTATAATAATCTGTAATCCTACTTTTTTCTTCTTTCTTCTCTACTTTTTCCTTACTAATATTACTCCTGATTTATTGGCTAGGTTGCTCTGTAATAGTTTTTCCAATTATTTCATTTTAGTAAAAATATATGTCAGGAAATTTCACAATGTGGACACTTGCATATAGCAGTGTTTAGTTTAGTTTAGTTTTTTAAGTATGGCTATCTGTTGTTTAGGGCATCTCATGTTTTTAGAGCCTTCTGTATTCTGTCAAGCCTCTCTCTCCCATCTCCTCGATTATCTTTTTAGACTGCTCATTTCCATTTAGGTAGCTTGCTTCATAGGACTGCAGTATCAGTTAGGTCCATCATTTTATTTGCTTCATTTTTAAAAGTTTATCAAAGAGTTTGAAATATCTGGCCCATTGGTACACATTTTTTTGGAATGGAAAATTTTTATTATGGCATAATAACTAGAGTTATTAACAACTGGGCCCTTACAATATGGCTCTGCTCAGGCATTGACCAGGGGTTGCCCAGAAAAGAATACAATTTCCTCCTGAAAGCTGAGACAGATCCTGAAGGAGCTAACAGATGAAGAATGCCATACTCTTGGCAGCTGGGCAGCAAGTGCTTTCCTGAAGGGAGTTCTGAGCAGGCACATCCATGTCTGCCACGATGGTTATTGTGTGGGGTGCTGGCCGAAAATGATTCGGAGGAAGTGTTGGTATTCAGTGGGCAAAGGCAAACAGAGATGTCATAATTGATTTAGTCTTTGTTCAAGGATGTTGAGCAAGGAGAGGCCTGCTTATCAGGAAATTACACTACTAAAATAGATTGTCTCAAAAATCTCCAGCTCTGTTGTACAGTTTCTCTTGGGAGAAAAGTGAAGATCTTCCATTCCTTTTAAGTTTAATTTGCTGACTTGTCTTTTGTTTCATTGTGACCATTATGCTTAAAAAAGACACAGAAACATGGATGTGGTACTCCCACAACGTGAGAATGTACTGAATGTCCTTGAATTGTACAATTTAAATTGGTTAGTTGTTTGTTATATGAATTTGACAAGATATTTCCCCTCAGGTTGAGATAAGTTTGTACAAAGTAAAATTTATGCATCAACAAATATCAGATTTTGACGTTCAAAACATGAATGTAATTTTCAGTAGCTACCTTGCATACTGCTGAAAAGTACTTAAGTTGCAATTTCTCCAGGACTTAAATTATGTTTACTTAAGAGCTGTGTCAGCGGCTCATGTATTCATTGAAAGTAAACTTTTCCTGTGAAAATTTCAAAATTGACTTCATTTTGTATATGTCCTTGGAAAGGTGAAATCAGTATGTCCACAGTCTCATCATTTGTATATCCTTGTTTTCTGTAATAATATTTGAAATTGTAATGGGCCTTTTTCAAATTCTTACTTTTCTTTCTCTACTTTCAATATGAAAATTATTCATATGTCTAGTTAAATTTTATATTAATTAAATAAACTGGCATCCATAGGTCTAATTACCATTTACCCTTAAAAAAAAAAAATCTCCAGCTCTGACAAATTTAGTTCTTTGCTTCCTTCTTCAGCAGTTCTCTCAGACCTAAGTTGACAGGATGTCCTGAACCTAAGACCTTGCTGCTCCCTTCAACATAAAACTGTGTATGCTAGCTCCTGAGAGGGAGAAAAGTATTCAAATATCAGGAAGCTCCAGACTCATGGAATCATAGCTTACTGTTCAAAGTCCCACCCTCAGTTTTGGCTCATGTGTCCTTCTCATAACCTTGTCCAAGGCCAGGAGTTTCTCAGCCACCTTCAGAATATCAGTCCCAGGTCTTTAAAAACAGTTGCTTCTCTGAGTGTTTAACCAATTTCTGGGTTCCCTGAGAGTGTTCTGGAGTTCAGAAGTCCAAAATAAGGCCCACTGGACTAAAATCAAGGTATGACAGGGTTGTATTTCTTTGGACGCTCCAGAGGAGAATCCATTCCTTACCTTTCCCAGCTTCTGGATGCTACTTGTATTCCTTGGTTTGTGGGTCCCTTCCCACAACTGATGTCACTTTGACCTCTGCTTCCATCATTGCAACTGCTTCTCTTTCTCTGCTTCCATCATCATGTCACCCTCTCTGACACTCACCCTCCTTCTTCTTATCAAGGCCCTTGTGATTACATTGGGCCCACCAGCATGATTCAGACTAATCATCTGATCTTAAAATCCTATATTTAATCACATCTGCAAAGTCCCTTTTGCCACATATGGTAACATGGCAGGTTCCAGGCACTAGGACGTGGATATCATTGGAGATATAATTCAGCCAAACCACAGTGACCCTGCAGCTGCAGAGGTAACTTCCATCTTGATTCTGTAAGGTTGCTTGTTGTAGTCTCATGGGACAGAAATAATGTCTCTTCCTGGGCACATAGGAAAAACATGTTCCTTGACCTCTCTGCAATTAGGTTAGAGCAAATAAAGGATTCAGGCCAAAGGGATGTATTCAGAAGGAAGTTGAGTCTCTGCTTCTCCAGGTGTGGGCTATGAGACAGCAGCACCACTATTACCTTAGGGCTTGCTAGAAATGCATATCCCAAACTCAATCTCCAACCTCCTCAATCAAATCCTCATTAACAAGATTCCAGGTGATGCACGTTAAAGTAGAAGAAGCACTGATGTAAGTCACTTTCAACCATGGCACTTAAAATATGGTGCAAAATCCAGTCCTCCAACTGTCTCTTTCTCTACTGCAATGACCTTAGAGGCCAAGAGTTCTAGGAGTAGAAAACATATTTTTTGTCACCTTAGATTAAGCAAATATTTCTTATTTATGACATCAAAAGTACAATCCATAAAAGAAAAAAATCCAAAACTTTGGCCTTTATCAAAATTTAAAATTTCTGCTCTTTGAAAGATAGCATTAGGACAATGAAAATTTACTGGTTGAGGGAAGATTTTTGCAGAACATGACTATTCAAATATAAAAAATACTTTCAAAGCACAAATTTAAAAACTACTCCATCTAAAAATATGGGAAAAGGTTTTGAGTGGATACTTCACCAAAGAAGATATATGGATGGCAAAAAGGACATGAGAATATATTCAACATCATGTGTCATTTAGGAAATTAAAATTAAAATTACACTGTGATAATCCATACCTAGCACTAACAATGAAGTCTGGAAAAGTCCACTGCTGGTTGGAATGAAGAGCAATTGGATTTCGCATACTTTGCTGGAGGGACTGTTGAGTGCTAAAGCCAAACTGAAAAACAGTTTATCAGTTACAAATATAGTTAAAAATATATTTACTATATCACCCATCAATTTCATTCCAAAATATTTACCTAAGAGAAAACTGATGTTCACAAGCAAACTTTTATATATTGTATATAGTGGCTTCATAAATAATTGGCAAAACCTGGAAACAACCCAATGCTTTTTAACTGGTGAATAGATAAAAAAACTGTTGTGCATACTTACAGTGGGATAAAACAGCAATAAAACAGAAGGAACTGTTGAAGCATCTAATAATATGGATGAATCTCACATGCATTAAGCCAAATCAAAGTAGCCAGATTCAAAGACTACAAACTGTGATTCCATTTACATTACACTCTGGGAAATGCATAACTACAGGGACAAAATGTGGATCAGTTGCTGCCATTGGCTTGAGTTAATCACAAAATGGAATGAAGAAATTTTGGGGGCTGATGGACCCATACTATATTTTGATTGTTCTGGTAATTACACATTTGAGTGATAGTAACATACTGTATTTTTAAAAAAAGATTTATTTATTTCTCCCCACCATCTCATTGTTTGCACTTGCTGAGTCTGTTTGCTGTTTCTTTAGGAAGGTAACAGGAACTGAACCTGGACGTCCAATGGGGGAAGGAGGTACCTAATCACTTGAGCCACCTCCATTCCCTGCTTTGTTGTATCTCTCGTTATGTTCTTTCTTCTTGTGTCTCTTGTTGCATCATCTTGTTGAGTCAGCCTGTTGTGCCTGTCTGTTGCACCAGCTCTCTTTCTTCTTTAGGAGGCACTGGGAACCAAACCATAGACCTCCCTTGTGGTAGGAGGGAGCTCAATCACTTGAGCCACATCTGTTTTCCTGTACTGTATTTTAATTGGGTATGTTCATACGTGTATGTGTTTGTCAAACCTATAGAATCTTACACTAAAAAGGGTCATTTTACTACATTTAAAGCATAGCTCAATAAACAGTACATTAAAGCAACTTAGGGAATTTGTTGAATCTATCATTAGAGTCATTTGTTATGATAATAAATAAAGACTTGAGTCTATTATAATTTGTATCTTACCAGGTCATTAGTATATATGGATCATACTCACCAAATACCTTATTCTGTGCCAAATATATTTTTGCTTGTATATGCTGTTTGGGTTGGAGTGTTGGGGACAAGGTGTTGAGGCAATGGGATTAAGAGAATAAAATAGCAAATCTGATGCTCACTAATATTTTCTCCTGTATTGTTACATTGCATATATACATACATAGCTTGGGTAACCATTTTAATTCTTAGAAACAACTATTTAACTTCTATCCATACTCATGTAGCCATGGACACACAGAAATACACACAGTGAAGTCTTCCCTTCCTCTTCAATATCACCTCCCATCCCCCCCCAATCTTCTATCAATAATGAGTAACTGAAAAATTCCCTAAAGGGCTATGCATTCCATGCCACTCTTTCTTTTTACTCACCTGAGATCCTCCTGGATTGTCCTTGCTCCACTTATCTGACTGGTGAACTGCTCCTTATTTCTTTACATTTTAATAACTAAATTAAGCTTTATATTCTCACTGAAGCTTCCTGCTCCCTCAAGGCAGTCACCAATCAACTTTGTTCTGAATTACTATGTTTCCTCCATTCTGTCACTTCTGATGCCTTCATGTGATTGATTACAGTTATGTTTATTTTACATAATAAATAATTATCAAATTATTAAACAAAACTTGTTTTAGAAATTTTCTATCCCCTTATCTCCCTATATAGTGCATAACATATAGTGCGTTCTCAGCATATTTTCACTGAGTGAACTAATGGAAAAAATACACTTTCTTGAAAAATAGCAATATGTCTGCCAATTGTATTACACATTTGTTTCTTTTTTCTTTTTCTTTTTTCTTTTTGGTTTCTTCTTAATTGACTTGTAAATATAGATACTCCTGTTCCTTCACATGTAAAAGGGTAAAGGGTATAATTTCTTCAAAATGTATTCTTTAATTTTAAAAACCATCTACTCATTGCATAAAACAAAAAACTAAACAGAAAAACAAAATGATCACTTTTAAATGGGTTTAGGCTACTGATCCATTTCTATTTCTGGAACACAAACTTTGCTTTAGTTTAGGGTAATAGGGGTAAAGCATTTTGATCAGAAGTGTTCTCATTATTATCAGCCTTTTGGAAAGTATAAGCAATCAATTGGCCTCTTCATTCATTAGCATTTAAAGAGCAGAGTCTGGAAGAAGCTAGAGATATAATTAATGACAGTCCCATAAGAAACACAGAATTTATTAATAATAGTCATATGATTACATTATGCTCATGAACAGAAAGAATTGCAGCATCTATTTTTGATGTGTGGGCAAGGCTCATGAGTATACAAAGGTTGACAGTCTTTGGTGGTCATTACTAATTTAATAAGCAGTCTTCAAAGTTCTTGCAGATACAAAGGAATCTGAAGTCACATGTGTAATGTACAGCATGAGCAAAATACTTAATTCCATTCACTATGAAACCTAGAGGACAGTTATTAAAATTTTATGGTGCAAATTAAAATTTAAGTTTAAAATACAAGATCAAAAGAATCTTTGCTTTTCCCTCAGTGCTATTAAGAATGAGCTTTTTGAATAGAGAGGCTCAATGTCCAATGTCATGTCCTTTCTTCTGGAGAGCCAGATTAGAGCTAATCAAAAGTGACTAGAGAAACATATCTCTCTGTATTTTTCTTCAAGTGGGAAGTTTTTTATAACCTCTTAGTATATAATGTAACTGTAGTCACAGAGTAGAAAATACAAATCAAATATGACTGTGGCAAATTTTGGAGAAGCAAGTGTGGTGTGAGAGAAGGCAAAATTTACATTGATGATACTCTTAGCACTCTGAAAAAGCATACCCCTTAAGGACAACAAACACCTGAAACCTGAGCAAATACAGAAACACACAATTTCACCTCTCCCCTTGACTACTTGTGATTTTAAAAAGGCATCAATTACCATATGACCCAGCAATCCCACATCTTGGTATATACTGAAAAGAATTGAAAGCAGAGCCTGGAACACATCTTTGTAAACCAATGTTCATAGCAGTATTATTCACAATAGCTGCAAGATGGAAGCAATCCAAGTATCCATCAATAAATGAATGAGTAAACAAAATGAAATATTAGTCAACCATAAAAGAAATGAAGTTGTGATATGTGCTACAACACGGATGAATCTTGAAGGCATCGGGCTGAGTGAAATAAGCCAGAAACAAAATAACAAATATTATAATGATCTCACTTATATGAAATATCTGGAATAAACAAATTTCTGAGAGAAAGATAGGAGATTATGAGTTACCAGAGGCCAGGGGTGGGGAGGTGAGGGGTGCCTTATTGCCTAATGAGAGCAGTATTTGTTTGAAGTGATGAAAAAGAGTAATGGATATCCGCGATGGCAGCACAATAGTGGTAATGTAATTAATAACACTGAATTGTAAACTCTAAAGTGTGAAAATGGGAAATGTTCTGGATGTCATATTTTAGGTGAGAAAAGAACTGGTACAAAGGAAAGCATTCTAGATAGTAGAGAGTTGAGAAATGATGGCCTAGAAGGAATTGTTGAAAGAATTTAAGACATTTACCCTTAAGAGAAAACCTAGAAGGGTAAGAATCTTGGATTGCAAACTCAAAGGTATAAAGACTGAAGTAGGCCAGATGGGCAGTCCTTAAAGAAAGAGGTAAATTGTTGCCATGTGGACCCAGTATTTCTGGATCTTTGGATTTTATAAGAGGAGGCAGAAAGCAAGGTTTTCATGTGAACTTCTCCTTAATTAAAAAAAATAAACCTCTGTCATCTACTTTTTTTAAGATTTATTTTATTTCTCCTCACTCCCTTGTTGTTTCTCCCTTGCTGTGTCTGTCTTCCTTGTTTCTTTAGGAAGCACTGGGAATTGAACCCAGGACCTCTGATGTAGGAGGGAGGTGACTAATCACTTGAACCACCTCCACTCCCTGCTTTGTTGTCTCTTTCATGCTGTTTTTCCTCCCCACATCTCTTGTTGCATCATCTCATTGTGCCAGCTTGCCACACCTGCCTGTCACATGAACTAGTTGTCTTCTTTAGGAGACACAAGGAACTTCTGCTCCTTGCTTTTGTTGTGTCTCTCAGAATGCTTTTTTCCTTCTTCTTGTGTCTCTGTGTCAGCTTGCTGCACCTGCCTGTTGTGACAGCTTGCTATCTTCTTTTGGAGGCACTGGGATCCAAACCAGTGACCTCCCATGTGGCAGGTGGGAGCCCAGTCGCCTGAGCCACATCTGTTTCCCTTCTCCTTATTATTAGTTGTCAGCGTTCTCTCTTTTTAAAAAAATCACTTGGTGGTCCAAGGTATATCTGCAGATCTTGTCTGGATATTGTGTGTCTATTGGTTTATGCTAGTAGTCAGAAAACTATGGCTTACGTATCAAATCAAGCCTGCCACCTATTTTTGTGTGGCCTGATAGCTAAAGATAATTTTTATATTTTGTTACTGGTTGACAAAAATCAAAAGAAGATTAATATTCCATGACACATGCAAATTATATTCAATCTAAATTTCTGTGTAGAACATGTCCATGCTTATTCATTTGCATATTGTCTATGGCTGTTTTGATGCTCCAAAAGCAAATTAAGTAGTTGCAACTTAGACTGTATGTGGCTTTCTCATCAGGCTCAACACATTACAACTTGCAGTGACAGTTATAAGTTGACACCATTTCAAAACACATATTATCATACTACAATGTTTTATTTTATTTTTAAATTATCAATGCATATCCACCACTTCAAAACAATTAAAGAAGAGAGGGAAACGGACTTTGGCCCAGTGGTTAGGACGTCCGTCTACCACATGGGAGGTCTGCGGTTCAAACCCTGGGCCTCCTTGACCCGTGTGGAGCTGGCCATGCGCAGTGCTGATGCGCGCAAGGAGTGCCGTGCCACGCAGGGGTGTTCCCCGCGTAGGGGAGCCCCACGCACAAGGAGTGCACCCCGTAAGGAGAGCCGCCCAGCGCGAAAGAAAGTGCAGCCTGCCCAGGAATGGCGCCACCCACACTTCCCGTGCCGCTGACGACAACAGAAGCGGACAACAAAACAAGATGCAGCAAAAAGACACAGAAAACAGAAAACCGGGGGAGGGGAGGGGAATTAAATAAATAAAAAATAAATCTTTAAAAAAAAAAAAAAAAAGAAAAGTAGGCTTTGAATGTATGGTAGACTGAATACCCCAAAAGTATTCAATAGAGAGCCAATAGGCATTTGAAACTTTAAATCAGAGGACGATAAGGTAAAGTACCCCACCAATCTAAGTACACACCCAGGTCTTTGAAGTATTCCTGAAGCCTCACCACTGGTACCTCCTCAGGTGTTAGGACTGTCTTGCACCACTTCTCTGATTGCCAATTCCCTATCTCTGGCATCCAGAGCCTCATCTCCGCAGGCCCCTGGCAAACTGGAATGGGCAGAGAATTAGCACTACGAGGAATCACCTTCTGCAGACTATCCCTCCAGTAGCATGACTCTGATACACACGGGTCACACTGAACCCCAGATCCCCAGTAGATCCCCAGATCCAGGAGAATGACTTGTTAACATGCACTTCATAGCTACCTCCCCTTCTCTGTCTCACTTTCCTGATCATCTTTTGCTTACTCCTGAACTCTTCTCTCAGGGTCTACAACCTAGAAGTCAGGGTTGTAAATATTTTCCTGCAAAATACCTGTCTTGTACCAAAGCATTAAAAATAGGACTGGGAGAGTTTGCATAATCTCTTGGCCCAGAAGTCCCCTTTTAGCATGATTTCAATTAAAATAAAAAACAATATGCACTTATATAATTGGAAGATATAAATGGTATGAATGGAAAAGTATTAAAACTGAAAATCCACACACTTATCTCTTCACAGTTAAGGCTATTAATTATCATATATGATTCTTCTTACAGAAAGAATAAATGGAGAGAGAGAAAACAAACAAAAAACAAAGAGGGAAGTATCATTAGTTTTTGAGGAAAGGCAGCTACTCAATGGAACCAAATATGTTTCTTAAAACTTGTACCAAAAAGATAGTTTGATTTTTTAATATCTTCCAATAAGATAACCTGTAAATTTACAGGTATATTTAAATGACAATGTGGTACTGGTTACTGATTATGCTCAGTTAACTCAACAGGAAAAATACAATAAAATCTTTCCTAATTGAGAATGGTGATTGGCACTGAAAGTCTTGCCATATCTTTGAAGAGAATATTTTTATCTCCAGGGTAGCCAACATTTTTACAAATAAGTCTATTAAAACTCAGGTATATGAGTTTACCAGTCAATATTTTCAATGCTTATTGAGCCATGCTTTTAAAAGCTATACATTGTTCCTTTGATTTTTAAAATTTCCTTTTTTTACATTTCTCTTTGATTTTAGTGATACTACTTCTATGGAAGGAATGAAGTAAAGAACTAATGTTGTTTTCTATAAATAGGTTCAGCAGCTTTTCAAGTGGGCTACAGATTAATGGGCTGTAACAGTTCATACACAAAAAAGCCCACACAGTATTTTTAGAAGAGAGGTGGTCACCCAGGAAAGGAGGAGACACAGCACTTCTCATAGGAGCTTCCATTGGTGTTTAGAGCCTTGAATTATGCACAGCAACTCCAGGTGATTTATTCTCACAATGGAATCTGCTAGACCTGGAAAATTTAGTTAATACCAAACCACAGTCTTTTTGACCTTATATTTTTATATAATCCCTTCAGAAAAATGCACATGCACACACATGCAACAAGGCATTTCCATTAATGGAAATACATAGAAATACTGAATTTCCTTGTATAAATTCCAGGTCATCGGGTCTACATTATCACTTGTGGGAGAAACAGAGGCCAGTGCCCAATTATTCCTGGACAAACATCTCAGATTCCCATTTCCCTTCATTCTGGAAATCCATCTCTTTGGCTACCCACTTGTCTTATCAGATTATGTTGACTGCAGCTTTCTTCCCAATTATCTGAAAAACCTCCTGTATTGATTTGCATGCCCAAAATTCCCATTGGCATTTAGATCAATTTCTAGATTCTACTCTGTTTCCTTTAATTTTGTCTCTATCCTGGTATTATACCAAACTGATTTAACTGTGGTTGCTTTCTACTATGTTTTTCTCTCAGATGGAATAGTTTTCTCTCCTAATCCTTATTTTTCATGTATCTTCTTCATGTATTATCTTCCTACTTAAACTGGTCTGGGTGCTCTGGGTCAAGTCTGACAGGAGAAAATCTGAGTTATTTCCATGGTTTGTAATCTTAATAATGAAGCTGTCATTATTACAGCTATGCTACATGCCTGCTGAAATGGGAAATGAATATCTATGTATGCATGTGTGAGTGAATATAGCTATTTAATATTCATTGTTTTAAGAATTATTGGGAGACCAATAGTATTTTGGTTAAAACTTAAAAAGTAGAAGTCAAAATCAGAAATCTTTTCACAGAATAAGTGACATAGGTTAAATACTTTTTTAAAAAGTTAGTATTTCCTTTATAATACTTCAGCTTTTCCTCAGCTGGTCTCAAAATCCAGTGGGTTTAGGGCAGGTTGGGGTCAAGACTTTCAAGAGCTTCTGGGAGAAATTCTGGGGAGGATATGGGGGCCTGGAAGACAGGGACCAGCAAGGTGGGTGCTATGGGCTGAGAGGAGTGATCGGAGAGGCTTTCGGGCAGAATGCCCATAAAATGATTTTGCTACACAAAAATTACTAAGTCTGAACCTATAAATTATTAAATTATTCTTCTCATTAAATTATTTGGCATGGGGGGGGTCCTAGCATCTCTCTCAAACTTGTTGGGTGCCCTTTTAGTATCTGTAATAGCATCTACATTGCCAACTCATGAGTGTATGTGTGTTTGTGTGTGTTTAATCAAAATGGAATAGTTTGGGTAAACTTGAAAGATAGCTGAATTTTATACCTGGGTTCATACAAAACAAGCCAGAAAGGTGGCAAAGCTGGAGATGAGGGCAGAGAAATACCGAAAGTGTAAAGTACTAAGAATTTGCAAAAAAATTATTGAGAAAGCATCAAACACTCTGGGCTATGGGTTTGATGGCATCAAAGCTGAAAGCACCAAGGAATAAAGCAGGAACAGTTCCTATCTGATGATATTGTACTGAGGTATAAATATGCTATTCTGTAACTGTGCAGTTGGCTGTGCTGTGGGGTCTTTAAGGTGGGGGAGGGGCCCTGGCCCCTCCCTGTGCCCCTCCCCCACCCTCTCTGAGTGTTCTGTGGCTCTGTGATGTGGGCCTGTATCTCCAGGCAGCACAGGCTCAGCTCTCAGTACTCAGTGCTGCCTGAGGCAGGTGTGCGCTGGGGAAGATGGAGACAGATTTCTACTTCCCAAGAAGCCACAGTGCCCCATGGACGAGCACAAGTACTTCTGTATGGATGGTTGTATGCAATGTGTTCTTACTGTGTGGGTTATTGCTCTTCCTATTTCTGTTCGTAATCCAGATGAATCTATTTGAGGAAGATGGAGACAGAGATGAGGTAAGGGAATCCCAGATCCAGCCCTCATCATAGATGGACTCTTGCTTTCTCTGCTCCTTCCACTTCACTAAATCATTTATGTTTCCACAGAGATGGACCCTCTAAGGAAAGATGAAAACCTTTCTTTAGGGAAACAGGGTGAGGCAGCAGAGAGGCTTCTATCCACACTCTTGTCTCCTTGGGGATGGCAGAGGACACCAGGGTAAATTTCAAGTGCTGTGACTCAGGGTCCCTGGGCTGGGTTATTAAGAGAATATAAGAAATATTTGGGGGAGAAATGTCTCTTAATGTCAGCATCAAACAGCCACTATGCCCCGGCCTGCAGGACGGCTACGGAGACCCGAAATCTGCCGAGAAAGAATGGTGGGACAAGAGACACAAAGAATGACAGCAAGACAGGGTTCTGATCAAACTGCAACTTTATTAAAGGGGGCAAAGTACATATACCCTCGGGTGGGGGAGGAGCGGGGAGTGAGGTAGTAGAGGCTAAGGATTGGTTGTTGCTGTCGCAGGGGTGGGAGGCAGACCTTAGTTTCGAGCCTTGAGCCTGCGCACTATCTTATCAGCCTGGGCAGTGGCGGGAAGACAGAGAACAAAGAACTGAGGGGGAAGAAGAATGAGGAAGTAACAGGGCAGATTTGAGTTCTGCCATGATTTGGGACCCGCCATGTTGTGGTGAACTAATTACAGCTTACTCAAATAGGAAAGTTGGCTCCACTCCGGTGGCCGTGCTACTGGCTCTGCTAAATTCGGTGTGTGCTCATTTTTACTGCCCCCAACATCTCCTCCCTTTTTCTTTTATTAGCACAGTATTTCTCGTATGGCTAGCTGAGGGAAGTAGAAGCCTCACTTCCGTGATGTAGATGGCTCTGATTTTTTGGGAAGGGGTGTTATTGAGTATGCAGTAAAGGCAGATGGAATGAGGGGGGGCTGTGCCTGATTTAGGTCGGAACCGCACCCAGGAGTCGTTTCAGCTCACTCACACATGTGACCAATCTTACCCGTCATGGGGAGGCATGGCAGCAAAAGGCCATGTCCCTGTCTTAGGTTGACTGTTAGGTCGGTTCAGTTGCCCATCATTGGCTAGCCAGCCCAGCTCCCTGAGCAGTCAGAATGCTATCGACGCATCCTGCCTGTCTATGCAGGCCGAATGTGGTCGAAGCACCCTGCCTAGTGGCTTTGGCAAACAGAGCACACCCCTGTAACAATGAGGCATACTTCTCAGAGATCAGTTAGGTTGTGCTTACCTCTAACTGACTCCTGCAGTGCTGTGCCTTGCACTCAGCAGCTTATTGGTGGGAAGAGTTCATCCAGGAGGGGAGGCAGTCTGGATGGCCCATGGACACACCTTGATCAGCGAGGTGGAGCTGATGGTAATGTACCTGGATAGGCTTACCAAGAGCGGAGTCAACTTGGTCCTGAACTAACTGAATAATTCTTTTTATGGCCCAAGGTCCAAAAGACAATATGAGGAGTATAGTTATAAGTGGGCCCAATATAGGAAGAATATAAGGGAGGATTCCATTAAACCCCCAGGAGAAATTTCCTTGGGTTTCTCTTTATTACGCTTTGCTAGTCCATTTCTGAGCTGAGCCATGTTATTTCTAATAAGGCCAGAATGATTAGCATAAAAGCAGCATTCCTCTCGTAATGCCGCATAAATCCCTCCCTCCTTAAGGAAGAGGAGCCCTCTGCGGTTTTGGAGGACAACCTCAGATAATGAATTTAGGGACTTTTCTAGATGGGAAATGGAGGTTTTGATGCGGGCTATATCTTCATCGACGGCTCACCTGATAGAGGAGAAAGAAGTTTGTTGTGTAGTTAGGGCTGCTACTCCAGTACCAGCTCCAGCGAGACCTAAAAGTGAAGCGATTGTGATGGCAGTGATGATTTCTCTTTTTTGTACATAGGCTGGTAGGAGGTGGCACTGCCAGGAGTTAAAGAAGTGGTTATCATTATGAAAATAAATGCAGGGGAGTATAATAGCAAGCATGCAGATTTCACGGGTGGTGTTGAAGGCTTGGACGCTAAGACATGGGGTCAGGCCAGTGGAGAAACGCAGCCATTTTGTATTATTATGGGGTATTAAGAATGTTGCACTTGAAGCCTTTTACCTTTATTTTGAGCAATGCCAGACTTGTTGGCATAAAAGCAGCACTGTTCTTGCAGAGCTAGACATATTCCTCCACGTTCTGCTGTAAGCAGATTTAACCCTCTTCTGTAACACTACCTCAGCTAGAGAGTCTATTTGATCTTGAACATCTTGTATAGTGCTCGACAAAGCCTGGATATTAATTAATTGCTTAGATAATTTTGTATATTGGGTAAGAGAAAGAGTCCTAACCCCGCAGTACCAGTGGCTAGGGCTCCAGAAATGCCTAAGGTAACAAAAAGTGGAATAAGTTGCATAGCTCTTCTAGAGTGGCTGGCAATGTAGTCCATGCTGGGGATAGGTACAGGTTCAGTTCCAATAATAACACTGACATCGGGGAGGAGGATGACTGGGAGGGCAGTATCCCTTCCTGCAATTCTCGTATTTTAACATTTTGCTCAACAATACCAGATTTATTTATATAGTAGCAACATTCTTCCTGGAGAAAAGGCAGGTTCCCCCTTTTTCAGCTGTAAGTTAAGGGCCTTGTGGTTTTGTAAAGAAACTTGGGTGAGGGATGTTAGTTGCTGCTGCATAGAGTTAAGAGACTGCGCACTGGATTCTATTCTAATTTGTCGTTGTTGTTCAAAGTATTGCAAGCTGATGAGGCCATGACCAAGAGCACCACGTGCTGTGGCAGCTGCAGCGACTGAACCTGTGAGGCTAATTTTTTACCAATATAGGGAGGAAGGCAGCTCTCTTTGACACAGATGGGGATAGTAAAATTTTTTAGTTTGCCTTCTCCATAGTATGTTAGTTGTGGGGTAATGGCTACTAGGATGTAAGGCCTCATTTTTATAGAATAGTACATTTTTGGGTTATAGTAATTTTCCAACCACAAACACATAAGGATTTCTTACAAATGCCTGAAGATGAATTTGATTTAAATGCAGATATTGACTATTCTTACTATTATTCCCAATCCATTCTATAGTAGGAGCTATTCCTAGAAAAACTTTCCAGAGATACTTCTGCTTGTGTATAGATGTGATATTACACCATGGAGAAGGGATTCATTTCCCCTTCTGTTTCCAAACACTATTATTTTTAGTAAAAATTATTTTTTGTTGTCCTTTACTATTTAGACCGTGCCAAATAAATCTGTCATTATATTCAATGGGACTCCCCATAGGGGCACTTTCACACACTATTCCATAGGAATCATTAAAAAATGACAGATTTTCTTCTTATATGGCATTTTTGCCATCCTTCTTTATCCCTACTGTCTTTTTGCGGACAATCGTAAATAGGATTTTTAGTCATGATTAAATCGTAAGAGGGAAATAAAGTCACAATAAACTGAGTATTATTATTTTTGAAGATAGCTATGGCCCGATTTTTAACATACATACAGGAAGGATGATTACCAATGCATAAGCGTTGATAATCAAATGGTAATATGAGATTATCGATTCTTTTTCTTAATAGGGTTTAATTGGCAATCGATTATCAATTGGTATAGGGAATATATGGGTTTTATTCAGATACATATGAAAGAATGGACTTTTCCAGGTTAACACTCTAAGTAATGGGGGGTTAGGTATATAGGCCTAAGAAGTGTAATTGCTGGCAGCTTCCTTATTACTTACGATCACCATCATCAGAAGTTGTAGAAGACTCCATCTCTTCATTCTGGAGCTTAATCCTTTTCGCAGATAACTAAATTTGTTCTCCATTTTCTGAAATGATAAGAGCATAGCCTTACCCCCTTACTTTAATCCTGCCTTTTTTTCCATTTATTGCTTAAAATATCTTTCTAGAATATTGGTTGATCTTCATTTCCTGTGCCTACTGTAGATGTTTGACATTTTCTAAGTGACATTCCACAGGAGTTAATGAATTATAAACATTAAGAGAATGTAAAGTAAATAAAGCTTTTGCTAATTAATCTTTTGGTGTCATAATACCATTATCTCCCCGTTTTTGTTTTAAAATCATAGTTTTTAGAGTATGATGGCTGCATTTAACTATGGCTTGACTTGTAGGATTATAAGGAATGCCGGTAACATGTTCAATACCATATTTTAAACAGAAAGATTTGAAGGATTTACTAATGTAAGAAGGTTTATTATTAGTTTTAATTTTCAGAGGGCATCCCATTACAGCAAAAGCAGACCAGAGGTGTGAGTGAACATGATGAAACTGTTCCCCACTTTGAGCAGTAGCCCACATAAAATGAGAATAAGTGTCAATATAAACGTGAACAGATTGTAGTTTACTAAGGGATGGTATGTGAGTAACATCCATCTACCTTAATTGATTAGGAGCCAGGCCTCTGGGATTAGTCCCAGCCTGAAAAGACACTGTAGTTAAGGGTCCACAGGTGGGACTGGTACAGATAATTCCTTGTGCCTGTAGTCTTGTTAACTTTTGATATTTATTTCACAGGCCTTTAGCATTAATATGAGTTAAAGCATGGCAATTATGAGCACTTTGTAAACACCTTACCAATAAATCAGCTCGAGCATTATTTGATATCATAGGACTAGGCAAAGAGGCATGAGAGATATATGAATAATGTAAATAGATTTTAACCTAATGAGATGTTGCAAGTCAGCGCAAAGTTGAGATAACTCATCAGTAGCAAAGATATGAGCTGTTTCAATATGCTTGACAGTAAGGCATACATATTCAGAATCAGAGACAATATTCAAGGGCTCTTAAAACATTTGTAAAACTTTAATGATGGCTCAAAGCTCTGTGCATTGAGCAGATGAATAAGGAGTTGGCTAAACCTGTTCTTTTTGAAAAGTAACGTATGCTGCCCTTCTATTACTATTACTATCAGTAAATACTGTACAGTATGGTTGGGCTATGCACACAGCCCTGAAAAGCACCGCACAAGTTCATTGTTGGGTTTTTTACAGATAGAGGAATGCAGCCGGCTTGATTTGTCTAAGACGACACTAAAGAAAGTCCCAGCAAGTTTCAAAACAAAGTGATAGCCATACAGCTGGACTTTAACTTTTTGCAACAAACTAGCAGTATTTGGGATTGCTGCAAACCAGTGTTGTTACTTTAATCTATGATAAGAGGTTGTTTCCATGACACATACTCTTCCACAATAATCAAAACCACAATCAACCACATTGTACCCCCCCTTTTTTTTTGATATTATGCTGAAATATTGGTAACTTTACACACTCTCAAGCATCCATAGAAAACTTTCACTCAGACAACTTTAATTAACAGAGGGTTAAAGGAAAGAAAAAACTTGTTAATTTTATAACACTTTAAAACACCCTCTATTTGACTTAAAACATATCAAATGAACTTAATTATTACTTTAATTTTTCTTTCAAGGTAAAAGAACAAATCTCTTATAATTAGTTTGGAATAAAAGGCTACTGCCCAGGATTAGGTTTTGAGAAAGCAGTTTTGAACATTATGTTCCTTTAAGAGATAAAGCTTTCCTTCTTGGAATACCTAGGAAACGATAAGCACAAGAAACACAAGACAGACTTTCTTTGTATACTGACTGAGGATAAGAACTTTTACCAAAACACATTAATGGTGAGAGGCTTTGAGAAAGAACAAAAATTTTTAACTTTGCATCAGCATACTACCCGACATTAAAGCCTGTAAAATTTTATAGATAGACCCATTAAATTTTATTTAACTTTAACTGTAAAAATTCCTTTTCCACCAACTTTCTGCAGTTTCAGCATTCACTCAGGTTTCGTCCTATATTCTACTCTTTCCAATAATTAATCATTTTATTTCAGGACAAAATCATTTTCTGTTTCTTAAATAATAAAAACAAATTCCATATAGCCTACATACAAAGTTATTAAGCAAACTTCTTATAATACTATGAACACTAAACAAGCTTGTTGAAATAATGAACTTTTCTTTAAATATTTAGTAGCATGCATATTAGAAACAGTTTCCTAGAAACAAGTTGGCAGGGGAGGCTGGTTGCTGCCAATCTTTCCTGTTATAAAATTACCTTTTATTATTATCATCATCAATTCAGTTTTATATATATTTAAGAATGACCTTTTGGAATTAGGCATTTAATACCTTAATGTAAACAATGCTTTATTAAACCTTTTATTTATAACCATATAGACTATTGAAGACAAATTTTCTTTACAGAACACATTCCCTTACTTAAAGTTATCACAATACCTTTTACAGCTTGCCACATGCAAATTAAGTTTCAAGAGTTTATGAAAAATTAGCCATTCTACTTTAGGACAAAATACCCCTTTTTTGCAAAACTTATTACATTTCAGTTAGCATTTTCACAAACTTTTAACCAAATGTTCATTTAAGTTTTGCATCCTTCATATTATCCTGTGAAGAAAGATAAGTTATTTATTTCAATCTATGCAAGAACCATTTTTTATGAAAAGGCATAGTAATTTTGTTAATTAAGACTCACAATTTTTATTATTGTAGATATCTTATTAACATTTAAACTTATGTATTAATATAATAAACTTAAGTATTAATATAAGCGCTTATTTAATTTTTGGCCATTTGAATAGAGCTCTTTTAAAAATTTCTAGCAATTTATATTTACCATCTGGAGGTATCACAATATACATCGACATTGAATGAACAGACAGACAAACACAGAACAATTACAACACATTAACAGAAACATACAATTTATTTACAATCGACTCATAATTCTTTACTTTCTTGGTATAGCTGCTTTTAAATCTTCTGTTATATAGCACATCTTAGATTGTACCTTTCAAGATTTCTTCTGGAATTCATGTTGCCTGTAATATGCAAGCTTGTGCTTGGAAACATTTTTATTAGTTATCAGCAATCAGTTAAAATAACTTGAGCAGCAGTTAGGCAGACTATTAGCACACATTTTTGGATAATTACTGTTAAGACTATATTGAGACTTGAAGTTCTGGAGATAATTATTGATTTAAAACTGAAAATTCCTTTTAGACCTTGATAAAAATTTTGTACTCATTTTATTATCTTGGTTAAATTAAGCCCAATCAGAATTAGCATGGAAATAAAACAAAACACAAATGTTGCTACGTTTTTCTCTCATACCAGTGGATTAAATCACTAGCCCAGAGCTACATTGTTATGTAGATAGTAGGGAGCCCGATGAGTTGTGAAAGGGGTGAGCTTTTGCTGGAACAGAGTTGATTGCCTTATAAGCTTGTTTGGATTTTGGGGCTTGTGGCTAGCCTTGTTGATAGGCAGGGCCAATTTCAGAGCAAAGCCTGAAGTAACTAGACAAGTTCTCCTACTTTCTATAAGATCTAACTGCGTCCTGATAAGCCGCATTTGCATTTACAAAGGCAATTTGCTTAACAAAGTCTGTTTCTGTGTTGGTATCGCCAAACAGTTTTTCTGCAGCTGTGCACAATTTGACTACAAACTTTGAAAAGGGTTATTCTGGCCCCTGCTTAATATTAGTGAGAGAGGAGGCAATAGGGATTAGGAACTCATTTTTGAAAGAGATGAGGCTAACGGGTGAATGAGAATGTTCAGGGTTATTCTCTTTTGTACTTTCCCCACCCCGGTTTCTATTTTCCTTGTCTCAGCTGCTGCAACATGAGGCAGGGCGGGAAGGTGATTGTGATTTAAGGACAGTTTTTCCTTCCAGGACAGTTTTTCCTTCCATAATAATATTTTTAATATCAGGGGGTTTATCGTCAAAGGAAATTAAGCTAAAGGGTGAGTCTGGGCGTGAGTGATGGGGTTGCGAGTGATGTTCAGACCTCTTACTGCAACCCGAAGGGGGTTGAGAACTTAATTTTAAAGCAGTCTCCCCTTCTGTAACTAAATTCTTTATATTTAGTTGGGGGGTGATTCCTAGTACATCCTGTACTAGCTGCCAGTAGCTAAAGGCGGTGACGGGGACCCTTTGAGGTCTAAAAGTTTTGTAATAATCAGTTAAACAATTGCCTACTCTGTTCCAACATTTTTCATCTATTGTGCCCTCCTCGGGAAACCATGGACAGGTTTGATAACAAACTTAAAGAACTCAGTTAAACTTTTCTTTTTAACCTTAACTCCTCGTGTCTTGAGTGCCTCCTTTACTTGGCAAAGAAATAATGAGTGTGAGGATTTTGCTTGTCCCATGATTACAAAGAAGTGAAGCGAAATAGAGTATTTCGCTTACCCGCTTGGCTACCGCCAATGATTGAAGGATTTACGGGTTGGTGCAGAGCTGTTCCCTTTCTGCCGCTGGGAGCCTTTCATCGGCTGATGTGCTGGGAGTACTCCCTTCCTGGGTGAAGCGACATTCTATTCTCGATTACAGGGAATCGTTGGGCCCCACGCTGGGCGCCAAACTGCCCCGGCCTGCGGGACAGCAACAGAGACCCAAAACCTGCCGAGAAAGAATGGTGGGACAAGAGACACAAAGAATGACAGCAAGACAGGGTTCTGATCAAACTGCAACTTTATTAAAGGGGGCAAAGTACATATACCCTCCGGTGGGGGAGGAGCGGGGAGTGAGGTAGTAGAGGCTAAGGATTGGTTGTTGCTGTCGCAGGGGTGGGAGGCAGACCTTAGTTTCGTGCCTTGCGCCTGCACACTATCTTATCAGCCTGGGCAGTGGCAGGAAGACAGAGAACAAAGAACTGAGGGGGAAGAAGAATGAGGAAGTAACAGGGCAGATTTGAGTTCTGCCATGATTTGGGACCCGCCATGTTGTGGTGAACTAATTACAGCTTACTCAAATAGGAAAGTTGGCTCCACTCCGGTGGCCGTGCTACTGGCTCTGCTAAATTCGGTGTGTGCTCATTTTTACTGCCCCCAACACCGCTATGATAATTATTCATCATTCTCCTTCCCAAGTCTGGTGTCTCTGGGTGAAGCTGACCTGGAGAGTGAGATTGAGCCTTGGAAGACCTCTAGTCAGATGCTAAGCACAAGCTCTGGCCTTGGAGCAGAATCTTACAAGGCCCCCCAGGCACCTAAAGATTGGAGATAACACTCTCCTCAACACAGAGCACTGACTGCAGTATCAATAGAGGATCATGTGCATAAAGTATGTTGAGATTTTCAAAGAAGGAAAAGTAGAAAACATTTTATCCCCTTTAAAAGAATAAAAAGAAAGGAACACAGTTCTTTGCATTCTAGGTAGAAAGTCATATAGTTTATGAAAAATGAAGGTCTGCAGTTTGCCTAAGAAATGACAGTAAGAACTGGGTCCCAGGCCCTCATTCTTTCTGGGTCAATTCAGAGTCAAGAGAAGGATGTCCTTAGCTGGGCCCACAATCTCAGGATATCACTCTCTCCCCCAAGTCTGCCATCCCATGAATCCCACGAATCACTCGCCTGCCATGCTCCACCACCCGCTCTTCCACTCCAATACCACATACGCATCTTATACTGACTCAGTCTGACTTGCTTCCTTTTCTATTGAACACTGGCCCAGAGAGCTCAACTCCACAGTGTCCCTTTGGATTAGAGCCTTCTGTTCTAACAATATCAGGTCTGTAGGACTCAGGCTTGCTCATTTCAGCCTATTCCTGGAGGCAGTTACCTGACAAGAGCTTGTCTTTTCCACGTTCCCACACTGTGCTCCATAAAGTGTGTCTTTCTCTTCATCTTTCACAGGCCTCATCCTGGGCATACCACGAATGCAGTCATAAGGCATCAAGTGGCTTCTTTGGCCTTCACCATTTTCTTCAGGAGCCCCTTGATAGAACAAGGATAGTGGTTGTCCAGGTGGTGTTAGAGAAAGAAAAGGAGGAAGAAGTATTTCCAAGAAAATGCAGATGGAAATGTGAACTCAATTCTGAAAAAACTGTAGATTTGCCTGATATTGATGGGGACTTCCCAGGGCCCCCTCCCTTCCTGAGCACTGGCGATCAACCAGAGCAGTTGTATGAGGAAACCATCAAGGCTGGGGAGACCATTGTCTTCAGACCCAAATCAGGAGATTCCCCATGGGCCAATGATTTTGCAGATTCCCAATTTATTGATGAATTGTTCAATATAAGGAATATATCACCTGGTGAATGCCCCACAATACTGAACCTAATGGGGGAGCAGGATGTAGGGAAATCACCTCTGAAAGTTTATCCTGATAGTGAGCCAAAGCTCCAACTGGAGGGAGAGCCACAGAGCCAGTCTCCTCCTGGCTGTGCTGCTGAAGGGTTCCCCAATTCATCTAGTTTGTCTTCTGAGAACTATGAGCCCTGGTTCCCAAATGTGTGTAGAGGAAACATGGCCAATTCCCAGGGCCCCTATATCCACCTAGAAGACAGAGGGAGCAACCTGGGCCTGCAGGAGCAAAGGGATTCTAAGGTTAAGACCTCTTGGATGGTTGAAGATGCCAGTTTAAACCTAAATTCAGGAAAAGCGGACCCCGAGGATTTCCCATTGGAAGAATACCCAGAAGGAGAGTCAGGGTCAGGACCCTCCCTTGATATAGAGATGATGGACGACCTTTCTCAGGATGGGGGATCAACAGAGTGTCTGATGCCCCAATTCTTGCCCCAAAGGGGACAGGGACCCCAAGAAAGCAAACATCAGAAGAGGGTTAGCCATATGCTACAGTGGATTTGTCTAGGGAGAAAAAGAAATAGCCACCAAGCTGCACTGAAATCAACTAGGTCAGTGTTAGTCTCCCAGCAACTGGATCCAAGCCGTAGTTCTACCATTCCACCCATGGAGTTGATGACTCCCATCAGGGCCCACCAGCATGTACCAAGAGTGCAAGGCCCCCGAGACCACCGTCACCACTTCCCCTTGCTATGCTTCATGTCCTGTGTCTCCCCCACCGAATCATAAATCTTCTTCCCCGCCCCCAGTGACATACCACATTTTCTGTTCTAACTTAAAAAAAAATCTTTAAAAATATATTTCTTTGTTCAAATAAGAGTGTCGTGTCTGTCTGCCACATTTGGGTTGAGGTTTAAGGTATTCCAATAGCTTGAGCTTAAATAAAGTAGTTTTAACACCTATTAGGTGCCTGTTTTGGCCTTTAAAAGAAGCCCATGTTCATGGAAGGAATTTAATACTGACATTGCACATCCACTGCCACCAGGCAGTTCATTTTCATGTGCTCAGATATCTTACATTTAAAATATGTTTTCCTTACCTTTTCATTTTAAAAATTTCAAAAAGCATCCATTAAAATTTCTATGAATCTATAAAGTTCATAGAGATCCAATCCCAGTCCTGCCTCAGGAAGTTCCTCCCTATCCTCCCATTCTTCAGAAGGATGAGATGGATGGGGATACACAGGTTTACTAGAAACAGAAATTGCCATCCAGGAAGATGGGAGACCTGCAGCATCACATATCTCCAATGTGAGAAGGGGAAGTCTGGGGCTGCCTCAGTGCTGAGATCAGAAAGGTGGAAGTAATCTATGTCTATCAATTTATTGTGAGAAGAGAAGACACCTTCACCCAAGTCTCCTTTCTTTACTGATGAAGATGGGGGAGATGGCCCTGCTTTCCACTTTTTTTGTTTAGCCTTAATGAAATGGAAAACATTCCACCACTTGTAATTCTTCTGCCCCTGAACACACTCTAGAGCTATTGTATCTATGTGTTTACACAGGGAACAGCCAGGGAGTCTACTGTGGGACTTGTTTTCCTCTCAGCCCCAATGAAAAGTTCAATGATCATGTAACCTCTCTCAAGCCCAGAGTCTGGGCAGGCAGGTCCATGAATGGTGATAACTGCACACACAGGTGTGGTGACCTTGGCTATTGACTGCTGCACACGGTAGCCCTAGGTAGTGGGTTGTAGGGACACAGAGAAATTTCCTTTCTCTGTTCTTTTTTCCTCTAAATGAAAGGGTATGTGATAGAAGGGAGTGGTCCAGAGGAATGAGCCTTTCAAATTGGGTTGAGAAGAGGAGAGGCTATTTATAAGCTTGGCCAAGACATCTCTTCACATATTCAAATGGTTCACAGGTTTGTTTATAGCCATACGATGAGAACTGGATTCAAAAGTGGAAATATGAAAACTGACCTCAGGCCTGGGTCAGGTGTCCCCACTGTTCCCTCAGCACAAGTCAACCCAGTTGTAGAGGAGTTCAGGGATGGGAACACTTTCTGAAACATTGTGGCTTTTATCATTTCACAAAATATATACTGTATTTGGTGGGGGGGTTGTGTATGATGTGCTCTGGGATGGATGGTGTAAAGTTGAAGAACAGACTATTAGCTTAGGGCAGTGAGTTTTAATTTAAAATTTAAAAAGTATTACTTTGGGGATGTATAGGTGCAGATGTGACATATTAAAACACTGTATAGTGTGGACTTAGTAAGGGGTCTGTGGTTTTCCCCTGACTGGCAAAGTGGTCCATGGAACCTCTGGCTTAGGGGATGTTTGAACTGGGCAATGATATCACCCATTGGGTGTACTCTATCTGGAGGGGAATTCCATCCCTATGAAGTCTTTGCCAGGATATGGCTTGATGACTTTTATTGTGGGTAAAGGAATTACTCAGTCATTCATCCTGGAAATGTTCACATTGCCCAAGGGAAAATGTGGAAGAGTGAGGAAAAATGTGGGTATGGTGGAAATCGAGGAAAGAGAATGAAGAATCTAAAAGAGCATTGAGATGTTAGAAGAAGTAGGCAGGTCCCTAATCTCCTAATCAAGGCTCTCCCCTTGTGATCTTGATGAGTACAGGGGAGTCATGACATATTTTTCCCAGGGCCAGCCTCACCTCATGTCCACATGTGGGTCCTATAGCTTTTCCTCTGGATACAGTGGTTCTGGGACTTACCTTGGCACCAAAGTAGCCAGGTCTCCATCTGTTTCATCTCCATGTCACCTGTGCTAAAGACATTAAAAGGCCAATTGGAGTTGCTGCTGGCAAAGAAGTTATGAAAGGGGTGGGAACCGCTAAAGAGGCAAATGTTTTGTGGGAAGGTCCCCATGAATGGTTTATGAGAGAAGCCACCAGACCTCCCTAACTTATCAGTGCTAAATTTTATGGTGATAGGTTGGCAAATTAGAGGCTAATGGGGTACATCCTGGCTTCACCCCAATGCCTCCACATGTCCCAGCTCCTGAAACATAAGCCTAGAAAAGTTGTTTATTCTAATAATTGAGTTTTATCTTATTTTTTGTTTCTAAAGCCCCCATGGGATCTAATCTAAGAAATCTAGAGGCTTGCCTCCTGAGTTTGTGACCTTGCCTTGGCTTTCCTGCCTTTTACTACAGACCCTCCTCTACTGGGGCCCTGTGTTATTTCCATTCCTAATTCCTTTACAAACTCTGGAGCTCTGTTACTAATAAGAAAAATTATGATCAACTCATTACTGTTTTCTGAGTTCCTAATATATTGGGTTAGCAAGTAGTGGAAGTGGATTCTGGAGTCTGGATTCTCAAATGCAACCTCTGGCTATGATGTTTCAACATCCATGCTTTCTATTTTCTAGATAAAAAAGGAAAGGACAATAGCACATAATAAGCACCTGCTCTATTGTATGTACATGAAGTTTGAGAAAACTTTTCTTAACCACTGGATCACATGAATCCAAATTATTGGTTATTTAAAAATGTGAGGAACTGTATAATTTTCAGTAATTCAAAAATGATCTGAAACATAGATTAATATTAATCTAGCTAAAATGTTGCTTTCATACAGATACAATGATGGTTTTGTCTAAAAGCAGTGATAAACTATTACTTTAGTCACTTTTCCAGATTAACATTATGGAGAATCATTTCCCCATCTAAAATAACTTGGCCATAAAAGTGTCACACTCAAGAATCCTGTGCAAACAACTTTCTAGATCCCACTTCAAGGCTGTCACACTGCTGCCTGTGCTTTTAAATTGCCATAAACAGGGGCGGGGCAAGATGGGGGCTGAGTGAGCTCACCTGATAATATCTCCTGCATAGTAGTGATTGGGCAGCGTTGGAGGCTCTTTGGGACTGGGGTGTTTTGGGATTTTTGCAGGACGGGAGGTGTCTGGACGTCAATTTGTTGGGAAGGTAACGGAGAAAATATGTCTATAAAATATACACGGAGGTCCCGGCTCCGCGCAGAAATCTCCCTCCTTGGGTGGGCGGAGCTGCAGTGTTTTCGTTTTTTGTTTTTGGAGGCTCTGCAGTACTGGGGAATTCATAAGCCCCGGGCGGCCTGTTGGGGGGTTGATAGGACAGGAGGAGCTTGCAGACCGATTTGGGGAGACAAACGGGAGTTTTATTGTGAAGCAGGGGAATTTTTGATTGTGGACACAAACAGTAGTGCTTCCACCTGGAGCCCCGCCCTCCCCCAGACCTGGCTGCCGATCTGCAGTGGACTTGGGTTGATAGCAATAAAGAGACACCACCGGGTCTGGCAGGGTGGGAGAAGTTTGGAAGCTGATTAGGGGAATATTTTGTGAAGTGTGGAAATTTTGGGTTTGGACTCTGTTGTTAGCGTTTCTGGCTGGAGCCCCATCCCCGGGCCTGGCTATTGATCTGCATCATTAAATTGGCTGCAGTCTAGAGGCGCCCCCAGGTGGCCATTCTGGGGGATCACAGGGTGGGAGGGGTCCTGAAGTCAATTGGTGATACATCCACAGAATAGACCCCAGTGAGTGAGTGAAATGGGGGGTACAGAACACAGGATAGAGCTTGCAGATGTGACCTCACCCATAGGACTGGCACCCAGCTGTGGGGATCTCTGAAGGCTGTGATGCACTGCGGTGCTCCCAGGCTCCCTGTTAACTGGACTTGAGGTTGCTAGGTCTGAGTCCCCTAAACCCCGGTGGCCCACATCCCAGAGACTCACACATCTTGAGTCTTCAATATCTCAGATTTCCATCCCTGAATGCATCACGCCCTGAGGTCCATCTGAGGTCCTTGAATGTCCTAGCCCTCAGCATTTGCGTTTTTTCTTTTTTGTTTTGTTTGTTCTGTTTTTATTTTTATTCTATTTTTTTTATTTTTTTATTTTTTTAATGTTCTGATTGCTAACATTGCATTATCCCCTAGTCTTTTCTCCCAGTGTATCCCCCAAAATCTTTATTTTCAGTTATTTAGGTTTTTTTTTTGGTATTGTGGCTGTGGTGGTTGGTGTATATCTTTTTCCTCTTTTCCCTATCTGTTCCCCATCCTTTACCCACCCCCTTTTTCTTTCTTCCTTTCTTCTATTTTTTTTCTTTCTCTTGTCCCTCATCTTCTTCTTATTTTATTTTATCTTAACTATATAATAGGTGCTACAGGGAACACCTCACATTTGCTGGGTTTCCTCATCCTCCACTGCCTCATTTCTGTGTGAACAGATTTTGGCTATCTACACTATCCCTTTTCCCCTACATCTTAATAGCCTCAATCATCTACTGTCTCTCCTATATTCCACTTCCTTTTCTTTGATCCACAAAGTGTCTAACTCTTAATTTCTAATACCTTTATTTTGTTTTCTGTTACCCATTCTTGAAACAATTGCCTTTCTTTTCTCTTTCCCTCTCTCACGAAAACAGTAGCTTTTTAATTCATATCCTATTCCTCCCATATTCAGTCAACTACTTCATTATAGGTACTCTACCGACTACTATAACTCTGCACAATTTATATGAATCTAACCTCCATCCTCCCAGATCTCATATTGTTGCTTTGTTAATATATATCACCAATACTACTTTACACTTTTTCCTTGCTTACATAGTTGCCTTTCCCCAGCACTAATACTTTCCTTTAAAGTGAACGCAACCAGCAATAACAAATTAGAATAAGAAGAACAAAGTGACAAAGAGAAGATATAACACTCATGCAAAAACAAAAGCTAATTAATCTCCAAGACTAGACAAAGAAGCTAAGGAACTGATTAAACCCATCAAGATAAAATGATAACCAGACAGCAACAAAAAACTACAAACCAAACCAGTAATCAGGAAAACATGGCTGAATCCAATGAACAAAGTAAAAATCTGGAAGGGGAGCAGAACTTTGCACAAGCAATGAAAGATCTCAGAACATTTATCACCGACAAATTTAATGAAGTAAAGGAAGAGGTTAACAACATGAAGACAACACTTGGAGGGGAAATTGCAGACATACACAAAAAGATAACAGATATGATGGGACTGAACACCACACTTCAAGAAATCAAAACTACACTTGCAGCAAATATCAGCAGACTAGAAGAGACAGAGCAGAGAATTAGTGATGTGGAAGACAGTACATCAGAAATCAAACAGATAGTAGAATTGGTCGATAAAAAGATAGAAAAAATCCAGCTAGGATTTAGGGACCTGAATGACAATGCAAACCACTCAAACATACATATTATATTTCCCTTCCAGAAGGAAAAGAGAAGGGAAAGGGGTCAGAAGGAGTGTTGCAGGAAATAATGGCTGAAAACTTCCCAAATCTACTGAAAGAGACAGATGTACATACCCAAGAAGCAGAGTGCACCCCACTGGTCATAAACCCCAACAGGACCACCCCAAGACATATACTTGTCAAATTATCGAATGCACAAGACAAAGAGAAAATTCTAAAAGCAGCAAGAGAAAAGAAAAACATCACATAAAAGGGAATCTCCGTAACATTAAGTGCTGATTTCTCATCTGAAACCATGGAGGCAAGGAGGCAGTGGTATGATATAGTCAAGGTACTAAAGAAAAAAAATTTCCAACCAAAAATACTCTACCCAGCTAAACTAGCATTCAAAAATGATGGAGAGTTGAAAATATTCACAGATAAACAGAAACTGAAAGAGTATACCAACAAGAAAACTCCCCTTCAAGAAATTCTAAAGGGAGTTCTGCAGGAAGAAAGGGAAAAAAAGGACAGGCAGAGTTGGAGGAGAGTGTAAGAGCAACAAAAAAGACAAAAATAGAAGGAAAAAAATGCAAACAAAATATGACAAACACAACTCCAATCAAAATATGGCTAACACAAATAATTCCTTGAAAGTAATAACACTGAATGTTAACGAATTAAACTCACCTATCAAAAGATTCAGACTGGGACATTGGATAAGGAAATATGATCCATCTATATGCTGTCTACAAGAGATACATCTTAGACCCAGAAACTCATGGAGGTTGAAAGTGAATGGCTGAAAACAATCATACAAGCAAACAATAACCAAAAAAAGGCAGGAGTAGCTATATTAATATCACACAAAATAGACTTTAAATGCAAAATAATTGTGAGAGACCAAGAAGGATACTACATTTTAATGAAAGAGACCATCTGTCAAGAAGATCAAACAATCATAAATATTTATGCTCCTAACAAGGGCGCCTCTAAATACGTAAGGCAAACACTGGAAAAACTAAGTGAAAATATAGATGCATCTACAATTATAGTGGGGGATTTTAATACACCACTATCAATTCTTGACAGAATATCTCAAAAGAGAATCACTAAAGAAGCAAAACATTTGAACAGTATATTAGAGGAGCTGGATCTAATAGACATATATAGATAATTACACCCAAACACAGCAGGATATCCATTTTTCTCAAGGGCACATGGATCATTCTCCAAGACAGACCATATGCTAGGCCACAAAGAAAGGCTTAATGAATTCAGAAAGATCAAAATAATACAAAACAATATCTCTGACCACAGTGGAGTAAAGCTGGAAATTTGCAAGGGACAGAGGCCCAGATTTCATACCACAATTTGGAAATTAAACAGCACACGCTTAGGAAAATAGTGGGTCAAAGAAGAAATCTCAAAAGAAATCAATGACTACCTTGAAACAAATGATAATTATAACACAACGTACCAAAATTTATGGGATGCAGCAAAAGCAGTACTGAGAGGGAAATTTATAGCCAGAAATTCATATATCAAAAAGGAAGAAAGAGCAAAAATTGAAGAACTAACTGCACATTTGAAGGAATTAGAAAAACAACAACAAAGTAACCCAACAGGAAGAAGAAGGAAGGAAATAACAAAGATAAGAGCAGAACTAAATGAAATAGAAAATAAGAAAGCACTTGAAAAAATAAACAACACCAAGAGCTGGTTTTTTGAGAAGATCAACAAAATTGACAAACCTTTAGTGAGACAAACAAAGAAAAAAAGAGAGAAGATGCAAATACACAAAATAAGAAATGAGAAAGGTGATATCACCACTGACCCCACAGAAATAAAGACTATCATAAGAGGACACTTTGAAAACCTATATTCCAACAAAAATGACAATTCAGAGGAAATGGAGAAATTCCTAGAAACACATAAGCAGCCCATATTGATGAAAGAAGAAATCGATGATCTTAACAAACCAATCACAAGCAAAGAGAAAGAATCAGTCATTAAAAACCTCCCAACTAAGAAGAGCCCAGGGCCAGACGGCTTCACAGGTGAATTCTACAAAACATTCCGGAAAGAACTAACAGCAATCCTGCTGAAACTCTTCCAAAAAATCGAATCAGAAGGAATATTGCCTAACTCCTTCTATGATGCCAACATTACCCTAGTACCAAAGCCAAACAAAGACACCACAAGAAAGGAAAATTACAGACCAATTTCTCTAATGAACCTAGATGCAAAAATACTTAACAAAATACTTGCTAATCGTATTCAACAACACATTAAACGAATTATACACCACGACCAAATGGGATTTATTCCAGGTATGTGAGGATGGTTCAACATAAGAAAATCAATCAATGTAATACACCATATCAACAGAATGAAGAAAAAAATCACATGATTATATCTAGAGATGAAGAAAAAAGCATTTGACCATATACAGCACACTTTCTTGATAAAAACACTCCAAAAGATTGGAATAGAAGGAAATTTTTTGAACATGAGAAAGAGTATATATGAAAAACCTACAGCAAACATTGTTCACAATGGAGAAATCCTAAAATCCTTCCCTCTAAACTCAAGAACAAGACAAGTATGCCCATTGTCTCCCCTTCTATTTAACATTGTCTTAGAAGTACTTGCTCGAGCACTGAGGCAAAAACCAGATATAAAAGGCATTCAAATTGGAAAGGAAGAAGTCAAAATTTCATTATTTGCAGAAGACATGCTCCTATACATAGAAAACCCTGAGAGATCTACAACACAGCTTCTAGAACTCATAAATGAGTTTAGTAAAGTCACAGGTTATAAGAGCAATGCACAAAATCAGTAGCTTTTCTGTACACTAATAATGAGCAAGATCAGGAGGAAATCAAGAAACAAATACCATTCACAATAGTAAATAAAAAAATCAAATACTTAGGAATAAATTTAACTAAATAGGTAAAAACCTTATACACCAAGAACTATACAAGACTGTTCAAGGAAATCAAAGAAGACCTAAATAAATGGAAGAATATTCCTTGGTCATGGATAGGAAGACTGAATATTATTAAGATGTCTATCCTACCAAAACTGATCTACACATTCAATGCAATCCCAATAAAATTCAACATAGCCTTCTTTAAGGAACTAGAAAAACTAACTGTGAAATTTATTTGTAAAGGAAAGAGGCCCCGAATAACCAAAGACATATTGAAAAAGAAAAACGAAATAGGAGGAATCACACTTCCTGACTTCAAAACATACTACAAAGCTACAGTAGTGAAAACAGCATGGTATTGGCATAAGGAGAGACACACAGACCAATGGAATCGAATTGAAAGTGCTGATATAGGACCTCATATATATAGCCATATAATATTTGATAAAGCCACCAAACCCTCTCAACTGGGAGAGAATGGCCTATTCAACAAATGGTGCCTGGAGAACTGGATAGCCATATGTAGAAGAATGAAAGAGGATTACCATCTCACACCTTATACAAAGATCAACTCAAGATGTATCAAAGACCTAAATATAAGAGCCAAGACCATAAAGATCTTGGAAAGCAGTGTAGGGAAACATCTACAGGACCTTGTAATAGGAAATGGATTCAGGAATATCACACCAAAAGCACGAGCAGCAAAAGAACAAATAGATAAATGGGACTTCCTCAAAATTAAAGCCTTCTGCACCTCAAAGGAGTTTGTCAAGAAAGTAAAAAGGGAACCCACACAATGGGAGAAAATATTTGGCAACCATATATCTGATAAGAGACTTATAACTTGCATATATAAAGAACTCCTATATCTTGAAAATCAAAAGATAAACAACCTATTTAAAAAATGGGAAAAAGATTTAAACAGACACTTCTCCAAAGAAGACATAGAAATGGCTAAAAAGCACATGAAAAAATGCTCCAAATCTCTAGCTATCAGGGAAATGGAAATCAAAACTACAATGAGATACCATCTTACTCCCATAAGATTGGCAGCTATGAAAAAACAGAAGAATACAAATGCTGGAGAGGATGTGAAGAAAGGGGAAAACTCATCCACTGCTGGTCGGAATATAGAAGGATTCAACCATTCTGGAGGACAGTTTGGCGGTTCCTCGAAAAACTAACCATAGATTTGCCATATGACCCAGCAATACCACTGCTGGATATATACCCAGCAGAACTGAAAACAAGGACAGAAACCGATATATGTACAACAATGTTCATAGCAGCATTGTTCACTATCGCCAAAAGTTGGAATCAACCCAAATGCCGATCAACATATGAGTGGATCAATAAAATGTGGTATATACATACAATGGAATACTACTCGGCTTTAAGAAAAAATACACTAAAAACACACGTGATAACATGGATGAATCTTGATAACCTTATGTTGAGTGAAGCAACCCAGGCATTGAAGTAAAAACACTACATGACCTCAATGATATGAAATAAGCAACCTGCCTCAGAGAGGTAGATACTGGAACATAGGCTTACAAGAAATCGGAGGGTGGAGGAAGGATGTGAGCCGACATCTGCAGGGGTGGAATCTATGATGAGCTGGTGGTAGGTATGAGCACAAAGAAGAGATAAAATGGGGACAAGGGGTTGCCTTTGGGTGGGGCTTTGCGGGTTTGAGGGGGGCTGGGGATGGGTGGATGGGTAATATTTCCCAAAAATTGGGGGGCAGAGAGGGGCAACATATGAACATAGGAGAATGTCATGTGGTGGTTGAGAGAAAAATGCTGAGAAAATCGTATCAAAATATAATTAGGAGGGTTACCTGTTTAGGATGCTTGGAGGGGATGGTCTGATGCGGGACAGACTCCTGGGGAATGTCTGAATGCTCATTTTGCCAGGGTGGGTTGTACCATTGGTAGAGACCCTAGTAGTGAGAGTTGGGGTGGACCCACATCCTGGGGAGGACTAATGCCATCAAATAGAACTGTATCTCTCGAGAGAAAGGGTGGCTCCCAGGGCACAAGGGCAGTTGAGCAAGTCAGGCCCTGAACACTGTTGCAAGTATCTCTGGACGTGGCTCCTCAGGAAATGGAGATTGGCTGTCAGTGTGGGCCCCAAGGGGAGAGGAAAATGGATGTTGAATGGATGGAACCAAGGTAAATGTGGGGGCAAGAGAGGAGTTTTGCAAGAGTATATGAGGATGAATATAAAACATGTCATATTACACCAAAAACATATAGGGGATGACAGACTAATAATGTAAACCATAATGTAAAACATAGGATAACTAGAAAATTTAGAAAACTGTATATCCTGAAGTATGGACCACATTGTAAGCACAGATGTCACCTTGTTTGAAAGCTATTGTTTTTGAATCTGTACATCAGTTTCAGTAAATATGATATGAATAAGTTAAAAGATTATCGCTGTGGAAGGGAACAGGTTTTATGGTGGATGTGTGGGAGTACTGTATATTGTATATATGAATTACTGTGATCTGATACTCTTGTGAAGAGAAGCTCAATAATTAGGAAAAAATAAAAGAAAAAGATAGGATGTAGAATTTTTCCAAATCAATACATACTCTAGATCTAACCTTTAAACTCATCGCTATATTCCATTTTACTAGTAAGGGAACCTGACATTATATTGGGCTTCAATTTACAGGAAGTTTTGGATCACAGAGTGGTTCAACAATGGTAGCGGAGGAATACAGGTATGGGATGTTATTGACAGGTGATATATGGTTGACAGGGAGTTATACAGGGCATATATCCAGGGTGCATGGTAATATTTGGATATACTCATAGTGGAAACAATTAAAAACAACAGCTGGGGGGGTACTGGGTTCCTGGCTGGGGGTGCTCTGTCATGGTCCCTAGGGGAGCAGCAGCAGTCCCCAGGTGCAACGGTAAGGACCAGGAAGGAATGAGGGTCCAACAGTGGGCTACTGATACTAATGACTATGCTTGTGAGCCTATATGCCTGAAATAAGAACAAGGTCTAAAGCAGCAATGTGCCTGGGAGTTTCCTCCTGACAGCCTCCATGTTAGTCAAATGTGGCCAGTCTCGAAGCCAAACTCAGCATGTAGATGCAGTGCATTTCCCCCAGTGTGGGACATGACACCCAGGGATGAGCATCCCTGGCACCGAGGGATCACTACCAAATACCAGCTGAAGATGCAACTAGAAAATGAGCTTGAATTAAAGGTTCATCACGGATCAGCAGAATATCCCTGTCTACAAATAATAACATGACTTTAAAATGCTGTTCGACCTAATGTAAGGGGGAAATGGAAAAGAGAAATGAGTTTATATGGCTATAAGTCTCTAAGAAAGAGTCTGGAGGTTGTCAGAAGGATTGCACACCTGAGCAGAGTCTTAGAGACAGATAAAGTAGATACAACCCCAGGTATTGGTTCTTTTGAGGGCTAAAGAGACCCACGGGTTCTATGGTCATGGCAGATGGGGTTCACTGCCATGTCAGTTGGCCCTTCTTTGGAGCTGGTGTTTCTGCATAATGGAACTGGACTCAGATGGGATCTCTTCACAAGACTTTCATGCTACTTTACTGGAATTGTAGTTGGTGTTGGGGTTTAAGATATATTTAGGGGATTTGAATCTCTGGACTGACAATATGATAGCCAGGCCCTGAGCCTCAACAGACTTCAGCTCCTACACTCTGATTTATTGGACTTACCCCACTCAGCTAACATGGAGTTGAAGAATGTCAACCACCATACCATGGAGCCTAGAGTGCCTACAACTGAAAGTAGGACTGCATCCAGTATCCATGTGGAATCTAAGCCCCCTCTTGACATAGATGTGCAATGGACACAACCAATCCAATGTCCACAGAGAAAATGTGGCATTGGTGTGGGAAGGGTGACCATGGTGGCTGCTGGGTGTGGGGAATGGGAGGAAGAGATGAGATGTGGAGGCGTTTTCGGGACTTGGAGTTGTCCTGGGTGGTGCTTCACGGACAATTATGGGACACTGTAGATTCCCCCAGGTCCCACTGGATGGAATGTGGGAGACTGTGGGCTATGATGTGGACCATTAACTATGAGGTGCAGCCATTCCCAGAGATGTACTTACCAAATGCAATGGATGTGTCATGATAATGGGAGAGAGTGTTGCTGTGGGGGGAGTGGGGGGTGGGGGCGGTGGGGTTGAATGGGACTTCATATTTTTTGAGTGTAATATTTTTTAAAAAATGAATTAAAAAATAATAAATTGCCATAAGCAGATTGTACTTAATTATTAGCAATTAATATTCCACTATCTGTACACATAAAAGCAGAAATCTCCTTCTGTGTCAGAGATTCTTTCAGAATCAGTTCTTATACTGAGAAGCATTTTGAAGTTTGATGTAATCTATAAAAGAGTAATTTTAAAAATAAAAGTAGAGTCATAGGTATAAAAAATTGGATTTTTTCATTGGAAATGAATGGGTAAATTTTATGTAACCCAAATGACAATATATACATTTCTATATCTCTCTCTTTACTCTTTGATCATACAGACCTATATTACTGTGGCTTAAAAATGGGAGTGAATAGGCATAGGGAATTGGAATAAGATTAATTGGGTTATAACTTGCAATGTAAGTCCTAGGGAAAATTTCAGAATCCAGAGGTAAGTACATCATTGTGAAAACAAGGCAGACTGAGAATTTTAGAATTGAGGGTAGTCAGCATCACTGCCACACAGGGAACGTAATATTCAAAACAAAGCAGGATAGTGGGGAATTTTCAAAGACCTTTCCCATCAGGAAGCATCAAGGCAGATTGGCCATAGAAAGAGACCTGTGATGGCAGAGGGGTCATGAAAGGCTGCAAGATGGGCTGCAACTAGACCACTGATTACTTCACTGGTGGTGGAGAGGTCCTCCAGGCAAGGGACACCTCTATGGGGAAAACTCAGAGGTGAGAATTAAGGCAGTATTTTTGGAACAACCAGGAAGTAAGACATACTGAATTAGTTTATTTAATAGAAGTAGGAAGATTACTAAGGTAGAAAATGTTTAATATGAGTGGGAAGATTACTGTTTTAGGAACTGACAAGCAGTAGTAGGGGCTCCTGCTCTGTTATTGTCTCTGAGAAATTGAACCAGTGACTGAATGTACTTCTGCATCATTTCTCCATGGATGAGAAGGTGATATTAGTTGTATGAACTTCAAGATGCTGCTCTGAAATTCAATCCAAACATAATCCCAGTTATTCTTTATATACAGAGTCAAGTATAGGCAGAAGACTCAAAATAACAGTTTTCAGGAGGCATTGGTAAACAGAGGAGAGCCCAGAAAAACAAAGACATCTTGAATATGGTGGTGTGAGGACAGGAAGCATGAAAAGAATGGACAGATATAATTGATGGAACAAAACCACATGCTCTTTCATTTCTAAGTGCTATATTCCATGGGTAATTCCTATTTCTTCCAACATTAGATGAAGAATAAAATATTTAGAAAATTTACTAGGTTTTCTTGCCTTGGTATTCCTATGTTACTAAAGTTAGCAATTTTTCATTACTTTTTATCCATTTATGTGTTTATATTCAGTTCTACATGACAACTCAAAAGCCACCTAATCTGAGTGGCCTTGCCAGACCACCCTTTCCTGCATAGGGCATCCGTTGTCATTCTATGGCCTTCTCCTCTGCATTTTTTTGCTTCATAAATCAGGGCACCAACTGAAAGATAAATATAAACTCTAAATACTAACTCACTAAAATGTTAACTTTAAGGGCCAAAATTAAAATTAAAATTGGTGACTTGAACATTTAAAATATATTTTTTAAGATTTATTTCTTTATCCTCCCTCCCCTCCCCCTTCCTCCCCTCCCCCTTCCCTCCCCCTCTCCCTCCCCACCCCACCCTACTATTTTTGCTGCCTGTCCATTCACTGTATGATCTTCTGTATCTATTTCTCTTTTTGTCTTCTTTTCTCATTTCTTCTCTAGGATTCAATCCTGGGGACCTCTGATGTGGAGGGAGTTTCCCTGAGTCTCCCTGTCAGCTGCACCACCTCAGTTCCTGGTCTCTGTTGCTCTTCACCTTGACCCTCCCCTTCATCTCTCTTTTGTTGCATCATCATCTTGCTACGTGACTCACTTGCATGGGCACTGGCTCATTTTGTGGACACTCAGCTCACCGCATGGGCACTGACTCGCCCCACAGGCACTGGCTCACCACACAGATACTCGTGCAGGCACTTGGCTTGTCATGCATGCACTCAGCTTGCTGTGCAGGCACGTGCACGGTAACGTGTGCGGGCACTCAGCTTGCTGTGCAGACACTGGCTCACCACGCAGGCATGCTTTCTCTTTGTTTGCACCAGGAGGCCCCAGGGATGGAAGCCAGGTCCTCCCATACGGTAAGGCAGAAGCCCTATCACTTGAGTCACATTGGCTTCTCTCAAAATATGTTTTAATGAATTGAAGCATGTAAAATGTTCCTATGTTAATAAAGAAGAAAATTTCCTCCAATTAATGTCCTGAACAGGAAATATTAAAAAACAAACATGCACTAGAGACTGAAAGATTGTGCTTTTTGACACTCTCCTCACTTTTTGTGGATGATAAGTTAAGATTTTGCTATCATGTGGAACAAAACTGCCTGAAATCACATATTTTTCTTTCCTTTTTTGAGTTGGTATTAGCTGTGTACTTGCCTATCCAGTTTTCCACTCTCTTGACTTTGTTTTGCTTATAAAATCTTAATGTGCTTCTCTGCAGTGTTCCCAGGTGTAATTTGATGCAGTCTCCAGTTTTGCTTATTTTTCATACAGAATAAATAATTTTATCTTCATGGTCTGTATCTCTCCCTTCCTTTTTCTCTCCAGTTCTATCTCTCTCCACCTTTTATTATCAGCTAGAAATCCATGCCATCTATACCATTTATGTGAAGCAATAAAGTAATACACATTTTTTTGTGATAACCTTTATATGGCAATATCCCGAGTGCCTTCAGAATCATCAGTGCATGATATTCTAACAAAACTTTGAGAATTTATACTTCAATAAATACTGTGATAACTTGCAACTAAAATTGGGAGTCCTGATCCCATTGCCATATTGGATAATAGAGTTTAAGGTATGCAAGTTTATTTATCTTTTACCACAGACTGCATTTGGATTCTGTTGCTGACACGGATTAATCAAATCACTAATACTGTAGAACGTTGGACAGCACATAGGGTAATAAAAGATTGAGTTTTTTTAAACTATTAATGATAATTATTGTTTTAGCTAACATTATTGTCCTAGGCCTGAAGTTGAGTGCTTTAGTATGCACTTGCTCATTTCATTCTAACAGCAATCCTATGAAACAGATACCAGTATAAATCTCATTGCACAGAGAGGAAATGGAATACATGGAGAGCTTTTTAAAAATTCTCAAGACCATAGAACTAGAGTGAGATGGATCTAGGACTTGACACTACCCCAGTTTGACTCTAAAGTCTATCCTCCTAACTTTATCCTTGTTATCATTTGGTTGTATCTATTTTATCTACTGATCTGTTCATCTCTCTGTGAACCATTTGCAAGTAAATTGCAGACATCAAACCACCTCACCTTTAAATACTTTAGTTTGCATATTCTAAACTAAGAATATTTTCCCACACCTAAGAAAACCGACAATAACTTTCTAATTCTCTAATCTTATCTAAATGCTGATGAAATTAAAATTTCTTTTTTAGTTTCATTTAATCCAGACTAGTCCCCCACTTTTTCCTTTATATTTTTGAAAATGATATTGACTTATGAGAAGACCTGGCCAGTTGTCTTTCAGAAATTCCCCTTCTTGTATTGGTCTTATTGTTCTGCCATGTCATTAACTTGTTTTCTATGCCATGTGTTTTTAGTAAACCAAAAGATTAATCTGAAGGTTTGCCTAGATTGGGGTTGCAATTATTGAAAAGAATACTTCATAAGAAATATTGAATTTCATGCTGTCACTACCGTATTGTCTCAGTATATATGATGCTACTTATGATCATTTGGTTAAAGTGGTGACCACTTCATTGAAGCCCATTTTTGGTTTATGATTTTTTCCTAACTAAAAAATAATCTGTAGGATGATACTGTGGCAAGATATAAATAGTGTATTCCCCAGTAATGTTTGGGTGATCACAATAATCCTTGCCTGATTCAATTATTACTCTGGAGCTGCAAAGTATATATTTCTAGCATATCATATTTCTATCATTCCTTTCATATTTCTTGCATTACTCTTTAAAGGAGTGTCCATGATTAATTTGTGATGTTTACCACATGAGCAGGAGGAGTAAATGGTGAAATGTGATTTTTTGGTTTCATTTCTGATGTAAATATATTCTCTTTCAAATTTCAGAATTTAATGTTTAAAATGGCTTAATTTTCATTCAATGTGTTGAACAGCTGCCATGTACTCACTAATCTCTGTTTTATACATAACTGATAAGTTATGATTGCCTATATCAGATTATTAAGTTTTACTGATGAAACCTTAAATAAGTCTTCCAGGTATTTCATATAAGTGAGTTCATATAATATTTATCTTTTTGAGTTTGTGAATGTAATTAATACCACTGAGTTGTGTACTTGAAATTGTTAAAATGGGAAACTTTGAGTTGTATATATATTACTATGATAAAAAGTTTAAAAAAAACTATCAGTGGTTTTTACCAATTTATAAATCTGGAAAATTTCATTTTATTATTGGCATAATTTCCAAGAGTTTCATGACTGCTATCTGATTTAATTCTTTAATGATTATATGAGATTGTGTTGACTACTTGTGAAAAAAGATTAAGTGAGTAAACTCAGTCAGACAATGCATAACTTAATACATGGTTAATCCAGCACTGAACCCTAAGTCTTCAGAGTTTTTAAAAAGTTTTCCACCCTAGCATATAGGTTCTACACAAGTTCCATAGACTTGAATATAGGTCCTAGAGCTGCAGGTCAACATCAGAGTTGTGCCAGGTACTATGAGTTGGAATTGATAGGCTGGTTGTTGGTTCATATTTACCAATAGCTTAGATGTGGTTAGAATCATGTAGGTGACCAGATGGCAGCATCTTTGTCTTATAGCTGATACGGTATCAACTTCCCTCATCTCCATTTAAAAATTATGGAATAGTATAGAAAATACACACATATATTTAAACTTTATAAATGTTCATACTAAAAAGTATGATATGGGAATTGGCTGTGCCTCAATCAGCTGGGCTCCCATCTACCATATGGGAGGTCCTGGGTTCCCATCCCAGGGCCTAGTGGAAGGCAGGCTCACCCACATGCTGCAGAGTGCCGCCAGCCTGGGCACTGTGGAGTGCCACCCAGCTCACAAGCACTGCAGAGAGCCAACTCAGCAAGGTGATGCAACAAAAAGGGAGAAAAGCAAAAATGCACAAAAGAGTGCAGTGAAAGGACACAGAGAGCAGACAGCAAATGAGCCACAAGGGGGGGATAAATAAAAATAAATACAGACACAGAAGAACGCCCAACAAATGAACACAGAGAGGAGACGGTATGCAAAAAAAGAGCCATAAGGGAGGGGAATTTAAAAAAAGTGTGTTATGATTAACCATAGGAGTTACATTTCACTATTTCATACAATCACAAAAATATGAAATAACCAGAATGCACAAGAAATTATGACACATTCATAAGTTTATATTACACAGCATTATAAATAAAGTTGTAAAAATATATAAAGCTTTGTAAAGCAAATTAACTTTATCTACTCAAGCTGAAAAATATTTATATCATATGTGGTAAGTTGATTAATGACTTCCCAAAGATGTCCATATTCAAATTCCTAGAATTTGTGGATATATTAGATTACATGATAAAGAGGAATTAAAGTAGCCAATAGAAATATGGCTGCTAATTAACCTTAAGATAGGGAGATTATTCTAGGTTATTTGGGTGAACACAGTGGATGTAGCAAGGGCTCTTGAAGATGGAAGAAGGAAGCAAAACGGTCAGTGCGAGAGTATTAGGATGAGAAAGAGTTAATCAGTTAGAACTGGTTTTCGAAGTTGGAAGAGGACTGTTTTAGTCAGCCAAAGGGGTGTTGATGCAAAATACCAGAAATTGGTTGGCTTTCATAAAGGGTATTTATTTTGGGGTAGAAGCTTACAGTTACCAGGCCATAAAGTTTAAATTACTTCCCTTACCAAAGTCTTTTGCCACGTGTTGGAGTAAGATGGCTGCCCACGTCTGCCACGGTTTGGGCTTAGGTTCCTCTCTTCATGGGACTTGCTTCTCTCTGGCTGAGGGTTCCTCTCTTCATGGGACTTGCTTCTCTCTGGGTAAGGTTCCTCTCTTCATGGGGCTGCATATCTCTCTGGACTTAGTTGCTGTGCTCACTCCACAAGGCCAGCTGTAGACTATCAGACAAATGGCTCCATCTCTCTGCCCAGTGCTTCTGCCATGTGTCAGGAGCCATCTCTTTTCCTCTGTGTTCATCTCCTGTGTGTACACTTCCTGGGCTCCAGCTCCAATTTCCAACATCAAAATTCCAACACCTAAAAATCCAACATGAAAATCCCCAACTCTGTCCTTTGCCATGTCTTTTATCTGTGAGTCCCCACCTACCAACACCTTACTGATGTGGCTCAAGAGAAGCAGTAATCATAATTTAATCATGCCCAGGTACAGACCAGTTTACAAACAAAATCCAGTATGTAATTTTGGAATTCATAGCTATATCAAACTGCTACAGGGACTCTAGCCAAGGAATGCGGGCAGTCTATAGAAACTGGAAAGAGCAAGGAAATGGATGTTCCCCTAGAGCCTCCAGAAAATAACAGCCCTATTGACACCTTGATTTTAACCTAATGAGGCCCATTTTAAAAAATCTAATTGGTATATCAGTTATAGGAATCTAATAATTTGCAACCAATAATACTCCTTATAGAACATTAGATCATGAGAGCCTGAAAAAAAATGTTTGTTTTAGCATTTTTATGGCAAATTATGAACATTGCTCTTCCAAACACTCTTAATAAATAAAAAAAAAGGAATCCTTAAATCCGAGGTTGGATTATACCAAAATCTTATCTACAGTTATTGGATGCAGTATTCCATATATGTCTGTCAGTTTAAGTTCATCAATTCTATTATTCAAATTTTCTATATCCTTTCTGATTTTTTTTTGGACTGCTTGATCTAACAATTACTGAAAGATTGTGTAAAAATAATTGACTGTGGAGGTGAATTTATCTATTCTGTTTGATAATTCTTTCAAGTTTTGCAGTATATACTCTTGAGACTATCATTATGTGCATTATATTTCAGAATTGCTTTTGTTTTCTTCCCAGAGTATTTTCTCTTTTGATTAAGAAGAGATCCTCTCTACCTCCCCTCAAACTTTTTGTTCTTTAGCCTATTTTGTCTGAAATGTCATCATAAAGTATATAACTGGATTTGCTTAATTCTAGTTTGTAATCTTTCACATTTAACAAGTGCACCTAATCCATCTACATTTCTTATAATTACTTCTATTTTTATTTCATGATTTCTATTTGTCTTGCTCTTTCTATGTTTCTTCTTTCTCCATTAACTATTAGATTTTTCCATTTTTTTATTCGTGTAATCACATTTTAGTGTTTATCATAGAAAGTCAAGTGTTTTTAAGTTTTTCAACTCTAAAGTTATTTAATAACTGTTTATGCTCCTCTTGAAGAATATGAGGACATTAGACCTTAGACTATTTTAAACATTTTAACTCCTTGTTTGAGATACCACTTGTGTATTTTTGATCTACCATTTTTTTTAACTTGATAGTATATTTTCATCTATTCTGTTTGGGATTAATTTGGGAATTTGGATTCTGTGGGTTACTACCTTTAATCATTTCTGGACATTTCTTCATTATTTCATCAAAACATTTTTTCCAATCTAATAATTTTCAGCTATTCATTTTAAGCCCCTAGTAGTTGTATTTGAACATCCTCATTCTCTCCTCCATGTTCAATACACTCCTTTTAAAAATATTTTCCATCTTTCTGTTCTTTTGGAACTTCATTTCTGGATAATTTCCAGTTCTATATTTCAGGCTGTTAATTTATTCAGCTGTATTATGTCTGCACCTAAACTGCTTTTAACCCTATTGAGCTTATTATTGCTTCAATTATATATTTTATTTCATATATATTTATAAATCATAATCATATATTATATTTCAGTTATAAAAATATTCATTCCTAGAACATTCTATTTGTTTTTCAATTATTCCTAGTCAATATACTTTACCTCAATGTTTTAAAAAATATTTATATATTAAAAAATACTTGTTTTATATTGTGTTTGACAGTTCTAATATTGGAATTCTTCATAGGTCAGATTTTACTCTCTTGTTTCTGTTGGTTGTTATTCATAGTACATTGTTTTCACCTGAATCTTGTATTGTCTGCTATGAGCCCATACTTCTTGGAATTTTAACACTGTGAATACTTTTCAGCCTGGAATGAACATGGGTTCTTTCAGAGAATATTTCCAGTAGGTCCTGCTATATGACTGGTAGCACCCCCAAAATGAGACCATTAAATCTGAGGAACTATTCAAGGGAAGGCTGTTTGTGGTTATTAGTTCTCAAAGAGAAACTTTTAATTTTTAACTTTTTTTGTAGAGACATATACACAACTCAAAATTTCCCATTTTAACCACTTTCAAGTGTACAGTTCAGTAGTACTAAGTACATTCACATTGTTGGTCTTTCCCCCTTGATAGTGACAGAACTTGAAATAGCCAGTCTTCTTGCAGGTCCCTGTTGGTAGGAGAAGACAAGGGAGCAGAGCTTTTTTCCTGATCTACCTTGCATTGAAATGTGTAGCCCTGTAGGGGCCACAGGCTTATAAATGAGTGTCCTGTCATATTCCCCATCTTGGAAGTGCGTCCTGGTCTTTGTCTCTGTTCTCTGATATACTTCTGAGTCCATAAAATCTAAGCTTAAGTTTCCTGGGTTCAATCAATGCCTTAAATGCAAATGTGAACTTCTACTTATTTCTGTAGGTTCTTGCCTTTCTCTGGATTTTGACCCAAATATGCCCTACATAATATATTGAAGAAGATATATGTATATTTCATCTGGAACTGTTAGGGCAAATTAATTTTTATTCTATGATTCTATTTATCTTTATCCTATTGGATTGGATAAGCTTTCCTTATCATTTTTATTTTATTTTTGCATCCCTGACTTGGAAGTTATAATTCTACAATTTTAAAATATTCTAAAATTTAAAAAACGATAACATACATATTTGACATGAATTCTAAAGCAATTTATATCCTTTTCTCCTAAGAATACAAAGATTAAAATGCTTTTATATGTTATTTGATTTCTGGCATTTTAGTTTTACTCCCTGCCCCATCCAACTAGAAATCATTTTTATTATTATCTGATATAGTCAATCCTTCTTTAGATGTAGCACTCTATCCAGTACATTCCTTTCTCACCACTCCTTCTTGCAATACATTTCTTCCTTCTGAATTTAACTTCTTTTACCATGAAGTATATCCTTACTTAGAGGAAATCTTCTCTCTTTTGTTCTTGATTTAGAATTGGTTTTTTTTTTTTTTTTTACTTTTTCCTTATTTCAGAATCAAAGTTAAGCTGGATCGTGATTATAAACAATTTTCTTTTACCACATTAATTTTATTCCCATATGTTCTGGACTCCATTATTGCTACTAAAATATTAGCAAAGGTAAAATTTCTTTTTCAAGAAAATTAGTCTGTTTCTTTCTCTTTGACTATTTTTACAAACTGTTCTTTGCCTTTTTACTCAACAGTTTAATTTCAATGTGGTTAGGTGTACATTTTACTTTATTTTTTTCTATATTTTATTAAATATGTTCCCTAGTCAAGGACCCTTATCTTTAATCAGTTATGGGAAATTCTCAGTAGTAATCTTTGATATCATGTTTTTCTGTTCTCTGGATTCTTTTCTTCAGATGCTCTAATTAATTTGTTAGACCTTCCCCTTCTATCTTCAAGGTCTGTTAACTTTTCTTCCTTGTCTTCTATTTAACTGTATTCATTCCTGGGTAATTTCATCACATACATATTCAAATGTACTAAATCTGTCTTCTGAGGATGCATTTATTTATTTATTTTTTCCAGGAGTCTAACTTCATTCTTTTTAAAATATCCCAGGTCTTTTGTGATTATGCCTTTTTATTTATAACTTATGCCTTCAATTTCTTCTTCCTATTAATATAATTATTCATATTTAAATCTATCTGACAGGTGTTTTTTAAAGAGCTTAGAAAGGAAATACAAATATTTTATTAAAGAATTTATAGAAGGACATACACAAACACAGTAGTTATCTCTGTATGGTGAGATTAGTGTGGATTTTTCATTTTGTCTATTTGTTGTTGTTGTTTTCACTTTATTTCTACATTGCTTATGTAATAACAGATACCCTTCAAAGCCAGAGAAAATAACTAGTGCTATGGTGCCAGGTTACCTATCATACAAACATCCTGATAATAAATGTCAAATAGCCAAACCTACAATATGACAATCTACTGAGATCATTCAGATACCTAAACTTTTTGGGGATCAGTCATAACTATGGTTTAATACCACATGTTGGATATAAAAAAAAAAATTAAGGCTTTAAAAATGACAGACTTTCTTAGATATTTTCAAATACAATTTATATCCACCTCTAAAGTGTTTTCAAGCCAATGGAATGTCTGTAGCTTTCAGAATATTGTGCACTTTTGCTTTTTATATAATACTATTTCCCATTACGCATAATCTAACTGCAGTATGATTCTGTTTTAATATAAGTCAACAATTTTCATGTAGTTTAACCATCTACTGAGTGCCATTTTAGAAAAGCACACATAAACATACAGCCCAGAATATACACCTCTGATTTATATAAGAGGAATTATCCATTTAGCTTTTCTACAAAATGCTTTAGTTAAATAAGAAATAATTTGAAAACTGTATAAAAAGAGAAAAATCATTGTGGCATCTTCCAGCTAACAATTTACAAAAGTAGCAAGACATTTTTTCCTTACATATTATACTACTATGCTTTAAGAATTCTTTACAGTCATTCTGTAAGTATTTATATTGAAATTTATGAAGCATGTATATTAAGACAATGAAAAATTCACCAATTATGATTAGTACACTTCAACAAAAATTTTTTTAGCTTAAATTTCCAAAGCATTCCTTCATGTTCATACAAATTTTATTGGACCCAGAAGCTGACATGTTTATTCAAAAGTGATGATGGACAGATTTCTGAAACAAAAGAAAGGCTCAATAGCAACTTTAAAAGAAATATCTTTGTTCAAAGAAATATTTTAATGTCCCACATAGTGAGAACTTTCTCCCTTTTCTAGTCTTAAAGTGTTTTTCTTTATGGCAAAGTGCATATTTTCTTGAAATTCTTTAAATGTATTAGTTATTGGAAGAGATACTACACTTGTTTCTAATAGGAAAATCCATATGCAGGCACTCAATTGAAGGAGTGAGTTTAAATTCAGTAGGTGGAATGGAACTGCAACCAGTTGCAAAAATAAGAATATCTTCCATTGTTGTTGCAGATTTACAATTTTCAATAGCTTGTAAGTAACTGTTCCAAAATCCCAAAGTTTTATGTTAGACAATGGGTAGACTGTAAAAAGATCACTAAGAATTTTTACAGAAAGATTATAAGGTTTATGAGAGAGGATGCTGCAAAATGCTTCTGGAGAAGTCAGAATTTTATCTAAAATGTGAAGAATTTTCAGACCCTGCTTAAAACTCCCAAAGGTTGTTTGGGCTCTCTTAATTACATGGTAGAAAAGTATGTCTTTTACCAACATATATTTACCACTTAATGTCTAAGACATCCAATAATCTGTAGGTAATTAGAGCATTCATTTATTGCTGAGATAAAGTCAGCCATATTTGTTGTAGTATTTATCTTGGGCATTAAGGGACAAGTTCTTTGACAAGGACCCTTCAAACAGTGATGAATTTTCAAGATGCTGCATTGAAAGACTCAGAAACTCTTGTCTTGATCCAGGATGCTCTTGGCCAAATTCATCATTTTCGCTTACATAGGCTATTTCAATTGAGTATACAGGATTAAAGCTTTGATTTCTGAATCTATCTAAGGCAATATTCCAGATATTGGCTTTGTTGATATATAATTTTTTAGTTTTTCTTTTAATTGGGAATCCTAACTCTATTAATACATTTTAAAAACTCTTCTAAATTTGCTGCCTTGCCTTCTTCTAACAGGTTGATTCCTTGCTCGTGTCCAGACCAGTGGGACTTCCAGGGGTGTTCTCATTAGATCTGGGCTCCAGGTGACTGAGTAATTTCGGTGATGACTCTTCTAACAAACAATCAGTAATGTCCATGTTATTTGAATTGGGCTGAGTGTGTTTTTTGGCTTCTTTTGAAATCCCCTGAATTGTAGATGATACCTTCCATATTCCAAACACTCCCAATTTTGTTCCCATGATTGTGGTGAGCAACAGTCTAAATGGGTTTCACTAGAACCACAACATTGACAGTGTTTTATTTCTCATTTGCTGTCAGGTGCATTCTATTCTTACCCTTTACAGCAACATCCCTGGACATCACAAGGCTCATGGTGCTGCAAAATCTCTCAATAATCATTTTCCTCTAGTTCCCAAGACACATCTTTTTCAGGAATATGAATTCCCATTTTCAACATCTCTTTCTGAAATGTATCACTATTATTGCATACGTGCATCTGAAGAAGAACACTCCTGCGTTTATTGCTTAAAATTGTAAACCGTTTCTGTGAAACCAAGCATTCTTACTACAAGGACTTCGTAATATACTATATGTTGGAATAGGCTCAATAAATTCCAAATGGTACATGCTAAGGACTCTCTATAACTATTAGATGTAATTATTTGAACAGGTTGATGGTTCCAATGAAATGACCCAAAATTGCCAGTAATCTGGAAAATGCATTCTCTCTGAAGGCCACATGTAAAATGATAATAACTTTTTACATCGGGGTGCATCATATCCAACTAAAGTGCCAGATTTCTTGCAAAGACAGGGTTATTGGATTATATTTGTAAAATGCTCTGTCACAAGTATCATGTTTAATTGATTAAGTTATGATTAGGACTTTGGGCCATGTGAGTAGGGTCTTGAGTCCCTTCACCTTGGTGGGGAGGGACTCTCAGAGAAAAGACATGGCAAAGGACAGAGTTGGGAGATTTTACCTGGAGCCTAGTAAGTAAACACACAGTAGAATGCAAAGCAATTGAACCCAGAAAGAATCAAGTCCTAGGGAGAGAGAGAGAGCCATTTGCCTGATGGTCTATAGCTGACCTTGTGAAGCAGGCAGAGCAGTTGAACCCAGAGAGGCAAGCCTCAGGAAGAGAGGAACATAGGAAGCCAGAACCCTCAGACAACAGGAGCCATCATGCCCCTAGATGTAGCAATAGACTTTGGTGAAGGAAATGACTCATGTTTTATGGCCTGGAACTGTAAGCTATTACACAAAATAAATAACATTCATAAAAACCAACCATTTCTGATAATTTGCATCAGTGTCCCTTTGACTGACTAATACAGATTAAGTGGTAATTTCTCTTCTGAAACCATAGGGGCAAGAAGGCAGTGGTATATCATAGTTAAGGTGCTAAATGAAAAACTTCCAGCTAAGAAATCTCTATTCTGAAGAGCTCACAATTAAAAATGAGGGAGAGCTCAAAATACTCACAGATAAACAGAAATTAAGAGCATCTGTCAATAAGAAACCTGCACTCTCTTTGAAAGAGAGTTCTGCAGTTTGAAAGGAAAACCAGGAGAGAGTTGGACGAGAGTGTAAGAAAAAAAAACATAAAGAGAAATATAAACAATATATGACATCAGAAACCTAAAAATATGGCTAATAAATGAATTCTTCTACAGTAGTAACATTGAATGTTAATGGATTAAACTCTCTGACCAAGAGTCAGAGACTGGCAGAATGGATGCAAAAATAGGACCCATCTATATGCTATCTACAAGAAACTCACCTTAGACACAGAGATGAAAGGATGCAGAAAGCAAATAGTTGGAAAATAATTTTACATACAAACAATAACCAAAAATAGGTGGGAGTAGCTATACTAATATCGGACAAAACACACTTGAAAAGAAAACTATTGTAGGAAGCAGCTCTGGCTCAATCAGATGAGCTCCCGTTTACCATATGGGAGGCCATTGGTTTACATCCTGGGGCCTCCTTGTGAAGGCAGGCTTACCCGTGTGCTGCATGGTACTGTGCAGTCCATAGACACCACAGAGTGCCAACTGGCCTGCAGATGCCACAGAACACTGCAAGGCCCACAGATGCCACAGAGTGCTGCCTGGCCTGTAGATGCCATGGAGTGCCACTTGCAAATGCCATGTAGTGCCATCTGGCCCACAAATGACATGGAGAGCTGATGCAGCAAGATGACACAACAAAAAGGGAGACAAAGGAGAACACAGAAGAGACTGCAGTGAATGGACACAGAGGGCAGACAGCATGTTAAAACCCATGGGGGGGGGAGAAAAAATAAAACTTGTATAAAAAAGGATAACCTATGAAGAAGAAAGGACAAACATAAACATTTATGGACCAAACCAAGACTCCTAAAAATACTTGAGGTAAATATTGGAAAAACTAAGTAAAGAAATAGATGCCTCTACAGTTATAGTGGGGGATATTAAAACAGCATTATCAGAATTAGAACATCTCAACAGAGAATCAATAATAAAACAAAGACTTTGGATAATACATTAAAGGATCTGGACCGAAAAGACATATACAGAACATTATGCCCAAATATATCCAGATAAACATTATTCTCAAGTGCACATGGATCATTCTCCAGGATGGATAATATTCTAGGCCCTAGAAAAACTGTCAATGAATTCAGAAAGATTGACCTTATACCAAGTAGTTTCTCTGACAACCACAGGATGGAGCTGGAAATTGGTCAAGGACAGAGAAGAATATTACAAACAAAGATATTGAAGTAAAACTGCTCTTAGACAATCAGTGAGTCAAGGAGGAAATTGCAAAAGATATCAGAAACTAAATTGAAACTAAATAAAATGACAACATAATGTATCAAAATCTATAGGTTACAGCAAAACCTATACTTAGAGGGAAGTTCTTAGCCATAAATCACTATATTAAAATAGAAGAGGTAAAATCAAAGAACTCACTGGACATCTGGAGGAATTAGAAAATGTACAACAAGCTAATCCCAAAGGAAGTATCAAGAAGGAAATAACAAAAATTAGAGTAGAGCTAACTGAAATTGAAAATAAGAAAGCAGTAGGAAAAATAAACACCAAAATCTGGTTCTTTGTGAAGATTAATAAAATTGACAAATACTTAGACTAACAAAGAGAAAAGGAGAGAAGGGGCAAATACATAAAATAAGAAACAAGGAAGGAGGTATCACCACAGATGCTACAGAAATAGAATATCGTAAGAGGACATTTTGAAAAAGTGTATGCCAACAGTGGATAATTTTGAGGGAATGGACAAATTCCTAGAAACCACAAGCACCCTAACATTGATGAAACAAGAAATTCATGAACTCACCAGAACAATCACAAGTAATGAGATTGAATAAGTCATCAAAAACCTCCCAGATAAGAGCCCAGGACCAGATGGCTTCACATGTGAATTCTACCTAACATTCCAGGAAGAATGAACAACAATCCTGCTTAAATTCTTCCAAAAAATAGAAGTGGAGGGAACACTGCCTAACTCATTCTATGATGCCAACATCACTCCAATTCCAAAGCCAAACAAAGATGTCACAAAAAAAGGAAAACTACAGACCAATCACTCTAATGAGCCTAGATGCTAAATACCCAAATACTTGGTAATTGTATTAAAAAACACAACAAACAAATTATACACCATGATCAATGAGTTTCATCCTTCCTATGCAAGGAAGTTTCAGCATGAGAAAATCAATGTAATACACCTTATAAACAGATCAAAAGAAAAGAAATCACATGATAATCTCCACAGATGAAGAAAAAGCATTTGGCAAAATATAGCATCCTTTCCTGATAAAAGCACTTCAAAAGATAGGAATAGAAGGAAACCTCACTAGTACCACACTAATGAATGATGCTGTTAATGTGGGATTGTGTGGGAGTGATAGTCAGTGGGGCATATGGTAACCCCCTATATTTTTCATGTAACATTTTAATGATCTAAATATGTTTAAAAAGTATAATAGGTAGACCATTCTATCACACCATATACAAAAATAAGTGCAAAATTGTATGATTACATTTAATTTGCAAACATATATCAATCTATAAAGATGAAATTAGTAATGTAGGATTGTGACAGGATAGAGGGATAGTGAGGAGACTGCTAAGGGGTGTGGGGTATTTTTTTAATGGAGTAATGAAATTGTTCTAAAACTATTTGGTGATGAAGGCACATTTTGATTATATTAAGACCTATCAATTACACAATTAGGATATATTGCATTTGTGTCTATCTCAGTTAAACTTTAAAATAAATAAATCTGCAAGAATAGTCAAAAAGAGCAGCTATGTACATCAGAGGAATCAGAGAAAGTGAGAGATGATGCATTTTTGCTTGGTTTTTGTTTTTTGCTTATTGTTTTCCATATTTGCATGATCTGGAACTTAATATTTTAATAATTAATGTCAAGGAAATGATTTCTAAATGTCATCCATCATAAGGGCATTGCCTATGGGCATGGAAGGTTTTGGAATCTATTAGTTATTTTATTAACAAAATCATTATGGCAGTGCATTTTTCCTAGATATATCATACTGGGAAATTAGTGATGGGAAGTGCAAATGATCTGTACCTCTGCCTGGCACAGTGAACTACTGTGTTCATGATTATCACACTCACTGGTAACAATTCTAGTCACAGAGGTGAAGTATTGTTTCATCTACCATTAGGAATACGTGACCATACCTGTTGCTCACCTTCAGCTATTTAATCGCTGAGACAGGAAAGGCAACAAGAGAACCACAGTTATTTATGAGGGAGACTCCTAAATCACAGATTTCACACATTTTCTTATCCCCAAACCTATAAAACTTCTAGTTGATATCCACAAAGTCAGCTATCAGATACCCATTTGCAAAACCCCTCTAATAATATCCATCACAGAAACAAAATTACTGAATCATGCAACATCCCAATCAGTGAATAAATGATTTCCCATGACTTTTCATTACATTCTTCAGAATGAATTTTCTGGAAATTCCTCAAGGGGTTTCATCCTCCTAACAGTCTTCCTCTTTTTTAAAAATTTGCATTAAAAGGGTTTCTGGTATGGGTGATAATTTTCCCCCCTATTTTATTACCTTTTTTAAAAGATACATGGATCACAAAAAAGTTACATTAAAAAATATGAGGTTCCCATATATCCACTCACTATTATCCCCCACTCTTCCCACTTCACCAAATTATGTCATCAGTATGGCACATTCATTGCATTTGATGAATACATTTTGGAGCACTGCTACACAGCATGAATTATAGATTACATTGTAGTTTACACTCTCCTAGTCCATTCAGTGGGTTATGGCAGTATATATAATGTCCTACATCTGTCCCTGCACTATTATTCATATGAACTCCAAGTCCTGAAAATGTCCTCATATCACACTTCTTCTTCTCTATTCCTATCCTCAGCAAATCCCGTAGCCACAGTTTCCACATCAATGATACAGTTTCTTCCATTGTAAAATCACAATGATTCTATAGTAGAATACTAGTAAGTCCACCCTAATCCATATTGTATTCCTCCATCTGGATGACCCTGGGATGATGTCCACTCCACTTCTAAACTGAGAGGCTTTGATCCTACATGACTGAGGGATGGGATTCTCCTGCTTGCTGTTGTAGACTCTCTTGGTTCCCTGGTGTGGTGGTTGACCATCCTTACCTCCCTGTTGGCTGATGTGGATAAGTTCAATGACCCAGTTAATAGGTGTTGTAACTCTGCTGAGGCTAAGGGCCCAGCTGTCACATGGACAGTCCAGGAATTCAAGTCTCTTGAGCATACACCAACCCCAGTGCCAATCACAGTTCCAGTAAAAGTGACAGAAGAGGCATGTGTAGCCAGGTCACATGTGAGTCTAACTACATCACATGCAGGAGCAGAAATTCCAAAGTTGGGTTCACTGGCAAGCCCTGAACTCCAGAGCCATCTGCCATAACTATAGGACCTGGGTGTCTCTGTAACCCAAGAGCACCACATTCTGGGGTTGTATCTTTGTGGTTATTCTTAAACTGAGTTTCCTTTAGCACAAGGCTTAGTTTTGGCTGAATGATAGTGCAGTGATTACAGACCCAGTGTTTCACTCCTTTGGAGTTCACTCATTTAATTTAAAGGATAAATTAGCAATTAAGGCAATCCGACATTGAGTACAGTTGTAGGTTTCCTCACATGTGATTTTCTGATTAGCTTATTAGGTAGTAGAAGAGCACCCTCCAATTCCATTATATTTACATTATGTGCTTTCTCACATAGAATATCATTTGCCTATTAAGGGCTTTGCTGCATAAATAACATGCACATGGATTCTCAAGACTATGAATGTTATTAGATTATCTGATGAAGCATGGATGACAACAAGAACTTCTAAACACATTAAAAAGTGTTTCTTCAGGGAAGTGGATTTGGCCCAATGGATAGGGCATCTACCTACCACATGGGAGGTCCAGGGTTCAAACCCAGGGCCTCCTGACCTGTGTGATGAGCTGGTCCATGTGCAATGTTGATGCATGCAAGGTGTGCCCTGCCATGCAGGGGTGTCCCCCACATAGGGGGGCCCCATGTGCAAGGAGTGTGCCCCATAAGGAGAGCTGCCCAGCACGAAAAAGTGCAGCCTGCCCAGGAACAAGCCACACACATGGAGAGCTGATGCAGCAAGATGATGCAACAAAATGAGACACAGATTCTGGGTGCTGCTGACAAGAATACAAGTGGACACAGAAGAACACATAGTGAATGAACACAGAGAGCAGACAACTGGGGAGGTGCAGGGAAGGGGAGAGAAATAAATTTTTTAAAAATCTTAAAAAAAAATGTTTCTTCAGAATATGAGTTCCCTGGTATGTTTAAAGGTTAAATTTATGGCTGAAGTCTCTTAAGTATGCAAAAGATTTATAGTGTGAATATTACATTTAAAATAAGAATATTGACTGATGACTTTCTCAAATTGTTGACAGTCATAGGGATTCTCTCCATTTGAATATTTGAGTAATCTCCTATGGCTTAAGGCTAGAAAAATAAAGGCTTTCCCATAAGTATGTTATTATTTCCATCCCACAGGAATTTTGTAATGTTGCCTGAGGGCAGAAATACAGGTGAAAATTTTCCTACATAGACAACATTCATGTGTCTTTTCTACAGTGTGAGTTCTCTCACGGTGTTTAAGATTAGAAAATTGAAGTTTTCCCAGAGTGAGTTCTCTCATGTTCTTGAAGGTGGGAATGATGACTAAAAGCTTTCCTGCATTGATGAAACTCATGTTTCTCTCCAGTTGGAATTCTTTCATGTCCTCTTAGAATAATTACTATATGCTTTCTGACATTGATAATATTCAGTATTTATTTCCAGAGTAAATTGTTTTATGTTTTTTTTTTAATGGAAGAGGGATGAAATAACTTTCCCAAATAGATTGCATTCATGGTATTTCTCTCCTGTGTGAGTTCTCTCATGTCACTGAAGATGGGAATGGCAACTGAAAGCATCCCTGCATATATGACATTCCTAAGGTTTCTCTCTTGTGTGAGTTCTCTCACATTTTAGGGAAGAGGCTTGAATGAAGGCTGTAGCAGTTTGATATAATTGAATTCCAAAAAGAAATATTGGATAATGATTATAATCTGATCTGTACCTGGGCAGGATTGAGTTATTGAGATTATGGTGTTGCATCCCCACCCCTTGGTGGGTGGGGACTCACAGATAAAAGGCACAGTGAAGAACAGAGTTGGGGATTTCTGATGTTAGAATTTGATGAAGACCTGGGAAGTCAGCACACAGAGGAAAGAGAAGCCAGCCCCAGGAAGGAAGGATCCTTGAAGCCAGAGTAAAGCAAGTCCCAGGAACATAGGAACCCAGGAAGCCTGAACCCTCACAGACATTGGCAGCCATCTAGCTCCAAATAGACTTTGGTGAGGGAAATAACTTCTGTTTTATGGCCTGTTATCTGTAAGCTCCTACCCCAAATAAATACCCTTTATAAAAACAAACCAGTTTCTGGTATTTTACATCAGCACTCCTTTGGCTAATACAAAATTTGGTAACAAGAGAGGAGGAGTGCTTTTGCAATTACTGAAATGCTGGAATGGTTTTATAAATGGGTAAAGGATATGTTTTGGAGGGATTGTGAGATGCTTGGAAGAAAAGACCTACAGTGCTTTGAAGAGACTGTTGATAGCAATATGGATGCCACAGAGAATTTTATGATGCCTGAGAAGTAAACGGTGAAACTATTTTCAGAAAATGGCAGAAAGCCAATCTGTGTTTTAAAGTTGCAGAGAACTAAGCAAGATTAACTCCTGGTGTTTTATGGAAGGCAAAATTTGAAAATGGTGATCCTGGGCATTTAGCTGAAGCAATTTCCAATGTAAACCTGGAGAATGCAGCTTGGCTTCTGCTTGCAGCTTATAGCAAAATGCTAGATGAGCAAGATAAGCTGAGAACTGAAATATTGGGAACAAAGAAAACAGAAACTGATATTGAAAATTCCAAACCCCTGGAAATCAGGTTCCCAGGTGAAAGTACCCCACGGAGGACTTAACTAAACTTGGAACTTGTAAATCAGGATTGAAGATGCAGTTATGTTGGAAAGACTTGTGGAAAGTCTTATTGTCTGATGGCTTGGACCCCTGCTTCCTGCATGCTAAACCCAGCAGACTTTCTGAGAGAGCTGTATGAAAAGAACCACTGCCAGCCTTGAATAAAAGGGACATAGAAAGGAGAAATTTAAAGAGAAAGAGCTTTAAGAGGAAAACCATGGAAACTGAGACATGAAATTAGGACATCATCTTGGGCCAAGAGAGGAACCCCACCCATGTGTACAGAGAGGGTGAGTTTGCCCCAGCAGTTGAAGAGGGTGGGTTTTCCCACCTATGCTCTGGGGGATTTTTCACCCCTAGAGTGCAGAGAGGATGGAGCACATTCCCCAAGGATTAAAGCAGTTAAGATTAGCACCCCACAGGTCTGAGAAGGGTGGACCTGTCCCACAAAGGTTAGGGGAGGCCAGGTGGTCAACTCCTTGCTCTGAAAGGGTTGACCCTGTATGCCAAAGATTAGAGGGAATATCTTTACCTCACCGTGCTAGGGGGGTTAAGACTGTAACCCAGAGATTGGGTAAGGTGTGGCAATCACCCCAACAGTCTTGGAAGGAGAGGTCTGGAACTTGGTTGACACTCAGATGCTTGATGAAGGTGGAACCAAGAAAATGACTGTTGGGCAAGTCAGTGGAAAAGATGGGTCCTCACATGGCCCAAAGGAGAAGAAACCATCATCTTGAGAATGATTCTCAGACTTTGAAATCAAAGAGGGAAGCAGACTTGGCCCAATGGATAAGGCATCCGTCTGCCACATGGGAGGTCCGCGGTCCAAACCCTGGGCCTCCTTGACCTGTGTGGAGCTGGCCCATGTGCAATGCTGATGCATGCAAGGAGTGCCGTGCCATGCAGTGGTGTCACCCACATAGGGGAGCCCCACATGCAAGGAGTGCACCCTGTAAGGAGAGCCACCCAGCACAAAAGAAAGTTCAGCCTGCCCAGGAATGGCACCGTACACACGGAGAGCTGATGCAACAAGTTGACACAACAAAAAGAGACACAGATTCCCGTGCCACTGACAACAAAAGTGGACAAAAGAACACACAGCAAATCAACACAGAGAACAGGCAACTGGGGTGGGGGGGGGGAGAGAAATAAATAAATAGTAAATCTTTAAAAAAAAAAAGATCAAATAGAGGATGTCCTGCAGGTCTATTGCAGAGAAACTGTAACTCATGTTTCCCTTCCAATTTCTCCTTATTGTAATGAAAATGTTTATCCATTTTCTATCCATTTGTGTATTGGAAGCAGATAAGTTGTTTTCTAATTTCAGAGGTGTATAGCGGATATGACATTGCCCCAGGACAAATTATTTCCTTAAATTGATTGTGATATGGGAAGTGGGCTTGGACCAGTGGTTAGGGTGTCTACCACATGGGAGGCCTGCATATCAAACCCAGGCCTCCTTGACCCATGTGGAGCTGGCCCATGAGCAGTGCTGATGCACACAAGGAGTGCCATGCCATGCAGGGGCATCTCCTGCATAGGGAAGCTCCATGTGCAAGGAGTGTGCCCCATAAGGAGAGCCACCCAGGGCAAAACAAAGTGCAGCCTGCCTAAGAATGGTGCCACTCACATGGAGAGCTGATACAACAAGATGATGCAACAAAAAGAAACACAGATTCCCGTGCCACTGACAACAACAGAAGCAGATGAAGAAGACACAGCAAATAGACAGAGAGGACAGACAACTGGGGTGGGGAGGAAGGGGAGAGAAATAAATAAAAATAAATAAATCTTTAAAAAAATAAATTGTGATACGATTTAATACTTGCATTGTAACTGATATATATATATATATATTTTGCATATTGTAATGTCCTTTTGGAATCAGAGGGTACAGGGTAGCAGTATGATATAACTGGTGACTTCCAAAAAGAAATATTGGATTATGCTTGTAATCTGATCTGTACCTGGGCATGATTGAGTTATTGACTTTAGGACATTGCATCCCCACCCCTGGGTGGGTGAGGACTCACAGATAAAAGGCACAATGAAGAACAGATTTGGGGATTTCTGATGTTAGAGTTTGATGCTGAAGATGCAGGAAGTCAGCACACAGAGGAAGAGAAGCCAGCCCCAGGAAGGAAGGATCCTTGAAGCCAGAGTAAAGCAAACCCCAGGAACATAGGAACCCAGAAAGCCTGACCCTCACAGACATTGGCAGCCATCTTTCTCCAAATAGACTTTGGTGAGGGAAGTAACTTATGCTTTATTGCCTGCTATCTATAAGTTCCTATCCCAAATAAATACCCTTTATAAAAACCAACCAGTTTCTGGTATTTGCATCAGTACTCCTTTGGCTAATACAAAGGCTTTCCCACAAAAATGATATTGCTATGGTTTCTCTCCAATGTGAGTTATCTCAAATTATTGTAGATGTCAATGTTGACTGAAAGCTTCCATAAATAAATGACCTTCTTAGGGTTTCCCTACAGTGTGAGTTCTCTCATCTTGTCTTAGGTGAGAGGATTGCCTGAAAGCTATCCTACAAAGATGGCATTCATACAGTCTCTCTCCAGTGTGAGTTCTCTGATTGTTTTTAGGGAAGAGGAACAAGTGAAGACTTTCCCATAAAGATGATATTCGTAGGGTTTCTCTCCAGTTTGTGAGTTCTCTCATGGTGTTTAAGGGAAGAATGATTAAAGGGTTTCCCACAAAGATGGCACTGAAGGGGTTTCTCCAGTGTGAGTTCTCTCATGTACTTTAAGATGAGCATATTTACTGAAGGATTTTCATGGGCTTTCTCTCCAACTTGAGTTCTCTCATGATATTTCAGAGAAGAATAAGATGAAATGTCATCACAAAGATGACACAGATGACATACATGGGGTTTCTCTCCAGTGTGAGTTCTCTCATGTCATTTTAAGGAAGAGAAGTGACTGGAGGGTATCCCACATAGATGACATTCATGAAGCTTCTCCAGTGTGAGTTCTCTCATATTCTTTAAGATGAACATATTGGCTGAAGGCTTTCCCACATAGATTACATTTGTGGGGTTTCTCATAGTGTGTGTTCTCATGTTTTAAGGAAGAGGAGTGCCTAAAGTGTTCCCCAAATAGAAGGCATTCAAGAGGTTTCTCCAGTGTGAGTTCTCTCATGTACTTTAAGATGAGAATATTTAATGAAGACTTTCCCAAATAGATGACATTCACGGGGTTTCTCTTCAGTGTGAGTTCTCTCATGCTATTTAAGGGAAGAATAATGACTAAAGTCTTTCCCACATAGATGACATTCATGGGGTTTCTCTCCAGTGTGAGTTCTCTCATGTCATTTTAAGGAAGAGGAGTGACTGAAGGGTTTCTGACATGACATTCATGAAGCTTCTCTCCAGTGTGAGTTATCTCATGTTCTTTAAGATGAGCAAATTGATTCTTTCCCACATAGATGACACTTGTGGTGTTTCTCACCAGTGTGACTTCTCTCATGTCATTTTAAGGAAGAGGAGTGACTGAAGGCTTTCCCACAAAGATTGCATTGATATGGTTTCTCTCCAGTATGAGTTCTCTCATGTCATCTTAAGGAAGTACACTGGTGAAGGCTTTCCCACAAAGATGACATTCATATGGTCTCTCTCCAGTGTGAGTTCTCTGATGTTCTTTCAGGGAAAAGGAGTAAATGAAGGCTTTCCCACAAAGATGACATTCATGGGGCTTCTCTCCAACGTGTGTTCTCTCATGATATTTATGGGAAGAAGAATGACTAAATGACTTCCTGCATAAATGACAGTCTTAGGGTTTCTCTACAGGGTGAGTTCTCTCATGTCATTGAAGTTGGGAATGTTGACTGAAAACTTTCCCACATAGATGACATTCATGGGGTTTCTCTTCAATGGGAATTCCATTGTATTGTCTGAGATCAGAGTACTGCAAACAATTTTTTAGCACTTTGGGAAAATTCATATGATTTACTTCTAGGTTGAATATGCTTATGTTGATTAAAAGATGAATGATCACTGTGGACCTCTGAAGGTGGTTTTCTGAAACAGGATTTCTTTGTCATGTGAATTAATGCATGTTGGTTCACTGTGAATGTATGAGAGGAATCTTCTTGCAAATAGTTATATTCAAAGGAATTCTTTTGGGTGTAAAATCTTTGCTGTGGGGAATGAGATGTGAGACTGTAAAATATTCGTCCATAAAATGAATTTCTCCATTTCCCCACATATGAAACCAAGACCAATCCTCTAGGGATAGTCTTCAATGAAAATATCTGCCATGTTTGTTTCATATACACTTTATTCTATTCCATACACAGATATTCTCTATTATAACAATCTAATTGCAGAGATATCTGATCAAGTTTTAGCTTCATGATGTTTCAAAGATTAAGTATATGAAACATGTTTAAGCAATTTGCTTTTTATAAGAACTCAGGCAAGAGTTCATGTTTAGGTTAGTTGTCACCTTAATTCACACTATCACAGATTTTTGCTGGATTAGTACTTAATCCCAACATTAATTAGAATTTCATTTTACTGAATTCCTAATTCATCCCATCCCTAGGTATCTACTTGGAATACTAGGATTCAAAAAATTAAGCTTACCAATGTCATGATTTTGGAAGGGTTTTTCCTAAAAGTAGGCTGGTAGTCTATCATTTCTATCATATCATATGTTTTAAAGGCACTTTTCCTCCCTGTAGTAATTGAGAAAAGATTGTTAGAAAAGCATTAGAGGGACAAAATTTTGGAAATTTCCAAGTATCTCCTTCAGTATGTTTCCACATTCACAATTAGCTAGGAGAGAATATTTAGTTAATGAATATTTTAGGGATAATAAAATTAACATAGGACATTATGATCAGAAAAGAATTTCAGGCATGGAATATGAGAAAAAAGAAGTTGGGATATTAGGGAGATAAAGACAGGGAAAAATATTCCAATAATAGAACCAGGAAGAGGAGCATGTGAAGGTTTAATTGCAATAACAACTGAATATCCTTTTTACAATGCCAATGACACTTGATAAAGCTTGAGAAGTATTTGGAATAAGCCCATGTGACTAAAATTTCCCCAATATCCTTAGCTACATGTTAGAAATACAAGTCTTAAAAAGAAACCTAGACAAATCACATACACACTATTTAATGAGATCCCTCTTCTGATGCACAGGTTCTTATAGCTCATCTGAAATGTGGTATTGAGGAAATCCTATTCCTTCTCTCAACACTTCTCCTTGTTGCAGCTGGGAAAGCACATCTGCTTTGCAGACTTGATATCCTCTTTGTATGGAAAAAAAATTTACCTGGATTTTGAATTGTGATAGTAACAGAGCATGATCATGATGTACATGGCAGGTTACCAAAGAATAATGTAAGCTTTGAAGGTAGCAATACAACAAAACCTAGAACTCAAATCATTGAAAATGTCTCAACAGAAATTGTAACTCTTGAACTTTTTCCCATTTCAGTAAGGAGTATTTGTTAGTTACCCAAGCACTAGTACAAAAAGAAACTGCAGTGTCATCAGTATTCTAAATGGGGAGAAATCTATGTTTCCAAAGTGACTGAATATTATGTTAAAAATAATTCAATTAACATAAGTCCCAAAAGGATGATCTAAATTCTATATGGAAAATTATATATGCAATGTTTTTACTACTATGTTCTGAAGCATCAGCATAGCTGTTGGAGCAGAATACTTATTTCACCATAGTCAATTAACTTATCTAGTCAAAATATATTCATTGAGTTCTCAGAAGAGCACTGAGAGTTGAAATTGAGATTCAAGGAAGGCATTAAGTTGTACTCAAGAAGATTAAATTCTATTGGGGTGAACTGGATATATATATAATCACCATCACAGTGTCCTCAGGATGGAGGAATAAAATATGGATTAGAGTAGACTTACTGGTATTACACTATAGAATTATTGTGACTCTAGTAGAAAAAATTGTATCATTGATGTGGACACCATGGCCATGGGAGTTGCTGAAGGCAAGGAGATGGAAACAGAGGTGTGATAATGTGGCATTTTCAGTACTTGGAGTTGTCCTGAATGATATTGCAGGGACAGATGCAGGACGTTATGTATCTTGCTATGACCCGCTAAGTGGACTGGGAGAGAGTGTAAACTACAACAGACACTAAGATCCATAATGTAGAACAATGCCCCAAAGTGTACTCATCAAATGCAATGAATATACCACACTAATGAAAGAAGTTGTCAATGTGGGAGGAGGGAGGAGTGTAGGGATCGGGGTACATAGGGACCTCTTATATTTTTTAATGTAACATTTTGTGTGATTTATGTATCTTTAAAAAGATGACAAAAATAAATAAAAATGAACTTAGAAAATAAAAAAATAAGGAAACATTCATTTAGGCAGACTTATTTTATTACAAAATATAAATGTATTAAAATTATAAAATATAAGAGAAAATAAAGATTATAAAATATGGAGAAGCTTATATTTGAATAAATAGACATTGAGTTATGATAAATATATAAGTAGATAGATAGGTTAGATAGATGGTAGATAGATGAGACAGATATAAATGGTAGACATATTTTGAGAGTCTCACCTACTGAGACCAGATTCTTTATATTCTCAACCATAACATCTCTGAACAGCTTTTGCTGCGATGTATATAACAGGTCCCACTCTTCCTGGATGAAGTCAATAGCCACATCTTTGAAGGTCACATACTCCTAAACACCATGGAAATTTGTGTTCACACAGCATTATCCTAACCAATATCCTACATTGTGATGTACAAAATAATAGCACTAAAGAAGCAGAAACTGTATAAATAAAACTCAAAATGTGTATGGGGTTAGGGTAACAGCATTACCAATGTTCAATTGTCATCTGCTTTTCAGATACACTCTCAGACACAAACACTCTGAATACATAACACCCCATTGTAAAAGAAAATCCCATGACATGGGATGTTATATACACCTGAAAATTTCCCAATAAACTTGCAAATATGCCTTCTTTCTGCTGATTATAAAGCTTTCATTTAAACATTCAAAACTAAACCAATCTTTCCAAACAATTTTAAGAAATTTACACACTTATTGTAAGACAAGCAAGATCCACATGTCATTTTATTTTTTTTAGTTTTTTTATTTTTATTTTTATTTTTTTAAGATTTATTTATTTAATTCCCCCTCCTCCCCCGGGTGTCTGTTCTCTGTGTCTATTGGCTGCGTCTTGTTTCTTTGTCTGCTTCTGTTGTCATCAGTGGCACGGGAAGTGTGGGCAGTGCCATTCCTGGGCAGGCTGCACTTTCATGCTGGGCAGCTCTCCTTATGGGGCACACTCCTTGCACGTGAGGCTCCCCTACGTGGGGGACACCCCTGCATGGCGCAGCACTCCTTGCGTGCATCAGCACTGCGCATGGGCCAGCTCCACATGGGCCAAGGAGGCCTGGGGTTTGAATTGCAGACCTCCCATGTGGTAGACAGACTCCCTAACCACTGGGCCAAGTCCGTTCCCCCACATGTCATTTTAAAAAATGAGTAGAGTTAGCGTATTCCCCTGTACAGATGAATTCATTTTCCTCTCTTTCATAAAATCATTTAAGAGTATGTTTTGCATTTTCACAAATGCAAGTTAATGTGTGAATTGCTTTCTATCCAAATTCAATTCAGAAGTCTATTATTCATTGAAATGACAGAGAAACTTGAAGAAATATCCAGAATTCTGCTTAACTGAATAGGTATCAAAACAGTAAGTCCTGCTTTCCTCAGAGATACATAACTCAGGCATGCATTATAATGTATAAATACAGAGGGTTCAGGATCATGGGCCAGGCACTTCTGAGAGAGTTGTACTGATATATACACTCATTGCCTTATGAGGACCATTCCTGTGGACGAAGACTTCACAATCTCAACTTTTTCTGGGGTCTACAAATACATTTTCATTGTCTCACTTTTATTTCCATCTCATCTGTGTGTGAAAGAGTAATAGAATCCTGTTCATTGCTTCTGGTCTCTCCAAGACTTCAAAAATTTTCACAGAAAAATAAATTTTATTCTTCCTATAATAAAGCTCCTGAACCACAGCCATAATGAAGGGAAAAAATCCTATACATTGCATTCATTAATAAAATCTGAAGAAATTTTATATAAAAAATTGAAGTTTGGAAATTTTAACAACAGTGGTAAGGTGAATTTCTATTTTCTTTTAAGAAAAATTTCAAAATGAGCAAATATATTCCATCAAAATTTTAAGAAAATTAATTTGGGGAAAATAAGTTGTTCCTCATTTCCCTTAATTTACTACTGTTCCCATGCTTCTGGTAGATATGCCTACCCCTACAACAAATTACATCTAATGTTGGATTAACTCCACAGATGAAAACAACTCAGCCAGTCTACTAACTATAAACTTCCCATCTTGTTCATCTCTGTCAACTGAATTCATTACATGCCAGGGTCAATCTCAGGTGCTAACATGATTCAAGAATTCATTATTTATCCAATGAGGCCATAGGGTGTTTGAGAAAAAGAAAATACTGAGAATACAGTCTTTGTAGAAGCTGGAACCAACTCTTGCAATTACCTTGGAATATTACTCAATGCTTAGTCCCTAACTTACCATAACTATTAGAGTTCTGTATAAACTTAATTTAAGCTCAGATCCTTGAATGTCTCCTGAATACACTTGGAATACCCACACCAATAGGAGAAATCTTCCCATCTGCTGGCAACAGAGGTGGAATTTCAGTTAAAGAAGAATTCTCTACTCACGTGTGATTGCATGATTGCATTATCAATACCTTAGCTGGCATCTACCTTCCTCTGGATTTTCACTCACAATGAGATGAGCAGAAGGTCGCATAAGCTGAGAATGGAGAAAGAACCTTAAGATTCAAGTGTTGATCACAACTTTCTGCCCCACTTGTCATGAATACCTAAATCTTCATCCAGGAGTATCACCAGCCCAATCAATAAAAAGAATATGGATGTGCTCAAGAGAAATAAGGGAAAGACTTTCCTTTCCATGAGACAAGATGCTGGAAGTCTTGTCTTCTCTGGGTAGTGAATATGGTATTATTACCTTCATTCTACAGATAAGTACATGAATATCCAAGAATTATATTTGTTAATTAGCCCATCATGTTCAGAGACTTTTAATTCATCCCTGATTCCAAAACATAAGAAACCCTGACCAAAATCACATCTGGAACTGGGTCCTCACCACAAGAGGAAGCAGACTTGAATTTACTCAGTTATTACTTGTTTTTGCAGTAGTATTTGTTCTCTCACATGCATTTCTGTCTTCGGTTCTCTTGTTCACTTCCTGCTCTACCACGAACCTGACCTGATGTTTGTCATTAAACATCTTAGTTCTTCCATATGTGATGTATAACAATGCCACCTCCTTAAAGCTGAGTTCTATATCTCATATCAATGTATCTGGAAATCAACTAAGAAACTTAGGCATAGATATTATTAAAAGGAAAAGGGGAAGAAAAGAATTTATACTATTATGGGGTTGATCAGATCTAGGATTAACTTAGCCATTTGTGCCTCAAGTCTAGGAAGAAAATGACTGTATTCAACATGTTTATAGAATTACATATTTTTAATCATTAAATCTTCTCATTAACCCAGTTGATAAAGGTTAATTTACTCATTTAGGAAATGTCCCAAAAAGAGGTTCAGAAAGCTGAAGTAATATTACAATCTTATATGGCCAGACAAAGACACAACTAGATTTAATTTTTTTCTTCCTATATTCCAATTTCTAATATCTTAATGGTTACATGTCACACCTAGGTATGGCATGAATTGTCATGCCTCATTTAAGTAATCAGATACTCTCTCTGTTGTCAAGACTACAACTTCATATACTTTGTTACAATTAAACCCATGCACAAGTTCTCCTGTCACAAGGAAACCTCCATTGCATTGAACCCACTTTCCAAACATTAGCTTCCACCTCATGTAATATTCACTGCCAGATGTATTTGAACATACATATTTCAGCATATGCTTCCTGAGAACTCTATTTAACTAATGTGTCAATATTTAACTAATGTGTCAATAAATATCTTAATATTTTCCACATCTGCCTACATAGGAGGTGATTTTAATTTCCTGTCATATTTATTATTGCATGTGACATAGCACATTAGTAAGATCTTGCTTTATGACTAAATACTGAATCACAACTCTTAGTGCTTTCAAATATATCTGGGAAAAGGGCTGTCTTGGTTAATGAATTATTCTTCCATCTTCCTTAATCACTTCAAATCTGATAGTTTGAATATAACATATTCTTACATTTCACATTAATTTTGTCACGAGACTACCATAATAACCAGAGAATGATGTAATTTTAAAAAATCACCTAAACTTAATACCATAATGTCTAGTTACTCATGCACTCATACCCATTAGTTACTCCTTCTCTCTCATTGAAGAGGCTTGTCATCTGATTAAGTTGAATGTCTCCAACTGAATTCTTGTTTTTCCTGTATCTTTTTAAAATCTACCACAATTACCTCATCATTTAACCTTATGAACTTAAAGGCCCCCTATGCCTGATCTTTTCCTTCAATTGACATAAGCATCTTTAAACTTTTCTTACAAAGCCTTAAGTGATGAGTTAATAACCTCATGGACTTCCTCTGAAGTAAATCATGCTACCATCTCCAATAAGTATCTCATGAATAAATGAAGTGTGTGTGCTTCAGTCTCTAACTTGGAAGTATAGACAAATTGGACTTTTTGGGAATGTTCTTTTTCTTAGACTCCTTAGACATCTCAGTCCCTTGAGTGTAATCAAGATATTCTAGGCACTCCTCTTGTGTTCTAAATGGCATTACTCTAACAATATTCTAACATCTCAAGGATGAATTGTAGCCCACCCTCTCTCCCATTTCTGCATACTGTACACTATCATGATAATCTCAGACAACTATTCAATTACTCCTAATTATTCCACTGTTGGCTCCAAAACAACAGGATACAACCATGATCTCAGAAATCTAAAATAAATTCTCTTCTAAGGCTTACTCTCTAATTAATCTAGATGTCAATCAAGATTGATGTAATTGGGTTTTCCACTTTAACAAAGTATTTCACTTCAAATTAAGTAATTTTAAGTTAGGACTCCACCAGGCATCCAAGAATTGAATAAGAATTCATCACTCAGAAAAACACAGATACAGTCACTTAGCTATGATTTCAGCACTGACCACTACAATAATCCTTCATTTTCATGGAAATCCCCTCAAACACTTTACACATTATCCTCATGTTCCTTCAGTCTCTATTTTGCCATCTCCTTGGAGATCTCTTCATTGAGCCCAACTCCTTGCCATTCCAATAGCCTATACTACAATTCTACTATTCCTTCAGTTCACTCATATAATTTTTCACTGTACATTTATTTGTTTGTTTGTTCATATTTTGGTCTCTCTCCCTTGTCTAACTGCATAAACACTTCCTTGAATGGTAATAGATTAAATGTTACCCTTTGAAAATGATCAAATAATTTTAAATCCAGAAATATTGTATATCCTCAATAAGTTAACCTGACCTCACATACCCTGGGCCTGCAGTCAAATTAAATAATATTTTCTGATTAAAATCATTTACAAAATAAATTAGGACTCTTCCACCTGGTGAAAATTTTCTCCCTTATTCATGAGAAAACAAATGGACTGAGAATGCAAGGAACCCAAGTATTAATGAACCTGCTTTCACAACATGTGTAGTTCAGAGTTTCTTTTGCTCTAGAAAAAGCACCACTTTGATAGCAAACTATCTTTTTATGTAGTTAATAACATCATAAGTCTTATAATTCAAAAGACATATCTCGATTAAGTTGGATGTTAGTCAAAATCTACTCAAGGCACACCTTGTGTCATTCACTTCTTTCTAAAACTCTCACGACCAATCTTCCTGCTTTTTCAAATACACCCCACATTTTTTATGGATTTTGGTTGTCCTGGGGAAGTACTCTAAAGCACCTATACCAAGAAGATTCTTACTAATCTGTATATCTGAGAAGAACTTAAAACTACAATTACTTTCTCAGTCATCCATAGGACTCCAAACGAGTTGAAATATTTGTGCTGAAGAAATATACAAGGAAAGTTTTAGTTATTCTAGAGTATGCATATTTTACTATCAAGCAAGCAATGGAAAAACTATCCAGTATAGGTCTCATTATGTCATATCTACATTCAAACTTCAAAATCTTAGGCGTTTCCAAAAGAAATGATTAAGTTTCATTGTTGATTTTCCTATGAAGAAGTCAGGTTTTAAAGAATTGTGTAAACTAAAATTAGTGTATGCTGTATATGTTTTAACAATACATTCAGTTTATTTTGAGTTTTAACAAAGCCTACTATTTTAGTAGTGCTAAATAATTACTAGCACTATCAGAGAACCTGCTCCAGAAAATATTTTTCCTTTTTGACCATTTAGATGCATGAGTGTAATCAGAGATACATTCTATATTTTAAGGCCCTAGGCCTATTTAAAATACTAGGCACTATGCATTGATTTCTAACAGAATATCCAGTTGGTAACATATGGTTCTATAATCCACTCCTCCAGATGAGTGGTTTCCATAAGCATGAACCTTTATGAAAAAGAAGTCAATGACACATTTCTCAAAAAAATTGTAATATCTAGCAGGTATTAAAATTCTAATATGCTTATTTTCATTTGTTTTTTAATCCTCAAGGCATATAAAAAAGCAAGCAATGATAGCATCCCAGTAATTTTAATCAATACTCAGTGACAATGGATGTTAGTGCACAAATTGAAACCTACTAGCAGTACCAGTAAACCATGACATTAAGGGAGCAAATACCTAATGCAAAACAAGAACATAAGAACAAAATCTATAGCATTCACAGGTAATATTTGTCAGTCATTTTCAATTAATTCTTTTTAAGATAAGACAATTAATGAAAGAAATTAAGGACAGTAGCCTTCTGCTTCTCTCACAATATTTATTTTTCATTTTAGTCTCCCTAGAGTAAGTTTTACTGAAAGCCCTTTTGAAAAGGTGTGGAGGTTAGAAGTCATCTCCTGGCTATGATCTCACTTTGCCTAGTACTAGTTATCTACCCAAAAAAGAAAACCCACCTAGAGTAGTGATACTAACATTGGACAAAATAGATTTTAAATGCACTATGGTTATAAAAGGTGGAGAAGGTCATTATATATTAATTAAAGGGGCAACTCACCAAAAGGAAGAAACCATACTAAACATTTAGGCACCTAAATGGAGTGCCACATGATACATGAGACAAACAGTGGCAAAACAAGAGGGAAAGAGATGTCTCTACAATAACAGTTGGAGACTTCAATATGCTACTCTTAGTATAGAACAGAACACCTGGGCAGAAGATAAAGAAATAGAGATCATGAATAATATGGTGAATAAACTAGGTCTATCAGGCATCTATAAAGCATTACACCCCAAAACAGCAGTCTTTACAAGGACTCATTGATCATTCTCCCAGATAGACCCTATATTGGGTCACAAAAAAAGTCTCAGTACATTGAAAAAGATAGAAATGATACACAATACTTTTTCTTTTCATAACAGAATGAAGCTGGAAAGAAATAATGGACAGAACATGGGAAAGTTCATAAATATATGGAGATTAAAAAAACATACTTGAATAATCACTGGGTCAAAGAAGAAGTTGCAAGAGAATTCTGCAAATATCTTGATATATATGAAAATGAGGACATAACATATCACACCATCTGGGACACAGCAAAGAATACTGAGAAGAAAATTTAAAACCATAAATGCTTACATTAAAAAAGAAGAATCTTTTTTTGCCTAGAGGAGCCCTCAGAAAATATCAATGCATATTTCTATCCTTCTCTACCATTTCTTAGCAAGCTCTGTTCTTTTCCTCCATTTCCTAATAAATTCTTTTATTGGCCTAACTCAACGGGCATGCTCTAAAATTCTTTCATGCAATATAGCCATGGACCTAGAGGAATCCAACACTTCCCCAGCTTCAGTTGGCAGACAAGTGGTGGGCCCCATCCCACCAGAGATGGGTGAGTTTTAATTGAAGCCTGTCTGTGCACTCTTGGTTCTGCCATTTTAAAGGGGTTCCTGGATAGTTTCCCACATGACAAAAACTAAGTCTGCTTCCTCTACAGAAGGTGGTAGGGGCAAGTCCTGATGCCATGTAGATCCAAGGAAGTTCTGGGTGATAGGTGAAAAAGTCCTTGTGACATGACTAGGCAAGTGGACTAAGTCAAACAGGAGTCCACTGGGAGTTTACTTGGCCATCATATCATTTTCTTAGACCACTAGTTAACTCTGTTTAACTAGAAATGCCTTTAATCTTCCAACTACTGCTGTCCTCATTTTGGGCCTGTGAGATGCTTTAGGATGCCTTAGAAACCAAAAATGTATTTGTAAGCAAGGAATAAGTCCCACCATTGGTAGCTCCCTGAAGCTGCTTCCTGGAAAGCCACAGAATAATTAGTCTCTAGTTTTTTTAATCGGCTTTTAATGTTGGATTTAACTGCAGAACTCAGATTCTGAGAGTCACCACGAGATTAGTTTGCTCATGGTTGACTCCCAACACCTCTGAAAAGAAGGCAAAAGAAATATCTCTAGCCAAGTCCTTTCCTAGGGTCAGCCCAGCTTGAGTATTCACCCTGGGAACTGGACCAAGATGGTAATATCATGTTAACAACTGAAAATTCTTAAAAGAGATCTATTCAAATTGTAAAATTAAATGCACACTTATATATGTGAATAAGTATTCCTAGAACCTAAATTAGGCTAAGCAGGAAGGAAATGTCATATAGAAATCTGAAAATAGAGACAATTGGGAAAGGGAAAAACATTTTCCAAGATCTTTGACCTATCCAATCCTCAAGGCCTTCTCTTTGCAAGAGCTCTGAGGGAGGGGCTAGGTGTGAAAGATTAAAATTGTATCTTCTAGGCTGTGGAATTAAGAATCAGTTTGCCCTGTAATTCCCCAATTTAAAACTACCAGCCTTAAAATAAGGGTGGTTAATAACCCAATTACCAAATTTCAATAAATGAAGGAAAAGTCCTTGAAAACTATGGAAATATCTTTTAAAACAATTTAAACAAGTATATTCTAAAACCTAGCAGTCAGTATATTTCAAGATTATTCACACATTTGCAATTTTATTAAAGAGGTTTTAGCCTCCTGTAAAGGGAGGGAAAAGAATATTCCTTGCATGAAATATAATGGTTTTAATCTTATTTAGCTTATGTATAATCTCCCTAGTTTTATAGGATACCAATGAGATAAATTACCATTATATGTATTAAATCTTTAGGATGATGGAAGTTGCACATTCATGTTTAATGAAATTATGTTATAGAAGGAAATGGAGATTTACCATCTCTTAAAATGGTTAAAGTAAATTTCTTTGATTACTAATTGTAATTTTTAACAAGCTTGTTTAAAGTTAAAGTAATCCTCACGATTAGCATGGCTACCCATTTGTGGGGTAGCCAATGGCAGCTGGGGTCCCAACCATTGGAATTAGCAAAGGGAGGGGTAATTGACAACTTGACATATTGGTCTGTTTTCTTTTTATTAGGCACTACTTCTGTTCTGGTGGGATTGTTGTCCATCTAATTTAGAATATAGCAGGACTCCTCAGGATTGGAGTTGAATATTTTCTCATTTATTGAGATATCAATAAATGAGATATCACCAACTGATATTACATGCTTTGACAAGATGAACACTAACATATTCCATAGACTGCTGCCCATATGCACCCTGACCCACATACCCCCTACATCCAACGCCGTACACCAGTATTCCTCCTATGATATATTTGCCAAGAGAACATTACTAATATTGTAGTTTTAACCATGGACCTGCAAAACCCCAGATTTCACCTGCTCCTTCCCCCAGATTTCCCTCAGATCTGGAACAAGACAAGGATGCCCACTGTCACCTCCCTTATCTAGTGTTGAGTTATTGTTCTTCAAAAAGTGAAACTTTGTGGTTACCAAAAGTTCTGATGGGAAGGGGAAGGAAGAATAAAATAGATGGAACATAGGGCTTTTTTTAGGGCATTAGAATTGTTCTAATAATTGTTCTAATAATCTTCCAATAACGGGTATGGGCTGTTTTAAATTTCATTGAATGTTATCAAAGTGTACAGACCAAAATGTAAATGTAGAGTATATAGAAGGAATGCCCTTTCCTTGAGCTGTCTGCAGAAGGGCTGGGAGGGGAAGGCCATACTGGCCGATGGATCATTCCCCCTCAGGATAGACTGGCACCAAGAGCACAATTGGTCTCCTACAAAAGAATGTTAATTGCTCAAACCATTGATTTACTGTCCTGGGAACCCACACAGATAAGTACTCACTGTTAATCATTCCATATGCTAGGTATTAGCTAGCGCCCCACTTTGTGCTGCTTTGTTTCCCTACTGTATGGGTGCAGTTGTTGTAGAATTTAAGAGAAGTTTAATTATTTAAGTATAGAGAGGCCAGGACTCAGGAATGATTTTGAGAAGGAAAAATGGTTTATTGACGGCCGGCGGGTCAGTCTCGGGAACTTCTGTTTGAATCTTGAGCCCTGAACAAGATTTTCAAACGTCTTTTATACAGAGAGGAAAGGCCAAATGGTCCCTTTGTTCCAGTTCTCAATAGGCTTCAATTAGCATATATCTTCTACATCTTAGGTAAGCTTTTAGCATGGACTCCAGATATTCTAGATAAGCTTTTAGCATATTTACTTTTCGCATTTTCCCTAAATACTTAAAGTTTATAGCTTTTGCATTGTTAAACATTTCCTGGGACTGGAGCCTGTTGCTATTTTCCCTAAGGGCAGGATTGCAGCCTCTTACCATTCTACACTCACAAGTCAAACAGCTTAGTTATCTCTGAAGAGACAAAGAGCCTTCCACCCATAGCCCACATTATTCTCCTCTTTTTGCCAAAGTTAACTTGCTAAGCGTTGGCATAATTATTGTTGGAGCTATGAGGTGGATGGCTGCTTGTTGTTTTGATTGATTATTTATCAGTCTTTAGTACAGCATCCAGGACTGTTTTTAGAAGTTTAGAACTTTTTATTCTGGACAGCAGAATCTTGGGCAGGGGCCTCTTGCAGTTATTCTGCTGCCACTGGCACTCACGTGGATTTCTAGTCAGGTTCCAGATCCATCTATTATTTTTATTTTACTCTTAAAGAGTTTACACCTTTAATTTAAAAGGGGTGCTGAAGGGAGACGTTCTCTTTTCTGTAACTGCTTCCTGCTGGCCATGGGCTGTAGTCATTGCTTAATAAGGTGTAAAACTCTTAATTTATTCTAACTGGAGGAAGATGGATCTGGCATTTTGTACAAAGTTGGATGAAGTTTTCATATGGTTAATAAGATGTTCACTCTGAAAGAAACAAACTTAATTAAAAATTTGGAATACCCGTTTTTAAAAGAGGACCCATTGGATTACAGAGGTAGACAAGGTTAGATGCCTATAAAGATGGCACTTTTTAAAAGCTGGTGGGAACAGCATATATATTCTTTTTTAAGTTATTTATCTTTAGAGATAAATTGCAACAGACACTTAGCTTTGTCTGAAGACACATTCTAAGCTGTTTAATGATTGACACTCATTCGCTCTGTCAGATGCTCCTGGTGAACTGGCACTCCTTGGGCAACTGGCTTCACTCAGGATTAGAACACTAATTTGGAAATACTCTTAGTTTTCATTTGTGGGAGTGATCAGAACTACAGAATAAAGATTTTTACACCTTGGTTTTTATTGTACAATTTCTAGCAATTTTGACTTGTTCAATAGGTGACTCACTATCAGCAAGCAAGCCTTACTTTTGCTACACAGCAGAGTACAGCAGAATATAGAAGGTGACTGAGACTGGCTGAGACTGCCACCTTATTCTATAGACATGTTATTAACTGTTTAGAAAATGATTTTACTAGGAATTTAACATGTCTAATATACTTTTGCACTTGATTCAAAATAGAAAAGATAACATTACAATTATTAGGCATATATTTAGTACAGGATAAAAGTACAGCACTTAATATTAACTAATGTATTACTTAATGCATAAGGATTCAGAGTTGCAATTATTAGTTTTGAGTTTCAGGTTTGTAATACCTTACATGTTATCTCTCCATGAGAGCAGGCTATAATGCCAATTGTGTTTAAGTTTTACTTACAGTATCCTGGTATCATGGCTCTACTTAGCATGTTCTTCAACGCAGTGAGCAAGTTGCAGCATCTTTCATCTTAGAGAGATTTTCTAGTATTCTACTAGCCTGGCGCATAGTGCTCTCTGGCACTATGGAACAGTGCCAGTCTGGAGGCGATATCCATTGTACACTTGGTTGTACTGAGTCATTATTGGCTGCTGCAGGAGCTTGAAACTGCAATATAGTTTTCATTGACTTTAGGAGCAGAACCAGAGACTGATACAGCACATATTTTAATTGAGGGGTCAGTGACCAGCCTAGCTAATAACTCACATGGAGAGGCCACCTGTAATGTATTCAAGGTCTGGTTTTAATGCACAAGAGTTTGACAATGTTAAAGTTTATTCTTTGTTTTTATATATATTTTAAACAACTTAATGCAACACATATATCAAATGACTGTTTACTTACACAATTTTACTATGAAGATAACAGTAGGTACTTTACTTTAGTAAGAGGAAAAATATTATTTGTCATTGTTAGAATGAAAACAGAATATTTCCAATAGAATCAAGACAACTTTTTATTACCATTTACTTAAATGTATACTTTGCAGTGGCCTTCAGACAGGTTTATTATCATGAAGTTACTTCTGCTACTAATACTAATCTAAGTTTTTTTAGTTAACAATGACTTCTACAACTAGAACTATTTAAACATTTTTAGTTTGGAAGATGTTTTACAAACTCTTTATAATTGACTATAACTACATTGACTAGTCACTTCATGTTTAAATAAACTTACTAAATTACAATTACTAATGAAAGAAATTCACTCTTTATTTAAGAGAGCATATCTACAATCTTTTTCCTTTAGCATAATTTCACTAATGTGAACTTACAATATTTATTACTCTAAAGATTTTGTACATAATGTTAATTTAGTTTATAAATTAACTATGGGAGATTACACTCAAGTTAAATAAAATTGAAACTATAATAGTTTATGCAAGGAATGTTCTCTTTTTCTTTTACAGGAAGCTAAAAACTTCTTTAAGTTATGAAAATTATTAATTTAAAAGCATACTGCTACCAGGTTTTAAAACACATGCATACTGACTACTAGGTTTTAAAACACATTACACAATTACTTAATTTTCTAAATCATAACTCAGGAAAGATCTCTCCATAGTTTTTATGGACTTTCTTTTACTTACTGAAATTTGTTAATAGAGCCACTAATTACTTTTATTTTGTTGGAAAGAAATCTTCTGGAAGAAAATAAGGCTCACTAGATTGTGGAGAAGAAAATAATTTATTCTCAATCTTGCAAGAAGGGGTGCAGAGCTAGATATGGCTGGTGCCACGAACAAAGAAAAATGACACAATTTATACCCCTAAGCTTAGCATGCAAGCTCTTCCTCTGTTTTTCTATAGATTGGATACTTCAGAAGTTACAGCTTATCTGAGATTTAACTTTCTCATGCAAAAGTTTGATTTAACTGCTTTTTCTATCACATTCCAACTATTTTAGTTTTTACTTGCTCCTCTTTGACAAACAAGGAATAGAATTTAGTGCTGAAATGGCACTAACTTAGTTAGCTCATTCTTGGGCATTTTTTTACTGCCCATAGGACTGGCTTAAACTGGTCTCTTTTACTGCTGTCCAACCCGGGAGTGGGAGACTGAGGCAGCAGGCCACTAGGTTACATTAACATTTTTTTATGTGAAAATTAACCTGATCTTTGTTTTTTTTTTTTTTTTTTTTTTTTTTGCATTTTATGGCTGACAAAGGTTTAAACTGGGAAATTACTAGGCAAACTGATTCTTAATTCTCTAGCCTAGTAGATAGGTTTAATCTGCCACACCTAGTCTTGTTTTAAAAGCTCTTGCAAAGAGGAGGCCCTTTCTTAATTGTTTCTATAATCAGATTTCTATGACTTTTTTATCTTGCTTAGTTTAATTTGAGCTTTAAGAATATTTATAAATATAACTGCATATTTAATTTTTAACAATTTG